>NW_017265144.1:629314-1250197 GCF_001638985.1 Phycomyces blakesleeanus NRRL 1555(-)
TTCAATTTATAAAAAAATCTAAAAAGATCTCTGAAACACTAAGGCGTTTCTGAAACAAATAGCTACCCCGTCCAACGAACCGGTTTGTAAATCACCAAAGTTTTCCTAGCAGTGGTGATATTTTTTGAAACACTTGATTACCCCTACCCAATCGTTTTATAAAAAAAATATAAGGTTTCTCTAAAACGCCACTCTTGCATGGACCGCATGACTGATATTCATCTCACTCTCCCCTTTTAATTTTATTTTCTAAAAATTATGAAATCTTCTCAAATTCTGTGATTTTGTGAGAATTTGCAACAGTAGCACTTTTCTTTTCAATAAATTGTACTGATACGCTACACTAATATTTGAAAATAGTTGGAGTAGACAGAATAAAAGATTAAAGAAAGGCAAAAAAAGGATAAAACATGTTCAGGATCAATTTGGTTAATCAGACTAATTTATGACTGTCCGCACCTTTTTTTAAAAAAAACAATTGTTCAAAATTGTGCTTATAATGCCGTCCCTATCATTAACTGGGAATCTTTTATTGTAAATTATTCTAGATTTTGCTCCCTAGCACACAGTTTTCATCAAATACATGCTCTTCTTTTCAACCAAAATGACACTTGAAGAATACTAGTTATTTAGAGTCGATTAAAAAATTGACCTTTTTTTGCCCTTTTCTTTGAACTTTTGGTCTGTCAACACCAACTGTTTTAAAATATTAGGGTAGCGTATCAGTACAATTTATTGAAAAGAAAAGTGCTACTGTTGCAAATTCTCACAAAATCACAGAATTTGAGAAGATTTCATAATTTTTAGAAAATAAAATTAAAAGGGGAGAGTGAGATGAATATCAGTCATGCGGTCCATGCAAGAGTGGCGTTTTAGAGAAACCTTATATTTTTTTTATAAAACGATTGGGTAGGGGTAATCAAGTGTTTCAAAAAATATCACCACTGCTAGGAAAACTTTGGTGATTTACAAACCGGTTCGTTGGACGGGGTAGCTATTTGTTTCAGAAACGCCTTAGTGTTTCAGAGATCTTTTTAGATTTTTTTATAAATTGAATTAGACGGGCTAGTTTTTTTTTACATATATATTTTATGCTTTTGTGAGACAAAAAAGGAGATACCTTCACCATTCATTTTGTTAACGAATCTAAATATATCCTAACATTTTCAGAATTGGTCAATACCCAAAAATCGTCCCGTTACTATTCGTTTATTAAAAAATCCAATGCTTTTCTAGACTCTTAGAAATAATTTCAACATATAATCAATCCTTCACTATTCGTTTTATAAAACCAACCCCCCAAGACTCTCTTAACTCTAATTTCATAAATGCATAACTTACCCTTCCCCCCACTCTCTCACTCCCCCCTTTTAATTTTCTTTAAAAATTACAAAATTTCTTAAAACTCTGTGATTTTATTAGAGAATCTGCGGCAGTAGCACTTTTACTTTCACTTTAACTTTCAATAAAAATGAAGCACTTGAAAAATAATAATATTTTCAAACACACTCTTCTTTTCTTAAGATGATTTTATTTTTTAAAATTATGTATGTGATTTCCATGCTCCAACTGATAAAAATTTAAAAATTTAAAAATATATTGTTGTTAGAAATACTTTAATTATAGAAGAGTTTTTTAACGGCATTTTCCAAAAATCATTTAATTAATAAGCAAATTGAATTTAAATACTACTTCTGCAGACACCCTAATCATTTTCTAATTCTTTGTTACTAATTACATACTTGTAGGTTAAAAAAACAAGAATCAGTTTAATCTTTAGAGCAAATTTATAACCAAGATGAATAGAAAATAAATATACAGGTAAAGGGTGCTTATGGAACTCCTTATCGGAAAAGTTGTTTTTATTGAAACCATTTAAATATTGCTTTTTTTTAAAAAATAAATAAATAAATAATTTCGTAGATATACCAGAAAACTAGCTGGGAAGGAACAATGGCTCTTCCAAAATTCGGGTGAGACCGTCAAACGAACTGCGAATAAACAATTGCTGATTCAGAGTTCAATTTTCCGTGGGCTCGTTCACATCAGAAAATTCATCGCCGTTCTCATCTGAAATACCAACTGGAACTTGTAAGATTATACTGATGAAGTTTGCAGAAGACTTGTGGTTTCGTCTGTGATAGTTTTAGAATGTATCTTATTAAGACCAGCTTCCAAGAGCTACAATATATACTGCAAGTATTCCACACTCCAATGCAAGGTAGGGGGCTATCGATCTAATTGATACTGTGTAGTGTGTTTACCTGGGTAGCGAATTTCTAATTCAAGGAGAAATTGTAGAAGTCTGTACTGCTCGGCTTGGTTGGTTGACTTTGACGAAAAATGCCTCTTGTGGGCGAATTGTGCTTTAGGATTGTCACGGAGAGCGCAAAAGGTACGAACAGGGCAGAGACTAGCGGCTGCATGCTTCTAGATAATTATCGTCTTCCCTATTCTCCGTCCTTTCTGACTTTCTTTGGGTGCCAAAACATCAAAAGTGAGCGCACCAGATGTGAAGTTGACGGTGGCGGAAAACAACCGAAGTTTTGAGAAATCGGAAGGTCGTAGAAAGGTAGCCATGGCTAGAAGAAACGCTGACTTCTGTGATAGTGGGGGGGAGAGATGTACTCGTGGAGGAAACAGTTGATGCTATGTATAATAAAGTTGGTCCAATATTAACTGTGGGTTTGGTCTGTCGAAATCGAGTGTCTTTTGTATGGGAGACAAACAAAAAGAAAGTATATGTCTTCATACTACCGTATACTACTTGGTTAAATGTGTAACTTCAAAATGTCCATCCGATGATTCTTTATTGCTGCCAGACTATATACACAGGAATGGAAATACACCAGGAAACTAACCAAATCTTGGGCGAAAAATTCTGTCGGAAAAACATCATGTTGAAGAGCCCAGGTGATGAACAGATGTTGACCTCTTTGGTACACACGGTTTGTCGGTGTATTAGTTAAAGAACCTTCTATAAGCAGGTTGAGTGCCTCCTCACTCAAACCTATCTCTTCATACTTGTGCCCGAGATCCTGAATACACCGAATTTTTAGGTCGGGTTCTTTAACAGCCACGGGATCTTGGGAGAAGCCAATATATGTCCTCGTCTCTCAGTATTATGGGCGAGTCTGTGGCTAATTGAAATGAGAGAGGATGTCATATAGTGCTCGGCCAAATCGGTGCTGATGTATTTGGGACTGATTCTAGGTTAGTATCTCAATATTAGGAAAAGTAGATACTGACTCTGATCCCCTGTTTGCAGGCTCCCTCTAGAATTGGTCAAATAATCTTTGTAAATAACCAAAGGACTACAGATCAACCGAAAGGAAATGCCCTGAAATGGTATGTCGAATCCTCCCGCTTGAACTGGAGGTAGTTCCGTGATGGTTCGTGAACCAGTATATAGAGGAAGGCGCCCGAGAGATTCAGAGATGTCAGAAAATCCTGCAGAAGAACCAACTTATATAGTTCTTGTAACGTCTCTATCTTTCAATGCGGAGCTGTTATGTGTTTGTTCTGGTTTTTCAGGTTGAACACTGGTCGGTGCCCACCATTTTGCTTTGGAATCACGAACATGGGACTGGTGAAGCCTGGCGATTTCTTGGGCTCATTCTCTATCACACGTTTGTACATAAGTTCTGCGATTTCTTGGCGGAACAAGTGTCGTTCTTCATCGGAATTAGGGGTTGTAGGCAAGCTGAAGCTGGAAAAGCTCATGAAAGTTTGAAATTAAGATACCATTAAGGTACAAAGAAACAAACAGCGAAGGTCTTACTTGAATTTATAAATGCATGCAACATGCTCCAATAATTATAAATAATCAAGTATGGAGATGGTTATAGCAATTGATTTAGGGTGGACGATTTTGACAACATGCACCAAAGCTTGGAAACCCTATCGTTTATAAAGGCTGAAATATATCTCAACCCTGACTTTTCGACTACATTTGATACAATCACAAATATAAGGCCAGTATTTTCCATGACATACTTATATATAAGCTCGAACCAATTCGAAAACCATGACGGTGAATTTAGTAGAAACCAGAATGAATAGAATCCTTTATAGCTATACTATTTTGGCTACAAGTATCCAAACCTGCATTCTCTAAAGCTAAAAGCCACAGAAATATGTTCTAATCCAATAAGTTCTGACGATATGCAAAAAATGATATCTCTTTTTCAATCCGAACCAAACGCATTTTAACACCTTGAAACATTCAAACTCACTTCGAACAGATATTTCGAGTCTTCTGGCCTTATTTTATGGTAACCGATGTCTGCATTAAGAGTTTCTCTTAAGCATTTGATACTGGATGCAACATATAGCAATGGATTAGACGATTCAGACCCAATAGATTCCAGCAGCATTATTCAATCCTTTTCTGAAACACTCGAGAGACTTTCGGCTACAGGGTTTTTGTATAACAATAAGAATGAAGGTGTGCCTTTGGAACTATCTTCTTACTATTTGTTTTTGACAAATCTTTCCATATGTGGCAGCAATGTATCCCATAATCTTAATAATCTATTGGACAGATGTGCGGCACTCGAGAAACTGAAATTTCACGGTGGAACATTGTTCACTAATCGATACATGACAAACGAGGACTCAAAACAGAAAAAGTATAACGGACTGCAGATTTTGACTTTACGTAAATGATCTGTAGTCGCTGAAGTATGCAATTACCTCTCTTGCATATGTAGAAGCGTGAATAATATGAGCTTGGATACTGTGTTCATTGAGGGATCTATTTGTGAAAAAACCGGATACCTGCTGGTCGATATGTCACATACTTTCTTAAAGACTTTGAATATCAGTAAGCTTCGATATGGAACATCAAACCAAGGAATGTATCAAGATGTTGTTATCAGTCTGACACTCCTGCCTCAATTAAACGACAATTCATTGTCGGATGAAAATAACGAAAGAAAAGAAAAGGAGATGTACTCAGAGTGCCCTATGGTAGAAAATCACTAAATTAGCTGGTTCTATACATATGGGTACTATGAATATTTTGGGGATCATGGCGTAAAGAGCTTAGAACTTACTAGGAAAGGGGCCAATGCCGCACTTGAATACTATCAAAACTTTGAGTCGATAAAAATCAGTTAAACGTTAGAAGATGCTAGCTTGTATAATGAAAAACCCTCCGAAATGAGCAAAAATCACGAACTTGACAAAGAGTATAGCGAATTGAAATTTGGCAAGATCGAAGCTGTTCAAGTTATATGTGTATCAGACGATGATTTACTATAGATAATAGGCTGTATAATAGTATCTGTTCAAAATAAGATAAAAGATAAAATAAACCCTAAATTTACATGAATAATACACTGCAAGTTTAATTTCGAGCGCAACAAGGCAAGATATAAACGGTGAATGAGCAAAGTCATAAAACCAGGGCACATAGTCTGATTAATAAAATATCTAACTTTGGTCTGTTCAGTTATGTACATAAAAATAATGAGGTAACTATTCTGACTTGGATTGTACATTTGAATTTGCAATCTCACAACATAGGTTAGTGAACTCTTCTTGTGCACTCTTCAATTGTTCCGTGGCTATTATTGATATATTATAAAAAAAATGACATCTGTAGTTGCACACAGAAACAAAATTGGTCTCGGTTGACTGTCATTCATTTTTACATCCCCGAGTTTGTCTTCTTTTTTGTCTGCACTTAGAAAAAGGATAATGTGTTACAAAAGCAGAATTAACAAGGTGCTAGTTTATTGGATACTCACGGTACAATACTTTTAATAAAAGCAAAAATGAAAATGCAGCAGCCTGAGCTGAAGATAGCAATTTGATCTTGAGTATATTCATACATGAGCATGCTCTTTCGACACCACTTGTATACTAACAATATCTTTTATCTTCAATTATTTTTGTGTAAGAAATTGATGCGCCTTGTACATCTTTATAGTTACCTCAATGATTCAAATGTAACCAGAATTGTAACTCACATGATCAGTTTGGCGCAGTAATTTCTGCTAGCTTTCGATTGTAATTTTATTGATATGTATATATTTGTTTTTTTTTTCGGGTTTATACCCTTAATAAACAATACAAAAAAATCGGTTTTAACTCTACCTCCCATCTTTCTCTCTCTCTCTTTCTCTCTCTTTCCCTCTATATAATTATTTTTATGAAAGCATCAGAGCTTCCATTCGAAATTCTTACGCAGATTGCTCATAAAGTCCGGGCAAAAGACAGGCGCTCATGTGCTCTTACGTGCAAGGGATGGAGATACCCGTTTCAAAAGGCCCTATGGAAAAACATATATATTCATGACTGTGATAGCTTGGAAAATCTTATCGACATGGTTAAAGTCTCCCAAAGTACATCCATATTTCGCGGCCCCTGGGTTTACAGTCTACACGTAAATTATTATTGCTCTGCGCCAGAAATATTAGCGATACAATTCTCTGAATTATTCAGATACCTACCAAACCTGAAGCGCCTGCATTTAAACGGTGAAATATATAAATATATTTACACAGATACAACAAGATCAGACAACGTATGGAATTCTCTGGAAATTTTGATAGTAAACTACAGCGCATATACAGAAAGACAATCAACAAAAGAACTACCTGAATTTATAAATACATGTAACATGCTCCAACAATTACAAATAATTAAGTACGGAGATGGTTTTCGCTTGGAGTTCGGTGTGGAGGACTTTAACAACATGCACCAAAACTTGCAAAGCCTATCGTTTATTGACGCTGAAATGTATCTCAGTTCTGACTTTTTGACTACACTGAACACAATTCCATATACGACGCCGGCACTTTCCGTGACGTCCCTGGATATAAACTCGAAAAAATACGAAAACCATGACGGTGAATTTAGTAGAAACTGGAACGAATGGAATCCTTTATGGCTATACTATTTTGGCTACAAGTATCCAAACTTGCGATATCTAAAGCTAGAAGCTACGGACATGTGCTCTGATGCGATAAGCTCAGACGAGAGGCAAACAATGATATCTCTTTTTCGATCCAACCCCAACGCATTTCAGCACCTTGAAACATTTGATCTCACTACCGACAGATATTTCGAGTCTTCCGATCTTATTTTATGGGAATTGCTTTGTGCATTAAGAGTTCCTCTTAAGCATTTGTCATTGGATGCAACAAATAATTACGCAGTAGACGATTCAAACCCAGTGGATTTCAGCAGAATTATACAATCCTTTTCTGAAACACTCGAGACTCTTTCTCTTACAGGGTTTTTATATAGAGAGGTGGACCAGAATTCAGTCATGGAAATACCCTCTTACTGCCCGTTTTTGACGAACCTTTGCATCAGCGGCAGCGATGTGTCGCTTTATATAGATGACATATTGGACAGATGTGTGGCCCTCAAACAGCTAGAAATTTGTGGTGGAAGATTGTTAATTAAGTCAAGAACGACAACTGAAGAGACAGATCAGCATCAGCATAGCCTTCGATCTTTGACATTGGAGAAATGCTCTATAGCGCCTGAAGTACTTACTTGCATCTCTTTCAGATGTAGAAATCTGAAACGTATGGATTTGAGGTCTTTGTGGATTGGCGAATCTGTTTGCGAAAAAACCGGATGTTTGTTAATCGACATGTCACATACTTTCTTAAAGACTTTGAAAATTGGCCAGGTTCAATTCCACGGATCAGACCGAGTACATAGTTATGACGATTGGGCCAGTCTGGTACTCGTATCTGAATTACATGACAATCCGCTGTCAAATGAAAGGGACACAATAAAAAGAACAGAAATAGATTCAAACTACCCGAGAACAGAATGTAACAATATCACATGGCTCTACACATATAATGATATGGAATATACTGGGGAAGAGACCCTAAGCACTACAGAAATTTCAAAGGATGAAGCCAATATTGCGATTGAATACTATAAAAACTTTCAATCCAACCAAATCGATGCGATTTCAATTGATGACAGCTCGTATAATGGAGACGACCTGACTGACGCCTGGAAGTATGAACTTTACAAAGGTTACGCCGAACTAAGATTTGGCAAAATTCAATACCGTCCTTATATATGTGAATCAGATTTTGTCGAGCGTTAGTAAATAGGCTGTATAATAGGCCCTTTTAAAAAATGAAATGAAATGAATTAGAAAATAAAGTAAAAACCAAATTTATATAAATTATATATTGTATTGTTCTCATTCCTTTGTTATCCTGTAAAGTGACATGCGTATATATAAGATATACACCTACAGACTGAATACTTTCACATTGTTCTTTTATATTCTCATAAGAAAACTTAAAGTATATTTATATATATAAAAACAAGGTAGCCAAGTTCATAATTTATAATGGTTATTTATTATTTTGATTGCTTTAGTATATTCAATATCACTTTCTTTGTCAATCTTCACTCCATAATATATAAATCTGTCATGTATCGTAGGTCTCCCTTCAATTAGTTACACTACTCTTTGCCTCTCTCAATCCTTTGGTAGCCTTGAGATTCTGAGTCCACGCAAAATCCAAGTCTTTCTACAATTTTGTTGGCTCATTCCATCCCTCCAGCAAATACGTCTACGCTTTCACTCTCCATTCTATGAATCCGTTCCTACCTTGTGTCATTGATCTGTTCTCCCTCCTGTCTACCATCTGATCCACTCTATACCTTCTTTCCCCACCTTTCCAGTCCTCCCTGTGTTTTCTCCGCCACCGCTCTTTCGCTTTGTTTTTCAATACTTTCAATTATATATCCCAATATCGGCATGCCAGTGAATTGTCGGTGGCGTCCTGTCTGGCGCTTCTTCTCAATTATATACGGTACCCAGTCTCATCTTCTTATGTCATTCCTCGGGAGTTTCGGTACCATGACAATATATCAAGTATATATTTTCACGACTCTCTTTCACCTCCTTTTCTTCGCCTAGCAATGTCTCCCTTGTCTAAAGGGCACCATATTTCCAGGCTATCCGTTCAAGGTACTGACCGTTCTGTTATATGCTTACATCTTATCTCCATATGTCTCCTATTTTATGATACCCGATTTGGCCCATTCTTTCTCTTCTTCTACAGGCCTCTCTTTTTGCTCCTTCTTTCATCCAATTTTTTTCTTCACAATCTTTCCATATCCCCCGTGCAAACACCGTGCCTAAGCGTCGTCCTAGCTCCTACACACTTACCTTTGTACAGTGGAAACTAATCCGGTCTTTACCTCTCTCTCACATCTCTTGCGGAAGCTTGCTGCACCGTATTATCCCCACCATCTTTGTAATCCCAGAATACCACCTATTCCTGTATCCCCTCTAGACACCAAAATACCCAAACACCTTATGACACCTATTCTAAAGTATGACCAATTTTGAAGATAGTGCTCTCCCAGTGGCTTCCTCTTTTCCTGTGTTTCCTCCAGCAGTTGTCTCCTCTATTTCCAACGTGTTACTTCCAAATATAAGACACCTTCTTCACAGCTACCAAATCCTCGAATCGTTTCACGGGCAGTTTGGGGTGGGTATTGGGCTTATTTTTTTAACGATGTGCCTTTTCTACTTTTACCGTCACTGCTGCTGCACATGCTCTACTATATACCTGTCTTGATCAAGCACACTTGAATTGATCTTAAGATATTCTTCATTTTCTTCCCTTTTCCTTTCTCAATTCACTATAGTCAGTTTTGTATCACATACACCATACATACCCTTCTGTCAATTTTATTTAATCCTCCCATAATCTTGAGGCTTTCTAAGACACTCCTAACACCGCCGATCATTATGATTCGTTACTGGGTAGAAATATACGCTGAATGATGAATTTACTTACTGTGGATTGAAGTGACTTGAAAAAGTAATAGGGAACTGGGCGAGACGAAGGACATGCCACAGAGTAGCGAGAATGAGCATGTTAATATCGTTGATCGACTACAGATCGAGAGGAAAAATGTGAGTTAATTCTGAGAAAGATGCAGAGGGTGGTAAGAAACTGGCTGACGGCGTGGTTGCGTTAGACAGGGGATTGAAATAGAGGATACCCTAAATATATCGCGGGTTTTGGCGAAGGCCAACCACACCAAGCCGGGATTCCTTCTTGTTAAAGAAGAACATTCCACTGATGGAGGGAATTACTCGAGAAGAATATTTCATAAGTTTTGTGCATATTAAGACGAGCATTCGAGGGCCAAACATTGAGTTTTAGGTGGTTTTGTGGTCGAGTGATGTCCGCAAGGTTAAGCATCCAATCACATCATTGACATGTGCCAGTACTTTAAGAGCCAGTGGAAAGTTTGAGCAGTGTAAGGTAAGCTCTAGAAATGTGTGACAAGCGAGAATAGAGAGAACAAAGGATTCGAGAGTAAAGTTGAGAAGGACCGAAGAGAGGAGATCGCCCTGATCGGTTTGGTAGTGGAGGAAGCCATGTTTTTTTTGTAATTGAAAGACAGTGCAGAGCTTAAGATCATCCCCAGCAGTTACATTTAAATTCAGTTTTACACAAAATATATGTACTTTAGCAAATGTAGCAAAAGAAAAGTAACCCCAGCAGTTACATTTTCGAAAACATTTAATGAATTCTTTTGGTCATTTTTACCATCTGCTCAATATATTCCTATATAATATTCTTAGAAATAATTACCAGTGAAGAAGAGTATATTTGATAGTATAATTATTATTTAAATAGTTATTTTTGTATTGAACTAATATTTGGCCCTCCATTTTTTTACTGTTTTCAAATACTAGTATAGCTTATCAGCACTTAATTTATTGAAAATAAAAAGTGCTACTGCTGCAGATTCTCTAATAAAATCACAGAGTTTTAAGAAATTCTGTAATTTTTAAAGAAAATTAAAAGGGGGGAGTGAGAGAGTGGGGGGAAGGGTAAGTTATGCATTTATGAAATTAGAGTTAAGAGAGTCTTGGGGGGTTGGTTTTATAAAACGAATAGTGAAGGATTGATTATTTGTTGAAATTATTTCTAAGAGTCTAGAAAAGCATTGGATTTTTTAAAAATCGAATAGTAACGGGGCGATTTTTGGGTATTGACCAATTCTGAAAATGTTAGGATATATTTAGATCCGTTAACAAAATGAATGGTGAAGGTATCTCCTTTTTTGCCTCACAAAAGCATAGAATTTATATGTAAAAAAAAACTAGCCCGTCTAATTCATTTTATAATAAAATCTAAAAAATTCTCTGAAACACTAAGGCGTTTCTGAAACAAATAGCTACCCCGTCCAACGAACCGGTTTGTAAATCACCAAAGTTTTCCTAGCCGTGGTGATATTTTTTGAAACACTTGATTACCCCTACCCAATCATTTTATAAAAAATATAAGGTTTCTCTAAAACGCCACTCTTGCATAGACCGCATGACTGATATTCATCTCACTCCCCCCTTTTAATTTTATTTTTTAAAAATTATGAAATCTTCTCAAATTCTGTGATTTTGTGAGAATTTGCAACAGTAGCACTTTTCTTTTCAATGAATTGTACTGATACGCTACCCTAATATTTTAAAACAGTTGGTGTTGACAGACCAAAATTTCAAAGAAAAGGGCAAAAAAAGGTCAATTTTTTAATCGACTCTAAATAACTAGTATTCTTCAAGTGTCATTTTGGTTGAAAAGAAGAGCATGTATTTGATGAAAACTGTGTGCTAGGGAGCAAAATCTAGAATAATTTACAATAAAAGATTCCCAGTTAATGATAGAGACGGCATTATAAGCACAATTTTGAACAATTGTTTTTTTTAAAAAAAGGTGCGGACAGTCATAAATTAGTCTGATTAACCAAGTTGATCCTGAACTTGTTTTATCCTTTTTTTGCCCTTTTTTTTGAACTTTTGATCTGTCTTCACCAACTGTTTTCAAATACTAGTGTAGCGTATCAGTACAATTTATTGAAAAGAAAAATGCTACTATTTCAAACGATTTTTTGAACATCATTTCCCAAAAAGCATTTAAATAACAAAAAAACTGAATTTGAATGCTACTGCTACAGATGTTATATTCTAAACATAAAATATCGAATAATAAAATCTGTCACAAGTCATTTGGGGCGTAGTAAGTGACATGAAATAAAGGGTTACAAAGCTTCAAGGAGAAAGCAAGAGGATACTAGTGATATATGCTTTATACAGATAATGTCGATGTATCGGTTTTAAAACGGAATTATGATAAAAAGAGTAAGCCTTTACTTTAACGTAGGTAGAACTTAATAACCTTTATCATACAGGTGTAAAAACCAACTATATTTGAAGACCATAGCTTTTACAGTCGAATTCACTAAAGAAATTCCTGTTTATCGCCGTCGTCTTTGAAACAGAAATATAGTAGCTACTTTAAACTTCCGGAATGTCGTTTTCAGCTTGGTATGAAAGCTGCGAAAAACTATAATGTTTTTTGAAGTTTGAGCAATCCTTCCCTCGACAGACTACAAAAAGAAAAGGGAAAGTCTCCTCCAGTTTGCAGTACCAGACCTAAGGAGAAAGTGAAGCTAATAAATTTGCTGTAGTTACTGCTGAAATAAACCGTTATACACTGTAAGTGTCAGAAAAAAATTGATATTTGTTTTTCTATGATTTGTTTTTGTTTAAAAGTTATTATTTTTTTATGTGCGAAGCATTAGTGAAAATTGTGTACATAGATACATTAGAATTATGTATAAAAAAGATAGTCAAAAAAATCAGCGCATTGACCATTACTTACAGGAACTTCCCCAAGCCACTGAGCGGAAGAAGGAAGAGAGGCCTGGTAAAGGTCAATGACATCTTTAACTAGATCATGTCACGACCAGCATCGTCTTTCCTTCAGCGTTTCTCTGAAGTATACAAAACAGTCAGGTTTCCATGGAAGAAGCACGCTCTAGTAGGCAAAGACCTCGAAGGCAACGAGTACTGGGAAATGCCCAATCCACTAGGTACATTACATCATTAAACACCATTCAACATGCACTCAGATCTTACTATGCGCATAGGTGGTCGCGTTAAGCGTTGGGTGCAGATGAAGGACCACGATGACATGACCTTGCTGGAACAGTCGCATTTACCAGGTAACGTAATGGCCTATTTATTTTACATTCTTGCCAACTTATTCTCTTGTAGTACAATGGCATGCCTGGTTGCGCCATACTCGACCTACTCCTCCAAGTATTCAAGAATTAGTAATGGAAGAGAGAAGAAAGGCAATTGTCCAAGGAAGGGCCAAGAAATTAGATGATGCTTGGGCAGAGGTCGGTGATTTATCGGTTTACTCATAGAGATACTGACTATCAAAATATAGCGTAAGCTTCAGATTGAACGAGAAGAGGCCGCAGAACCTGCCAAAATGATCGAAAGAGGATCTCCGCCAGAAGATGCCTCAGGTAAGTTTTAACATATATATATATACCCTAAGAGTAGTAGGTAATGTATGATTGTTGGTGATTGTAGTTGAAGATGCATCTTCCACCAAAAAAACCTCTCGCCCGACCGGACAGGGAGATACATTTGTACCCGGAGAATGGCAACCCAACGCACCAAGAAGACGATAATAGCACTGTCTCCGTTGAATTTCGATAGTTTTTGTATAGAATTCTGGGTTATTCTAAACTATTTAGATGTTTTCATTGTTTGTTTTTTATACATAAAAAGTTTAAATCTTGTACATATGTCTAGTCGTAATGAGATGTGAGAGTCAATAAAACGATAAATGAGTACCAAGAGCATGATAAAACTGATAAAAAGAAATAACGCAAACACTTTTACTAAAAATGCGAAACACTATTTGTATGTGCTTTATAAAAAAGAAAAGAAAAGGAAGATAATGACAGTAGAAAATATGTTTATTTCTCAAGCGAATACCTTTTTAAATAGTACCATTCTTTATAATTCTTTAAATTTATTATCTTATATATGTAAGCTGGACCATACAGTGCCATTTCTTTACTCCTTTCTCTTACAATGTGACAGTAGATCAAGCTGTTTGGTTCAAGGAAAAAGAATGCTTTATTGTTAACCCTTATTTTCTTTATATTTTATAAAAATTAATAAAAGTTAGAACTTAATACTCTATTAGCACGTTTCTTCTAAAGCATACCTGATGTTTGATATTTAAAGGCTAGAGCCGAACCTAGCAAACATGAACCTTCTTTCGTAAATTTTCAGAGTCCAATACGCTAAATTACCTTAATTGAGACCAGCTTTCGTAGAAAGCCTTTGCTTTGTCTCCAAGCGGCTCCCTTCAGTTCCACAGTTAGGCCGAAACCCAATAGAAACTGATATTGGTTGTATAAGGCTATAGTCTATGAACAATTGATGTTGAGACACATTTTCAGAAACACCGCAATTTCATGTTCTATATTCAGAGCTACCTTCTTTGTCATTACTTGATATTAGACCTATTTTTATTTCGGAATAATAATGCTTATTCCTATTTTTTTGTGGTAATTGGCCTAACTCAGATCTCCCCGTTGGTAGCTGTTCGCAAAGCCTTTTCCCAAGAATTCCTGTGTTCAGATCAACTTCACTTTTAAGACGTTAAGCAATCCTAATTTATGGGTACTGATTTGATACGCTTGAATTTTGCAGCCAGTAATAGTATATAGATTTTCTTCCCCCCAATGGTACATGTGAATAGAGCCTTTTCTTCCAGGAATATACAAGCCATATACCTTACAGATCTCTACAAAAGTTGAAGAAATATGTTTCTGACTCTACAGAATAATATATATATAAGATATAGTTTTTATGCCTTTTTAAAGCCCTTCTCTTTTAAATCACACACGATTATATATATTATTTGTAATGTATTATACATTATAAGTTCTTGTTTTAAAAATGCTTATATCGTTAATACTAGCCGCTGCTACTATTATTTTCATATTGATAACTTGACAGCTAAGAATTAGATACTTTGTTATTGAGACTTTGTGCCTTGGATTATTACTGTACTCATAAATTGCTTATTACTTGTCTTACTAAGATAAGAATAAAATTTAAAGCATATTATTTGTGCAAGTTCTTTTTGTTTTACTTCATATTTTAACAAAGCCTACTGTATAGCCTATTCTTTATACGGATCATCGTCTGCTTCGCATACAACAGGACGGTCTTTAATTTTGCCAAATCTCCATTCGACGTATCCTTTATAAAGTTTGTGCTTCCAGTCAAGTCCTGGATAGTCTAAATTATAGAAGATATCATGGCTTAAAGTTGAGCGTGCTTTGCTGGACTGAAAGTCTTGGTAGTATTCAAGTGCGATATCGGCTTCTTTCTTTGGAAGTATTAAAGTATCCACGCGGGGTAAAGTGTTATATCCAATCCGCCAATATGTATAGAACCAGCCAGTGCCGTGACTTGAATTTACAAGAGACTTTGTATCCACATCCTTTTTTTCTTTTTCATTCTTTTTGTCTGATAGTGGAATGTCCTTTAACCAAGACAGGAGTGTCAGGCCAATATTTTTATCGTCTCTAATCTCTTCGTATGATGTGGCGTATTGAACCTGGCCGATGTTCAGAGTCTTTAAGGAAATATGTGACATATCGAATAACAAACACCCGGTTTTTTCACAAATAGATCCAATGATGCGCAGAGTATACAAAGTAATTTGCTCCAAGCTTCTACACCTGAGAGAGACATGATTGAATACTTCAGCCGCTACAGAGCATTTATTTAACGTCAGAATTCGCAATCCATGTTGCTGCTGCTGCTCTGGCTCCTCGGCTGTTGTGCCTTGACTAAGGAACAACCTTGCACCAGAGAATTCCAGTTGCTTGAGAGCCACACATTTGTCCAGTAGATTATCTAAATTAAGACAGAAACTGCTGCCACTGATGTATAGATTCGTCAAAAACGGACAGTAAGAGGACATTTCTTGAATCGTATATTGATTCCTCTGGCTATATGTAAACCCTGTAAGTGAAAGGCTTTCGAGTGTTCCAGAAAAGGATTCTAAGATTCTGCTAACATCCATTGGGTGCGAACAGTCTATTTCACGATCAGTCGTTGCATCTAACGTCAAATGCTTAAGTGGAATTCTTAATGCACACAACAATTCCTATAGAATAAAGTCAGAAAACTCGAAATATCTGTTGGTTTTGAGGTTGAAGGTTTCCAGGTGTCGGAATGCGTTTTCATTGGAGTGAAAAAGAGATATGATCTTTTTCCTCTCACCTGAAGTTATAGTGTCACCACGTATACCCTTGGCTTCTAGCTTTAGGGAACGCAAGTTTGGATATTTGTATCCAAAATAATACAGCCACCAAGGGTTCCACTCATTCACATTTTCATTTTCACTTTCAATTTCGTCGTCGTAGTCGTCATCTTCGTTTTCCTCTTCCTCTTCTTCGCGCCCATCGTCGTGCATTTTCGAATTTATATCTAGGGATGTCACTGAAAGCGCCGGTATTGTATTTGGAACTGTGTTTAATTTATTCGGAAAGTCAAAACTAAGGTATATTTCAGCCTTTAGAGAGGATAGGTTTTGCAAGTTTCGGTGCATTTTGTCAAAGTCATTAACCGTAAGCTCTATGCGATAACCACGATCGCGATAACGTATTTCTAATTCCTTGAGCGAGCTGCATGTATTTATAAACTGAAGTACGTTTTTCTCTGGTTGTATTTCATCAGTGTCGCCGTAAGTTATATTCAAGCTTTCCAGAGATTTCCATATTTTATCTGATGCTGATATCGCTGCCTGAATGTCATTATACGTTATACTCTCTAGGTCTAGGCGCTTCAAGTTTGGCAGATATCTGAACAAATCAGAATATTGGATATATGGTGCTTTTGGTCCATAGCAATGCATACTTATGCATAGATTGTGAACCGCAAGGGGTAATGATGTAGATAAGTTTTGGCAATTGGCGATAGTTATACACTCCCAAAACTGAAATCACCGACAAAATCTTTGATTTCTACCCCCGAATAAACCATACATCAACTTCATTATGCTATATCTTCTCAAGAAGTTGACAAAATAAAACCAAACATTGTGTTGTTATAGAGAAATGTATATATATTATAGAATAAAAATAAAAAAATGAGGTTTAATATACGGTATGATCACCACGAGCTTTTATGACTGCTTTAACTCTGTCAGGCATACTTGCCACAAGAGTTTGCAGAACTCCAGGGTCAAGCAACTCCCATTCCTGAAGAATACAGGCCTTCAGCTCTTGCACATTGTTAATAGAGGCCTTTCTCTCTTGAACCTTGGCCTTTAGGGCATGCCAGACATGCTCAATTGGGTTCAAATCTGGACTTTGCGACGGCCAGTAGTCAAATCGTTTAATCTCCCAACGGTTTTTCCACCACGTCGTGTAGGACCCAGTATGACAGCTAGCACCATCTTCTTGGAATGTGAACATGGTGTCATGTTCTTCATTCAATTGTTTGTACCAGGGATTGAAGTCCTTAGACAGACAATTGACGTATGCATCTTGGTCTACAGATCCTTCGATAAACGATAATGGCCCAATGCCACCAGCCCAGAAACAACCCCATACCATCACGGAACCTTTTCCATACTTTTCTGTTGTTAGTGTATGGCGTTCCTGGTGCCTCTCCCCTCGTTTACGAATTACGGATGGGTCAGAATCATTGCCTTTCACCATGAACCTCGACTCATCTGACCACACCACTCTGCTCCAGTCTTCGATGCTAAAACTGGCCCTAGCTCTAGCCCAACGCAACCGATTCTTTTTCTGATCACGGGTTAACTTTGGTTTAGATACAGGGGTGTAAGAACCGAAGCCTTTTGCTCGTAGGTATCGGATAACTGTCTGTCTACAGACAATAACGCCAGCAGCTCCCAAATTTGCCTGGTGGTATCCATAACTCTCAAAAGGATTACGTCTCACACTCAAACAAAGACTTGTAACGTCTGTTGCACGAAGTTTCTTTGGTCTCCCAGGTCTGGTCTTTGCCTTGGCTGTTCCAGTAGTCTCCCAGTGCTTTATTGTATCGAAAACTGTAGTTCTAGGAATTTTCATACGGTTTGCGATGTCAGTTGGAGTATGATCGGCTTTTGAGAGCCAAACAATGCCTCTACGCTCAAAATCTGACAGCTCGCGTCTGAATGGAGTAGTTTTAATTCTTTTATTACTTTTCGACATTGGTGGTTAAGTTTAGGTAAAGGTGTGAGGAAGAGAAAGGTAAAGAATGTTATAAAAAAAGCAGCATGAAAAATGTGGTTCATCGATGATTTTTATTGTCGGAGTGTATAAATGTCAATAAAATTAAAATAAACAGTCATACAAAAAAATTATACTGTGTCAAACTGATATTGTAAGTTACAAATCCAGTTACATTTGAACCACTGCGACAGCAAAAATAATAATACAAGATAAAAGTAAATCTTACTTGTATAAAAGTGCTGTAATATTACATGCTACTGCTATTAATATTATACTGATAACTTAACAGTTGAGAATTAGATATCTTTCTACTGTGACTTTGTGCCTTGGTTTATGGCTTTACTCATCAACTGTTTATGTCTTGTCTTAGTACGTTCAGAATAAAACTTTACATTATATTATGTATGTAAATTTGGTTTTTCTTTACTCTACTTTACTTTACTTAATTTTCATTTTATATTTTATTTTATTTTTCGAAAAAAAAAGTTTATTATACAGCATATTTCTTAAAACTAGATATCGTCTGGTCCACATATGAAAGGACCAGATTCAATATTTCCAAAATTCCATTTGCCATATCCTTTGTGAAGTTCATATGTCCTATATTTAAGTTGTTGCTCTCTAACACGCGAATTTTTATCCATTAAAGTCGAGATGATCTTATTTAACTGAAAGTCTTGATAGTATTCAAGTGCAATATCGACTTCATCCTCTAAAAGTTCTTTAGTTTCTAGGGCGGATTTCTGAAAAGCTGTACGGTACGAATATGTGAAGAGCCACATAATATCATGATGTTCTACCGTTGGGTATTTTGAACCAATTCTTGCTTTATCTTTTCCGCTTTTTCCCTTTGATAACGGAGTGTCGTTTAGTTGAGACAGGAGTGTCAAACAAATATAATCGGCATACATTTCTTGGTTTGATACGCTGTATTGAAGCTGACCGATTTTCAGGGTTTTCAAGAAAGTATGTGACATGTCGAGTAGCAAACACCCGGTTTTCTCACAAAGGGATCCTTTGACTAGAACAGTGTCCAAAGTCATATGCTTCAAGCTTTGACACCTGAAAGAGAGGTAATTAAATACTTCAGCAGCTAGAGAGCATTTATGTAAAATTAAAATCTGCAGTCCATGCTGATAATACTGTTCCTGTTTCTGCTGCGCTGACTCCTCGATTGTCGTTTTTTGATTAAGGACCAAATCTCCACCACAGAATTTCAGTTGCTTGAGGGCCACACATCTGTCAAACAGATTACCCAGGTTAAGAGAGAGTTCTTCGCTACTGATGCAAAGATTTGTCAAAAGCGGATAGTAAGAGGATAGCTCGAGAATCGAATATCGGTCCTTCTCGTTATATGTAAACCCTGTAAGCGAGAGACTCTTGAGTGTTTCAGAAAATGATTCTAGAATTCTGTTGATATCCATTGGATTTGAGTCGTCTACTTCATTGTTATATGTTGCATCCAACGTCAAGCTTTTAAGAGGAACTTTTAATGCACAAAATAGTTCCCATAAAACAAAGTCGGCAATCCTAAAATAGCTGTCGCATGTGAAGCTAAATGTTTTCAGGTGTTGAAATGCGTTTGGATTGGACTGGAAAAGAGATATAATTGTTTGCCTCTGGTCCAAATCTATCTCGTCACCACATATGCTCGTAGCCTCTAGCCTTAGAGATCGCAAGTTCGGATACTTGTATCCAAAATAGTACAGCCACAAAGGATTCCATTCATTCCAATTTCTACTAAATTCACCATCGTGGTTTTCGTATTGTTTCGAATTTATATCTAGGGCCGTGACAGCAAACGCAGGCGTCGTATTTGGAATTGTGTCCAGTGTATACAAAAAGTCACAGCTAAGATATATTTCAGCCTTAATTGACGATAGGTTTTGCAAGTTTAGGTGCATGTTGTCAAAGTCATCCACACTAAGCTCCATGTAAAAACCCAGCCCACGCTCATGTATCTCCAATTTCTGGAGCATGCTGCACGCATTTATAAATTCAAATATGGTTTTTTCTGGTAGCATTTCTGTATCTGCACTGTATTTTACTTTCAAACTTTCTAGAGTCTTCCATACTTTGTCTGATCTTGTTATTTCCGTGTAAATTTCTCTGTAGTTTCTATTGCCTAAATCCAAGCGCTTCAGATTTGGCAGGTATTTGAATAATTCAGAAAACTCTATATCTGGAAATTCTGACCGATAGCTAGAAGTACATGTGCGTAAACTTTTAACGAAAAGAGAGCATGGTGTAGATACATCTTGGGAGGCTATGATAGTCTCAATAATTTTTTTCAAGCGTCGATAGGTATAAATCGGCATGTTTCTCCACAGAGCATCTTGAAACGGGTATCTCCATCCCTTGCACGTAAGAGCACAAGACAGCCTGTCCGTTGTTGATAGGTTATCCCCGATTTGCGTAAGAACTTCATATGGCAGTTCTAACACTCCCATAGTAATATTTATATAGAAATAAAGAGAAAGAGAAAAAGAGAGAAAGTGAAAAGGATGAAAAATGAATATGTTAATATATATATATATGTCAATCAAATTGAAATAGAAGGATTAAAAAATCATTGCGGTAAGCTGATAATGAGAGTTATAAATATGGTTACATTTGCATCATTGAGGTAACCATAAAGATGTACAAGGCGCAGTTAGGCTTTTGCACACATATAACATATGATACGAAAGACCTTTATTATATGAGTGGTTTCAAAAGAACATGTTCATTTATAAATGTCTTTGATATAAAATAGTTATATTCAGCTCAAGTTGTTGTATTGTTTTTACTTTTTCACTTTAATAAAAGAATTGCACTATAAATCATATAGGAAACCAACATATTACTCATTTGACTTTTGTAACACACTGTGCTTTTTTAAGGGAGGACAAAAGAAGAAGGAGCCTTACTAGAAAAAGTAGAAAGGAATAGCAGACAGACAGAAGCAATAAGATTTCCAAGTGCGACAACAGATGTCTATTTTTTTTTCATCAGAAGACTAATGATCACAGAGAATATGAAGATTGCAGAAGAAAAGCAAATAAATAAGAGTCATGAACAATCATTTTTAAAAATCTAGTACAGTACAGAGCAGCTATCCTTTTATTCTCATATTGATAGCTTGACAGCTGAAGACTAGATATTTTGCTATTGAGACTTTGTGCTTTGCTTTATGACCTTACTTATCCATCGTTTATTACTTGTTTTACTACGATTATAATAATATTTAAGGTATACTATTTGTGCAAGCTCTTTTTGTTTTACTTCATTTCTTTAAAAGAGCTTACTGGACAGCCTATTCCTTAAACGGGTCATCGTTTGATGGACATATAACAGGGCGAGTTTTAATCTTACCGAATCTCCATTCGACGTATCCTTTATAAAGTCTGTATTTCCAGCCGCTCCCTGGATAGTTTACATTATAGAAGGTATCATGGCTTAAAGTTGAGCGTGCTTTGCTTGACTGAAAGTTTTGGTAGTATTCAAGTGCGATATCGACTCCTTTCTTTGTAAGTATTGCAGTATCTGTGCGGGATAGACCATTATACCCAAAATCCCAATATGTGTAGAACCAACAAGTGTTGTGGCTTGCTTCTACAAGAGACTTTGAATCCACATCATTTTTTTTTCTTTTTCATTCTTTTTGTCTGATAGCGGAATATCCTTTAACCAAGACAGGAGTGTCAGGCCAATATTATTATCGTCCCTAATTTCTTCGTATGATGTGCCATATTGAACCTGGCCGATGTTCAGAGTCTTTAAGAAAATATGTGACATATCGAATAACAAACACCCGGTTTTTTCACAAATCGATCCAATGATGCGCAGAGTATACAAAGTCATTTGCTCCAAGCTTCTACACCTGAGAGAGACATAATTGAATACTCCAGCCGCTACAGAGCATTTATTTAATGTCAATATCCGCAATCCATGTTGCTGCTGCTGCTGCTGCTCTGACTCCTCGGCTATTCGGCTTTGACTAAGAAACAATTTTGCACCAGAGAATTCCATTTGTTCGAGGGCGGAACACTTGTCCAGTAGATCATCTAAATTAAGGCAGAAACTGCTATCACTGATGTATAGATTCGTCAAAAACGGGCAGCAAGAGGACATTTCTTGAATCGTATATTCGTTTTTCTGGTTATATGTAAACCCTGTAAGTGAAAGGCTCTTGAGTGTTCCAGAAAAGGATTCTAAGATTCTGCCAACATCCATTGGGTATGAATAGTCTATTTTGCCCCTATATGTTGTATCTAACGACAAATGCTTAAGTGGAACTCTTAATTTACAAAGCAATTCCCACAGAATTAAGTCAGAAAAGTCGAAATATCTGGTGGTCTTGAGATCGAAGGTTTCCAGGTGTCGAAATGCGTTTTGATTAGAGTGAAAAAGAGATAAGACTATTTTCCTCTCCTCTGGATAGAGCGCATCATCTAACATATCTGTGACATTTAGCTTTAGAGAACGCAAGTTGGGATATTTGTATCCAAAATAGTACAGCCACCAGGAATTCCAATGATTAATATTTATGTTTTCACTTTCGTAATCCTTTTCCTCCCCTTCTTCGTGTCCGTCATCGTATATTTTCGAATTTATATCCAGGGATGTCACAGAATAAGCCGGTATTGTATTTGGGACTGTGTCCAGCGCATCCGGAAATTCGGAATAAATATATATTTCAGCTGTGATAGACGATAGGTTTTGCAAGTTTTGGTGTATGTCGTCAAAGTCCTCAACCATAAGCTATATGCGATAGCCACGTTGCCGATAACGTATTTCTAATTCCTTGAGCGAGCTGCATATATTTATAAACCCAAGTACGTCTCTCTCTGGTTGTATTTCATCACTGCCGCCGTAAGTCATATTCAAGATTTCCAGTGACTTCCATATTTTATCTGATACTGTGATATCTGCTTGAATATCATCATACTTGATACCCTCTAGATCAAGGCGCTTCAAGTTTGGCAGGTATCTGAATAAATCTGAATATTGGATATTCGGTATCTTTGACCAATGGCAATGCATACTTAAGCATAAACTTTGAACCATGAGGTGATGTGATGTAGATATATTTTGGGAGTTTTTAATACTGTCGATAAGTTTTGGCAATTGGCTACAGTTGTAAATCACTATGATTTTTCACAAAGTTCTTTGAAACAGGTATCTCCATTTCTTGCACTTACGAGCGCAAGACATGATGTCCGTTTTCCATAGATTATCAGCAATGTTAATGAGTATTTCGAATGGTAGTTCTGGAACTCCCATAGTGACTGATATGTAGAGAAAGATAGAAAGAAAGAGAAAAAGAGAAAAACGAATTTATTGAAATATATACAAATATCAATACAATTTAAATAGGCAGTCCTACAAAATAATATTATGTCAAACTAATATTGTAGGCTACAAATCTGGTTACATTTGATTCACTGAGGCATCAATAAATATATGCAAGACGCAATCGGTTTTTCACACACAAATAACATAATATAAGCTGTTAATATAAAGATTTTTTGATGAAACATTTTGATGTATGGTTGTAATTTATATCAAATACTTACATTCAGTTGAAGTTGTTGCCGTAGCTTTTATCTTTTCAATTTAATAAAAGTATTGTACTGAAAATGATATGAGAAGCCAACAGTCTGCTCATTTAGTTTTTGTAACACACTGTGCTTTCTTTTTAAAAAGAGGGCAGTAAAAAGGAATTAAACTCAGGTAAATGGAATGAGTAACAACAAACTGAAAGCAATTAGGTTTCCGAGTGCGACTACAGATATATATCTTTACGACCGAAGCTTAAGGGCCAGAGAGTATACGAGGAGCGTACAAGAACAGTGAACAAATGTGAGCTTTGAACTATACAGCTTAAACTTTCTGTCCAAGTCAAAGTGGCCATACAATGGCATTAATTACACATATATCATAACCTAGGCAGTTTCTCCAACGTTTAACTAGTTAGACATGTTCACCCATAAAAAATAAAGAAAAAATAAATATCACTTGAAGTATACAATACGCATTGTATGTCTATGCAAAAATTGTATTAGCTCGTATGAATAGATGCCACTGTGATATTGTCGAATATTGATCATTTGATTAATATCACTTCTCAATATTTAAAGGCTATAGATTCTTATTTCCATGCTCTTTGAAGTGATTTTCTTGTAGTAAAATTCAATAATCTATTTTTACTTGTGCAGACAATGTATATATTAAGTCTCCGTGTAAAATACTAAAAATGATATATTTGTCTATGTGTCATATGCCTATACAAAAAAAAATTCTGTGTCTTTGAAACTTGGCCTTAATGATTCCCATTCAAAATAAGAAGCCATTCACTCTTGTACTTACTCTAGATGAGCCTCATCGAAAGGTAACAGTACAAACAACATTCAAATCCCGGTATACGATTACCAATGTACAATGTTTAGATTCTTCTTGGAATGAAGAAACGAGGGTTCGGAATGAACAAATACAACGGTTAGATAAAATAACTTCAAAAAAATTAAAAGATATCATGCATTGAAAATATTGTTTAATAAAGTAAAAGAAAAAGTAAACAAACAAATACATTTTGTGGCATTCATTTAGGATTTGGAGGAAAACTTGAGCCCACAGAGACGGTTGAGGAAGCTGCTCACCGTGAACTCTGGGTAAGTTATACGTCAAACAAATGTATCTGTGTGTATAAGTAACTTATATTCTTGCTATATACATATATATATACATATGTATATATGTATATTGTGTGGGTCTATTTATTTAGGAAGAGTCGACTATTAGTGCTAGAAACATGAAGAAAGTAGGCCTCAACCTGTTTAGCTTTGAAAACAATCCTGTGGCAATGGAAGTACATGTTTATGTGGTTACTGAATATGATGGAACACCTACTGAGTAAGCTTTACATGCACTCATACATATACTTATATATGTGAAAAGTGGATATTGCTTGGGTTACTTATACAATATTAATTATAGAACTGAAGAGATGAGACCCGAGTGGTTCTCTTATGATGATATTCCGTACGATGATATGTGGACAGATGATCGTCAATGGATTCCGATTATGTTAAAAAATAAGAAATTCATAGGCGAGTTCTATTTTGCAGAGGTAGTGTATATAATATAGCGAGCAATTGTGAAGAGAAAACTCATAAATATACTAGGACCAAAAGCGTATTATCTCACAAGTCTTGGAGGAAGTAGACGTAGTACCTGCTGAATTTGATCTCTCTCAACGCAAACTGTGAACAACACACACACATATATACATATTTGGATTGCCAATTATCTCAGTTTGATATAAACTATACATTATATCATTTTTTTGTTTATTTAAAAATCCCTTTATCGACCATATTTCCTGATTACATCTCTGAGATGCACTGATCTTATTCTATATACTTCCAGCTTTATCTTAGTAATATCACTCTTGCTGACTTCTGGAGAATTATCAAACCCAGGTTCCGTTAAACTATCACCGAGTCGAATGTTTGCAATACAATCCCTTAGGCCTTCGATAACCTTTTTCATGACAGGATCATCTACATCAAATCCAAGATCACTTTTTAAAGGGTCATAGCTCTTCTGGGGTTCAGAATAATATTTTTTCATATCTTGCTCCAATTGTGGTGTCATTCTTTTGTTATCAATTACTCGACTATTAAAAATATAAGGATTATTTTAGAATATTATTATACATTTCTCTCTTTCTTTCTTTTTGATATATTTAATGTATATATATATATATATTTAAAAAAAAGACAAACCATACCTTGATATACCACGTTTGTGAATACCTTGGTTCAAGAGACGTTCTTCGATTGTCCCATTGGTAACCAAACGGTAGATATATACCCGCTTTAATTGTCCGTAACGGTAGACACGTCCAATACTCTGTTCTTCGTGACAGGGATTCCAATCGTAATCACATAAAATCACTCGGTTGGCACCTACGATATTAACACCAATAGAACCAGCCTATAAAGATAAAAGAGAGAATACAAATGAGAGTAAGGAGAATCATAGGTTAATCTTGATAAATGAATAATGAATATTTCACAGCAAATGAATTCTTACTCGAGCAGAAATCAACATAGTTTGTTCATTTGGATCATCATTGAATTGATCAATACATGGCTGACGAACCTATATAAAATAACGACAAAAGAAAGTTAGAAACATAAAGTTAATAGTTCAAGAAGTCTACAAACCGGCTGTGGTGTAGTTCCATCAATTCGTAATGTCTTGTATCCCATAGTATTGAGTGTTTCTCCAATATAATCTACACACACACAAATATATAAAAACGATTAATTTAAATCATCTTTGTTAAATATACACTCGTACTGTTGTTGATCAAGCTTCTTACCAAGGCACAATAGACTGTGAGATACAATAAGAACCTTGTCACCAATTTCTGAGGCATACTTTACAATATCCATAATTATTCTCATTTTTGAAGACATTTCCCATGTATCTACAAATTTACCAAGAAAAAAATAAACGAAAATAAAACGCATACATACACAGACACATTTTGGTTTTGGTTTTAGTTTCTCAAGTTGTTCGTAATGGGTATATAGAGCATTTACCTATGAGTGGTTTAAAAGCATCTGTGACCCATTGTAAGGCTTTGGTATTTTTCCAGGATTCTACTTCAGCAATTTCGTTTGGATCAAATGCTTCGATCTGATCATCTAGTAACTCGCTAGATTCTTCTGTTGGATCTGTGTTATTGTCGTTGTTATTTCCAGTAGCATCTCCAGTGACATCTCCAACAGTATTTTCAGTCTTATCTTCACTAATAGTTCCACTGTTATTACTATTACTGTTACTATTACTATTGCTATTAATAATAATATTATTATTAATGATGTTTTCATTTTCATTGTCATTGATGTATTCTGATTCATCCAATTCATCGATGTTCTCGGGGTCTTCCTCAATATTCACTTTGATATTCAACTTTGGTATCGTTAACTTGCGTTGTACAGGTAGTTTCCTATTATTCGACATCTAATCACAATAACGACAATTAAGTTAAGCAAGATGCCATAGGTATTTTATCAGCTTCATCTCATATATATATATATATATATCAGGAAATTTCCATCATACTCTTACCTTAAAGAATACAAAGGGGTGGTTACATATAGCACGTAACAAAATAAGTCCTATCAGAGGGTTTAACGAGGCTATTCTTAATTCTTCCAACATTCTAATATACAGTGAATGTTGGACTTCCAGGAGTTTGCAATTGATAACGTATTCGACCTTTGGAGGCAGTTCAGCTTTTAGAATCGAAGCATCCTTTCTAACCAGTTAATTGGTGTTAGCCAAGCTAAAAGCATATTTGTATATTCAAGCTCTCAAACAATGTACACACACATATATATATAGTATTTTGTTTGATCACAGCTTACCGATGAATACAGCTTGAACTAAGAAGGTGGAGTTGATATAACGCATGTTTGGCCATGTATAGTTGAGACTTTGATGAATCGGCATACGTTGATTCAATTACTTTTTGATAAGTATTTTTAAAAGAATTTGGGCTTCCAAACAGTCCTGGTGAAGCAAAGTCGAGGATGTGATAATATTCTGCCAAATTGTTTTGTAACGGATATCCAGTCAGGCAAACTCTGGCTGGTGTGTTAATCCTGTTGACCAAGGTTGTAATGACCGCCTGACTGTTTTTGATACGATGACCTTCGTCTGCAATAAGGACAGATGGACCTGGGTTAAGTAGATACTTTTCCAGCTTTTCTAGTTCGAGCGGTATCTGTGTTGGCTTCAGCAGACACCTGAATTGGTCGTAACTCATCAACAGAATTCCTCCATGTACAAACCAGCGGTCAAGAAATATCATCCTTCGAGACAAACTTATGTTGACCAAACCAGGATCATTAAAATTGACAGCATGTCCGACAATGTTCTGCAGATCCGGAGACAGCCAGCGTTCAAATTCATTAACCCAGTTATCAAGAGCAATGGTAGGCGCAAGAATAAGGATTCTTTTACTCTGTTCAATAGTACACATGGATGTATATTAGTATTGTGTCAGTTTATTTAACAGCAAATAATTAGTTTTATTTCTATTTTTCTTCTTCTTTTTCTTCTTTGTCTTTATTACATGTAAGTATTTTGGTAGCATAGCGATACTACGGCTGATTTGTTGAATAAGTGTAGTGACAAAAACAATGGTTTGAAGTGTCTTTCCTAAAATCAATACACAAGAGATTATGTAAGTTATTGATCAAGTGAATTACTATCTTTTTCTTTCATTTTCTTTTAAATCTCTATTCCTTGCTCATTTCATATATAGACACACACACAAATATATATATATTACCTAAACCCATTGAATGTGCTAGGATACATCCTTCGTGCTTTGCAACAGTACAATCCCAAATATATCGTACGCCTTCCAACTAAAATACAAATTTATCTAGTTGAATATTTTGTACAATCTTCCTTCTGCATACATATATATATTATGTGTTCCTTTTTTTTTACCTGATGTTCTTTCAACACTGGTACAAAATGAGGATCAATTTTAACAGCATAGCTGGGAAAATCGGGATTAGGATTGATAAAAGTCGTTGGTAGGCGACTTGATCTCTCTCGTCTTTCTACAGGACCTTTTGGTTGTCGCTTGCGACGTCTAGTTTCACTGGTAGTAATAGAAATATATATATATATATATAAACAATCAATACAATAAAATAAATACGAACATATTATACCTATTTCTTTTATATATTCTTTTACTTTTTTTTGTTTCAATAGAGCACATTTCGTTTACCTTTGTGGTTTGTAGTAATCCTTAACCTTATTGGATGAATTTGCACGATTGCCATTATTTAATGAACCCCCATTGGAATCCATATCGATATCATTATCAAATGAAT
The DNA here is from genome assembly GCF_001638985.1 of Phycomyces blakesleeanus NRRL 1555(-). Lineage (NCBI taxonomy): Eukaryota > Fungi > Mucoromycota > Mucoromycetes > Mucorales > Phycomycetaceae > Phycomyces > Phycomyces blakesleeanus. The sequence goes on from NW_017265144.1 coordinate 658,318, forward strand.
CTTCATTAAAGGCATTGAATTTTCTTTTTTGGTCCTTAATTTTCAGAAATATTGGTAATGGGATTACTGTTCCTCTGAGAACAGTTGGAATGAGAGTATCTGACCATGGCTTGAAACTGGTATTTAACTCATTGAGGACGCTTTTGTCAAACATGATTTTTCTTGAGAAGTTGTGATTGTTGTCGTCCTCAGAATATTGGTTATATTTTACAGAAAATACACTATCTCTAGCAAGTAAAGCTCTGAATTCTGTCAGTTGGTTGTTTTCAAGGCAACTTTTACTGGATTCCTTATGATCATTTCCAACTAAATTGAGGATTCTGCATTAGTCAAATTGACTTTATGTTTTTGTGACATTTAATTTCATTGAGGAAGGTGTTTATTGTATTGCAAAAAAAAAGAAAAGAAAAGAATACATGCTGTAGTTGGGTTCGTCTGAATCTTTTGTCATTTGAGGGGTAAATTCAAGTTTTTATGAGGGATTTTGTTTTTGAGATCTTGAGATCTTGTTGGTGAGTCTTGAATAATTATGAAAGACAAATAGAAGAGTAAGAAACAGATCAAAGTGAGAAAGAAAGTTAATATATATATATATATAAATTCAAACAAGCTTTTTATAGTATAAAGATAGAAATGTATTATAAACAAATACTCCTCCCTTATTTCTCTCCCTTCCTCTCTCTCTTTACTCTTCCTTTTTCTCTTTATAAGCATTACTTTTGGTATGTATGTGTGTAATTTATTTGCTTTATATTTTCTATGGCTATATATTAATCTTGCAAAAAAAAAGGTAATTTTCTCTTATATTACAAGAGATTGGGTTCGATTTTTATATGATATTCTGTGCTATGTTATGCTATGCTATGCTATGTGTAATTGCGTGTTTTTTGTTGTTGTTTGTTTTTGTGTTTGGACAAGAAGTATTGAGATTTACAAAGAGGAATATTCCAAAAAAAAGAGAAAATTTTCCTTGGTCAATTGGCCATAAAGAAAGTAAAATACATGAACAAATTAAGCGCTTTAATTTTCCTTGTTTCCTTCTTTTTTTTTGTGTGTGTGTTTTTTTTTGTTTTTTATGCCTTTGATACTGTTGCCCAATATTTACGGATAGCATCTTCACACTCTTGGTCTGTGCCATTAGGGTAGTCCAATTGCCAAACCATCTCATTAAAGAGCAGGTTAGACATACCCGGACCTGGCTTGATCCCCAATAGTTTTGCTACTTGTTTACCCTAAATCCCAAGAAAAAAGATAAAATAAAGTAAAACAAAATCCATAGTTTTGATTAATTTCTTCCCTTTCTTTCTCTCTTTTACAAATCACAGTTAGTCTTACATCCATACGGTGTTTCCAGGTGTAACATGTCTCAATTCCGTATTCGTAAGCTCTTGAGATCAATGCATTGTACTTGCTGCAAAGTTCCTCTCCAATATTATCTAAAATATCATTAATTTAGTCCCATTATTTATCAATATAGATGACTGATATATATATATACTATCATACCTTGAATAGAAGATGGGTTCTCCCAAGGTACTTCTTCAAAGGTATCCAACAATTCTTTGATCAATGCAAGCTTTATTGCTGTTGTCCAAAGATGTCCAAGGTTACGGATAATGACACCTACACAGAAAGAAAGAAAAAGGAGATGGTTGGTTTTCATGTTCTTTCTTTTCATTTCATTTCATCGAATGAAACAATATTTGTAATGATCTTATTGTAGTTTGTACCTAATTCTGAGCGTTTGATTCCACCATCGATATTTTTGTTTGATGCTTCACGTAGCGTAGGGATGATTTCAAAAATATTTGATATGGTAGTGATGTCTAGATTTGTGGTCTATATAGAAAAATAAAGTAAATGTTTGTTCTAGACACATCCTTATCTTCTTTCTTCCCTTTATTTTTTCCCTTATTATCTTTTAATAAATTATAATAAAATAACATAGATAGAGGAAGATTTGAAATATTTATTTACCTTTAAAGAATCACGCAAAACAATCTGAACAGCAGGGATGATTTTTCTTTTGTATTCTCCCTTGACTTTAATATAGGGTAAAACACTGGCACCCAAATAAAGGGTTCTGAGTTCATCACTTGATTTTGATAAGAGTTGTTCTTTGTGAGTATTTCCTTTAGATAACCTATAAGAGATATAAATGAATGAATGAGTCTTTATTTTTCTTTAGTCAAGAATATATATAAATATATATCAGTAAATGATATTTATCCATATATTTTTTTACCATTCAACAGCACCGACTGCCTTGACAGCAATTTTGGGATCCTCTGGAGAACCAGACACGATAGTGGGAGGAGATGAAAACACAACATTGTAGAGACCAAGATTTTGGATCAATTGGATAGAGTGAAGAGGCGAAGGGCCGGTGATCATTTTCTCGAGTTCGGATCCAATTCTTTCCCGACTGATCTTGGACAATAGTGCTTCCCGGATATCATGGTGTTTTGCTGCCTCACACAGTTCAGAAACCATGTCAAAATCGAATCGACTGGCGAATCTAATGCATCGAAGTACACGCAAAGGATCGTCTCTAAAGGTTTCAAAGGGAGACAAAGGTGTTCTGATCAATCCATGGGTCAGGTCAGACAATCCCTACAAAATAAATAAAATAAATAAATAAGTATATCTGGAAGTTATTGATCTTTCTTTTTTTTTTTTGGTTATTTAAATAATATTAATAAAAAAAACTAATACATATTAGTTTTATTTTAATATATAGATATATTACCTTTTCTGTAAAGTCTTCTACAGAAGAAGTATTGACATTGTAGAATAAACTGTTTATAGTGGTATCTCTGCGATAGGCGTCTTCAAGAGGTGTACCAAATGTCTATGAGTTTTTTTTTTGAGATAAAAATCAATAAATGAATAGAGCCAATAGATCATGTAGATATATCGGTATATAGATACAAATGTATCAATGTAAAAAAAAAAGATAGAATATGTTTACGCACTACTTTTGCTGGAATTCTACTATCTTCAGTATAAATTTCTGTGCGTAAATTACAGAAATCAATCTCGAGATCAAATAATTTTGTGGTGGCTGTCTCGAGATGCTTTGACTTTGCTGGGTTACTGTCAATCTTGGCAATCGATCTTGTGGGGCAGTTGTTGGCTTCAAGGTACTTATTGACATACTGCGCAAACTCAAATCCCATCATGGAATTAACGGCCACGTCAATGTCATGACATTCTTTTCCGAGTAACTAATGAAATAAAATAAAATAAAAATAAGCAATGTTAATATCTTAATTATCATTATCATTAACATTATCATTATTCTTATATAGTTTTTTTAAAAGAGAAAAAAAACTACACAATTAGTGTACCTTGTCTCGAACCCATCCACCTGCAATGCGAGATTCAATCAGGGGTAGATCTGGGCGTTCTTTTGCGAGATAATGTGAGACGTTTTGAAGTAATTCGCAGATCTTTTGTTCGCGGTTGTCCAAGACGATCTTCATGGGTACACCTGTCTTTGAATAGCCATAATTGTTGGTTGTATGTTGACGTTTCAGAGACTGGGAGGTTTGTTCCGTACTCATGGCGTGTAGACGTTTGTTGGTTGTCAGAACGGTAGATCTTTGGAATAAAGCCAGAGTGAAATGAAAATGGCGAGACAAGAATGCCATTCTATTTTAAATAAATAAAAATTTAAAATTTAAAAAAAAATAATTAATATAAATATATATATAATATATTTACATATAAATTATTTTTAATGTTATTATTATTATTGGTGGTAAAATAGTTATATTAATAGTGATAGTAATACTATGATTTATTTTTTAATGTGTAAAAGAAGAGGTTCTTAAAAGTAAACAGAAATAAAAGAATAACGTAGGTACGTGAGGTGTGCTTGGCTAAAAGGATTTTTAATATCAACAGATAAACTATAATTCTATATATATATATATATATATATATATATGGTGTATTCTCATTGTTGGTATTATAAGTGGTTTTCAAGAGAGCCTGCTTACTTGTAACAGAGACTGTACATATATTGACATTAGACTAAAAGAATACTGCCAGTTAAGCCAGATGTAAGACACACACACATATATATATATACATTTATGGGATTAAAGCCTTTGTAAATGAAAGCCTTGGAAAGAGACAAGACAGTAAAAAGGTTTATATAAATGTGTTTTTCAAAAAAGAAAATCACAAAGGAGAAACAAATGAAAGGGGTTGGGTTGACTTGAAAGCGAATTAAAATTGAAACGGTTTTTTTACATTCTTCCATGAAGTTTGGTATATAAAAGTATAATATATATAGCAGGTATTTTGCTTTTACTATATTTTATTAGAATGCACATTTTCGTACATACTACCAATTTTCCTTCATTGATGTCTATACATGTATAAGTATATGGATAGTGGGAAGGCATGTACCATATACGTCATTAATAAGGGTCAGGGCCCCAGCAGATAACCACTGCAAGTGACCCAGTTTGACAGTTTTCCAGTTACTGGAATCAATTACCAATTATGCAGTAACCAGTTACGCAGTAATCTTAATAGAAACAATATATTTTTTAGGACACGACATTTGTATTCTATCCGACTGGTAAAATGTGACGTCCATAATCCATAATCTAATATCTTTTACATATGAGTATAATGTCGTGTCCTAAAGCTAAGAATTAATGCCTTATGATTCTCTAAATGTTATTTTGATCTTCTTCAATTGTATTTGTTTGGTGTGGTCAGACTAGAAAGTTTAAGATAAGCTTAGCCAATAAAATTAATTTATTCCTCTCCACACTTTTTTTTAAAAAAAAGTTCAAATTAAGTTAAATGCATATTAGACAAAGTTGCGGTCATAGTACCATCTCTTCCATCAGATAAAAATAATTTCTTGTGGGTTTCTCTAGATTATACACTCTGTGACACCTCTCTTCTATTAAAAAAATGATCTTCTTAATCCAATTGGAAATAGAAAAAGAACTAGCCAGTCAGAGTTTATTATCTCTTATCTAATAATATGGTCTACATCTTTGAACTTCATTCCCTAGCGGCTTCTTTATACAAAAACTTCTACAAGATAACTCCAAAGTAAAATGGCGGATCTCTATGAATACAGGGATTTCAAAAAGCGCCTACGACGACGTCAAAAAGAAGAATAACGCCGTGAACAAGAACAGCAAAGACAGCAGCATCAGCAGCAGCAAAAAAAGAAAAAGAAGAAGGACAAGGAAGACGCTTCCCACCAAGAGAAAAGAAGTCTAACAAGAACTACATACACCAAGCTGCTTATGACTACCTTGAATTATGGTGTCTGTGTGTATCTGTTCCGGTTCACTTATGATGAAATAGAAAGAATAACAACAGCACTTGGATTGGATCATGTATGTCACTTCTCTAGTATACAGGTGCGCAAGAATCTTGGTTTTGCAATGTTGGTGAACCGATATAGTTTCAAAAGAACCTTAAAAGATATGCCTACGCTTTTCGGAATGAGTCCAACCAATGTATCTGTTGTTTGAAAAGGGGTGGAGAGACTTTTGATCGACAAGATTAAGTGGGGTCTTCAATTTAATGCCAATCAATTTCGTCCCGAGAACTTGGAAAGGTTTGTAAGCGCAATCTATGAAAAGGGTGCCAAACTACCAAACGTTGTTGGCTTTATTGATGGTACAGTGCGAGAAAGGGAGAATCCAAGTCTAGATTACGAGCTTAAAGAATCCTATTACAATGGCTGGAAGCACTTTCCTAGATTAGATTACCAGTCCATTGTCACTCCCGATGGGATAACCAGCAGTGTGCTTGGAAGAAAAGTCGGCTCGGGGTATTCCCAGTACTTACACCTTATGGCCAAGCTTGAGGAAAGAATAGAGACATATCTAAAGTTTTCCTCAGATACCGACGGGTCATTTGCCTTGTTCGGCATTTCGTCTTATTTAATCTCACAATGCTTGCACAGACCATTTACATACGAACACCTTAGCGGTAAAGTAGTAATGATATTTATATATAGTCGATACAAGCATATACGAGAAATTAATTATGACATTATAGAACTGGATAAAATATTCAACAAAAGTCTGGAAAGAGTGCAAAGGGCAATGAAATGGGAGGCTGGTGAAATGAAAAAATAATTCAAGTATACAAAGTTTTAGGATGCAGGAAAGAAAGGGGAGAAAAACTAAGCAATTACGTATTTACTCTCCACTGTCTTCAAGAACTTGCTTCATTGTGTTCACCGCACCGACTTACCAACAAGTTTATTCTTTGGGCTAGAGCCACCAATTATAGAGGATTATATCTAGGAATTAAGACGGGATAAGATAGACGGAGAAGATGAAGATTACTTGCCTTTATTTGAAAATTAAATTGAAATTTAACCTTCTTCTTCTAATTGCTTCTTTAAAATACTTATTCATGTCTTTACCTATTTGATAGATCAATTTTATTATTTGATTCTTCTGTTACTATATTTTGAATGGCACATTAAAATACGATATCTAATGACTTTATATAATATCAATTGAAAAAGGGTTTAAAGGTTCAATTGTATTCAAAGTTATTTGTGCCAGAGAGAGAAAACGACAACTGCTATAATGGGAGCTTAATTTTAATATCTTTATTGGTGTATTCAACGTCATGTAAGCTTCAGAATATATATTAGGTTTTCAAGAGTGTCATACATGCTGACTTGGAGACATTAAGCAGTGTTTTTTTTTGGCATGCTTCATTTGGGCCTTTGTGATAATCCAGTCCTAAGCCCAGAATATGTGTCGAAAAAAGAAAAGAAAAATAATGCGTATTAGCCCCATTACAAAAAGTGACCAGAAAAAAGAAATAGTACTTTAACAGATATATTACAGGAAATATCTTAATAAATTATTTAAAAACATGTTTATCAGATTTTTCTTTCTTTCTCTTTCGAAACTCTCGAGCAAAGCAAATACTATGGCAAAAATTGAACAGAATCACAGTTCTCTTTTGCAAAACTTAATGGAGTATTTATTTTTTAAAATGTGATTTATTCAGTCAAACTGAGTCTATATGTTTTATGATGCCTGTTATGCGGGAAGAGTGTTCCGTTGGGTAGCAGAAGAAGCCGTGTGAAACACAAGACTAGGAGCCTGAAGCTTTAGTTGGGCGGCCCTTTGGGAGAATGAGACGATTGGTGCTACCGTTGTATATGCGGCGATGAGAAAAAGAGAACTATTTCTCAGCCTCTTCTCTCATCCTTTTCATTGGCCTGCTCAAGGTAGTGGCGAGATTCAAGATGCTCTAGACAGAATCTGGCTCCTTATTGTTATGGGTGAACCAGGCAGAGAATGTGGCGTGGCTGAGGGCGGGTGTCAAAGACGACAAGAAACGAATGGAAATTAAACCGTCCTGGCCGATGTTTCCTTCACGACAGGCTCTTTGGAACCGCTGCCCATAGTCTTGGATAGTCTCATTGGGTCCCATGTACATGGCTAAAGCTTCGGTGGCCATAATGCACTGGTACTCTTCAGTGTTGTAATATTTCTTGATGATTGCTCTTGCTTTTGCCCAGGTGAGGTTCTTGTTGCTCAGGTTTTCCAGGTACCAGGTATCGTACTCGTGGGTCATTGCAATGGGCAACCACCTGGACCAAGCAGAGTCGATGTGCTCGCACCCAATTGTCATAAGCTTCTCAAAGGCGGACAGGTAGTGCTCGACATTGCTGTACACCTTAGAGTTTTGATCTGGCACAGAGTATCCGATAATCTGGAAAAGCGGTATGTCGCAGACACTGATGTTGTTGCCGGTAGTGTTGATAGGGGAAATGTTCTCAGTGACTTTTAGTATACTATGGATGCGCTCCATCTGCTCTGTGCAGTGCTCCATTTATTTTGAGATAGAAGCTTCACTTACTCGGTCTTTCAAGATATTAGCATCATAAAGTGCAGACAAGAGGCAATACGATTCACGTTTATATTTGCTCAAAAGTTTCTCTGCCTTCTGGCGGCTAATTCTTTTACTTTCTTTGTTCAAGACAAAAGCTTCATTTCCAGTCACCTTTGGAGCATACTGCGAGCCAGTCATTCTTGATACAAAGCTATTTTTACTAGGGATAGAAGTGTCTACACCCGTTAATTCTTCTATGTTCTTTTCAAAGGTAGAGGCATTAACTGCTATCTGACCTTCTTGTTGAGATACAATAGGAATAATGGGCGGCACATTGGTAGAATTGGTAGGAATAGACATGTTGAAATATATACGCAATATTTTATTTGATTTTTTATGTTCAAAGTAAAAAAGAATGCTGTATTTTGTGGGGAGGATTGTAAGCTTGATAAGTACTTTGAGACTCAAAATAATTTTTTTATTAAGAGATATATAAGTCAAATCGAAACTGATTGAAAAAAAGACTGAATAGACGGAGGGTATTTATATTTAATGGTACCTGTCCAGTCACACTAGGTCTATATGTTTTATTATGACTATTATGCGGGAAGAGTGTTCTATTGGATAGCAGTATAGTGACTTGTCCTTATTTTTTGTATCACTGCGGTTACTCAATACATGTCAAGCACAGCATGTGAACCAAGTTCAGAAAAAAATCAAATCCGTAATAACCCGGTTCATCAACCCGATGTATTACACCCAAAGTTCGATATAGTGATAAGATCGGCAGAAGCAAAATCATATTACTATCACCATCACTATACCAAAATAATAATAATAGAGAAGACTAGCAGGAAGCAGACTAAAAATCTCCAAAAATGATCCTATCGAGCTTTGACTACCTTTATTCATATAGGAGATTACCTTGACATTTTTAATTATGAACATACTTCCATTCATTACAATAAAACTCAGCCTGCCACTTAACATTCTGCCCTCAATTGTGAAGAGACCCGGATAATATATATCCTGCTTTTTTTTCTTATTGTTTAATATTGCTTTGAAACATATGTGAATCAATTTCCTAGTGACCATCGATTCTCTTTTGTGCCTGTTTGTACAAGCAAAAAAAAAGAAACTCTTTCTTGTCTCCTCAAACAAAATAGTGCACAGACCAGTTAAGAATGCCCTAAAAACTGCCGTTATTAGAGCTTGTACTCCGTCTTTAGAGTTGTTGCGACATTGATCAAGAGGAAACCCTTTATTATTTCTTTGCTTTGCTTTAGGACAAAGTTGGTTTCAATTATGGCATGTCTGTCTTTTATTGGCTTCTATTTCTAATACTAGTATGTGAAGCAAGTCTATAAAAGCATAAAGCTCTAGTCAATAGAAGAAGCAAACAAACAAACAGAAACTTTACAAACAAAATGGTTAAACGTAGTAATACGCATACTCATTACCAGATACTTTCTCTTAGCCCTTTTTCAGAAGTACTCAACAGATAAAACTTTAACAGCGCTTACGAGATTGATCATAAAAGAGAAATATAACTATCATGCTCACCCTGATATATGAGTTCAAGAACAACTGCTGGCAAAAAAAAACGCAGCCCTACATTTCATTTTTAGATTTAGAGAGCAGTTATTTAGATCTCATTCAACTTACACCCAATTCTTCTTTAATTTTACCTTTGTTTTTTATTGTGTTTCATAATGGAGACGAACATGGCTTGAATCGAGTAAATTTTTAAGAAACCATCTAGTTTTATAAAGAGAAAGAGAGAGAAAAATGTCTTGCTCTTGATTATAAAGTGCACGGTCCAACTCAGTGTAACAACAAAAATCACTGCTTTTGGACTTGTACTCTACCTTTAAAGCTGTCGCTACACAAATCAAATCCAACACATTCATTTTGAAATAACTGACTTCTTTACTTTTCTGCGTTTATCCTTCAAAGGAAACTCACTTCTTCCAATACTTTTATTAGCTCACTCACAATACCTCCAGTACTTTTCCCTACTGTTACATATATTCATGTGAAACGGGTAGTTGAATTAATAGAAATGCATACTCATGGCATCCTCTCTCACATCCAGACCTAGAGTACTAAAAGGAAGGGGTGGATAACATATGTTTTTTATATTACTTTGTTATATACCTATAAAACCCGACTGCTTCAGCATTCGAGGTATAAATAATAAAAAAAAAGCTATATTAAACGATGCATCCTGGGTGTTTTCCTTTTCTTCTCGAGATATTCGGGATTATTTATGGGTTAGTATTTCAATATAGGAGAAAAGTAGACACTGTGAGAGTGACATTTATTAAAGAGAGTCAAAATAGTATTTTTTATATCTGTTACAATTCAAATCCATTGTAATTCAAATCACTCGGTGTGTGTGTGATACGTTTTTGTGATGTGGACTCTGCCAGGTTCATTAGCAATTATAGTATCCATTTTGGATTGTGGATCTTGTATTTCACTCATTTTTTTTTGTTTTCATTGCTGGTAACGTCAAGGTTTCTGAAGGTAAGCCGGTTAAGCCATCTGCTCCAGTGTTTGAATTTGATGCTGAACGAAAACCCAGGTAGTGTAGAGGTAGATAACTCTTTACTTTTAATTATAACGACTCGCAAATGTAAAGGTTTGATTTACTGTTCTCTTATGAGTTTGTCACTGTTATAGGAAAAATAGAAACAAGAAAATATGGATGAAATGATTTGTAAAAGCTTATATATGTTGCTTTATTTCAAAAGAAATAAGAAAATAATGAAATAATGAAATTCGACCGTCCTTTTACACAGAGCCAACTACCGGTATCTATATGCCTGTTTGTTTTTTCTTTCTAATTTATATTGAAATATATGCCTTGATAACTAGTATCATTATGAATTGCTCTTCTGGAAAGGCCTATTGATCTGATACTTTTTCTGCCAGATTAGCTAGATAGTTTGAGTAAAAGAGAGCATGTATGTTATAGGTAATACTTTAGTATTTCGATCCAAATACTAGAGTTATATAGTAAAGACAGAGTTGTCTAAGTGGAGGAACTGAAGGATAAACTACTATACTTCACACTTACTCTCGGATTCAACAGTGATCAATACTCATCTACGACAAACACCGCGGTCCATCTACTTGTTTTGTCCCGAGTCCTCTTTTTTTTTTTTGGGTAGTGAAGGGAAGGTGGACGTGGAGCTAGTTGTAACGGTATATTTCAGGTTAATTTGAGTTGGGTCATGATCCTTCATGCTCACTTTCAGTCAAGGCTTGTCTATACTAGAAAGTGGTGACGATGATAATTTTTTTATTCTCCCAGAGGTAAGCATTATTTATACTCAATATGTTTCAGCGCTAATTATATGATATCCTCTTCTTCTCAGGGTCGTTCTGTGTCAGGATTCAAAGCATTACAGCTCTTTAGAGAATACTAGAGAAATAATTGTGAGCATTAGTCCTTACCAAAAAGTAAATCTGCATGGTATGTTAGTCGTATTTCTATCTTACATAAAGGTACCTCAGCAGGGAAAAAAATGTGACGATTTTGAAAATAAAATCATATTTTTTTTTTCAAAATCACCACTCATTTCTCATAGTAAAATGTATTACAGCAGTAAATTTCATTTGCTAATAATTTCGCTCGCTCTCTCACGATCAAGCACCGATATTTAGCGTTAGTCATTAATTTGTGTAATAGAAAGCAAATCGCATTAAATTTCTCTCTCTCTCTATATATATATCTCTTTCTCTCTCTTCCCCAAAAATACCATTAACCAAGCTTTCTATTGTTTTGGATTTTTTTTTTGTTTTTGCTTATTGTTATTATCATTCTTAATATTCTTATTATTTAATTGATTTCATAATGGATTTTGGATCTCTCTTTAGTGTCAAGGACAAGGTACAGTCCATACTTGCAAACCAATTAAACTACACTACACTACACTACACTATGCACAATAAAAAACAAACACCTACATATATATATATATATATATATTGACCTGATAAATATTATATCAACCAGGTTGTCTTGGTGACAGGTGGTTCACGAGGAATTGGTGAAATGATTGCTACTGTAAGTATATATATATATATATATAATTTTTATTGGAACACTTTCTTTCTTTAATGATAATAAGGCACACTAACAAATGTGAATATAAGAGATATTCTTCTTTTTGTAACAAAACCTCATCACAACCTCTTTTATTTTTATTTTTTTTTCTTCGACATTAGGGTTATATTTCTGCTGGCGCTAAAGTGTACATCAGTAGTCGTTCTGCAGATGTCTGTGACAAGGTAAAAGCTTCATCTCATTACTCATTTAGATGATCATGTAAAAATTATTTTGTTATAACTAAAAGAAGAAGAAAATCACGTGCACATGTATAATAATTGTATATATAAAATAAAATAAAAAGGTTGCTCAAGAATTGACAGCCATGGGACCTGGAAAATGTTTTTCCATTCCCGCTGATCTCCAAAAATTGGAAGATGTTGAACGTCTTGTAACTGAATTGTCAAAGAGAGAAACCCGTAAGTCACATCTTATCTTAAAGAAAGAACGAAAAAGAGAAAGATATATTTACTAGATTGTGTATGTATATCTTTTACACTGCTATAGATCTTGATGTACTTGTGAACAATGCTGGCGCAAACTGGGCTGAATCAATCAATACATTCCCTGACCGTGCCTTTGAAAAGGTTATTAGTCTTAATCTCAAGCGTATTTTTACATTGACCCAAGCGTAAGTATATATGATTGAGTGAGTGAATAATATATCGCAATCACAAAATAAAGTATTACTATTAGTTTTATTGGATCTAATTGTTTATGAAAAATGTAGATGCCTGCCTTTGTTGACTGCAAAGGCTAATTCTTCAAACCCTTCGAGTGTGATCAATATCGGTTCAATTGATGGACTTCGTGTAAGCCAATAATATATAATTATATACTTACTTATATATAGATAGATAGATAAAAGTTAACAATTGAATAACCTTTAATAATTAATTATTGATATACAGGTTCCTCCTCAAGAATCTTATGCCTATGCTGCTTCCAAGGCTGGACTTCACCATCTTTCTCGCCACATGGCATCTAACTTGGGTTCTCGAGGTGTTTTGGTCAACACAATTGCTCCTGGTGCATTCCAATCCAAGATGATGAAAGCCACTCTGGACAAGATGGGTGACAAGATTGTTGCCTCTATTCCTGTTGGTCGTATTGGATCACCTCAAGATATTGCTGGCACTTGTATCTATCTGTCTTCTCGAGCAGGTCATTATACCACAGGTGCTACAATCACTGTAAGTAAAAATATATATAAATATAAATGTACTTTTGTATATTTTGATCATTTTTTGTTGTTGTTCTTCAATTGAACTTTATTCTAATATGTATCTTTATTATTATTGATAGGTTGATGGTGGTGCTTTTGTTGGCTCAAAAATCTAATTTATATATTAAATACAAAACCACATACACATACACATTTAAAAAAAAGAAGTAAAGATATAGATTGATCGAAATAGAAAAAAAATATTATATAAAGTATATTATAAAAAAGAAAGAAAGAAAGATGATATAAAATGTTACCCTTTCTACCTCCTCCATCTCAACCTCTTTTGATGTTCTTCTTATTATTATTCTTCTTCTTTATTTGTAATTTAAAGGAATGCCATTTTTCTTGTTGTTTTCAAGTGGGAGTGATTTAATGAAGATGGGTTGTAAAATACTTTGGTTGGTTGAAGGGTAACAGAAGAAGAAGAATTAAAAGAAGAAAAGGGATTGGAGGGGGGGAATTTGGAAGTAGATATATAATGTGTGTGTGTGTGTATAAGAGAGATGGGAGGAAGAGACAAGAAAAAAAAAGGGTAAGGGAAGGTAGGGGGGATAGTGTGATAAATTGATAGTTTAAATGGATTTGAAAATAAAGGGACAAGAAGGTTGGGTGGAAGTGGTGGTGGTGGCAGTGATTTATGGTTGTTGTGGATGTTGTGGTGTAGAGGTAGGAGTAGAAAGAAAAGAAGGAAAATAAGAGAGCAGAAATCCGTTTGCATGACAGTTTTCTCTTCTCTTCTCTTCTCTTCTCTTTTCCTTCTTTTTTTTTACTGCTGTCTCTTGCCTATAAACCATTTCTCGGTATCTCCTTTTGTGGATTGTACTTCCTGAAGCATTCCAGCCACCCGTTTGGCCAAGCCAAATATGTCACCGTCCATCTCATCCATAGTGTCTTCATTTGTATGTTCTGTCATCTTCTTTGGTCTCTCTTCAGGACCAGCATTTGCAATTCTTCTAATAGACTGAACAATAGAGGGAGACTGTGCTATTTTGGTAACCAGTTCCTTATCTATACCCACACACATGAACAGATTTGAATATCAGTATATACAAACACATGCACACACACGCACACACGCACTACACACATGCCATATACACACTACACAAATAATAATAAGAATAATAAAAAACTATTTGAATTACCATTTCCTTCGAGGAACTGCTCTACTGTCCAGACACCAATGTGTTGAAAGGCAATGTCCTGCTCTTCATCAAGAAAGTGGACCAAGAAACTATGCAGACTTCCGGCAGTCGGGCTGTCCCAGACTTTGACGAATGGGGTGTAATCCTTGACCTTTGAACTAAGGTTTCCGATTGCAGCAGCCGAGTTTCCCTTGACCTCCATATTGTCACTTGATGTCAGGGGTACCAGGACTTCGAGCACACCCGAAGCCAGCAGGCGCTGTTTCAGATCATCGCTGAGGGCCAGAACGGCAATTGCGGCCGTCATCTCTGTCTGCACGGTCGGGGGAACAACACCGATCAGCTGTTTGATGCGTTCTACTGCACCGGCTTCCACGATCGCTCTCTTGTTGCGTTCTGAGCTGGCGGCTAAGTTGCGCAAGGTCGAAATCGCATGGCACTGGATCTCCTCGTTTTCGTCGTACGACAGTAGATCAATCAGTGGGTTCACAAAACCCTCATCAATGATCGGTGACTCGTTGGCAGGGTGAATGGAAATGTTTCGAATGCAGGCCACAGAAGACAAAATGAGAGGCAGAAACGCCGATTTGAGGAGACGGAGGAGGGGTGGCAGACCTTTGCAACGTACGATCTCGAGTTGGTATTTTTCTAAAAGATAATAATTATAGTAATTCACCAATAATGAAACAGACATAATGAAAGAAAGAAAGAGAAAAAATATTTTAAAATTAGCATAAGAATTTCCAAGGAGTAAGAGGAGAAGGTGAAGATCAATTCACAAATACATATAATATACAACACATATACGACACATATGCAACACCCACACTAGAAGAATGTCCTCTTCTTTTATACAATCCAAAAAGCATGGACAATTTCCCTTTTCTCTCCTTTATTCTATAGCTATATTATTGTTGTTGATCATACCATCTGAAGCAAGGTTTCGGAGAGCAAGTGCAGCCTGGCATTGTACTTTTAAGCTCTTTGTATCCATGAGGGCAATAAGGTATTGAACCAGCCGAGAATCTGTTTGGGCTAGTTTCTTTCGATTTCCGGCTGTGTGGGGGGTTTTTTTTGGTCATAAGTTAACAAAAGTGTTTTATATACATATACACACTCACAAATCCATATACACCCATACACTTATAAACCCACATATAAATCCTTATATATATATATATATTACCATCGACGGCTATATTGCTAAGGGCGGTGGTACAATAGTACTGAACATCAGCGTCTGGGGAATTGAGTAGACCGATGAGGACCTGGATTGCCCCTGCATTTACCAACTGTTGGCGGTTCTCCTCTAGCACGATTAACAGAAAAATAGATATAATAGGGTCAGTGCGTTGATTCTCTCTCTTTTTTTTTCTTTTTTTTTTGAATAAAATAAATTAAAGCAAAATAACCAAAATGATACTTGATTATAATAGCCATATAATGAAATATCATAAAATATTGATATAAAGAAGAATAGACTATATACTACAAGAAAAGACACAAAAGAAAAAAAGAAAAAAAATAAAGAGGCACGTACGGGTATGCGTCATGTTGAGTAGAGCGCCGGTTGAATTACGCTGTACTCTTTGGTCCTTGGATCGGGCCAAATCTACCAGCAAACGGAGAGCGTCCGACTTTGCGATCTTTGCTTTGTTGTCATCTATGTTTTCAATTTTAATAATAAAGAAATGATAATCATTATAATTCAATAGCTGTTTTAGTCGTATGTGTGTGTGTTTTATTTAAAAGAGGGTTTGAAAACATAAAATGGTATCAAAATTTGTATGAATCTAAAATAAGAAAAGTAAAATAGAAATAAAATATAAAAATGAAATAATCTGCTCACCATGAGTAGCAAGGTTAGTGATACAACCAACAGCATTACATTGTACTTCTACATTTGGGCTGCCCATCTGACGAATCAATTGTTCGAGGCCATTGAGCTTAACGATCAATAATTTGTTTTCGGCTGAGACAAAGAAAAAAACAAACAAAATTGTCAAGTCAGTAAACCACATATTACCATACCACACTGTATTTATATATATATATTATGTTTATTCGTCAACGGTAACAGATTTTGTATGACAAGGTAACAAATAGGCATACCATTCACAGCAAGATTTCCCAGGGATGCGCTCGCTGCTCGCTGGACTTCAACATCGTGCGACTGCAACAGAAACAGAATTGGATCAAGTGTCTCCCGGCCAACCTGCCTCACATCTTTTGTATGGTATGTAAGCATAGACATAGACATAGACGCGGGTGTATATAAAGGTAAGAAGAAAGAGAATTTGTAGATGTGTGTAAAGCGTATCGAGAATAACAGTTACAACAGTAGTAGTAATAATAATTAGTATTAATATTGATTTTGGTGTACGCATTTGTATTGGTCTTCGTATTGGTATTGGTAATTCGTATTTCGTATATCGTATAACAAGTGTATGTAGTCCTTATTTTGTCACCTTTTTCTGTAATCTCTGCAAACGCAAGTGCTGCTGATCTTTGGAGGTCAACGTTATCTGAATATGCTAGTGTTGACAAGGCATGTAAAGGCTCGCCTTCAAAAAAGTTTGTCTGGTTACGATCTAGAGAGTTTATTTTATTATTTATTTTGGGGGGTTATTATACTGTACTCATATGTATATATGTATTATTGCTTGTCAGTTTATTTGACATCTGACCAAAAAGTCAATCTTACTTTCGAGGTATTGTAACAATTCGGCAATTGCCTCGCGCTCATTTTCCTGTAAAAGTGGCTCATAAAGGCCGGTACGGTTCCGCTCTTCATTAGACACGATGCAAAAAGAGAAGTATATGTAGAGATGCGTATATAGTTTTATATATAGATAGATAAAAGAGATAGGTAGGAATAAATGTACATTTGAGCATTAGACAAAATGAATAAACAACGTAAATTAGTTTTTCTTCTTCTTATACTTTGCCGCCGTCGTCATTTTTTATTTTAATTTTAATTTTTTCAAAAAAAAAAGAACTTACTTCCAAAGCAATCAGTACAACAACTACACGTATTTCCCATTGTTGGTTATTCGTTTTTTTTATATATAGATTGGTTTGAATGAATAAAGGTATTGAAATAAGGGGAAGGAGAAATTATAAAGGTAAGACGGCGGCTAATGGTTCGACTCTGGAATAAGAAAGTAAATGAGTGAGTAATTGAGTAAGAAGTAAAAAGAAAAGAAAAGAAAGAAAAAGGTGGTGTAAGTAATGGGTAACTATGTTATTATTTTTACTTCTTTTTAGTTTGAATGCTTCTTCTTCTTTTTTTTTCTTTTTTTTTTTTGAAAGGTATGAAAATTCAAGTCAATAAAGAGATTAGAAGATTGAGTACAGGTATGTATGTATGTATGTATGAGTGAGTATGTAAATGTATAAGTTTGAAGAAGTAGTTATATGTGTGTACTATGGTATTGTGGTTTTTTTTTTTGGTTTTCTAGTTAAGGAGAGTAAAGAATAAGAAGAGGATTTGAAAAGGGGAAATGAGCAAAGGCAGAATGACTATTACAATGTAGCGAAAAAGAAGAGAAGTCCAAAATAATTAATAATAAAATAAAATAAAATAAATAAATAATAAGAGTTATGATGAGAAATATAGTGTGAGGGTTAATTATTATTTTTATTATTTTTATTATTGGGCACAAGCGTGGTTCCGTTCTCTTTGATATCGTCACTTCAAAATCTTGTGGTCGGGCTTACAAAATCATATATAGAATAAAATTCGCCTCCTTTCTTTTTTGATTTTGATTTTGATTTTGATTTATTTTATATATGTTTTGGACAAATCGATATTTAAATGCCAGACAATATATTTACCTTCTTATGGATAAAATATATTAAAATAAAACCCAGATACTTGGAAAATCAAATCCAGATTAGACAGTCGGTATTCCAATTAAAGAGTTACTAAATATGTTAATGTTGAAGGCGGGAGACAACTTGTGGAAGTGTGACTAATAAAAATAAAAAAAAAGAACAGAAAAGGGACAGAACACGAAGCTATTTTTGGGAGATGGAGAGGGGAAATGATATAACAGAAATAATGAAAGTTTTAATAATTAGTTTACAAGAACAAGATAAATATGTACCCTAAGGAAGAAGTCTGTCTCGTAATCATTTTTTTTATCAGCTTTTTTTTTGTAGAGTGACCAAAGCGTACATTCCGATTTCACCATCAATAGAATTTTATTATAATCATGCTCTTTTATTTTCATCTGCTCTAAAGGTCTAATAAGCTATGAAGCGAAAACAAGATAGTAGATCTCAAAGAAACCATAAAAAACACTTTTATGTATTACAAGCATATATACCTTACTTTCTTTACGGGGTATCGAGTTGGTTACTCTAGCACTTTCTATTGTAGTATCATATGACATCTCTTTGTCTAATGGACAGGCGTTTACTAATTATCCTCCCTATGTATCTAAAAAGGTACCAAGAGAAAAATAGATAAACAAGATACCCTTGAAGCCTTTAGCCTGAAAACGGAAAAATAAAGTTTATCAGAAAAAAATATATGTTCCTTCTTGTAGTTTGGACATTCATACAAGGTCAGCAAGTAAAACTATTCCCAGAGAGAAGAAAAAAAAAACACTTTTTTGGACCGGAAGTTCTTTGAAAAGAATAAATACCTGTAGATACCAGAGGTTAATCAACTCAATTGCTTTATTGATAAGTTATACCACAAAACAAGTAGTGTATGCGGAAGAGATGGTCTTTATCTCTTATAAGCTTTATTCTTCTTGATACTCTTTACACAGCAACGAAAATGAGACCAAATCGTCAATCATAAGCTGGTCTATTTCTATATTCACTATTCCTATCGCTTTCCAATGGGAAGAAGACCCTTTGAATATGCCCAGAACAACTTTGCTAAAGTCGACCAGCAATTCAAAATTGATGAATTGACGCGAGAACCCTTTCAAGAGTATTGGGTATCCTATCTATATTGACCATCGCATGTAAACAGTATAATATATACTCATACGCAATTGAGTGTGACAATCACAAAAAAAAAAGATATAATCACCCGTTTCTTTCGGGGGTCTATGTCAGACAAGTCTTGTAAATACTATTGCCGAAAGGGTTGTCAGTCACCAAAAAGAAATTAAGAATGTGGTGTGAAGTCTTGGCTGTGGATCCTGGGGGAGAAGGGGCGATTCAGAGGATGTTTTTGAAAAAATGCTTATGATCTTTTTCAAAAACCACCTTCTGAATCCGTCCCTTTTCTTTTTTTTTTTCGTAGTGTACGTAGAAAATCTCTACGTCCAAGCAATTTTCTTTGGTCTGTCCTTATCAATTTATCAAGGTACGTTTTGTAACAATTAAGCAAGTATTTAAAGCTACAGTCAGTATTATTTGTTTTAGAAAACAAATAAAAAAGTATTAATTACAAAAACCCAGAAAAAAATAACATTTATTTATTGTATTGTATTGCCTTGCCTTGGTTTTTTTTTTAATATTTAAAGAAAAGCGTATATTTTTGAAATAAAAAAGAAAGCTAATTTATAACATTAATTCTATCAACCATATTTTACTTTGTTGAAACTGTAACTTTATCCGATCGAGATAAATCATCAAAACATAATTTGCTTTCATAGAACTCAATCAGCTACAGACACAAACACATACACAGAGAATAGTTAGACAAATATGGAAATGTGGTTATATATATATATATATATAATTTTCTTTAACTTACTTTTTGTGGGCATTTGGCTTTAAGCATGTCATTGGGATAAAGAGCCAACTTGTTATCGCTCCTATTGTAGACCATAAATTAGAAACCTAATTATACCCTCTTTTTCTCTGTCCAAAAAAAAATATAGAGGACATATCCTTACCATCGAACAACAATTCCAACTTTACCGTTTGGATCATCTTTGGGTTGACGAGTTACAAGAACGATATCCTTGATATCCCTATTCCATTTCCAATTTCTATCATTGGCACGATATGCTGGATCATTGATAGCAAATTCCAAGTCATCGGGTGACAATTCAATATCCTCCTTTTCTTCATCTTTTTCTTCATCTTTTTCTTCATCTTTTTCTTCACTTTCTTCGTCTTCTTCGTTTTGCTCCTCCTCTATTTCTACATCTACCTCTACTTCTTCACTTTTTTCTTTTCTCGATTCTTTCTTCCCTCTCTTCTCTTTTTTTTCTTCAACCATTAACAGCTTCTTGTTTTTGGTTCTAGAGGATTGTGCAAGAGATCTCTTGGGTGTCTCTTCTGACGAGTTGCTGTCTTCAGCAAAATCAGAGTCTGATTCCGACAACGATGGAATAGTTCTTCCTTTAGAGCGTGATCTACTAATAGCACCATTGTTGGTGCTGGTACTAGTGCTTGCGCTTGTGCTTCTTCTGCTAGCACTGATATTAGTAGCAGCAGAATTTAATCCTTTGGCTACGAGATTTGTCTTTTTTAAAGGTGTATGTGTTTCGGTATCAGATTCAGATAACCTGCGCTTTCCAGAAGGTGATGTACCCAAGTTTGATCTTTTTGAACGAGTGGAGCTTGTTGTCTTTGTAGTTGCTTGTGAAGATTCTTCTTTTACTGGCTCCTTGGTTTTGTCTTTATAAGCCTTTACCAATTTTGGGGCATCACTATTTAATATATTCTTTTTGTAAGTATGTACACACACACAGATATATATATATATATGTAACATACACGTTGTCCTCATTCTCCCATGTGTCATCTTCTTCTTTGTAACCCTTCCAACGAATCTTGTATTGCAGAGTTCTGTTCTAGAATGATAAAAACAACAATAAGAAATAACCACGATTTGTGTTATTATAAGCTGCAGAACTTTCTCCTTTTTTTTATCTTTTGATGATGATAATGATGATGATGATCAACTGAATTGGATTCACAAAATATGCGTGCCTATACATGTAAATAAATGTTTATAAAGCGTACCTTTCCCTTGCCACGGTAACGATGATCAACAATCGATTCCACCTCATATTCTTCAGGCTCAGAAGAACTGGAACCAAAATCGTCAAGGGTTTTCTCTTTAGTTGCGACTTTTTTCATAATGTTCGTGCGAGAAGAAAAAGAAGAATAAAAAAAACGCGATTTTTTCTGGCAGTAAAAATAAAAAATAAAAACTGGAAATTCGAATATTAGAACATCTTGGTGCAGACACACGTAATTTACCAGTCACGTCAGCTAGTGAATTGAATATTAATGCTAATACTGATGCTAATGAAAATCTAAATCTAAATGGTTTGTACTATATGTATCTATGCATGTATATTTGCATATTTATACATATACCAGTATATAAAAAAATAAAATACAATTGTTATTAATTTAATCAACCGTTTCAGGTTAATGCTTTTGTCTATAAGAGTAGGGTTTTCTAACAGAAAACTAATCCACATGTTATATACCCTCTTTAATAATAATAGATATGGTTTATATTATTTGAAATCAGTGTGCTCTAAGCATCACTGTCTTGACTTTTAGATATATAACGTAGCAGAGTATAACCGCAGATATTGCTATTATAATCACTGTTGGGAAACTTAATGAACCAAATATGATATTCATTTGCTCTCATTTTTTTAAAAATAATAATCAGAAATAACATGGCAAACAGTCAAGAGCAATATCAAAAATGTTTCATTCTAATGAAAGTGATCCTGTTATAAATCTCATGATAAGATATTTGAAACATTCAATTGAACTTTACGTTTATTTTTTAGATCAATTAAGCTATTTAATCTATATACCAGGCGGCTCTACATTTTAAAGTAAAGGCCCGAGTCGCAATATTGGATATTACATACCTCATACAATACTATAGTATTTTCTTTTTACTACTATTATCTTGTTTGGCTTGACATCTGACAATTTTCTCTAAGCAGGCTATATATAAACAAGAATAATGATAAAACTTTAAGCCCAAAAATCGTACGCCTTTAGTTCAAATTATGCACTTTGAATTACTTGTTTGCCACAAATAGATTGTTGTGTCTCCAATATGCGCCAAAAGAAAATATGACAAACCTACCCATTTTGTACCCTTGTCTTTAGTCTTACCAGTCAATTGGTATAATTGTCTTACCTATCCTTTCTTTCATATATCCACATTGGACCATATTTTTACTCTCGTAAAAATACAAAAATCGAATCGAATTGAACCAAATATATATACAATATTGAAAGTACATGTACTGTTTCATTTTCGGATAACCTTTTTTTTTGTTATAGTGCTGGTTAAAGAAAGCGTTTGAGTTCCGTTATTTTAACATGAATAAAACATAATGTATCACAATAAAAATACAGTTCTGGGTAGAACAGTATTGCATATCTAGACATGCCCATATATAAAATATGCAAAAAAGAGACACACACAAAACAAACTTTATTATTACTGTTTTTTGACTTGTGTATTCTTCAATGCTAACAAGTGGTCTTACAGACAATGAGAAAATCAGGATAACAAGTTTGTTTAATGTATCTAATTTAATAATTTTATTGTAAAATTAGAACCTTTGGCCTAATCAATACCATTTATACTCGTATCCGTATCTTTCTATGTTTCCAATGCAAAGTCTTTCCCTCTCATATATATCTTATTTTTAGTGTAGACAAACCCTGGCCTTTTCTTATTTTCTCTACTTTCTTTTTATCAAATTTTACAGGCTTTATTAAATTTACTGGGTCTAATACTTGATCCACAAAAGAGAAAGAGACTGTCTTACATCTAACGAATCTATTTTGGTTCTTGATTTACATGTGCCATCATAGAATATCCCTTGTAAAACTATATAAAAGACAAGCAAAAAAAAGGTCAATAATAACATCATTTCTACAAGCTTTCCCCCCTCTTTTATTTTGTCTCTAAAGCTATTTGGACTTATATATCCCGTACCTTATTTTTCGCTTGTTCTCTTTGACTTTGCAAACTCACTTGCTACTCCTGCCTTTGATCCGCCCACTTATTCTGTCTCTACAAGCCAACAAAAAACTAAAAGAAAGAAAGAAAAACAAATGTACAAGTTTATCTTAATGCTTTTTCTATTGATTTCTTTCGAAATGACAATGTGCATGCCAAATATACCTTTCTTGGAAGCTAGAGGTGTAGATCCTGCTACATGGTCAAAATGCAACAGATGTCTAAGAAACTGCGAAACGTCAGGAGATCCTTATTGCAGTGCTGAATGTTGTTGGAAGTGTATACCAGGAAGAGGAGGAAATTGTCATTGTTGTTAATTAATGTAGCCATACCCCTTTTTTTAAAGAAATAGAATAACAGCAGCAATAGAATTGATATTGATGCTGTTATTTCTATTACCATTATTATCTATTACTTCTTATATTAATTTTAAATATAATAATAAAAGAAAGAATAGCGAATATAACGAATGAAACATGTAATAGTCAGAATATTGAGTACTTATGCCAGTTAGATTATTCTCTAAACTTGCGAAACAAGAAGCTCTACAAAGAAATGCTTAATTGTTACAATAGGAACAAGATTATGTAGAATGCAGAAAAAAATCCAAAAAAAACGACTATAGGGAGATATGCCTGATAATAGGTATGAAAAATAAAACAAAAATAACTATTTAACCAAGAGATTTCCATAGCAAAAAAAGCAAATGGCACAAAAGATGGTGTTGGATCAACCACACCATACCTTGATTGTCATGGTTTTTAAGATATCATTTTTGCTTCCAGTATAAAGTGGTTTCATTTATTGTGCTTATACGTGTGTATATTATAGTTTAAATCATTTGAATTAAGGATATATTTTATATTAATTACACTCATAAAAAGAGTAACAGGAAAGAAAGTTGTAAAGAATTGTTTAAGAAATACTTATACTTTTGGTACATATTTGAGCTATGATACAGGTAAGTAATGGTTTGTCCGCTTATAGTATTTTATGAAATTAGCTTGATTCAATCGTTCGACTTTGATACTTCTTTGATACTTCTCTTTTTCCAAGGAACGCTTTATGTCGGTATGATTCAATCAGCTAAAGTATAATGTAAACTTTAGAATAAACACCAAATAAGAGGTTAATCATTCTTACTATATCTTTGATCCCTGGTAGTTGCATAACGGCATCTTCCTTTTCGACTATATCTGCAAGAAATTCTATATCCATTTGAGGAAAGCGTATATAACGAATCATGGTCTCAAAATGTTTCTGTATAGCTTCCAGTTCTTCTTTGATATATTCTTCCCATCGTATATTCTCTAGTCTTTCGAGCTTCTCTTCCTCTGTCTCAACTACTGGTTTTACATTTTCTGGCAAATCTTCCCATCCGTTATCTGTCGCTTTCACATTTGTATCCATTTTCTCATTTCCATTGTTTTTAGAATCTTCTTTGCCTTTCTCTCCGGTGTCTTCTCTGGAAGCATCTTCAGAATTTTTGTCATCAGCTTCAGAGTCTTTGGCTCCCTCCCTAGGGTCTTTGGCTCCTTCATCGAGTCCTTTGACTACTTCCGATTCATTATCCCCACTTGGAGTAGGATTACCAAGCTGTGCCTTTAGCATATTATCCTCCAGTTCTTTCTCTTTCGCTTTACGTAAATTGATGACTTCCTGGGTGGCGGCCTCTCTTCTTGAAAGTACTGCCTTGTAGAATACTGTCTCATCCATTCTTCCTTTCAATCCATCTATATTAATTGCTTTGAGAGCATAGACATCGCTGGTAGCAAGCCACTCTGGAGACACAAATATATCGGCATAGTTACTCCTCATATATTTCTCGCATAGTTTTCGAGTTTTATCACAATCGTACAAGTCTAGAGCAAATATGAGCAATCTTTTCTCTTTATCAAACTTTTTTCTTACCTGATGCTTCCCAGATATCAAATATGTTGGAGTTTTTGATCTGAGCTCGCAAGCATGAAAAAGCATACTTTTTGATACGTTTGAACTGGAGACGATCGGCAACTTTGAGAATGCTTATACCGTGGATACTATCTTTTATATATATATCATTTCCATAGCTAAAGTCGAAAATCAATTTAAATATCTTTGGGTCAACGCCGTGAATCTTCACTTCATTATCGGTAGATTCTTTCATGCCGCTAAGGAATATATCTCTAAACCACGGAGATGCTGTAGCAAGAATAAACTTGTGGCCGTGCAGTGTAGTCTTTTCATTTGATATAGTTCCTTCAGTGTCTTCCACCTTCTTGTTTTCATTTTTGTTTATACTATCGGTCGAACCGTGGTTGAGATTGCTTTCATTTTTATCTGATTCGTTATTTTCGTCCTTGAATACATGTATAATGACATCTTGGAAGTTTTCGAGATCTTCGGCATAGAACTTGAGCGGTTGAGGCTTTGGATATGAGCGGGGCCCACGCAGTGAGTTTTTGTGTGTTTGATTAATAGTTAGATTAATAGAAAGAGTAAGTTGGTCGTCCGTGAGATAATTCTGTACATCTTGCAATGTAATGAATTGATCATATCCACGTCCGTTTGCGATTTTTTCTTCTACATTATCTCAAAAGTTAAAAAAAATTGATCGCCCTATAGCAAATTATAATACTTGCTAAAATCAAAGTCATGCGAGAACTCTAGAAACATGTTAGAACATAAAATTTGAATTATATGATATTTTTCATATATGTAGTTTTACCTGTATCCATAGTTTTTATCCCGGACTTAATTATAGATAGACAAACTCTGACTTTATCGGTAGAATCTCCTTTATCACTTGTTGGGTATACTCCCGTTGGGATAAGAAATATCCCAAGGTGCTGTTATAGCAAACTGACATATAAATACGCATGTACATACTAAGTTATAGTATATTTGATATTAGCATACCTCGGGTTTATCTGAGATTCCTTTATATAACTTATTTGTAGAAATTAAAGTTTTTTTTTAATATCAGTATTAGACATTGGCTCTCAAACTTTTCTCTTCGTTTTATCTTACATTGATGATCCTATAAATTGAATGTAGTCATAAGTATATCATTCTTTAAAATATATACTCCCCTCAATATAAGTGAATAATAACTAGATTTCAGTTCAAAACTCTTTATATATATTACCATTCATGATTCCCAACATTAAAGCGTTGACTTTTTAAAATATATTTCATAGGTATCTTGGACCATTCCGGTATAGTCCAATTATGATTGGATTCATTAAATAATCCAACGTTTTTAAGTACTGTAGCTAAAAGGATTTCAAATAAAAAGAAAATTGTCAATGTTTATAGCATTAGAATAATTGACTACTCTTACTCATTGATTCAATTGTAATTAGAGCAAGTGAGAGAGCTTTGTGTCAAACTCGAGGTTGGATTGTGACGTTGATTGAGAATCTATAGTGAAGCGATTTTTTTAAAGAATATATTGGCTGGCTGAGTACAAATTACCAAGTAATTGGATGTTTGTACCTGAGAAGAGGAGCTTGATTGCTACAATTGACAGAAAGAATACCTTTTTTTTTCAAATGATGTATTACCACCATATCTCTGAAAGCTATTATAAAGAATGAGAAGAAGATAAAGAGCATTTTCTAGTATATCCAAGAAAAAGTACAAGTGAGCGCGCTAATATATATATATATATGTATGGGTGATTGGAGCGACTACAATTTCTCACAAGATATTGGAAGCATAATAACCAGCATATTCCCGTAATGTTAGGAGCGCCTGGATCTTTGCAAGTAATCAACTCAAAAAATAAAAATCAGTGGACTACTGAGCTATAGATTAAACATTTGAATACTTTTTTAACTAGAGAATAATTGATGGCTTCTTTTTTAGGTTGACGAATGAAGCAGAGGTGGGGATCGACAGTTTTCAAAGGCTTTTAAAATGTAAATGGTTAAAAATATAGTCATATCCCCAGTAATTGTTCTTCAGATTACCTCATTCTCATTCAAAGTCAAACTTTATCACGAACAGAATCACACTGGGCAGGGAGTATTGGGGTTGTGTCCGGATGGGTGGATGTGAAGCCCTAAGTAAGGTGTAAAAATTTCATACATTAATATCTTATTGATAACAAGAGATTGAGCCAATGGCGAGACGTATAATTCAGAGCATAGTTTCCACTATTGTATTTGGCTAGCATGTTATACAGCTTATAATCGATATAAGGCGCAAAATTACGTTACAAATAATAATTTTACAGTTCTGGTAAACCTATTTTTTGTCTGTAGCTTTGTACATTAAGCGAAAGTAAATTTCGCCCCTTATTTCAGCTTTCAAATATTTTCAAAATATATACTATAGAAATTGGTAAAAGGTAGAGCAATGATTTTATGAGGAGCGTCTCGAATGCCCTATTATTACTTGATGTAAGCATATATATTACCAAAGTATGACGCCTTTTGCAAATACAAATAAAGTTTTATACACGAAATAATGTAAAGATCAGGTACGAGAAAAACTAGACTACGTATTGAAAGCAAAGATATTCCAAATCAAATATGCAAAGGCGTTTCAAGATTCAAAATAAACACAGCATAAAATGTATCAACTAAATTACGAGTAATAAAATAATAAGGCTTTCCGAACAGTTTGATATTATCTTTATACTTCATAGGTATTGGTTCATAAAAGTTGCTTTATATGAGTTCAAGCCATTAGTTTGTTAAAGACTTTTCTTGTCTATGGTACTTATAGCTATTGAGATACATCTAACCACCCTGGATATCGGTCATCTTAACGGTTCTGATGATAGTAGTTCAAGTTCTTTTTTTAAAGGTGATCCAATGACAGATCAGACATACTACTATTATGTTTCAAATAGAAGCTTTATATTGCGTAAGCATTTATACCAACCTCTTTGACATATACTTCTATCTTATTTTTTATATAATTGATAGTAAAATATCCAAAATTCAAAAAACTATGCTCAATATATTAAGGCAACTTAGATTGATCCGCATCAGAAAAAGAAGTACCCCACTATTTTGCAAGTATTTTTTTTAAGTATTAAAATTATAAAGTAAAATCAGCCTTGAGTATAGAACATTGTATACCATTATTTATACTTGTAGTTTTGTCCATTATAGGATTTGATTTACTGAACTGTTTCATATTACCAGCAGATCTATTCAACGTTTTCTTGTCAGCAGTGAAATGGCTTTATATATAAAAAGCTTATACACAGATAAAAAGCACCACATCACTATAAGAAAATACACACACAAATTATCTGTCATCTATTTATGTATATTTAAAATTAGTAGACCAACCCCTGGCCAAATACCAAAATGATTATATAGGTTCTTTATTGAAGTATTTATGGATAACGTTTATATAAATATTTGATTTATTCATCAAATATGTTAATCAATATGACAGTCTTACAATGAAAGTAGTCGCTTACTTGCCCAACTCGTCTACAATACTGCATTTTTGATCCTTGTGAAAGAGGTTCATTTTAGAAATAATAGTTACGATTATAAAAAAAAAGTCAAAAAAAAATTTGGCCAACTTATTTTAAGAAAAAGGTGGCAAATCAGCTTCAAATATTTGACTAAACTAGTCCATATTTTCTGAATACGGTAACCTCACACAAATGTCCAAAAGTATTCAAAAAAAAATAGGCGGCGATTTCAGAAATTCGGTAAATTGAAAGTGGAAGCACAGTAATGCTTAAAAAGGCTTAACAATTGTTACCTCCCTCCACCTTGTTTATTCTAAGGTTTTATAGCCCCGTGAACTCCATAAGGAAAGTCAGAAGAATTGTAGAAATTTGGCTTTCTATATCGTTTTAACTTGTTTCTTATAGCAAACTAAGGTCAAATAGCTGCTCGCAAAAGAGGTGACACTAGCAGCTGTAATTTATCGAAAGACGACTGTAGCTAGGTAAATTTATCTGTGGTTGATTATAATAAAATAATCTTACGAACAGTAACATATTATAAGGTGTGCTACGAGCAAAGATTGGGGAGAAGTTACCGAGTTTTCTTGATAATTAAAGGGAATCTTTGGCCCGTTATTAGCAATTGCTTATTGTGAGACATAAGTATAAAGTTTAGTTAAACTACCAACCAGTCCCACGGTGTTATAGAACATAAAATTAACATATATGTATCATAAAGAAGTAGAATAAAAAGTGACTATTTATGGTATTCAAATTTGCAAAGACTTTATATATCTAGCATTCAAGCTACTAGCTAATTTCTCTTTACAGTAAGAGAGGTTAGTAAGTATCGTCCAACTCTATGCCATAACATAATAAAAACAAATACCCCTTTATAAAATATCAAAACTTCAAAATGGAGGGTGTTGCACAATTGGGAGACACAGTAAGACAAAGACAGCTACCAATCAAAACAGAAATAGAATACATGTACAAAGTGGTACACACCAATTTTTTGCTCTTGAATATACTTGCTCTTTTATTACTGAGAGATAGTGTACCGATATCTATCAAAACCCCCTTTTACTTGAATGTAAGCTACCTTCTTCTTCATCATAAACATTCGTAAGTTCATTAGACTTGTCATAAATAAATAGAAAGTAAGAGTATCTAATGACCCAGACAACGCATATATTATACCAATATTTATGGTAGAAAATATAGAGAACTCAAAATAGATAGTTTAAAATAGACCATTTCGAATAAATTGTCCAGAATTCAAAGCCATTGGGCTATGTGACCAATTGGAACACGGGTGTTAAAGCTAACCCACAAACCGGAATTCTTCGGCTTCGAATTAAATACAAAATGCATGATTCTTAAGGTACTACATGTAAATTTCTAGAAACTGAATACAAAAATCAAGCAAGTAACCCTCCAAGTGAAAAATAGAGTAAGTCATATTTATCATCAAGAGTTACTTTCTTCGTACCATGTAGCTGTAGAGAAAGAACTTGTAAGAAGCTTGAATATAAAGTTCAAATAGTACATGTAACCAATACCTGTAAAAGATGTGGGTGAGTTGAGACTGTGGTAAGATTCCTTTATCACAATAAAGAAAAGTGTTAATCCGAGAGTCGGCGCTACCCTATTTAGCTCAGAATTATAATATACGTATACGCAACAAGCACATGATGGGAAGTAACATTGAATTGTTTAAAGAAAACAGTATATTAGGCGAGATAAGAGAAATGGCAATACGCAAATGTAATAAGTCACAGGGAAGTTATATTTTGTATCACATACCAATACCTACAATGCGCAATAGTTGGAATATGCACGAAGCTTTAGAGCGATCATTTCCAATAATTTGAAAGCTATAATCGGGAACCAAAAAAATTGTTTTCAGCATAGTGTGAAAGTAATATACCAACATATACTAGACCTCATAAACTTCACAGAGGGTTGAATGAGAGCGATAAGAATATAAGCTTACCAGCGGTTTCAGTCAAAAATTTGATCAGACTGACAACCAATAATCAACATTTTATTTAAATAAACGTAGTTCCAGCTTACTAAGAGGTCAGATTGTGTAAGTATTGAATCCTAAATAACAATAAAGTAAATAACATATGTGTAAAGAGACCCTTTTTTTTCATTCTATGTAAAAGCTGATGTCGAATACTATTCAGAAAAACCACGAGAGAAAAGTAAAAGGCGTAGTTCTAGTAATGTCTTAAATACTCTCAAATTTTGTTAAGCAATAATTCTACAAGATTTCATGGAACCGCTTATGGCTATAACCATGGGCAAAATCCAAGCATTGACTAAACAACTATTATAAGAAACAAAACCACACAATTCATAACAAGAAGACTGAGATACGGTTTCAATAAAACAATTGATTATGGATGGAATAGATAAACAAATTACTCTTCATATTGACAACTCCAAAAGCGTTCAGTAGACTATCATTCAATAAGTGTGTTATAATGTTTTGCAGGCAAAAAATACCATTGCTAAAATATAAAAATAATAAGACCATTTCTAGGATTATAATCTAAGGTCATTTTTTTTGTATTGCTTATTAGAAAGAAAAGACAAATGAAATACAATAAGCTCTCAGGAAATCTTGCTAGTCTCACATTCATTTATCCAATTATTTGCAAAACCATAACAAACACCCAATTCAAACTTTTTCGTATTTCTCGATCCGTTTATACTTAAATTTGTGAGATATGTAATCTGTATGGGACCACCAGGTGGTAGTATGTACTAAACTTGTACGAAAACTAAAATAAAATTACAGATCAAAATCTCTAAATTTCAAAGGTAGATCCAACCGAAGAGTGTAGGAGTCCAGTAAACAATTTTTATAGTCATTTAATCCAGTTTTTCTGTAAGCTCAGATACTGCTCCTTAAACACATACAGTCAAACCAACTTACAAAAGCGTAGTAAGTCCTTGTTGAGGGCTGGCTAGAAAAGGGAATATCAAAACAATATATATTAACTCATATATTCTCACGACTAACATGCAATATTGAAAATAACATAGACAAATACAACTTTTGGTTTTAAATATCAAGTATTGCTATGTATCAAATGAACCTGGCCAAACAATGTCTTTGTGAATTATAATACAAAATATATATATTTATTATTATTTTGTAGATGTGAATGTGAATGAACTTTTGTTCGACAACTTGTGATATTATGTGTCTATGAATAATGCCAAAAATAAATAACATAAATAGCATAAACTCCAGTAAATACAAGAACTAAATAGAAGAGACATTAAGAAGAAAAGCAAAAATAGAATAATTGAGCGAAACAGTTAAACAAGAGGTATTTATTGTGAATAAATAGAAAGAGTGCAAACAAACTCCCTTGTATAGGAATGCAAGGCATTATAGCAAGTTAAATAGCCCATGTAGCATAGGAATTCAGAGCATACAGGGTGTTTTTTCTTCTTCTTATTTTGTCACTAAATTAATAATATATCCCATCTTAACTTCTTTGCTTTGCCGGATTTCTTATTGTGCATCTTGAATGGTTTGTTTTTTTTTGGTTTTATTTTTCTTTATACTTCAGCGTATCTTTAATCTATGAGGGGCTTTCATAAAATTGCGTGTAAATGATCTTTAACGGTGTGCTTTAAGTATAGATAGATAAATGAAAAGCTATTATGTAGCACTGTAATATAGCTTGAGATAAATAAATTAGATATATCAAATTATAGCCACACATAGAACATGCGGAAATGCTTTTGTATTTAGCTTCTTGCGCTGTTAATTAGAATATAAATCTGTCTTACACACTATGAGAAAGTCAGGATCATGAACTCGTTAAAAAGAAGCTCAAATGTAACTGTAAAATTAAAAACGTTTCGCCCAATTAATACTACTTTTTACAAGCAGCTATGTACTGCCCTAATTATGATTATACATTGTCTACTTATCCTTTCATTCTTTTTATTATAGATGAGTTTTGAAGTCCTCTAATTTCTCTTTGTTCTACTTGGAACATTTTACATGGTTACCTGACCTTTCTCACTTCAGCACCAGATCCAGATCCAGATCCAGAAAAGATCATTCTCAATTAACAAACATGCTTATATTTAAGATACATTTAACCTATCATTATAATTTTCACAGAAGAATATATTTAAAAGAATATATATAAAGGGCATAAGGAAGATCAACAAACAGCATCAATCTTACCAGCTCTACCTTTTCTTTCGCCTTTAAAGCCGTTCGATCCGCCCACCCGGTGCCCTTTCTCTTTCTATTTCTTTTGATCCGCTTATTTACCTTACCTGTCAGTTTACTTCGTTACGACAAGCCAGCCAAAAAAAAATCAGAATGTACAAGTTTATTCTATTGCTCTTACTGGTGATTTCCTTTGAAATGACAATTGCTATGCCCAATCTCCCTTTCTTGGATGGTAGAGGCGTCGATCCGGCTACTAGTGGACAGTGTAACTCATGTTTGGAGAACTGTAAGAAATCCTCTGATCCTTACTGCAGTGCTAGCTGTTGCTGGAAGTGTATACCAGGAAGAGGAGGAGTTTGCCATTGTTGTTAATTAGAGCAACAAAAGGAGCTTGTAAATAAGAGATCATAATGCATGCACTATTATCTTTTCTAATCTTTATTTTAATATTAATTTTAAATATAATAAACAGCAATTTTTGTTATCTACTTTCTTCTCTCTTCCTACTTACTCTATTTGTGCCATTTTTCTGCCTTGATAACTACTTTTTTTTCTAACACACCTCATCAACATTTATTCCACATTTATTCCTCCCAAGTGTTTTATGACACACTTTAGATTGAAATATATTCTTTATACTAAAATAATAATTTTATAATGCATATAGTTTTAAGACCAAGTGACACCCCAAGAATAAAATAGTATAACTGATAGCTCATAGTAGAATATCAAGAATACTAAGAAAACTAAGAAAACAAAAAAAAAAGCTTTTTCCTAAGAAGTTCATAAATATAGATTAGTAAGTCTAAGGTCTAAATCTCCCAAAAAAATTACAAAACAAAAGGTTAACATCTTTTGTCTTGACTAGCAACAAAAACTGCTACCCTAATACAGAGAAAGAAAATATTAAAAATGATGTGAAAAATAGAAGCCAAAGAGATAGAGTCTTGTAGTATTCAATGTAAAATATTGTAAGGCAATGCGAGTAATGCGAGTATTGTGATGGGTTGATATAACGTCTATTGGAAAGGTTACAATTGAGATGAAGAAAATCCATGAGCAGATATCTCTAGAAGTAGACATAAGATAGAAAAGAAACAAACACCACAAAGAACAATATTGTACTAATAACACCAGCCACACAAGCACAAAATATATACAATATCATACATATAAGTTTATTTACTTACCTAAAGACATATGGTTTAATTATCGCGTAGTATTTATAAAAAGATATATTCAAGAAGATTCTTTAATGATTTTCTTTCAAATATCTGTCAAGAAATATACCCCATTCCTTACAAAAGCATAGTATTGTATAAGATCTTGGTTGATAGCCAACGATTCGTTTGTTTTTTAGAAATCAGACAGAACATATCAATAGTCTATAATCTTTTTTTTGCAGAATAAATATAAGAGTAGTCAGTAATATTTCCAAATCTTGATATTTTTTTTTAAAAGATGTGCTCATTCGAATATAATTCAATATTGACTAAATTCTAACTATAGATCATCCTTTCTTTTTTGAAATAGTACTGGCTTCTTAAAAAAAAGGGGGTTTCAAATGTGTGTGTGTTTTTTTTTAAAAAAAATATATCTTGATATACAATTTATTTACAGATGCAGGATCAAAAAATTTAGATATTTAACACACCTAACCTTAAGTGATTTGGGAAAAGAATAATGGCTTTTAGAGTATCAAACACTTTTGGGATTATATATATTACATTAAGCATAAGTTATAATAAATATCAATTGATCTTTTATACCATTAAGCCTCTTATTATTATTATTTTAAAGATTGCTAACTGCACAAAAGTATCAGAAAGTTTACTTACTGAAAGTACTCATCACAACATTAAATTAGCTTATGAGGTGTAGGTATATTTTGCGATCATATTTCCTTTCTTGAGATTTCTTTCAATTGATCAAGGAATTTTAAAATCAAATTCTTTGGCGAAATACCAAGCAACATTTTACAATTGAATAATTGATAAGATATAATTATTATACAAAATAAAGTAGTCTGAAGCTATAAAGAATATTATAGATACATTGAATAGGACTATCAAGTAGAATTCCTAAGCTAAGCTACGACTAATTGCAGCATGTTCTCATCAATCATTTCTCTGATATTCTATTCTCTTTCTGTAAGAATATAATCTACTCTCTCATAAGAAAATAAAAGCATTTTAGGTCCAAGTAAAGTACTCTGTATATTTAATAAATTATATCAAGTATTAATACTTTTATACCGTACACAAAAGTATTTTTTACAGCTATAGTAGGCTATATGTCAGTTACATACACGGTAATCTCAATTCAATAAATCACTCATATATCAGGTTCCTTTATACTGCGGTTTTTTGTTTTCCCGCATGTTTTTTGCTTGACACCCACTGGCAATAAAAGGCATTTAAAGTGATTAATGCTCTAAATATAAACCAGAAACAAAGTGTTATATACTAGTAGGAAGAGAAAGGTGTTATACAAACAAATAATGTATAGGAATTGATCTCAAAAGTGATGATACTGCTATGTTTTGTAAAGTGCTTATTCTGCTAATAAATCCCGCACCTATTAGTGCAACTAGCTTTTAAAAGTAAAATAGAGAAATATGACTAATTAATACTAAAATAAAGTCCCATAAGAGTCTCATGAAGGGGAGGAACAGGAAGAAGATAAGGAAATATCGAAAAGTGTAAAAGAGTTTGGTTGTTGAGACAAGAAGAAAGTAAAGAAGTACTAAAGCTATTTAGATATCTCGGAGGATAGATAAGTTTGCTACAGGTAGAAAATTTATAGAGACGTTTATTATAGCTTGCAGATAAAAATATACATATATAAGAAAAAAATATCCAGGTATTTTTATGTAACATTATTACCACAAAAGGTATATATTCTGTTTAAACTTAAAAAACAGTAGTGCTAGAAAGGAAATCGATAGGTGCACTGTTTGACAGCAATGTGACAGCCACAATAATCAATCACGGGACGTTTACATATCAGAAATGTGCACTCTGTATGGGATCACCAGATGGTGGTAGGTGTAACATTGGCTATATACGCACATTAAAGGAGCTGTAATTCAATTTTCTTTTAGAGGTAGGCACAATCGATGAGCGTGAGAGATACAAGGTGTACACTATGTATAAGTTGATCCAAGTAGTAAACGTTTCCCGTCAAAAATATCCTCCAGATCAAAATCTATTCCTAAGATATACACACTCAAAACTTCCCACGTCGGTAAATGTTATGTTCGTTGAAAGACATGTAGAATTTACATCAAAAAAGAAGCCCTAGGCGTACACATTAGCACAATCAATTCACAAGATCGAAAATTAGTACAAAGACAAATCAGAAATGGTAACTTTCAAAGATCGAGTGCTGTTTTTGCGAAGTATTATTGGAAGCTGAATAGGCGACACGACAGAGGGAGCTCGAATCATACGTCGTATCAATTTGTCTTTTGCCAATTACTGAAGATGATACTGTATTTCAATGCATAGTAGAGTCAGTAGCATACGTTAGTAAGAATAGATAGCAGAGAGGTTTACAAAGCGAACATGAACAATCCTGTGTCTATTTGTTTCTTGGTGCTCTTCTTCTTCTTTTTCTTCTTGGTTATCTTGTACGTTACTTTATTTCTCTTTTCCGTATGTTTCTTTGATTTTAAAAATACATCTAGGGTAACAGATCAGAAAAAAGAGTCTTGTACTCAATTATAAATGTATAATAAACATGGAATTACAGGTTTTTTTCTTACATATTTTCCGAGCATAATGCGCGGTCAGAAGAGCCGATATTGTACCTTGCGTCATCAATTAGTCATATATCTTATTTCACACCTTGAACTCTTACCATTATGTGATATTAACAGATATTTCCCAAGACTACACATAGTTTAGTATCACATATAATTGAGTAACGTGAACCCCCAGTACTTTCCTGTAAGTCCCAGTTAATTCAGAAAACCAAGTGAGTATTTTGAGGAAAATAAAGCAGCTAAAAAACGTAAAACGTATTGAACAAATTTATTATACAGTCAATCATTACTCAAGACAAGCTTATATAAGAGATGGTCCGTATGAATGTGTACAATATATTCATCATAAATAAAAGAAATAAATATGCTTTCAATAAGTATGGTTTAAAAAAGTATTTAAGATTAACGTTGTCCCTTAAATTACTTTATGCTTTACAAACAAGAGAGTATCATTACTGCTATTTTACCCATAGAGCAGACTGTCATAATGTATTACAATTGAAACATAGTTTCGTGTAAATAGACACAGCATCAAATAATACTCTCACACACAGAATGATAATATTAGAGGTCTCTACTTTATATGCTCTTTATTCTTTCACTCTTGTTAGCTAATGACCTTACATATTATGAGGAAGCCTCGTTTACTAATCCGGAAAGAAAACTTTCGAGTTTGCTGTAATACTAGAGCTTATCACCTAATTGGCCTTCATCTTACACATAGCTATATTGCACACTGCTTCCAGTGCAACATTTCACACGTATCTTTTCACACCCTTGTATTATGAGCAAACCACCCGGGTCTCTCTTTTCCCGTATTACTTGTCAAACTTTACAAGGTTGTTTGATTGCATTTCTTCTACCATCATATCCAAAAATGGCTATTTCTTACCTAAAGGATCTGTTTTATTTACTGATATGCTTCAGATATTATAATATATCATTTAAGAGAGATATATTTTAAACAGAAGAAAAAAAGCTATAAAATAGCCAACTAAAATATCATTAAACGATACCAACTCTACTCTTTCTCTCTTCTTTATTCCTTCGACTCTAAAGTCAATTGAATTGTCTATCAGGTACCACATTTACTTTTCTTTTTTTCTTGATCGTCCCGTTTACTATAGATCTACTCATTTTGTGTCTGGCCGTTTTCTGATCCAAGTGCATTCATTAATCTTCTCTAATTGTCTTCTTTTGTAGTTACAAGCCAACGGAAAAGAAAATAAAAGAAAATGCACAAGTTTATCCTCTTGCTTTTGTTGTTGATTACCTTTGAAATGGCAACTGCCTTGCCCAACCTCCCTTTCTTGGAGGGTAGAGGTGTTTCTCCTGAAGCATCTGGAAGGTGTGAATCGTGCATCGAGAACTGCAAGACTTCATCGGATCCTTACTGTACCGCTGACTGCTGCTGGGTCTGCAATCCCGGAACATCGAGCCAATGCCACTGTTGTTAAATCTTCTATATAAGAGGGATACAAATAAATAAATATAAAATGAATAAAAGCATAATAAATATATTATGATGTTATACTATTTAGTCTCAAGTATCATAAAATATTCCTGTTATTTAATTTTGAGAAATCATATACACAAACGATCTCTCTTCTCACACTTTACTTGATCTGATTTTTTTTGATATACGGATTATTGCATATTTTCTTTAAGATTCTTTCGCAAGTTTTATTATTCATTCTATAGTGCAAGTCTTATATTTTCCTCAGAATACCAGACAAAGAACTAATAATTAAGCAAATAAAAAATAGATAGTTTATAAAATAAGACTACGAGGATAAATAGTTTAATAACAGGAAGATATGTTGGGCAGAGAATTGGGGTTTATATAATGGTAGTACTATATTGTCAGAACTTGTAAGACAGCAGGATATCAGTAAAATAAACATCGCGCCATCAAATACTTAATGGCTATAGAAACAACAAGCCAAAAAATTGTAAATATAATAAAAGAAAGAATATAGCCCTAACATTAAAGAGAAAAGGAGAAACCATAAGAGCGTCAATCAGTGAGGCAATAGACGAGCTACATAGCCAAAACGAGAGAACTTTGACATTAGTCGTAAAGCAAAAAGGTTCCTGTAATCAATTGAAATTCCCGTAAGAAAGCAAATAGCATAAAGGTTGTTGTTGAACCAACAAACGCCATATAAATTATCACTAAACATATGCTTTTATATATAAAAGTAAATGTACTAAAAGAAATCACATTCTACCATGATTATTAAGAGCTATTGCTACTTTATCAAGGTGTTCTTTATATTGTTTTTTTCACACATTATTCGAATTCTTTAAAAGACATATATTATGTTTCTTATAAGCCTATAAATTCATCTTTCATATTAATTATCCATATACGGCAAATGATAGGAAATAAAGAGACAAAAAACTATTTAATAAATATATTTAGTGATGGTACATAATTAAGCTGATACAGGTAAGCACCGGTTTGTCTACTTGTAGTATTTCATAAAATTATTTTGATTCAATTGTTCGACTTTAATACTTCTTTGATACTTCTTGCTTTCCGAGGAAAGCTTTGTGTCGATACGATTCGATCAGCTATAATATAATCTACACTTTAGAATAAACGTCAAATAAAAAGCTAATGGATCTTACTACGTCTTTAATTCCTGGTATCTGCATAACGCAATCGTCTTTTTCGACTGTATTGGCAAGGAATTCTATCCCCATCTGAGGGAATCGTATATGGAGAATCATAGTCTCAAAATGTTTGTGTGTAGATTCCAGTTCTTTTTTAATGTATTCTTCCCATCGTATCTTCTCTAACCTTTTAAGCTTTTCAGCCTCTGTCTCAACTACCGCTTTTACATTTCCTAACGAATCTTCACCTCCGCTATCTGTTACTTTTACATTTGTATCCATTTTTTCTTTGCCATTGTCTTTAGAATCTTCTTTGACTTTTCCGCCAGTATCTTCTCTGGAGTTATCGTCAGAAACTTTGGCATCACCTTCAGAGACCTTGACATCACCTTCAGAGACTTTGGCTTCTTCTTTGACTTCTTTAACTATTTCCGATTCATCTTCGCCACTGGGAGTAGAACTACCAGATGGTGCTTTAAGCAATTCCTCCTTCCATTCTTTCTCTTTCGTTATACGTAATTTGGCCAATTCCATGACGGCAGCTCTTCTTCTTGTCATTACTGTTCTGTAAAATATCGTCTCATCCATTACTCCTTTTAAGCCATCTATCTTGATTGCTTTGAGAGCATACTCATCGTTGGCCGAAAGCCAACCCGGAGACAAAAAAATATCAACGTAGTTACTCCTCATATATTGCATGCAGAATCTTCTGGTTTCAACACAATCGCACAGATCTAAAGCAAGTATAAGTAAAGGTAATGAAACTCCTGTCATACGTTCGTTTACCTGATGTTTCCCAGATATCAAAGATGTTGAACTTGTTTATATGATTTTGCAAGCATAAAAAAGTATAGTCTTTGATGATTTTGAACTGGAGACGATCAGCAACTTTGATGATGTTTATACCATGGGTACTATTTTTTATCTTTATATCTTTGCCATAGCTAAAGTCGAATATCCATTTGAATATGTTTGGGTCAACTCCACGAATTTTCACTTCATTTTCAGTAGATTCTTTCATGCCACTAAGGAATGTATCCCTAAACCAAGGAGATGCTGAAGCAAGAATAAACTTGTGGCTATGTAGTGTGATCTTTTTATTGGATTTAATATCTTCAGTGCTTTCCACTCTCTTCCTCTTGTTACTGCGTATACTAGCAGTGGAATCGTGGTTGAAATTGGTTTCCATTTCGTCTGATCCATCATTTTTTTCGTTAAAGACATGTATAGTAACGTCTTGAAAGTTTTTTAGATCTTGATTAGAGAAATTGAAAGGTTGAGATTTTGGATGTAAACTTGGTCCACCCAGTAAATTTTTGATTTTTTGTTCAATAGCCAGAACAATAGAAAGAGTAAGTTGGTCGTCTGTAAGATAATTCTGCAAATGTTGTAATGTAATGAATTCATTATATCCACGTCCGCCCGAAAGTACTCCTTCTACATTATTTCAAAGGTTTAAAAAAAATAGATATCAATATATGGAAGTATAATACTTACTAAATTCGAAATCACGCGAAAACTCTAAAAGAAAAAAAAACGTTAGACCATAAAAATTTTAATTATATAAAAAATATCATTCAAGTATAGAGTCTTACCTCTCACTATAGGTTGCATTCCAGCCTTAATTAAAGATATAGAGACTTTGATTTTCTCGATAGAATCTCCTTTATCAACTACTAAAGTATGTGGACTTGGTACGACACATACCCCAAGGTGCTGTTATAACAAACCGATATATAAATACACACACAAACATTATGTTCTAGCTTATTTGTAACTAGCATACCTCGGGACGGTCTCTGGTTCCTTTACGTAACTTATTTTTTAAGCATTATATTTATATCAGTATTAAACATTGGATTCCAAACCTTTTCGTTAGTTTCACCTTACCTGGATAGTCCTATAATTTGAATATGGAGCCATCAGTAACTTATTTTATTCTTTAAAATATGTACTCAATTAAACATAAATAAATGATATCCAAAATTCATTTTAAAAACTCTTTACATATATTAACATTCATGATTCCGGACATCAAAATGCTGACTTTTTATAAACGAATTCAAAGGCACGGTGGACCAGTTCAGTATTGTCCATTTATGATAGCATTCATTAAATAATCCAACTTTTTCGAATGATTTACCTAAAAGAATTTCGAATAAAAAACAAAAGAAAATTGGTAATATTTTAAAGCATTAGAATGGTTGAATTACTCTTACATTAATTCCATTGTAGATTTGAGTAACTGAAAGAGCTGTGTCAAATTCGAGGTTGGCTTGTGAAGTTGGTTCAGAATCTATAGTGAACTGATTTAATTCTTTTAAAAAAAATATTTATCGGCTGGCTAAGTACAAATTACAAATAATTGGATGTGTGTACCTGAGAGGAGGTGGAGGTG
The DNA here is from genome assembly GCF_001638985.1 of Phycomyces blakesleeanus NRRL 1555(-). Lineage (NCBI taxonomy): Eukaryota > Fungi > Mucoromycota > Mucoromycetes > Mucorales > Phycomycetaceae > Phycomyces > Phycomyces blakesleeanus. The sequence goes on from NW_017265144.1 coordinate 699,985, forward strand.
GAGGAGGAAGAGGTATTTGATCATCACAATTAAGAGCATAGAAACAAGGAGAATTTTAATAAAACAAAAGTTTGGGTACTAGTAATAACATAATATCAGGATTACTCTTCACCCAAAAAAAGTCATGAAAATAAATTTAACAAAGAAACCAGATTGTGTATGTAATCGAGGCTATAACCGTTTGTTGAAGTAGGCCGGATAGACACAAAGTACTCAAAGAACCATTCCACTAAATGATACAATACGCATATGGAATTTGAGACCTTTTAAACCAAAGTCTCGCTTTATAAAAAGAGAAAGTGTAAATGGATGCCATGGCGGAAAATCATACGTAGTTGATTTCTTTAATTAACGCATTATCAATTATTGGTACTTGGGTTAGTGTTGAGAGGTCTAGTCGAACAGGAATAAATACAAGTTTAATACGTGCTTGACATGCCATAAAATCTACAATTTGTTAAATTTACAATAATGTGATACAATCAATCATTCTGTAATTCTAATGTACATTTATTTTTGTTTTGCTTTTCATGTAGCCCAGAATCACTTGGCTTGGATCTGGCAATCCAAATTGGATCAGAGATTATAAAGAGATAAACATTAAAAGAAAAGGGTATTACTAATGTGGTAGTTGGCTAGCTTACCTGGATTCAGGAAATATACTCTTAATGGTTTAAAGGTGGATGAAAGAGATAGAAAAGATATGTAGATGGATGAACACAATAATACATGATTAATACAAAACAAACTATATTGATGTGGAGTAAAATCGACCAAACGCACTTGAAGTAACGGTTTCTTGGTATGAAAATCAGTTACTTCCTTACCACTGGCTATTTTGGATAAGCACAGAGGGGTTTAGCTATATTACTAAAATACTCTCGAATTAATTCTAAGGTACGGATCAGGAAACGCCATTTTTCTTCTGGGCACTATTGCAGTTGCTGTTGCCGTTGCCTTTGGTAGTGTTCTAGAACTTGGGATCATCAGTATTTGGATATCAGGGTATTGGGCATCGTTTATTTGTACCCCGTCATCATTTCAAACAAAATATTGTTTGAGACAAGCAATAAATTAATCTCGTGTTTAATGTCATAAAGAAATGTATGCCAAGATTTAACTCTGCTTTATATACATATAATATATGTTAATATATATATATATATATATATCTACTTGCACATATTGCTAATTTAATGATAGCCAAACGTTTGACTGATCCTGAATGAGAATGCCATATGTGTGTGGTTTATTTTCTAAATATCCATATATGAAGAAAGCCGATAAAATATATATTTTTCCCTTATTATTGTACTACATTTTGAGTGCGAGTACCACTGAAGTATTAATACATTTAATGCAGTGCTCACATAAGGATATCTACATTTATAGTATTGTCAGTTGGCATATATCTACTATACAGCTTTTATGTGTGGGTGTAATATTGCCTGTGTATCTTCCTGATACTTTATTTATTTGCTTCTTTTTATTGGCGCTAACAACAGGTAAATGAATTAATGCATGCATGTCATATAGATATATTATCTGCTTTTGTATTAATTATCTAATTTTAGGCAATTTAATTTTTTTTCAGCGTATTTGATCTCAATTAGGAATATATACCAAGTCGAAACAAAGTATTGTGAGACCATTGGTTGTGTAAAGCTTCCTAGTGTCAATATCAAGTAATAAAGACGCTAAATTGTTGTTTAAATGAGGTGTATATTGTACATGTAATTTCGTCTTAAAAATATTTATATTATATAAATAAAATAGGAAGATACGCCGATCATTACACTGCTTATTGGATCAATAGGAGCACAAAATTTGCTGTGTGAGCAAAATTCCCAATATGAAGCATCAACTTGAGCAACTATGTAACATGACCGGAAATTAAAGCCTTTATTCAAGGTAAAAAATAAAATGAAAAGAAAAGGAACAAGAGCAAGACACCTACTTGTTTACTAAGATAGATCCTTCGTAGAATTTTGCTTTCTTTTGCTAATAGTTTGAGCTCTTCGATATTTCCGAGTGGATCATTAATGTCCTTTGATGTTCAGTTCCATTAACGGCTTCAAGCAATGAGCTGATAATTTACATTAATAAAGCATTAAAGTCAGAATATATTAATATGAAGGATGAAAAAGTATATATATATATATATATATATATATATGTAAGCTAGTAAACTTGATTTTATTTATCTTTATCCTCCCTCACACTCACACTCACACTCATACCCACACCTCTCCTTATCTTTACATTTACCCTACTTCATCTCTTTTCTCACATTCAAATTCGTTATGCGTTTCTTTGGTATCAGCTCAATTGCCTCGGTTCTTTTATTGGCCGTTAGCACTACTCAGGCCGCAACTGTATGCACTGTCAAGACTTCAAGCAGTGGAGATGACTCTGTCTCGATCAATGCTGCATTTGCAGCCTGTAAGAACGGCGGTACTGTTGTGTTTCCTGCCGGAGCTACTTTCAACATGAAGTCTGTTGTGTCTGCCACTGGCCTGAGTAACGTCAAGGTTGAGTTTGGATCGACTGTCAACCTGCCTGCCTACAACACCGCCTTTGAGTCCGCAATTGCCTATTTTTATCTTGCCGGTGATAAGATCAACTTCTCTGGAAAGGGTACCTTTTACGGAAACGGTCAGGCGTGGTACAATGCTGTCAACAGAAATGCTCCTGTGGTGTTTAAGCCAAAGGCTACCAACTCTTACTTTGGTGGCTTTACAATCAAGCAAGCTCCCCGGGCACACTTTAGTATCAATGGATGCAGCAATACTATTTTTGAGAACCTGACCATCAATACCGTTTCTTCTAAAGCAAGCTATCCTGCCAAGAACACTGATGCGTTTGATGTTTCTGGATCGACCGGGATCACTATCCGCAACTCTAACATTGTTAACGGCGACGACTGTATTGCTGTCAATGGTGGTGTCAGTGGCTTGACTGTCTCTGGCCTTACCTGTACTGGAAGCCACGGTTTCAGTGTCGGATCCCTCGGCAAGGATGGCAAGACTGATGTTGTCTCCAACTTGAATTTCTTGAACAACAAGTGTATCAACTGTCAAAATGGTGTCAGGTAATTAATTTATTTTTGGCAGCTAGTAGTACACATATTCACACACAAAACCATATCTTGTTATCTAGAGTTAAGACCTGGCCTGGAGGAAAGGGTAGCGTTACTGGTGTCAAGTTTGACAACATTAGCCTTCAGAATGTCGATAATCCTATCATTATTACAACACACTACTGTGATAATGAAAAGTCATCCAGCTGCAATTCTGCAAGTACCTCTTTGAGTATCAGTGGTGTCACTCTCAACAACATCTATGGGTAAGTACGAAGAAACAATTGTAAATTTCTGTAAAAACAGCTCTTTCAACCACTACCATCATCATCGTCAATATTATAATAATTATTAATATTATATATTGATTTCTTGTGCAGAACTGTGTCTTCCACTGCAAAGGAACCTATTGTCAACATCAACTGCTCCACAGGTAGCCCTTGTAAGAGTGTCACCCTTACCAACATTAATGTCACTCCTGCATCCAACACTCCCAAAAACATCTGCACCAATCTTAGTGGATCATCTTCTATCTCTTACTGCAAGTAATGGGGTCAATTGGCGGCATGATTAGATAGTATATGTCCTGTGGGAAACATGTTCATTATATACATTTAGAAACATTTTCTTATATTTTAATATACCTTTACATATATCATCATTACTATCCAAAAAAAAATTGTGTGTGTGTGTGCCTATATAATACCGAATGTGATACAATAAATTACCAAGCCTTTTATCTGATAAAACACACAGACATTCGAAAGTATTCCAAAAAGATTCTTTCAAGCCATAATTATTAACGGGTCATTCAAGCCAACTCTTTTTTGTAGACTGATTTGTGGCTATTTGGATCTAAGCTCAAATCAAAATCTAACTTGTGTATCAAAACACAAAACCTTTTTGCTAAAAATATGATACTAAACCTCTCAACAGTTTGTTTCTTATGACATTAGGCCCTTGCCTTTCCAAAACGTTTTAATATTACATATTACTCAAGTATAATAAAGAAGATATATATGTATATATACACATCATTTATAGTGTATTTAAGTGACTATTTATTTCAGCAGAATACAAGATATATAAACACAGTATTACTGTATCATAATCATAATAAGGATCTTGCTTGATATAGTCCTACATAGTATGTACTTCAAAATGATGAGCATCCTCGCCATTTAGGTTCAAAGCCCTTAAAGCTTATATATTGTGCCACTTTCAAAAAAAAACACATAAATACTATGTCTTCCCAACGGGTTTCCAGCTCTTATAATCAAACAAATATTAACTAAAGATCCTTCTACCTATTTTTGTTCTTCTATTCCTCCACTGTATATTTTATATTTCTGCGTGGCTATACTGTAAAATGTTTCTACAGATATTCCCGTTTACCTTATGCATTCTACTATTGGCGTCTACACCCGAATGTAAAGCAGACAAGGACAATGGCAGCAAATTTTCAAACGTTGTAAGCCTAAGAAATCGACTAGTAGACGATAAAAAAAAGAAGAAGATGATCCTGATTACTACAGAAATGGAGGATATCTAGCCGCCTTTCTTCATATAATGGGTCCCGAAAAGGCAAAGAAAATTAAGCATTGTATCCTAGCCAAATCTTTGATTATAGGCCGGGATAATGAATCTTATCCCAAAGAAGGCTTGGACACACTTGAACGGAGGAATGTTGGAGGACCTGGGGCAGCCTGTAATGACCAATGCCAAATACAAAAACGGCCCACGATATGGACGATAGCCCATATATTGAAATACTTATTACACTTGGGCAGCTACTTTTTACGACTGTTGAATGCATGAGACCAAACTTAGACAGATTGGCTAAGATTATTATGATTATATACACTATAATGTCAATCCTTCAGGCAGTTTCTCTCATTGTACTCCATAAGCAAACAAAGGCGTTTAGCATTATTGCAGATGATACCCTTTCTCTTCTTTACCCCAAACCCTTGGGTTCTGTAACTGAAGACGAATTTTTATATTCTAGCGGAAGAGTAATCGAGCGGTTTCTACTGGAAGGAGTAATGGTCTTTTTGGTTGGCGAGTATACGGGTTGGTTACAATAGCCATAGTGTAACAAAATGGCTTGCAATTTCCTAGGTTATTAGTCCTCTGTTTTTCACTTTATTGTTAAATGCTACTTCTTTTGTTGATGTATTTGCTGTACTAAATTTGTCATCATTATACATATTCTTTATAAGTTTTGATTAATATTTGACCAATCGATATATATAAAAAAAAAGTTCCTTTTAAAGTAAGCTTTATTACTTAAATTAAACACACTTTTAGGAATACAGTTTTGCTGTCAAGTAAAGTTAGATAAGCTAGTATGGGAGAGCTGGAGAGGCTTTTTATTTTTTGATTGATTTGGTGGAATATTATTATTGTCTATAGTCTGTGTAAATGAAATGAAAACATTACTTGAGTACTTAATCCCTCTAGGAAAATCTTAAAAAAACATAGAACCTTGATACTATTTAGTCTGTTTTTTTTTAACTTCTAATAATAGGAGAAGTAGTAGTAAAGGCTGTGTTTAAGGTAGCTGGATATACTAATCAAATAAAAGTAAAAGATCTAATATTCAGCAAACGATATTTAAGCCATAAAATTTAGTGATAACAAGACCAGAGAATTGGGAATTAAAAAGTGAACACTTGATATCAATTCACTACAACTTTGACATATCTTCCTTTTCATTCAACTACTTTCAGATGTCCAGGTTCGTTCGCTTCTTTATCTTTTCGAATAGCAAAAGAATATTCTACTGCTTTTTGTTTTACTGATATATATATATATATATATAAGGGGAAGCCGGAGAAGAATATAAGAAAGGCACAGATAAATTTAATTTATTAAGATCAATGATCAATGTATATATACTAGTGATTTGATTTTGGTTTAATGCATTGAGAAATAAACATAGTGAGAATTAGTACTACAAATAGAGTAAGATGGGAGAGGCATTTTGACTGAATAAATATTTGTAACATGTACGTATATGCATATGTGCAATTGAGTGAGTGAGTGAGTGAATTAGTGAACGAGTGCATTAACTACTTTCTACTAAATATAGATAATGACTCTACATACACATTAACATTAACATTCAAATTCACATTCAAATTCATGCATTATCTTTACATGTAAATGGGCCGGCGTAAATAGTTTAAACATAGTGTAATCAATTAATAATAATAAAAAAAGGTTTAAACAATATAAAAAAAAAAGAAAGAAAAAATACTAAAAAAAAAATACTAAAAAAAATAATAGAATAAGAAGCTAAAGAGGGTATTATATTATGAATTATTATGAATTATTAGTAAGAAAAGAATAAAAAGATATATAAAAGATAGGTTTAAATATTGAGGGGGGTGGTTACTTTGAAACCATAAAGATATCTTGGATTGACCCTTATTGTTGTTGTTGTTGTTGTTTCTTGGCCGCTGTCCTTTAATGGGAGTGTTCCTTTTCAGAGGTGATTCCAATCTGATCGTCGGAAATGGCTCCTTGTGGATAATCCTGGGGATGGACCTCCTTGACCTCCTCCTTCACTATCTGTTGCGCACCAGTCATAGGATCTACGGTTACAATCTTGTCGACGTGATAATAAGCAACCTCACCGATCTCTGCGGCATCCAGGCCAAGGATCTCAGTCTCGGGATCAACACGGAGCGAAAGACCGGGAATGTGGTCCATGATAAAGAGAATCAGGTAAGTGATGCAGAATGACCAGGCAGCACCAGCAGTGGCGTCAGCAAACTGGTAGCCAATCTGGACCCAGTGGTGGTTCATCCAGCCGCCTGCAATCTCAGTAGCACCGTCAAGACCGGCAATGTAAGACTCGGCAAAGATACCGGTCAGGATACTTCCGACATAGCCACCAACACCGTGCAGGGCAAACACATCCAGAGCATCGTCATACTTGAGCCAGTGCTTGAGGTAGACGGCCATGTTGCAGGCAACCGCACCAATGAAACCAATCGCCACCGCAGGTCCGGGTCCAACGAAACCAGCCGCAGGAGTGATGGCAACCAGGCCAGCAATCGCACCAGAGCAGAAGCCAAGGGCAGAGAATTTACGCTCGACACGGTAATCGATGCACATCCAGGTGATCGCACCCACAGCAGCAGCAAGGTTGGTTACAACAAATGCCATGCAGGCACGCAAGTTTCCTGCCAGACCAGATCCACCGTTGAAGCCAAACCAGCCGAACCAGAGGAAAGTTGTGCCAAGGATGACATTGGACATGTTGTGGGGCTTGAACTCATTAACCTGGTTGGTTCCTCCTTGACCCTGGCGGCGTCCGAGAACAAGGGCGTAGGCAAGACTGGCAAATCCACTCGAGATATGGACAGGGGTTCCACCTGCGAAATCAAGTGCACCGAGCTTGGCACTCCAGCCATTGGGGTTCCAGGTCCAGCAGGCAATGGGATCGTAGACAATGGTGGACCAGATAAAGATAAAGATGATCATCGGCAAGAGGCGGCCGCGTTCGGCAGCTGACCCGATGGCCAAGGCGGGTGTGAGGGCGGCGAACATGCACTGGTAGATGCAGAAGACGAGGTCGGGGACGCTGCTGCTGCCGATTGATGGGTCGCCGAGAACGTTGCGCAAAAAGGCGTTGTCGAGGTTGCCGATAAAGACACTTGCGCCTTTACTGAAAGTCAAACTGAATCCCCAAATAAACCACTGATAAGATGCGATCGTTAATTAGTAAAAAAAAATCAATAATCATTGTTTAATTATTTACCTGACAGGTTACTACGACTAGTGATAGTACACAGCACATTATAAGTGAAAGGGCGTTCTTTGAGCGTGCCATTCCTGAATAAAAGTATCCAATGCCAGGAATCATGAGCCAGACAAGGGCTGTACAGGTAAGAATCCAGGCAATGTCGCCTGCATTAAACTCGGAAGCATAAGGAGCCGGTGTTTCTGCTGCTTCTGGATCCATATGATTCTTATGTTTATTATTTTAAATCAAGTTGAAAGGAACAAATAAAGGAAAAAGAAGAAGAAGTATTTTGGTTTTTGAGTGATTTTCTTTTATAGGATTGATCGATCAATTTTATACTACAGTATAATTTGATACATATGTAATATACTTAAAGATAAGCCAGAATTTTATTTTATTTTATTTTGTATTTCTATTTTATGATTGTTCTGGTCTTGTTTTCTTTTCTTTGCACAACCAAAAGACATAGATAAGTTGATAGGCAATCCTGGGTTTTAATTGACTCGAAAGAATAGGTATTTTATGAGGTGGATCAGTCTGAGGTTGGTTGGACAAAGCTGTCCAAAAGAAGCAAAAAGACAAGAACACAGCTTTATCTTTGCCTTTTCTTTATTTATTTTTTCCTCTTATCGCTATCAGTCAACCGAAACTGCTTTTGGAATCTTTTTTATTTTATTTATTTATATCTCTTTGTGTGTGTATTAAATAATAATACAAAGAAAATTGACCTTTTTTTTTTTAATCAGTAAATTGCCCACAAACTGATACGCGCATCTTTACCACCAGAGATGAGCCAATTGCAGTCAGATTGTGTACCAAATGCCACACAATAAGCACTTTCACGATGGTAGGTCAGAATTGCAAGTGGACGCAGACTTGAACAAGAAAAGACCCTGATCCTATAAATATAAATACGCACATACATAGAAAGTAAGAGTGTGTGAGTACAAGAGATAAGTAATAAAAAAAAAAGGAAATCTTGTTTTACTGAATTTGGAGAGAGAGAGATGGAGGAAGAAAAATAGGGTATTTTTTTTTGTTTTTGTTTTTGTTTCAAAACACACACACACACACACACATACTTTCCGTCATGACCGGCAGTGGCAAAGATCTTGTTGTCCGGACGCACGGCCACAGCCGCAATACCGGACTTCTTCAAGGCTATTTGATTTAAAACATCACCCGATTGAATAGAGTATTTGATAATCTGGTTGTCAGCTGATGTCGAGACAACCCAGGTATTTGATCGGTCCACTGCCATACTCAATACTATCATACAGATTAGAAATGGTTAAATTATCAAAGCAAAATATATATTCTTTTGGTTTTGTTTAACAAATCAGACTCACCAGGCTGCTTGTGTTTCTGTACATCCCATACCAAACTGGCCACACGCTGTATCACATCACAAAACCACATGCTTACAGAACCATCTTCGTATCCAACCAGTAACCATATCTTTTCCTCTTTTTCAACTAGTTCAACTGCCATGCACAGGCCCTTTTTTGAAAGACCAGCAGTGGTACCGAGTCCAATGGTTCTGATAGCCCATTTCCTAAGGGTGAGATCATAAATATCCACCTAGATTCATAGTAAAATAGTAATTAAATACCTATACATTTATTGTGACTAGCCGATCAAGTGGTGAATGATATATAAGATATACAATAATATCACTATTTGCTTGTAACTCACGAGAGGTGTGTCTCCATTTGAAGGAAATGCCAGAAGAACACTGTCTTTTTTTTATATATATTTTGTTTGATTAACAAATAAAGTAAAAAATTGATAACGTTTTGTGATAACAAGATTTTAGATTATTATTTTTGTTTTGGTTGGTACCTGGAATGATGCACAGAGAGAACTTGCAGAAATTAAGTGAATCATAAGGAATATGAAATACCAAGGTTGGTGGCTTGAGATTCTGAGCATCAGATACAGAAACCACTACTGCTATTTCTTCCAGGTCAGGTAGCTGCCACACTTGAATCTTATCATCTCTCCCTTGGCTTTAACATAAATATACATAATTATATATACAGCCACACATTCAAAATACAAGCACATTGCACAGTTCAATTCAATTCAATTCAATTCAATTGAATCCAAAATAAGATCAAAATCAAATTCAAATAGTAATAAAATATATTGAGAAAGAAAGAGAATGATTTGTATTATATAAATATGATATTGTTCTTTCTTTATTGAATAATTTGTTCATATTACTTTTCTTCTTTTTTTTTTTTTACTATTAACATGCAGTAGATTTGCAATATCTTGCTATATAAAGTATTTACCTCACCAGTCGATCCTTATACACCTTTACACACAGGCAACTCTCTTCATGAGCCTTCCACTTCAATACTGGACGGCGGGTTTTCATTTTCCACACTATAATAATTCCATCTCCATCTCTATAAACCATAAATACACCCACGCATAGATAATGAATAAGCAAGTGAGTGGATGAGTGAGTGAGTCTATAATTATTATCAAATGAGATGAGATGAGGTGTAATTCTTATTAATACCCTGATGCAATAAACTGGTCATCTCCAAAATAACACAATGTGTTTATTGCTGCTTGGTGGCCACGGAATATGTATTGCGGTGTAGGTGGATTCATGCTATTATTAATATTTTACTTTAAGCAGCAATACCAATAGTTATTGTGTATATATATATAAGTAAGTAAGTAAGTAAGTGAAGAAATACAAGAATATTATTATTAATTTACTGGTTTGATAGTAGTATATTTAATATATGTATATGTGGGTTAATGGTGGTGGTGGTGGTCTATTAGTTTTGAGTCTGGCTTTCTATCTTACTTTTGTGACCATTTGTGTGGCTTGTTCATTGTCCGTTTTTTCGTCTAATGCATTTTTATTGACTATTAATTTTCATATATATGTATTATGTATTATATTATATATAAATAATTGAAATATAACAAGGTAAAGAAGAAGTAGACTATATATATCAATTCATATATAGTTATAGGTATATCATTAAGAGCAGTACAATATGATACAGTACTATCTATCAATCTATAATTTTTAAATAAATTTTTCATTTGAAGTTTTATTTTATTTTATTTAAATAAAATAAAAAAAAGACACACACACATTATTTTCTATATATTTTATTTTTTTTATTTGAATTTTTTTTTTATTAATAAAATTTAAAGTGTCCTCGATCTTGTTTAAAAAAGATCATTTAAGCAACAGCAGAAAAAAAAATAAAAAAATAGAAAAAAAAATAGGCATTCACCACCACTAGAACCTTTCTCTCTCTTTTTTTTTCATTGACGATGCCTGACGCCTTCTTTTCCAGTAGCCGCAAGCGAAAGACCACTTCTACCAACAATACTACTTCGACTACCAAAAGAGGTGGTAAATCAGCACCACCAAAAAGACAACGCTCCCAACCTTCTTCAAACAACAACAACACTACCGGTAGTGGCAAAAAATTGCTCGTCAACAAAAACAAAAACAAAAAAGATAGCGACGATGAAGACGACAATGAACCTAGCAACATTGATGACATGAACCTAATGGCCTCCGATGAGGATTCCTCGGAAGAAGAAATCGAAGAAACTGCAGCCGAGAAACGTGTTCGTCTTGCCAAAGCTTACCTTAACAAAATCCAAGACAGTCTTGAAGGTTAGACTTTTTTTTTGTATTGACTAAAAAGAATGATCCCGGATTCATATACACACACACAAAACATAAAAGAAGGGAAAAAGAGCTAAACGTTGACATTTTGGCATTGACACTGACATTACAATAACACAATATATATATATATATATATATAGATGATCTTGATGGATTTGATGCCGCAGATCTCGATAGAGATCTCATTGCAGATCGCCTTAAAAAGGATGCGGTAAGGTTAAAAATTTTTTTAGATATATATGTATATGTATTAATGTGCATATTTACTCGAGGATATTAGCAAATAATTAAATAATATACATATTCAACAATTTATTGATCGAATTTTATTTTGCAGGATGAAATTGCAGGCAAACTTCACAGACGTGTCGCTGATCTTGTAAGACTTCAAATTATACTATATGCTCACAATGGATCAATTAATCAGTCAATTTAACTTTGTATAACTATCACAGTACGATTTTGAAGCAATAGACGATTCAAGCATCAAAACATGTCGTGGACATCAGTTGGCTGTCACTGCAGTAGCATTGTCTGAGAATGGCTCGATTATTTACACTGGTTCAAAAGATGGATCTATTATCAAATGTGAGGATACAACAAAATAGTGAAAATATTGGACAAGTTAACGAGTGAAGAAAAGGGAGGATGGGCAAATGAATGAATGGACAGCAATACACAACCATACATGAAAAAAAAAAATAGAGAGAGAGAGAGAATGCTGGAATTTATGAGGGTTATATATTGACAAAATACCTGTTTATTAATTCTGTAGGGGACGTAAAAACTATGAAGAAACTTCATACATTCCCTGGTGGACGTAAAGGTGTCAAGGACTTTGTAGGCCACACAGACCATGTTCTTTCACTTGCATTAAGCTCAGACAATCAGTACTTGGCAAGTGGTGGTAAAGACAAGATTCTGAACATTTGGTCTGTCAAGGATAACCAACGTATTTCATCATTCACACATCACAAGGATGCTGTTTCGGTAGGTTTAAATTTATTTATTTTATTTCAGTATATATAAAAGTGTTTAAAGAATCGGTGTGCATTGGACATTGGATATTGGATATTGTATTAAACACATATAAAATCAAATAAAATCAATTAAATTAAATATTATTATTATTATTATTATTGTTCTATGAAAAAAAAGGGCTTGGTATTCCGTAAAGGATCAAACCAACTTTACTCAGCATCTCACGATCGTACCATCAAATTGTGGAATATCGACGAACGCACCTACATAGAAACCTTGTTTGGACACCAAGACCAAATCACAGCCATTGATACCCTTGGTCGAGAACGTTGTATGACTACGGGTGGACGTGACAAGACAGCTCGCCTGTGGAAGATTGTAGAAGAGTCACAGTTGGTCTACAGAGGTGGTGTCACAACTAAGATCACCGATGGTGAAGAGGTCAGATCTTTCACCGAAGGATCTATCGATTGCCTTGCACAATTGGATGAGGATATGTTTGTTACTGGTGGTGACAGTGGGTAAGTTTTGAACCGATGAAAGAATAAAAAATATAGGGAAAATGGGAGTGGGCAAAGGGTTAAATAGTAATACCATAAATCTTACTCTTTTCTTTAACAAAAAAAAATATTTCTTTCTTTCTTAGTACTCTTTCATTGTGGGATATCAACCGCAAGAAACCAACATTTAGCTTTGGCGCTGCTCACGGCCTCAAGGTAGTCAAGAGTGAGTCAGAGGGAGACATCAAGACACCATATTGGATCACAGCTCTTGCAAGCCTACGATACTCGGATTTGTTGGTTTCTGGATCTTGGGATGGTTTTGTGCGTATCTGGAAGCTTTCGAAAGACAACAAGAACCTGTCACAGATTGGCCAGATCCCTGTCGAGGGTGTGGTGAACAGCATTCAGATCAAGACCGTCTTCCCATCAAATCGCACACTGCTTGTCATTGGTGTCGGACAGGAACTGCGGTCGGGTCGTTGGGTCAGACTCAAGGGAGTCAAGAACTGCACAAAAGTAATCGAACTTCCAACATTCAAGTCCAAGTCCAAGACAGAGACCGAAACCGAAACCGCACTATAAATCCCTTAATCAAAGAGCATTTTTTTATATAAAAAAAAACCAAAACCAAAATCAAGTCATTTTTTTTTACAATAAATATATATATATACAAGAATTAAAGAAATCTAAAATATATATATAGAAAGTCATTTAAAATAATAGTATTTTTTTTCATTTTTATTCATTCATTTAAATTATTGAACCAAATAGACAAATATTTGTAATTATCAAATTTGATATCTCTACACAATACAATATTTTTTTTTCATCCTTTCTCTCTCTCTCTTTCTCTCCTTCTATTGGCTGTGACTTCAGTGATTATCTAGTGAATTGATCATAGTACAAGTGGCAAAAAGAGGAGAATCTTTTTGGGTTTAATCTAATGAATGTATATCTTTCTTATCGACTAATCTCATCAGAATATATTTATATTTATCCATGCTTTTATGCACAAGAGCACATTTGGTTTTTGGTTTTTTGTTTTGTTACAATTGTGATATGGGTTACACTTGTACAATTTGAGGGTTAATTTTTTTTTATCTGTAGATATAAATATTTCCATCTCTCTTATCAACGCTCTCTTTTATTTTATTTGTTGGTAACCAATTAACTTATTAAAGAGCATGTGCTTTGTCACTCAAAAAATAATCTATATACACTCTTTTCCGGAAATTATTGGTACAAAAAAAATCAATTTGGTGCAAAAGTGGAATACACCAAAAAAAAAAAGATGGATTAAGCAGAGAAATGGATAGAAAATTGCACCAATAATTTCCGGGAAAGAGTGTATAGCTAATTAAAAGGAGTATACCTTTTAGCTTTTATGTTTTTTGTTTTCAAATAATTATAATTATAATTTGTTCAGCCATGTATTTTATTCTTTTTTACATGATAATACTAACAGGCAGAATATTACAGGATAGCTTGATTTCATTCAAATGTATATAAATACACACACACAAGAAATAAAATAAATAAAGGAACCTAATCGACAGTGGTGTTATACAAGTGTCAAACCCTTATATTTATATGATATATAAATATAAATATATATATAGTCAAGGCTTTTTATTTAAAAGAATATATTAACGTTTGTTCATGTGGTAGAAAGTGGGGGAGTAGAAGGAGAAGTAGGAGGAGGGAAAGTCTATATTTCCTGGTAAATGATAAAATATTAACCAGAATGTTGACTTGTCGATCCTTTTTATTGTTTGTGAAGTTTATTTGAAACAGACATTCTATACCCCTTCAACAAAACCTTTTCTTTTACTAAAATACACATTCTTGTCTATACATGTCAACAATCAATATTTGAGTAAATAAAACAGTATATATCTTAGCAACAGTTTTGAGAGGTTTTTCTTTCTTTAGAGAAAACAAATTAAAATAAGCAAGTGTCTTGATCTCTTCCATATCAACGTTTTTATGTTGAAATCTGATTTGCATGAGATTGTCGTTATTAAGTCCTATTAATCATACTTTTGAGAATATTTGCAAAGATCATTATATTTTTATTCTTGTCAGGAAGTACCTGTAAAGTTTTATAAAAATTTAAATAACTCCCTCAAGTTGCCTAGGAAATTTGTATTGAGATGCTAAGAACTTAAGATAAATATCTCTTGTTCCAAGGAAAATGTTCTGTAAATTGAAACAATAATCAAAATGACTTGTAAAATTATGACTTTTCTTATTTTCGGGTAGGTGCGTTTTCTTTGTCTTATTTCCTGGTAGATAAGCCTCATTTTTTTTAGTTAATACTTTATCATATACCAGGAAATATAGACGTCCTTTTTTTTCACTTTCATTAGCACTAATGAACCAGAATTTATTGTTCGCCCTGCTCGAAGAATTAAAAGAATCCAACAGAGTCCTCATCTCTAGCCAATCTGAACTTCTCTCGGAAATAAATGACATTCGTAAAGAAAATGCAGCCATTAGTGAAAAGTTGGACAAGCTTCAGGAAGATCTTTCTCAGTGGGATAAACTCGACTTTTCTTTGAAATCCCCTTACGATGTTCCTGCCTCTCTAAAGGAAGTTGGAGTATTTTCCGACATGCTATACCCTCAAAGATGCCATTCTGATCCGAGAGATGAAGATGGACAAAGAAGGCAGTTTGGCTGGGGACTTTACAAGCAACTTGCCTGGGATGTTCTCGGACCCTCTGCCAAACGCCTTTCTATTGAAGACCTTGGAATTTGTATTGACAATGTTCGAAGAAGTCACATGATAAATTCCGTAATTGACAGGGTGAACAAAGAGCATGACATAGATGAGAATACTACATGGGGTAGTCTTTCGCTCCGTGCACAGAACAGTGCCGCGCTTTATCTGGAAGAACTGGCAGCTCCTCATTTACCACTGAGAGCTTGTGTTGGAAATTGGGGTGCAAAGATGATGCTGAGAAAGTTTTGGAATAATGGCCTACAGGATTCTAAGCAGACTTCCAATGACAATACAAATAGCTCAAAGTCTGGTAGAATTATCTTTTATTTTTTATTTTTAACTGTTGCCATTCATAATATTTATATCTTTTCTTTGGGGGTGATTTATATGGAATTGTTTTCAAAGATCATGCAGTACTCGATCATACAGCCGACTTTTTACAATCCATCCCTCGATCACAGTTTAATACGTTTGCACCACAAAATATGCCATTGGATCATCTAATGGGGTAAGTTAAAATACAAACCAGTGTGTATAACTCAATCGGAAAAGCCTATATTAACTGATTTATATTTCAATTTAGATCAGAAACCTATAGACATATAGATGGTTCAGTGAACAGCATGCTCGCAATAGATTCTTTTAGACAACCATTCACTGAATCTCCGTATCTAACAGCTACAAGCAGGCATGTAAACCCATTAATTCCGGGCTGTGATAATGAGGGGCCTTCCAAAAAAGACAAGAAGTCATATCGTAAATCTCGTAAAGTCTTATCTGGAAAGAGTGGAGTTAAAAAGTCAAGAGGCATTTCACTAAACAACACTATCGGTAAGTATCAATTGAAACAAATGTTTATGATACTAATTATGTATGTATATATATATATATATACATGTATATGTATATTATTATTATTACTTTTAAAAAAGTGCTTAATAAAGATACCAATAAAACGGTGTCAACTCGAAAGCAACGTTCTGATAAAGGAAAGAAACGCACCGCACACAATCCCCAAATTTATTAATGTCTTTAAACCATGTCCAAGTAAATAAAGAATGGCTTGAAAACAAACAAGCAAAAGTGTGATTTAGCGATGTGCGGATTGTATTTTAAACAGTGTATAATTTATGACCATGTGGTTTAATAGCTTAATGTTTCTTGCCTCTCAAAAACTACCTTAATTAGATTCTTTAAGTACGATAGGGCCAACCTACTTTTTTCTTTAAGAAGAAAAAATAGGGTAGTATTTAGCTTGACATGTCCTTACACAGTCAATTTGCTAAACATGATGCTAGTAAAAATAAATAAATACAATAGCGGTAGACAGGTGAAAATGTTTTTATTGTGGGTTATTCTAGCCCTTGCAGACTTTAGCATTTAGGCGACCCAATGACAACTGAGTAATAATTAAAAACAATAAGAGCAACCTCCTAAATATGAGGGGGGATGAAAAAATAAGCAAAAATGAAAGATAAATAAAGGAGAAAAAAAGTATCGTACAAGGCATGAAAAAGGTTAATAGTCAGCGAAAAATTAAGAGAGCACGTAAAAAAAAACCTTCCCAGTAGGGGAAAATGCATCTGTCTACTGCTAATACAAAGAACAATACCATAAGTGGTCTCATGGAATTCAGCTTTTCATTTTTGATGTGTGTATATATATTTGACCTTTTTGTATTTGGACTATATTCTATTTAGTTTCTGTGATAACGAATTTTAGGAAACTGTCGAGGGCACTTTAAGCTTAAATCTTGAAACAAAACATGCTTGTCAAGAATATGGCTAGTACAGAAAACCCACTAGCAAAAAATTATAGCTTAAAAATAAAATCTGTATTTGCATCAATGCTAACGAGACTTTCGTTTTTTTTTATTAAAACTAGTGTTACAACAATAATACTCTCTACAATCAACACACAAACATATATTATCAAATTTAATCCGACAATATAGTTTAACTAGTTTGTAAATGTATGAATAAGCCAAGTGAGTACATTTTAAAGTTCCCTCCTTAAATATTGTATATAAATCCAGCATCGATAAATAGTATTCTTCATTCATAAGTATCTCTGCATTCTGTACAAATTACTTTTATAATCATGACGGAGAACGAGAAAAAAGCCGTTAAAGTAGTTGGTACTGCACCTACAATGAACAAGAAAAGTGGAGAGGAGTGGGAGATTGCCGAAATTTCCATCCGAGAGATACGTAGCATTATCCCTGCTCATTGTTTTGAGCGCAACACCTTTCGTTCTTTCGCATATCTATTTAAGGACCTATTCTATGTTGGAGCACTGGTATATTGTGCTAGCTCGATTGGCAATATATCATTTGCCCCACTTCGCCTTGTTTTGTGGCCTGTGTATTGGTTTCTACAGAGTGCTGTCTGTACTGGTCTTTGGATGATATGCCATGAATGTGGACACCAAGCATTCAGTTCTTCAAAGGTAATTTTAATTGTACAAGTCTAGAAATCTTACATTTACTAACAGCTTGTCTATATAAAATAGGTTTTATGTGATGGTGTTGGAATGGTTGTTCATAGCTTCATGCTCGTTCCCTATTACTCCTGGGCAATTACTCATGGCAAACACCATAACACAATTGGGCATGTTACTAGAGATAAGGCAAATATTTGTCATAAAGACCAATATCATGTGTGAAGATAAAAGAAAACTAAGACCTGTTTTATTGATATTTATTAGAATCATATACCCAAACTACGCTCATCTACGGGTCTACCTCCTCTCGCTGAAGACCCAGAGATCGATGGTCCTCATAGCATCTTGGAACACGCACCTTTTGTTGAACTCCTGCGACTTTCTTTCTTTCTTTTTGTTGCATGGCCTTACTATATGCTATTTCACACTCCCGGAGATACGACAAGAGAACGATGGGTCTCTCACTTTAATCCAAATTGTTTCATATTTGATAAAAGCCAATATTGGCAGGTGGTACAGTCTATAATCGGCGTCCTTATAATGCTTGGGGTATTGATCGGCCTAGGAAGCATTTATGGACTGATCAATATAATAAAATTCTATATAATTCCTCATATCCTTACCCATGCCTGGATGATTACGATTACATACATCCAGCACACAGCTCCTGAGTTACCCCACTACGATTCTGAGGTCTGGAGCTACCAGCGTGGAGTTGCTCTCACTGTCGATCGATCATATGGTGCTTTTCTGGATCACGTCTTCCATCACATTGGAGATACACACTTTCTTCATCACGTTGTACATACTATACCTCACTATCACACTGTAGAGGCTACTGAACATCTCAAAAAAGCTCTCGGGAAGCACTACCGCCGGGACGATACCCCTATTTATAAGGTTTTATTCAATAGCTGGACAAAGTGCAAGTTTGTTGAAAATGAGGGTGCCGTTCGTTTTTATAAAAACTAGATGGACTGGCAGAATCTCAGCTTTTCTTCATTTATATGCCCGGGTACAATGCTTAATGCATTAATTAATATCGAAGGTGCATTCCATAAAGCACAAGTCTATCAATAATAATTATATGAAATAAAAGAGATCTTTATGGCGTTTGCCAGTTAAAAGAAATATTAATGATCGAAAACAAAATAGTCATTATTCTCTTATAAGGAGTCTGGGCCTTAAAGGTTCTTATCGAGTTATGCACCTCTAAGGTTAAAAGGCGGTGGCAATCCTATTTTTTGGGCTTTATATTTTTTTTAATGTTTTTGATATTTTGTATTGATGTATGATAAGCGAATGGGCATTAGACTGAAGGGGAAGGGGGTAAAGAAAACTCAGCAAACAAAAACGGGAGACAAAAGAAGTGACGGAGGCAAGAACCGAAGCACTTAAAAATGGGGCATTGTCAAACACAAAACAATCAATCATCTCTCCCGTTTAGAAGATGCATGTAGAGCATAACAGCAGATCACTAGAATACAAAAGAAAAGGCACCTCTTTAGATACAGTGATTGCTGCCACTTGTATAGTAATTATGTAACCAAAAGTCGTAGTACAATTCTAAAAACAAAATTAATTTATAAGAAAAATGAACTAGCCAGTAAGCTGTTAGGTACTGCCCCCCAAAAGCTGCAAACTGCCCAAAGAAGTAGCGTAGATCATTATTCTACTAGAATTTATTTTTTAATATTCATTAATATTCTATCTTATTCGCTATTCAAAATAGGACTCGTTAAGCTGGAAGATATGTGCCTTGTAAATAGTGGAATTCACTTTGTACATTGTTATTAGATAATTTACGTTAGTTTTTATTTAGAAAAAAATATAAGAATTCTATTGCAAGGTGTAATAAAATAAAGAAGTATAGAGCAGCAAGTAACAAGCAATAATAAAACATTGAAAGCTCAGTATTACGTCTCTTGAAATTAACACTCTGTGTTTTGTACTTATATTTCTCTATACATATATATGTATCTTTCTGTTTATTATAAATTTATTTCAAAATATATTTCATCCAGTATACTAGTATATTTTTGATGCTGGTTTTTCTAGAGTATTATGCCCTGTGGCTACAAATCTACTATAAAAGTGGCGTAAACTGTTATATGTACCGATAATGAATAAAGTATATTCCGGTAAACTCCATACACTTATGGTGCTATCGGACTTACGTATCTATGTATAATAGTATTTTTCAAAAGATATCAACTTTTGCAAAAATGGATTTAATAAAAAAATCCTTGAATATAATTATTAAGCATGCTATTCTCTATAATTCTATTGAAGCGTTTTGTATTAAATTCATTTTTGTAAAAGTTGATACCCTTCAAAGTTTGGGTGTTTTGATAGATTTATTTGCGGAGTTTAACTTTTTTCAGAAGTTGAAACATCTTGATGGCTCTCATAGGCGGTACATGAAAATATTTATCCTAAAACGAAAAGTCATGTGATCAAGAAAGTGGCCAAGCTTTAGGAACACACACTTTTTTCTAAATTTAGCGGAGATTAAATGATTATTACATATAAAAAAATTTCAAAGAAGAAATTGAAACAAATGCAAAAACATAGATACTTAAGTCCGATAGCACCATATTAATTTATTTCGAATTCTCTACAGCTTTTTTCCCACTCTCTTTGGCATGAATAAAGTCTACCATGGCTTGATTGAATTTAAAGTCTTTGTCTTGATCTTTCCCAATACGACAGATATATCCATTGATGTAATCGACTTCAGTTGGGCGCTCAGACTGGATATCCTGAAGCATTGAGCAATAATGTGATTTGCTCTGGCGAAGACTATCAACCACCCCTTCAAAAAGGATCTCGGCCGTCTCGCCTGGAAGGAAATTTTCCAAGACTGAATAGGCTTCATAGCAGAGCTCTCGTATTAGATTCAAGGTGTATGGACTACCATCGAGCATTTCGCCATTAGAGAGATTCAGAATTGTGGCAACTGGATTTACACTGGCATTGATAACAAGTTTCTTGGCCATTCTATTCTGCAAATTCTCCCAGGAAACAATTTTTAATTGGAGGTCCTTAATATTCGACAAGCTCTTTAGTACTGGGAAGCCTTGTTTTGATTCTCCTGTTTGGCGCCATTCTGAAACCACTAGACCTTCAGGGTGAACCCATCCAAAGTGATTGATAACCTTGAATGCACTTATCCTTTGAGTAGCATGCCGATTTACACCCACAAGGATACAAGGGTGTGATTGACCATACCAGACAGTGTCCATTAATTCTTCGACGACGCCCATTCCATTCTGTAGCAGTAGCACCGTACTATTTCTGGTTAGCCGATCCTTCAGCGGCGAAACTGCCTCGATTACACTTTGTGCTTTAGTAGCGACTATCAAGCACTCGATTAGCGGTCCTTGAGAAGAAATGGAGTGTACGACCATAGAGTTGAATCCACCGACTAACAGCGGCTTTCCTTTTAATGTAAGTGATATGGACTGGTTCCTAGTTTTGAAGTCGTGGAGGGCTTTTTGAGATCTTAAGATAAGAGTGACCTTGTGGTTATTTAAGCGCAGAAGACATGCAATGTGGCATCCCACTGCTCCGGTACCAAGGATATGAAAGTGCATTCTAGTAACGAGGGCTTATCATTGAGCACTGACGGATTTAAATAAATAAAAATTCGTGGCTTATAATACCTTAATACACACAAGTTACAAAGATTAAGAGTATATGCTGTAGAGTAGCTTTGGATTTAGTTTTGTTTTTCTTTTGGATAATTTAAATGAGCATTTAGTATAGAAGGATTTTGAGCGCAAAAAATATATTTATATTTCTTATAATGTTACATGTGTTGAGGATATTTATATTTAAAAAAAATTGATTTTCAATATTTTTTTTAATATGGCTGTTCGTATATATCTTTGTTTCTGATTGTGTAGTTTAGTAGATATTCCTGTTATTCAAGCTCTGTCTTTTATTGCATTACATATAAGCAAAGTATCAATAAGAATTAAAACTTGCTTTACATGTAAGAAATTGTTCTTGACTACTCTTCATTTTTTTTTACCATATAAAAGTAATAAACATTTACGTATAGACCTTATGTAGTAACATTAAGCTGTGATCCAGACAAGCTTAAATTTAAAGGAGATAATATTACATAACTTGTTTTTAGTTTAGTTGTATTAAATACGTAAAGCACATATACATCAGAGTGAATATTGGTGTCAGTGGTGCTTGTGGTAGGCAAAACAAATTTTGACTTAACAAATCATTAAACAGAACCTGTTCCTGGTAATCCCTTCTCTCATTTTATGTCTAAAATATCCACTATCCCCGGCCAACCTCAACAATATGCGTCCTTCAAAAGCTATGTCTAGTATGCTCAATCTTGTCTGGTATTGTTGAATATTCTGGATAAATTAACAGATCGCTCGAGTTTCTAAAAGGGACCTCTCTTTGGATTTAATATCCACGCTGAAAGCCGTTTTCAGCTATGGTGCTGCCAGCAAATAATTAATTATTCTTGATCCCTTCATGACCCTTAATTATTTCTTTATATATATATTTTTCATGTATTATTACCTGCTGTATTATCCATATTGGTTTGATCTCTTTCTCCAAATCAGCTTTCTCCAAATGAAAGTTTTTTTCCGTGCTATCTTTTTGCTGACTACTATATGTCATGCTGTATCAAATACTATTTTTCTCTTTTAACATACCTCCTTGCATTTAAAGAGCTTCTTTTTGCTTTGCATCAATTATTATTCAACTCACATTCGTTTGCCTAAATTCCCAAGTGCACAAGGTCTTATAGCACCCCAAATAAAATATCTTTATATCACATTATTTTAACTTTGACATTAACGCTTTAAAATGACAATCGTTTTGACTAAGTCTATACATTTAAAATGTAAAATTTGGGGTAATGCATTGCACTACATAATGAATTGAATAAATTAAGAAAGAGCTTTACTATTTTGCATTAAAAAAACGGTATTTTAAGACAGGAAATAATAGTAAAAAAAAATTATTCTTTTCTTCTAATATTTTAAAATGCTATCCTCTTTAAAAAACACTCCTAAGAATATTAAATTTTATCGATTTAATTCTATAAACAAAAAGAATTGGATAGATACTAAGGTTACCAGTATTTCGGCCAAATGTAATGGTTCAAACTTTGCCAATAACAGTAAAGGTTTGTAAAAATTATCGTAAATAACATTAGTCTGTACGGATATTAATAAATTTTCACTTGAAAAAAAAAGAAAGAGTAGTTTTGGCAGAGCCTATCAAGTTTTGGGCTGAAGAAATGAATCTTAAAGGAAATCAAAGACCCTTGGTAGCATTTGACAAGTTTGAGTCTAAACACGATTTTGTTGTAAAGACGGCAAGTTGTAACAGTAAGGCGTAAAGATACTTTATTCAAACATATATCTTTGTATATATATAAAAACACAGATGATGGACAGTTACACCGAGAAGACGCTACCCTTCAAGTCTTCACCTTCGTTTTTAGAAAAAACTATAACTCATAATGGTAAAATTAGCATAGGATATCTCCTTCAAAGTAAGTTTTAATGAAGACTAAGAAAGAAACAGATTGCTAAGATGTGAATCTAGTTTCCGATGAAATTGCTTATGTTGTTGGGACTAAGCATTTAGATATTCATTCTTGTTTGCACCGTATACCTTCTCATGTCTTGACAGCTTCTGTTGAGCATGCTCACTTTATACTTCCGGATACTATACAAGATATAAGATTAAGTGGGCACATTGTAAATGTAGGAACGTCAAGTATAGAAGGTAAGCAATAAATCAAGGTCCAAGTACTACTTTTTTACTTGCAAAATTAACAACTGGTATACAACTATAGTTCTTGTAAAAGCCAAGATAATCCCTTGTGCTGACAAGCCTTTGGGAGCAAGAATGGAACTCAAAGATTCGACGATAGATTACATTACAGCTCCTACATCAAATACTGTTTTTCTTGCAAAGTTCAATATGGTAGCTGTTCATATTGAAACAGGAAAGGCTGTAAAAACAAACTCACTTGTTACAACAAATGTTGGAGAAAGAAAGATGCAAGAACTTGCCAATGGTAGGAAATTCAAATATTATATTGTGAATTTGTACTTAGATATTGATCTTTTTAGTTATGAAGAATAAAAGTTATATATCGAACAAAGATATAAAGACCAGTACAGACGGTAAACCTGAGACATCTAAAGGTTCCAATAATATTGTAGCAGATGCCTTTGATAAGAAAAGTAAGCCTATGTATAAAGAACAGCCCAATAATTAATATTTACCTTCACTATATACAAAAGAAAATTCCATGGGAGAATACAAGTTAATTAGGGATACAACTCTTCAAAGTGCTTTCATAGTAGCACCACAGGTATTTTTTTTCTGATATATATATATATATTGTCAGCCCACTAAATTAAGAGAAATACGGCTAATACTTGATAACTGTTTGTATTTGCAGGATCGCAGTGTTCTTGGATACTTATTTGGTGGAAAGGTAACAATTTCTATAAGTAGTGGCTCTCTATGTATAATATACTAATATATACATCATTACAGACTCTGAACTATGTGCATAACATTGCGTACATCACAGCCCGTATGTTTGCTGGATCTAATGTGAGAATGTGCTCTTTGGATGAAGCCACGTTCCATTCCAAAGTGGATATTGGCTCTACCGTTAAGCTCACTGCCCAGGTTATATATTCATCAGAAGACGATAATATGTTTCAAGTCAAAGTGGTTTCTAGCCTTTATGATTTTAACGGAGCTCTTGATGATAAGGAAGCTATCACAGCCAATTTTACATTTTTAAGCTTGGATAAGAAAATTAAAAATTTAGTGCCTATGACCCTAAAGGAAAATGGGCTTTACATTGAAGGTAAGTCGAAACATTTTTTGACCTTAATAAATTCGAATACATAGAGAATAACTAATAAGCTAAAGTCAAATTTAGGAAGAAAGAGGCAGGATATTACACAGCATGTCAGGAAAGAGATTTTTAGATTTAACCATGTTGTTGCTAGGCTCTAATACACTCCCGATCAGAAAATAAAACGTTTCTACCCCTACAAAAAAGGATTAAAAAAATCGAGAAAATAAAAATAAAAACATTGTCTTCTCCCAATTTTATTAATCGAATTCAACATGCAAGACCCAAATTCATCCGAAAATAGCCGTAGTTTATATGAAGAGTGATTCCTACAAATATGGATGTATAATGTACATGCATTCGGCAAATTACGGGGCAATCCAGATTTCTTTAGTGGTAGGCATGAGTCTGTCAACCATCAAGTGCATCGTTAAGAGAGTGGATGAGACAATATTATCAGAGCCAAGAGGAGGGTCTGGATGATCTAGAAAGATTAATGAGAGGACAGAAACGCGCCTTGGTCAAGTAGCTCGAAAGAACCCCTTTACCTCTTTTTCTAGGCTTAAGGGCTTCCTTAAAGAATATGGTTGGATTTGTCTGTAGAAAGAGAATAATAAGTTGTCTGAAGCGTTTGGGCTTCGGATTATATATCGTAGTCCCTAAACCAGCTTTAACAGCAAGCCACAAGAAAAGATGACTTTAAGGGGCAGTAAGCATGCCAATTGGACGAGTTATCAGTGGAAAGGTGTAGTATGTTCAGGTGAAATACGATCAACAGTGGAGGGTAACGATAGAGGAGCCAGGGCGATCAGGAAAGTTGGTGAAAGGGTTAAAGAAGAAAACATCATTGGAGGGACCAAGTGAGGGAAGGGGAGTGTGACGATCTGGAGTTGCTTCTGGGCCTTGGGTAATCCTAGATGGCAACGTAAACCAAGACCAATACGTGAACACTTTGGCTCCTAACTTCATCCTTTGGTTCAAAAATCTTCTGCGGAAATAGAATAGGCATTTTGTGTTCTACAAAGGTAACGCCAGATTTCATACTGAGTCGTATTCGAGCTGGTGGAAAGATAGTCATTAGATCCAGGGCTTTGGCGGCCGACCCGTTCAAAACCCGGATCTCAACTCCACCAAGAATCTTTGGTGAGCTTTCGAGATGTGTATGAGTAATGAGAGGGCTAGTATCAACAACGTTGAATATTTGAAGGTTGTAATGCAACGAGAGTGGCGAAGGATAGGTCTCGAACTTGCATCAACTTTGGCCGGTAGCATGCAGCATCGATGCCAGGCTGTAATTGAGGCCAAATGAGGTTACACATAATATTGATCTCTTTTTCTTTACATTTTAATAATAAACATCCATATCATCTTTTATGTGAAGTTTGAATGCCTTAGATATTATTACTGATGAGAAGTTGCATGGTGAACATAGGCCTTAATTTATCTCATGATTTTTTTTGGGCTCAGAGGTCCAAACGTTTTTGACTGTGTATTTTCTTATCTTGTATTTTTTTATAGTGTGTGATGGAAGTAAGTAGAATATGCAAGCTAAAGGTCTTATCCAGCGTACTCTGTGTATTACATGAAAATGATAGGGTTGGTTTAATGGACAAATGTAGATATTTTTGCTATTAATATGGTAATGATGTAACAATAAAAGTACCAATTGGGTAGTCATCTGATCAAACCTTACAATTAAACTGAACCAAAGACATATAATAAACCAAGTTGGTTTAATTCGCGGAGAGGGGATAAAGTAATACAAAAAGTAAAAGTCCCCAAATTCGGCTTCTAAAATAACTGGAGGTATACTGACTATTAGTATAAGATAATTTAAAGACTTCTTTGTATGTCATTTTAGTAATAAATACTTTAATACTAATATACCGTCTCATTAGTTCTGGGAAAGTAGAAAACATATAAATGAATACAAATCTCATAATGAAGAGGTTCCTAGAGTTCTTTATTTTTAGAACTATTGGTTCCTATAGACTCAAGCATCAGTGACTCATTTTTTATTATATCTTAGTAAGAAAATAAAGAGAATCTGTAAGAGAAAATAATTATGGATTGAAAGCATTCATAAAGCTGTTAACAAGAACAGTTCTTGTCATTTTAGAAGCCGAACTTAGTATCTTTTACTCTTTGTATTACTCTATCACCTCTCCGCGAATTAAACCAACTTGGTTTATTATATGTCTTTGGTTCAGTTTAATTGTAAGGTTTGATCAGATGACTACCCAATTGGTACTTTTATTGTTACATCATTACCATATTAATAGCAAAAATATCTACATTTGTCCATTAAACCAACCCTATCATTTTCATGTAATACACAGAGTACGCTGGATAAGACCTTAAACCAGCGATCCTAGGGAGACGCCATTTTCAGGATGGGAGACGACGTTTTGACTTTACCGGACTAATTGATTGTGACTATCTGTCCGGGGCCCGATGTCTTCTCTCCAATCCTTCAGGGCAAAACGGTGTGTCCTGAAATTCTTAATTCAATATTTGATTATAAAACCTTCTTTTCTATTATTTACTCATCTCGTAAGAACTTACTAATCAAATGTATTAGAGAATAATGTTTTTCTCGGAGATATCAAAGACATTACTTTGCTCATTGCAGATTAGCAATTAGAAATCATGATGTTAATAAGTACTTTCTAGAATTTACTTCAATATAAACCCTATCAATAAAGAAATCCGTTTTTTTAATGGAAAAGAACATTTTCCTGTCCAACAACCTCTCCCCATCCCACCAGTTAATGGTTATAATGACATGCAGCTGGCAATTGCAAAGATGCAAGAATATGCCCTCGCCAACAACTTCGCACTTGTCATCAAAGATGGTAAACCAACTCGAGTTTACTTGAAGTGTTCTAAGGGTGGTCACTATAAAAACACCCGAAAGATTGACGACAACGACCGTAAGAAAATTCCTTCTAGTGGAATGATTGGGTGCCCGTATCTCCTTAAGGTATCCTACAAGAAGGCAGCCAAAGGATACTTTCTCTTGAAGGCCACTCATGAGATCGAAGCCTTCCACAACCATCCCCTTGACGATGAATGTATGGAGTCTATTTTGAAGGGCAGACTCTCAAGAGTTACAACAGAAGATTCTATTATGATAACAAAGCTTATCGAGACAAATACCAAGACTCGTGAGATTCAAAAAGCAATCAATGACGAAGCATACCCTGGTCATAAGTTGTACGTTAAAGACATTGATAACATGAAGGCAGCATATGCTCGTGTTTCTGCTCCTACTCTTCAGGATGATGGAACAAAGCTCATCAAAGCTATGGAGTCGAAGGGTTACCAAGTTCGCTATGAGACTAATAAGAGTGGGTGCCTCGAGAGAATCCTGTTTAGCCACCCCAAAATGTTGGAAAGAGCCCAGAAACTCTCCGAAGTTATGGTGGTGGATGCAACATACTCGACAAACAACTTGGGAATGCCTCTTATTTGCATCGAGGGTGTTCACAACCTTGGAGGGGAAACCTTAAAATCTTTTCCAATTGCATTTGCCTGGGTCTCCAATGAGCAAACCGGTTCTTACGTTTGGTTTTTGGAACAAATCAAGGCACTTGTTTTTGAGAACAAGCAATCAACCACTCTGTTTGTAACAGACAAGTGTTCTGCTTTAATGAATGCACTTGACACTGTTTTCCCAGAAAACAAGAAGCTTTTGTGCTACTGGAATATGCTGAACAGTGTGGAGAAAGCTTTCTCTGGGAAAACGAAGTCCGTAGCCGAGAAAGAAGAGCTTATGGATCATGTAAGCCGCATGATCCATAGTAGAACTAAGGTGGAGTTCAACTTGGCTCTCCTAAAGTTTAACGACGCTTGTGCTGGGCTAGAAGTAGATTATGGCAAGGCCAGAGCACCGGCATCAACCTACTTCTCCGAAAGGTGGTTGAATTGCAAGGATAAGTGGGCAGGGTATATCACTAGCAAGCTTATGCATTTCGGGTGTACCACCACTCAGCGAGTAGAAAGTGCTCATCAAGCTTTTAAGAGAGGCATCTCTGCTATTTCTTCTCTGGGGTTGGCCTTTGAGAGTGTGGCCAAATACATTGAAAGGCTAGAGATGAATTTCCGAGCAACAAGGATAAGAGAAACGAACACGATCGATGCTCTTGTTGGACGAAACCAACGTCTCTCAAACCTCTTCATGAAGGTGTCAAAGCGAGCGTTGCTTGTACTTGACCAGGAGCTCCGTTTACCAGAAGATGATGAGAAGTGCTATTGCATGAACAAAGTTCAATATGGCCTACCTTGTCACCATACCCAACCAGTAGAAAGGGATCTTCAAATCTCTGATCTACCAGATAGATGGATTATTGATGCTAGAAAGGAAGACAAGGCATGGAATCAGCCAAATATGCAAGTTCCTGTCATCGAAAAACCCAAGGAGTGGATGAGTGAAATCATTAAGCTTGAAGCTTTATTCCGCTCTTGCGAAGGCAGCCAGCAAGTTGCTGATCTTTTAAAAAAAGTGAAAAAAGCTGTAAATGACTTTGATGGCAAAAATGGTCATTCTCCTATCAAACTGCAAGCGCCAGAGAATGTCAAGTATCCAGGAAGACGCAAAGGCAGCAGCCGTCCTAAATACTTGCCAAAGGACTTTGGTCGCCCAATGTGGAGAAAGACAAGTATCTTGGCTGGAACTGTAAGTTTCGTGATTTACTTATATTAAACATAGGACAAAACTAATTATCTTAATGGAATTATAGGCCGGGATTAAGGCAATGTAACGACGAAAGGTTACAAAGATGGTTGAAAAGAGTTTATCTGGCCTTAAGGTCACAAGAAAACAAAACAAAAATATTAAAAAAATCAAAAAAGAGCCTCTCGACTCAGGTAAGATGCGTTTTTAATTTAAAATTTAATTGAGTTTATGAGAAGAACTCTTGTCTTATATATACACAGCTTTCTTAGTCAATGCTACCAAAAACAAAACAAAACAAATTGAAAAGGAGCCTCTCGACCCAGGTAAAATGCGCTATTATTTTACAATGTGATTGAATTCATTAAAAGTAATCTAATACTAATACTAATATTCGTTTTAGTCGATGCCACCAAAAACAAAACAAAACAAGTAAAACAAGAGCCTCTCGACCTAGGTAATATGCTTTCTTATTTTACAGTGTAATTGAATCCATAAAGAGAAATATCGTCTTATACTTATATACTTTTTAGTCGATGCCCCCCAAAAAAATGGGTTCAAAAGACCCGCCACCGCCTTAGAAGATTACCAGTATGATAATCGCACCTCTGTTGGCAAGAGGGTCAAATTCCAGCCCGGTTTTCCTGTCTCTCATGAGATAATCGATGATGTCAAGGGTGGGTTTAGCCCTACTGCTGACGGATGGTGTGGTTTTCGGGTCCTTGCCCACTTGATCTACAAAGATCAAAATAAGTTTCCACTTGTAAAAAGGGATATGCTAGCCGCCCTGCCGAAATACAAAACATTGTACGCAAATACCTTTGGCACTGACACAAGCCAACTAGAAAAAATTATTCAACATGGCTCTCAACTCGATTATAGCAACACCAGCAACACCAACACCAACACCAACACCAACACCAACTTCATCCCAGTATGTTCAGATGCCAGTATGTGGTTTAACACACCCGACTGTGCTCAACTAGCTGCGGACACATATACACGACCAGTCTGCGTCTACTCAGACAGCCCCAACACCCCCTCAACAACCTTTCTTTCATTCGCCCTTCCCAACAACAAAACCAAACAACGACAACCTCTGATTTTTAATCATGTTAACAGTAATCACTGGACAACAGTTGACCTTTCCCGTAATATCTCTAGAAAATGGCCAACCGTTCCTGAATTATTTTTTTTAGGTTGTTCCAGAAATAAGATTGATGATAACTTTGATACTTACTGGAATAAGTTCAAAGAATTTAACAAGCATGATCGCCGAAATGCCATGCTCTCTCTCCATTCTGATCTAGATCAACCAATTGATCTTACTCCAAAATAATTTCTTTTCGATATTCTTTTCTATTTTATTACTCTTTTAATTATACTTTATTACTTATATTTTATTAGCTAGATCTTTTCTTATTTATTTACTCATTTACTTTTATATTTTATTAGCTAGACAATTTTTTTAAATCTTTATAAATCTTATCAATTTGTTTCTTTGCATCAACATAAGCTATCTATCACTTGTGGGTTAAATGACTCTCCGCTCTGTTTTTTCCTAGAGATCATTCGTGGGAAGTACTTTACCCTTCAAGTTACACTTATATCCAGCGAATTAAAAAGCATAAATGTCGGATGGTGTTACACAGATCGAGCCAAACTATCTTCAAATATGTTATATTATGCATTTACATCTATCTATTTCATCAATTCAAGCGCTGGCTCTCTATAACTTTGGATCCAAGTAGTATATAGATATATGTATGTATTTTAGGAGTTTTAGTTGAATTGAAAAGGTCGATCATGAGAAAACTAACGTAATATCTCAAAAATTTGCATTTTTTCAATAAAATAAAACATTGTATTTGCTTGTAGAATTACTTTTTTCTCATTTGTTTTCTATGAAACTTTTACTGAATTCATATATTATCTGAATATATGTAATTAAAAACTTTTTTTGGTCCTTTATGAATATTTTTTAATTTTTTGTATTTTTGATAAAATATCTCATGTACATGTTGTGAGGAAATGATAGAAAGAGTTTTTACAGAAGAAATAAAAATAAAAAATAAAAACATGAATTTTGTAAAAATATATTAGCTTAACTGCTATGTAAACTTTCTTAGGCATAAAACGCTTCATTACCTTTATATCTATTATGAAAGTTTTTGAAAAAAATGCAAATTATATGGATTATAATCTTTTCCACTTAAATCACATAAAATGAAAATATATGATTTATGCCTCAAGTTAAATCGTGAAAATATTACTCATTAGCAACAGTAAGTATGTGATTTGTTGACGGGACCCAAATACATCGTATATCTTACAAATACTCGACTTTAGCTACCATTTTTATGCAATAATTTTATACTATTTTTGCTTTTTTACCATATAACAATATATAAGAATTATATAAAAAAGTAAGCGTATTAGTGTCTAGTTATTAATAATAATTCTAATTGACTCGGAATTTGTCTAAGATATGTTTTTTAAATGTAAACTATATTTGTCTTATAATTATTAGATACATTTTTTAAAATATGCGAAATTTATTAATATTATATTTATCCTCAGACGTTTTTGCGACTCATTTTTTCTTTGTTGAAGAAGATTTAGCAGTTTTTATTAGTTTTTATCTTAAATAAATATCAAAAAGAGGTAATATTTATCACATTAAAAAATATAATAACCTTATTATAGTATTTAATAAAGAAATTCAAATTATAAAGGTTTTATTTTTAACAGACAAGATATGAAAAGTCGTGACTTTTGGGAGATGACGTTTCCAGGTGGGAGACGACGTTTTGACTATATTCTAAACTCAGCCATATAAAGATGGGAGACGACCTTTTGGTCAAAGTATAAACCCCGACAAATAGGTGTGGGAGACGACGTTTCCAGGGTGGGAGACGACATTTTTTTATTAGGGTATACTGTCTTAAAGTAGCATGATAGGCATCCATTTTATTATTATATACATATATAAAATAATGCATGAATATATTATATATATATATATGTATAAAATTACATACTTACTATGATGCTTTTACATTTAGCCAAAGCCATTATCTTGTCTTGCATTAAAGTATCTTTATTAGGATAAGTATGAATCCTTAGGGACCAGATGTAGTTATTTGATGCCGGAAAGCAAGTCACGATTTGTAGTCCGGTAAAATCAAAATGTCGTCTCCGACCTGAAAACGTCGTCTCCCATCTGGAAACGTCGTCCCCCTAGGATTAGCGAATGAAATGTGTAGTATATTTTCTTTTTGTCTTGAAGTTCTCATAAAATCTATTGTAATTTTGGGATATTTATATGTATTTTTTATTTTCTCTTTTCTTCACAACTGATAGTCAAGATATTTTTGACATTTCCTAGATTTGTCAAGACTTTTGGCTGCTACATCTATTTCCATTCAAGCCAAAACACCCGAGATTTTTATTGCCGAATGCCATGTTCGCTTATCTAAAAGATAATGATACTTATCCCTACTCCTTTTTCATATTTTCAATTTTTCAACAGACTATAATACATACAGTTGTGGCCTCTATGTTTTTGACTTATCAACCGCCTTTGGCTCCAAAATATTGTCTCTTATAATGTCTCTGTTATGTGTTTCTGCTTCTTTTTGACAGTTGTAATACTAATGTATCGCTCACAACTACAATACGACTATTTAATATATACATTATGTATGAATTGTCGAAAGTGTATTATGGACGATAATGGTACCGAGTCTCCAAATAGGAACCGAATACAACTGACCAAGAACAAGGTTTACTCTCAAGTCAAATCCAAGCCAATAATGCTTAAGCGCAAAAAAATTTATCCTGTCAAGTTGACAAGCTGCGAGAACCTAAACACTCGATTTAGGATTATATTTACCTCAACTTTCATTTGATTGTCTTGTGATGTCAAAATTACCTTTTTCTATCAACAAATTACAAAGAGTTTAGATTACTGTATCATCCGGACCACCAGCTCCTTATATTTTGTTGCTTTCAACTAGAGACCTCTTGTATGAATAGGTCATATGAAGCACACCGATAGCCCTCATATGCGTGTGTATAAAGATATTATGCTTATAGCTATGAATTTCATTTCATCGATCATATCAAGATCTTTATCTCTATCTCTCTCAATCCATCTCTCCGCTATTTATATTTCTACCCCCTTCTTTTTTGTCTATTTATTTATTTGTTTTTTTAATTAGAATCTATATACATATACACACTTGCCATATTATTAACATTAGCCTTTATCATCTTTTTCTTCTTCTTTTTTGTATTCGTATATATGTTAAAGAAGTCCACTAAAGAATATATGATATAATACTAAAAGGCTTACCAATTATATATATATACGCTTTGAAACAAAAAAAAAAGATAAA
The DNA here is from genome assembly GCF_001638985.1 of Phycomyces blakesleeanus NRRL 1555(-). NCBI lineage: Eukaryota > Fungi > Mucoromycota > Mucoromycetes > Mucorales > Phycomycetaceae > Phycomyces > Phycomyces blakesleeanus. The sequence goes on from NW_017265144.1 coordinate 734,093, forward strand.
CCAATCTATTTTATTTGGTAAACTGGTTCCTTTTCAACTTTGCCCCGTGATCGAAAAAGAAAGAAAAGGCGGAACATTAGTTGAGGCTGATTCAGTATTTTATCGAATTGCATAAAAAATGCATTCAATTACGTTTCCTTTCTCTTCTTTCTACTTTCTTTCTCTTTATCCAACTCTCCAACCTCTTTAAAGCACTACAAAACAGAGATCTATACAAGTCTTTATCTTAGAAAGATGCTCACAAAGACAATATTATCCTTTGTGGCACTGGGCACTATTGCTCAAGCTGTCCAAACATCAGACCAGTTTGTCTTTTCAGATATAAATGCACAGCAAGAAGTTCTGGAAATGACTGTTCATTCTTGGCTCACAGGCACCAAAGCACCAATGTCATGTAGCTCTTGCATTTCAGCAATGCAAGTTGTCAAACGAATGTCTTTTGTCTCAGATGCAATGCTCATTAGCTCTCTTGTCAATGTGTGCAAACGGTCAAAGAAACTAGATCCCGAAGTGGTAATGATCACAAAAGAAAAATAAAATTGAATTGAATTAAAGTAAAATATAATAATAAAGCTAAGCTATAAAACACCTATTTCTGCTTGTCAAAAAAATATGTGTACATATAGTGTCAAGGTGTTATTGAAGAACAAGCTCCTGTCGTACGTAAAGTCTTAAAGGTAAGTTTGTTAAAGCATATTATTTGCTATCGTTGGTACCACAATACCGATACACACAATCGTAATAATCTTCTTGTTCTTTTGTATAAAAGACTATGGATGTTTCTGGTCGAGATGGACATTTACTCTGTGCTGCTGTTCTCAATTCATGTCCTTATCCAGGTATAACAATTATGTAAAACAAAACAAAAGATACTATCATGAACTTGTATGTTTATTATCATCCAATGCCATTTCATTTTTCTTTCTTCCTTTAAAGCTGTCATTCCTTGGACTGTACAATTCCCAAAGTCAAAACCAAAAAACCCAATTGTGAAACGATCAAAAGGTCAATTAATTTCGGTAGTCCAGCTGAGTGATTGGCACATTGACCCTGACTATCAGGTAACAAATAACTCATAACACTCATCATCATCGTCTCTCTATCTCTCTATTGTTTTAAATCTTTACTGATCTTGTTTTATTTATTTGTATTTATTTGTGTATTTTTAGGTAGGAACAGAAGTGCGGTGCAGCAAACCAATTTGTTGCAGAGCTGCCTACACAGATTTCCAAAATATCACAAAACCAGCTACCTTTTGGGGTGCGTGTGAGATAAATAAATAGATATACAAATAGATAGACAAATCAGTTCATCAAGTAAACACACTAACTATATATACTTATAAAAAAACTTTTTTGTTTTAGGTGACTACTCATGCGATACACCTGTGAGTCTAGTCAGTTCAATGCTAAAATATATCCCTACTGTCGAACCAAAGCTAGCGTTTGGTCTGATCACAGGAGATTTACCACCACATGAAGTCTGGTCTACTTTACCTATCACAAAAACCCAGTGGGTCGAAGATCAGTCATTTGGGTTACTACACACACACTTTGACGCTCCCTTGTTAAATACCATGCTTTATCCTGCTGTGGGTAATCATGAATCAGCCCCGACAAATGTGTTTCCGCTCAGGGATTCAAAGATCGCAATCGAAGACGACAAGGAATACTTGACCATGAATTGGTTGTACAGTAGTCTAGCCAAGAGCTGGGAGGGCTGGTTACCCGAAGAAGCTTTGGTAGATGTCGAGAAGAATAGTGCAAGCTATGTCGCCAGACCAATCGATGGTCTCAAATTGATTAGTCTCAATACCAATTTCTGTTACAGTCTTAATTGGTGGCTCTATGAAAACCCTATTTCACAAGCAAGTTCTCATTTATTTATTTTATTTTATCAACAAAAGATGGTAAACTAATTCTTTCTTGATAAAAACGAATTAATAGGACCCTAATGGAATTTTATCCTGGTTAATTGCTCAACTACAAGAGTCTGAAAATACGGGCGAGCGTGTGTGGATTATGGGACATATTGCACCCGGAGACACCACCTGTTTGCATGATTACTCCAACTATTATCATCAGATCGTCGAACGTTACTCTCACGTAATTGCTGGACAATTCTTTGGTCATACTCACAAGTAAAGTATTCAATATTTATTAATGTAAATATGCGACATATTTACTCGTCAACATATATATATATATATATATATAATAGGGATGAGTTCCAAGTATTTTATAGGGACGGTGACAAGAATGCACAGAGTGCTATTTCAATGGCATACATTGCACCTTCCATCACACCTTACCTCAATGTAAATCCTGGGTTTAGGTAAATAAGCTTATAATTAATTACATCTGTGCATATTCATATGTTTCTTCATTCTTATTCTTATTGCATGGCCTTTTAGAGTTTACAAAGTAGACACAGATACTTTTGAGGTCGTAGACTCTATTACATATTATGCTAAACTTGATGAGGCTGAGATGTGGGGAGAGCAGGGACCTGTAAGTCTTCTAATGAACTTGTTTTATTTTTTGTTTTTAAAAAACCTTGCTCATTTTATTTTTGCTTTTATTTTTATTATCGCAACAAAATATCAAAAGATCTGGCAAAAGGAATATTCTGCTCGAGAGGCCTATCTGACTCCAAACACTATAATATCTCCCAAAGCACCGCTATCACCTGCGTGGTGGCACAATGTTACAGAGGCAATGGAAGACGATCCGGATATGTTTCAAAAATACTGGCACTTTAGAGGCAAGTCTTCTCCAATTAACCGCAAATGCGATGATGAAGAAGACTGCCGAGAAACTATTATCTGTAACATTCGTGCCGGAAAATCCGAACAACGGTGTGACTATGAACCTGATATTCCAGAAGGTGTTCCTCCAGAATACAGTCGCAAAATCAGAAACAAAGAACGTCACTTGTGCGGTCTTGAGTTATTGGATATTCGTCATGACCAATAAAATCCAAAAAAGAAAGCAAGAAGCAAAGAGATTGTACTTTAAGTAAAGGAAGAAAAAGAAAGGAAAGGCAGGGAGAGAGAGAGAAAAATCCGTCAATGCCATCACAGTTTATATAAGAATACATATTTTTTTAAATGTCCGTTGAACCAACTTTATTCCTTTTTCATTCGTCTTTATCTTTTTAGTTTCCTTTTTTTTCGCTCTCTTTCTCTCTTGTTTTCTACTAGTTATATATCTACTTTTTGTACTGCTGCTTGAATTATGGCAGTGAAACGCAACTCAAAGCTTCATGCTTATTTGGCAGAGCAATATGCTGAATTTAGTTCAGATAGTCCCCAGCCTCGTCTGTCGTCTCTTTTTTCAGACTTTTCCAAACTCGCGATGCTTAACAAATATGGTTACGATGCTAACATTGGCTATTGGCGATCGGTAATTCTTGACTGTAATCGTCAAGGATATTTAAGATCTACAGATCACGCGATTGCGATTGAGGCATGTAGTTTGTCTGAAACCTTCCAAAGACCAGGAATGGGAAGACCATTAGCCTTGGGTCATGTAGTGGTAAGAGTTGTTAAGCCAAAAAAAAAAGGATAAATAAATAAATAAAATGACACAATTTAAATGCACAAAGAGAAAGAGAGAATAAATAAATGTTGACAAGCCAAGTATTTCTATGTTGCTTAAAGTCTAGTATGGAAGCCGACGGTGATCTTGTGGCTCTGTCAAATTTTGACAAGGTTCATGCAGGTTCAGCTTCCTGGCTGTCGTGGATAATGGGAAGCGTGATTCCGCAGCGAAGGCCAGGTTCAAGTGATCCAGCCACACACGGATTGTACATAGTTATGCCTACCCTAAAAGAAATCGCAAAACGAATTGTTCAGGACCATTATCAACGTCCGCTAAAGAGTGCGCTAGACCATCTAGTGACATTTGAAGATATCCGAGCTCGATACCAAAAATGCGATTCACTAGAATTAACAGACAATGACTTGATACTAGTACTTAGATATCTTCACTACTCTATGGGACTGGCTATGGCAGATGACGTAAAGGGCTACGAAAAAAGCTATCTGGTAAGGTCATTCAAAAGCAATCATTATGTTCATTTATATATATATATATATATGTGTGTGTGTGTGTTGGATATGTTCACAGTATCAACTTTGGCTATTATTATTATATTAATAACTATTAACATTTCTCCCGTTTAGGTTGTGAAATTCCCAGAGAGTAACACAGGATCAACACAAGCAGAAATCACACAGCATGACAAAGCCATCATAAGCATAAAGACTGCTTGTCAGGCACTAAATGTCCAAGTCGATGATCTACAACGAAAAATTGAAACGTAAGTTTTGTCTTATCTTTAGTTTTGTACATATCTTTACAAAAAAAATCTAAGACCTACCGCCTTTTAGACTGGAGCGAACTGCAAAGGATTTCTACGTAAAGAAACAAAAGTCGCGAGCACTGTATTGTTTAAAGCGCAAGAAACAATATGAAGAGATTCTAGAAAGAAGGCTTACCTCTCTCGAAACCATGGAAACCATGTTAATGAAGATCGAAGCTTCTCATAATGATCTTCAGGTAAGATAAGCCATATATACATAATAATCCATTTCTTTTATTTTCTAAACAAAACACTATTGGAATTATAATTTATTTAGATCGTTGAAGCATTTAATATTGGTGCCGATGCTTTGCGTGGTGTTATTGGTAGCTCGGAGCTCACTTTGGAATCTGTGGATGAAGCAATGGTTAAGATGCAGGACGCCTTGGATGCTCAAAAAGAGGTGGAAAATGCTATCGCGACAGGAACAGAAGAAACAAATGCAATGCAGCTTTCCGGTGTAGATGATGCCGAACTCGAGAAAGAATTGGCAGCTCTGGAACATTTGGAAGTCGAGGAATCCAAGGAGAAGGACTTGCATAACCACAAAGTGCCCAAAGAACAAGAGCCAAAGGAACAAGAAAAGGTACGGCAAGAACCATTAGAGAATTCACAGAAAAAAGAAAAAGTACCTGCCGCCAAGACACCTGCTTCCAAGGCACCTGTACAGAATGAAGCTTCTACATCACCCACCGATTCAGAACTTGCTCGTCTTGGTCAAGTGTTGGCTTCTCTCGACAAACCTCGTTCTCCAACCAAGGAAAAACAAATGAGCTATGAATATGCATAAAAAGAATACATTTAATTGTAAGCAAAAGGACAATGTCTAGTTTGTAAATAAATATCAAAATTGTCGAATATACATATCAATATACAAATACAAATACATGCACATGCACATAAATCATATGTATAATTATTGCTGGATACCCCTTCTAAAATAAAGTACAACAAAAAACTAAAGAGATATTTAGCTCTAATGGGGTTACCAATTGTTTTCTCCGTGCTTTCTCTGATCTGAACGTATAACTATATATTTTTATATAAAAAAAAAATTGGACTAACGAAAGCCAGTCATTTTACATATTAAAGCACAGAATTATGAAGATAGAACCCGAGTGCTTGTGAAACACCCTTAAATCTTTTTTCTTATGAATAGATCTAATTCTTCGTGTTAACACTAATGACGTATTTGTACCATTAATTCCAAGGTATCCTGTAGCAGCCTTTAATATATTTTATTTCTGAATTTCCTAGTTCAGTAATAGAAAGCCCTTGGTTTCGAGAAAGGATACTACATAACATATACAGCATATATGAATAGATCTCAACTTCTGAAAGATCATGCCAAAGACTTCTTTATTCCAATAAATAAAATGTCTGATTTAGGCGGCACTTTAATCATTCAAAAGAGTAACACCCCTTGTAAGAAGGAACATGTTCTGCTTACTCTAGAGAAGCCAGCGTGCATACTTGATATATTTAAATAATAATAGAAGACTTGATCACACAAGAGCTATATAAAAGTCTTGATAAATTATCAAAGAAAGGCAAAATAATATAAGACAAAATAAAAATGTTTTAAATAAAATAATTTTGCACATAATTAAGCCTATTATTTCTTTAATCTCTCCCTTTTCTTTTTCTTTTTTTTACCTGGCTACTTTTTCGTGACGTGGTTCTCATCTTTTATATATTGCTATAAAGTAAACGCTTGACACTTCTCTCTCATTATTATTTATATATATATATATATATAATATCACAATATGGCAGTAGAAGCAAAGTACTATGAAATACTAGAAGTCGAGGTCGATGCTGAAGACCATGAGATTAAGAAGGTAATCTGTTTTTCTTTTTTCTTTAAAAAAATATATGTATATGTATATGCGTGTGCATGTTTTCTTATTAAATGTTCTATTTAGGCCTACAGAAAACTGGTAATACACGAAAATGACACATTTTTTGTACATTCAATGAGCACACACACTTAATTCCACGTTTTGATTTATTTTCTCAGGCCATGAAGTATCATCCTGACAAGAACCCTGAAGAGGGTGATCGAGTATGTACATCTAGTTTATATATATAGTTTTTTTCTGTTTTTTATGCGTGCATATTATTAACATTCCGATCTCAAAAAGTTCAAGGAAATCTCCCATGCCTACGAAATCTTGTCAGATCCCGAGAAGCGTGCCCAGTACGATCGCTACGGAGAAGATGGACCTGGTGGAGGAGCCGGTGGATTTGGTGAAGGTGGTCTTGATGACCTCTTTGCCAATCTGTTTGGTGGCGGAGGTGGTGGAGGTGGAGCCCACTTTGATTTCGGTGGTATGGGAGGTATGGGAGGTGGATACGGTATGCCTCCTCGCTCAAGAAAGGGAGAGTCGATGAAGTATCCTCTTCAGGTTACACTCGAGGATCTTTACAATGGCAAGCGCACCAAGCTAGCATTGGAAAAGAATGTGATTTGCAGCAACTGCAGTGGGTATGTATGTGGCGTGGCTGGACAAAAATACAATCGTACTAAATCCAAGAAAAAAAATTGTGGTTAAATAGTAAGGGTGGAAAGACTGGTGCTGTGAAGAAATGTGGTGGATGCCAAGGTCGTGGTTTCCAGGTAGCCATGAGACAGATCGGTATGGGTATGATCCAGCAAATGCAGGTTCCTTGCGGTGACTGCAATGCCACTGGTGAAATTGCAAAGGATCGTTGCAAGAAGTGCAAGGGCAAGAAGGTTACTGTAGAAAAGAAGTATCTTGAGGTCTTTGTGGAAAAGGGTATGTCTGACGGTCAGAAGATTGTTATGAAGGGCGAAGGTGACCAAGAGGTAAATATGCGTTCATTAGCTTTTACTTTTTTTTTTCGTCATATTTTATCACTCAAGCTAATGTATCCATTCGGTAATCATTTCCTGCTTGTTTTCTTTTCCTTCGTGTGTGTATGTTCTTTATTTTGATCTTTTATTTAGCCTGGTGTTGAACCTGGAGATGTTATTTTGGTTGTGAACTTGAAGCAACACCCTATCTTTGAACGCAAATCCAATGATATCATTTGCAATCTCACCATCACACTCACCGAAGCCCTCTGCGGTTTCGAAAAGGTCATTACTCATTTGGATGGTCGAGGCATTCGTGTGTTCCATCCTGCTGGAAGTGTAATCAAACCCGGGATGGTCAAACGTATTCCTCATGAGGGCATGCCTATCTACAAGCGCCCTGATGACCGTGGTGACCTTTACGTCAAATTCGACGTTGAATTCCCAAAAGATAAGTTCACTACCCCCGAGAACCTCAAACTTCTCGAATCCATCCTGCCTGCACGCCCTGCACCTGCAGTATCAAAACATGAAATCGTTGATGATTGTTCGCTTTTGATGGCCGACATCGATTCTTTTGGCTCAACTGGTAATTCCAAGAACGCATACGAAGAAGACAACGACAGTGATGAAGAGGAAACCACTGGTACACAGTGCGCCCAGCAATAATAATAGACTTTGTTTCAATATTTTTTTTTGTATAATTTTTTTTCCTCTGCTATGTTTTCTTTCTTTTTTTGCACATTCAAACACACAAACTGCAGATTTCTTTGGATAACATTAGACAGAATATTCAGATAATTTTTTTGAGGGGAAGTCTTCAGTAGTTTTTACTCTCCCTCCACAGTAAATAACAAATACCGGGCTACTTTTGTTCTAAAAGAGAAACATCTATCTTAGTATGTTTCTTCTTTGACTTTATACATAAGAAAAAAAAGTAAGTAAGAAGATCAGTATACAAAATAAAAATACTTTTCTCTTGAATATACTTTGAGTAGCCAGTACACAAACCATGTTATTAGCATAGACGTAGACATTTCACAAGGTTCTTTTACCTAGAAAACAGTCAATGATCCAAGTGGCTGTCCAAACAAAACGGAATGAATAAGTATGTTGTAAAGAAAATGCTGTCACAAGCCGGGTGTTAGCATCCCATCTTGACAGTTAATTGAAAAAATACATACCTAAACCTATGAATAATAAATAAAACTACATCGATATGGGAAAAATAAGAGTTTTATGTAATTCTTCTATACACCGAATGTTGCATTTTATCCCTTTAACAACATGCTTTTTCTTATCGATGAATTTGGTACATCCAAGCACTGTCCTTAGTATTTCCAGCCATGACTTGAAAGGTTCAAGCAAGTCCCCAACCTTGCCCATATCGCGGCTCTCGAGTACCAAATATAAAATCCTATAGATATCTAAGGTAAGATTACAGCTAGACTTCATTATTTTATTATCAGTATTATTATAAATAAATTTAGATGTACTAATTTAAACTTTTTGGAGAGTATGCCTTTGTTAAACTTTGCACATTGTTCGTGGAGTAGAATTGTATTTCTAATATCTTGATCCTCAGGCACATATTTAATCAATTGAGTACATGATGACACAATTCTTGAGATGTTCGCCCATGCTATTCGAGGTGAAGGTTTTGTGAGACCAATATAGTGTATTGAAAGTTTTCTGTGTAAACCAAAGACTTTCAAAGTTTAGCACAGTACCACTGACAAGAAGAAGAATACAAATCTTCCTACCCGTTTAGCTAGGTATCCTCAAGATGTTACTTGGTAAACCATTACATTCTTTGAGTAATTTCGTAAAACAATTTATTATTACTTTTTACACTACGTGGGGGCGAGGGTCTGAGGGAAGGGGAAGATGCTTTGCATTAATTGTCAAAAAAAATACGGTGGGCAAAGATGGAATATTGAAAAAAAAAAAATGTCCTTATTCTTAAACTACAATAACAAAATAATAATTGAAGTTGAAACATATATAAAAAAAATGGGAGAAAAATAGTACTTAATCAAAATTCAGCCTTAAAACAATATTAAATAATCTGAAAAGAGCTTGCAAAATTATTCTACTAGATTTGCCCTATTCGTTTACTATAGTTAAGGAGTCTAGAAATCCAATATAAAAAATTAAAGGCATCGAATACTAGGACTAATAATCAACATCACGCATATTCAAAAACTGTATTAAATACCATACTGATATACTTTCATGTCACACCGGCACATCAACGGTACTCATTTTTTCTTCAGGAGGTGCAGTTTACTTTCGCTGTTAACAAGTCTAGGAAGCTCAATTGATTGTCATAAATTTCGCTTTTTCTGTGTATTTTAAATGTTCAATGACATTTCTACTTTAAATAAATAAATGTATACCTCATGTAGATGTACCTGTAGCTGTAGCCTGCAAAATAGTTAGTAATGTAATAATCCGAAAAACTGGATTATTTTAGGGTAGACGAACGAGAGAACTATTTTGATTATATTACATATCATGATAACCCCTTCTCTTTATTTCTCTCTATCATTATTACAACACAATACTGCGCGCTGCATGCAGCGATTCTTCCAATCAATAACATCGAAGAATATCATGCATTCTATAATTAAATATTTTATGGCTGCGAGTATAATATGCAGTTAAAGGTCAGGGTATCTGAACTCCCGTACGGAATATATGGAGAATATTAAACCCAATAATAAATTCATCTTTAAAGGAGCTGTATTTCCAAGATATATGTATATATACGCTAAATTTAAAGGGTGGTTTTGTTCAGTAGACAATAAAACAAAAATGTGTGCAACTGCTCGGGCTTTTCGAGAGGCTTGTTGTTACACACATTTCTCCTGATTGCCCATACTATAGGATTTTCTGTAGGAGGAGAGTTCTAGTACATCAATTTTATTCTTGGATCAATAAATATGTTTACGGATTCCGGAAGATTTATACCGCTGTATCCTTGATGGCATGCTATTGCGTAAGAGGACCAGGCTGTGACCAATTCTACCTTTCTTTTAATTACTCGGATTAATACACATAATTTATCCGTTTTTTTCTTTGTTTTCGTTTTGCTCTTTAGTATAAAAATACTAATACGCAAAGATTCTGTTTGAGAAAGAAATATATAAGAAACCCATTCTCTTCTTCTTGCTTTTCATTCTTTAACCTCAGAAAACATGCCCCTTAAGATCATTGGAGCTGGTTTTGGACGAACAGGCACCAACAGCCTGCGTTTAGCTTTAGAAATACTTGGGTAAGTCAAACGAAAAGGTAGAAAACATAAAGCACGAAGCATAAAGAAGAACATAAGACTTAATAGACTATATATTACAGTTATCGTACACATCATATGATCAAGGCATTATCTGATATTACTCAAGATCCTCTTGTCTGGGAGAGAGCATTTAATGATCCTGAAAACCACCCAGACGAATGGGAAAGTGTATATGGAAACTATGATGCAGCTATAGACTGGCCAACTGTCACGCATTACAAAGAATTGATGAAGAAGTACCCCGATGCAAAGATTATTTTAACTACACGATCCGCAGAGAGCTGGTACAAGTCGATGAACAATACTATATTTATGAAAATGCACTCCAATTATGTCGAGGAACTCCCTGAGCACCCGCGACTCTTTCTGAAAAGTCAGCAAAAAATAATGCTTGATGGCTATTTAAAAGATGATCTCAGCAAGTCTCATAACAAAGAAGAACTCTGCAGAATGTTTGAAGAACACAACGAAGAGGTGAAACGGTTGGTTCCTCCCGAAAAACTGCTTGTACTTGAATTAGGCGAAGGATGGGATCGTCTGTGTGAATTCCTGGGAGTTTCTGTGCCTGGAACACCCTATCCAAATACAAATAGTTCCGGTGAAGGATTTGAAAAGAATGCCGAGATCGTTCTCAATGAATTAGAAAAGCAAAAACTAGATTTACAAAAAGTAAAAGCTGCTTAAAATATGTCAATTTGTTAAAGAAATACGAACATAAAAATAATAAATATCTTATATACATCTATCTTTGAGCTCTACAATTTTCTTAACTAATAAAACTGTAAATTTGAGAAGCTTTAAATATTATTGATTTTCATTCATACCAGAAATATCAATTTTAATCCTAAAAACGATATATTTTAAAGGACCATTACATGAGTACACTGAAGAAGTGTGATACTTTTTCTTTTTAGAAAATGATATATTCAAATCGAGTAAATAATTAGTTAGTTACTAAGGCTAACTAACATCTTATGTACTAGATATATATTATACTGAGGAGTGGCTTAAGATCATAAAGGGTAATAATAATACCAATACTTTCAATTCACTGGGTCAATGAATTTTAGACATAGGAAAACACTAAGAGAAATTAGCAGTAATTCGGATGGTGGTTTTGAAAAGTACCCAGTATATTATTATTTTTCAAAACGGCCATCGGAATCACTACTTTTTTCCATAGTGAGATATTATATAATCTAAATATGCATCTCTCATAATAATAATAACAATATGGTATAATAATGTGAATTCCATATGTATTTTTTTTTCATGTGCTTCACAATTTTGTAATCTTAAACTGTATTTATTTGGTAATTTTAACATTGGTGCAGTTTATTGCATGACTGTACACACTCATATTTTACTAGATAAAATTTTCAGTTGATGTGTCTGATAAATTGTCTTCCAGTTGTGTACAGCCAAAAGTCTTGATTTACATGTGTGTTAGGCTCTATATATTTTCTAAAATGCTTTTTTTTGGTAAAGACTATAAAGGTTGAGAAAGAAGCACTCGAGGTTTTTTAGATCTTGTTAGTATCATGCAAGAGGTATTTTAACACAAGGTCATTTATACATATTACAAATACTGACTAATTGTCTATATCTCTATAAAACAAACAATTGATTATTAGAAATAGTAACTTTCTTTTTCTTTCTTCTAAAAAATGCCTCTTAAGATTATCGGAGCAGGTTACGGACGAACAGGTACCAACAGCTTACGTCTAGCTTTGGAAACACTAGGGTAAGTCAAAATAGAAAGTGAACAAAAATTAATATGGAGTATATTACAGTTACCGTACCCACCATATGTCTCAACTAATGGGAGACTCTGTACAAGATCCATTTGTCTGGCAAAGAGCATATGATAACCCAGGAAGCCACCCTGACGAGTGGGAAAGTGTGTATGGTAAATACGATGCTGCCATAGACTGGCCAACTGTGACAGTCTACGAACAATTGCTGAAGAAATATCCCGATGCAAAGGTCATCCTGACGGTTCGATCAGCAGAGAGTTGGTACAAATCTATGTGTAACACGATCTTCAAATTTTTCGAGGACGATACCAAGCAGCACCCTGAACATATTACTAATGTAATAACGTTCCAGAGGTCTACTATGTTTGATGGCTATATCAAAGGAGACCTTTCTAAAATTAAAAACAAAGAAGAACTTTGCTGGATATTCGACGAGCATATCAAAAGAGTCAAGGCACTTGTTCCTCCCGAAAATTTACTTGTACTTGAGTTGGGTGAAGGTTGGAGTCGTCTGTGCGAATTTTTGGGGTGTCCTGTCCCTGAAATACCATATCCAAATACCAACAGTTCGGGAGAAAGCTTCGATTTATATATCAAATCAGTGTTTGATGCATTGGAGAAACAAAATTTGTGTCCAACAATAGGAAAGACTGCTTAGGCATTAATTATATATATATATGTACTAGCTTCTAGAATCATTTATATTATTTTAATTAAACATGATTTATTTATTTTTTGTATTGCTTTCGAGCAAACACTTTCTTTTATTTTCCTTCTAATAACGAAAAGGTTACATAAATCGATAGACAAGACATTATATTTATGTATACTAATTACACGGTTTGCTTTCAGAATGTATATATATATATGATTACTTGTTTGGTTTAAATTGCTTATATGTATATAAGAATCTGAAAATATATTGATTAAAAGAATCAGTGATTCGGTACTACTACGCATATAAAAGCCAATATCTTAATTATCATACCTACCCCCAATCAAGTTAACAGAAGATGTCATTCAAGGCCCACTTGTTCACAAAAAAAGCATTTGATAATATTATTTAAAATGCTTTTCAGCGTACTCAGGAAGATTCTTTCGAGTGAAAAAGAAAAAAGAAAAAAAAGTTACAAATAAAGTAAGAGTATAAGCTTTTATGGTAATTTTGAAACAGAAACATCACACCAAAAGAAATTCTCGTATAAAAATGGTAATTTTGGGTCTCTGAGCCTAAAAAGAGGGTTTTTTTATCTATAAAAGTTAATTTAAGCTGAAAACTGTTTTTTTTTTCAGACAAATCACCACGGATGAAATTTGATATCAAATTAGGAAATTGAAAACGCATCTGTTATCTTATTGGCTTACTAAATATATCGCTCGTGTAATTTCCTTTTATACTTATAAATCAAAACTTGTGTTCTTTATAAGGGAATGCTTGCAGTACAGACATCTACAAATGTATTTCTAGTGTAACAGAAGAGAACTAAAAAATGACTTAAAGAAATTGGAATGTTTTATTGAGATAAAAAAAAAGATATAAAAAATTAATAAAAGGAATAAAGGAAGGACCAGTATGAACCAAATTTGTTGAGGTTAACAACATATTTACAGCCAACTTTCAGATGCATGTCTAATAGACAAACAACTTTCAATTCATCTAGTGGCATGTATATATCATCAGCATATTTGAGTGCTAGACGATAATTGTTGTTAACAGCATGTGCGGATAGATATTCGATATACAAATGATATACTTTAGAAAAAAGCACCATTCCAATGATGATATGTCCATTGCTTTGTCTAAATAGAGCAAATGTATTGTCTTTTAATATCCTTCCAGGGGTCAAACCTGTACCGTTGTTGTCTGCAAATTCTCTGGACCCACCGAGCAAAGTTTCATGGAATTTCCCATCAGAGTTTTGTTGCATGTATTCTGCAATAGCTTTTCCATGGGTTTCCCTTAAACCATTCTTGCCTATCTATGAACCATCATCAATAATATGTCTTGTCATATATTGTTTACCAAATTTGAGACATATATCTTTCGATGTGTTCATACGGTTTGTATGAAACAAGTGTTCACGAATGTGCTTGTTGAACTGCTCTCCCTTTTCGGTCTCGTAGTTAAGAGCAGGCCCGAATCTTCGTAAATCTTCAAGTAGATGGGTCAACAGATGGACTTTTGGCTTGGACGTATAGAATGCATGTTTTTTATGTTTACAGTTAGTGTCGTATTTGTGTAGGGCTTCAATTAGACTTCTAACGGCAGAGTCTACTTCACTGATATATGTCTCATATTGACTGTCAATAAATCGAACAAATACTAGAGAACATAGACGGCCGAGACGAACAAAGAGGGGAGTGATTTCCTGTAATACTTCTGTATCTGCAAACTTTATGGCCAGGATTACCGGAAGTATTTGGATTAGTACCTTGAAATCTCTACCAAGAAACGAACAGGCATGGGTGAGAGACCTTGTAAACGCTCTTGATATGCCTCTGGAATTTTTGTAGTCTTTAATATAATAAAACAGTTCTTCTAGTTCTTTTTTGTTTTTGTTCAAGACAACTTTAACCAGATCAGTTATAAGATACTTTGCAATGCCAAGGAGAATGTAATGCAATATTTCAGCAGAAGTGTCTTTTGACTGGTCATATGCTTTAAGTTCTAGCAGTTTGTCTGTTGACTTGTTTTTAAAACTTAACTCTTCTGCTGTGTTTTTGTCATCAAAGTAAGGAATATCAGGGATCACTGTATCTCTGTCTGGTGTAGAAGCGGCCTGGATATAATGGTCCTTGGTTCTTGTTGAATGTCTGTTAGTATATTATTCAACTTCGTTCAACTTGGGGATTCGACTTTGCAATTTAATGTAGCACTTTCTACAAGGGTAAGTTGAGTTGGGCGCACCTAAACCGCAAAGCTCTGAGTGACAAAATGTATCTGCCTCAATCCAAAGTAAAGGAGGTACCACAAGAATATATGCATTATCTTTTGCAGAGAACATTACCACGCCGTTTTCTAGCTTCTTCAAATCATCAACAATTTCAGGTAACAACGAGGCAGCGTTTGCACCTTTCTTCTTTGGAATTGCTGATATAAATAAGATATTCTATATGGAGCACCTTTCTTCAAAAGAGAGGGCCGCACATTTCATCGACCAGCTCTCATATGTATTAAATTGCTTAGAGGTGTTTCCAGAAGTATCATCCGAGAAAAGAATTACAGGTGCAATCTTTACCTTGTAATATTTTCTTCGGTTGTTTTCTTGGTCAGTTCCGTCGCATATAAGCCTCTTCAGAAAATGTTCTTCTTCAAGTAATTTATGATGAGTTGGAATGAGCGAGATAATTGTGTCAGGAGAGATGCTGCAACATAAGGAGGTGTTTAATGGGGTTGTGTCGACAGAGAGAAATGATTCAATATTTATGTCGGCATGATTGATTTCGATGCCAATGCTACAACCATCTTTTGGAGTTCGAACAATATATCCACGAGAGAAAACATTAGATATATCCATTGTATGGAAAGATTCCACCAGAAAGCGAATGTTAGGCGAGCAATCTTTTAACAGAATAATGTCACCAGACCAGAAATCAACGTTGTTGTAGGTAAACATGGGCTGTTGGAAGTATGTATTTGTTCTCCATTTTTCTCCTTGTTGAAGACAGACAGATTGGTTTGGCGTGCGATCAGGTAAAGAAAAGATTGATTTTGACTTTATAGGATCGGCAGCAAGGAGTTTGATGTGCTCAGAAGGCAAGTTAAGGAATGCGGTGACTTTTGTGCTGTCAGAGAGAGTAACATCTAAACTTTTCGATTTGAAAATTGGGATGTTCGATCCTTTTCGTGTCTGGTAATTCCAGAGTGCATCTAGCCGGGGCAACTTGAAAGAAATATCTTTTCTAATAGCTTCTTCGTGGATCTTTAGAAGAAGATTGATGGTAAATAATATCTTCTTTAACATTCTACGAGAAATCATGTCGTTATCACCATCGACAAGTGCGAGCAAAATCATCGTCTGGATATCTTTATATGGATGAGTATTTGGTGTAAATCTGTTCCAGGCGGTAGAGTTAAACACTTCACTCTGGAATTCATCCTCTTCATCGATTGAAGATTCGTTGTTATCGGCGAAAGCAGACATGTTGTTCAAGATGTGATTAAACAGAGGAATGCCTGCGTTTGGCTCTGTGTTTTCCTCAACATCAAAATCACTATTGTCAACTCTACTTCCATCATCACTTTCTTCACACTCGTCATAATTTAAGATACTGTTGTAGTATTCATTATCAACGTCTGATTCCTCTTCCACACTTTCACTTGGTGTAAGCGGATTTTTTGGGCTGTTGCTTGTCTGTATATCTTGATATTCGGTCTCCTGGACTATGCTCATATCATCTGCAACCGTTTCCGTTATGGCATCTTTGCAAATGTCTTTTAAGATTCCAGTGATCTTTAAAGGTCTTCTCACAAAGTGAGCAAGATCTAAAAAACAATATAAAAGATCATTTATTTTAATTGGCATTTACTAATCACATTTAATCTCGAAATAGTATAAGATCCAACAATTTTTTAAGCTTATAAAGGTACGTGTGTTGACATTAAGAGTAGTCTATACAATATGAATATTAACAAAAACAAATTTATGTCTTACTCTAGGTTTATTCATTATCATCATTATCAAAGGTAAGTTATTGGAAACAACTCTTAAAGATTGCAGCCACTAATCATTCTTGTCGTCTATATAGGTTTGAAACACTTCAGGCTCAATGAAATAGAAAGGTCCTATCCATAGCTTTTTTATTTTGTAAATTGTATTGAAGTAGCTAGCTAGCTTTTTATTTATAATAATAGCTACCAGTACCAGCAGCTCCTGTCTACCCTGCAATAGCAGCCAGTACTAGGCTGGTACTGGTAGCCTAGTATTTTATGACCCCCGTATTTTCAACCCACAAAATAAAAATAAAAATATTTTTTTCAAACCGAAGATTTTTTTTTGTCAGCATTCTATTTTTCAAATTTGGTCTATTTTTAAAATCGTGAAGCTTCAAAAATAGTAAATTCAAAAAAGGAAATCGAGCCACCGTCGTACAAAACAGTCATTTGTAACACTAGAAAAATCTCCCGTGGTGTAGTATTTTTTCTATTTTTTTCTTTTCTTTTTTATTGGCTAATTTTTTCCCTTCTTTATTTTCTCATCAAACAGAAGTTGTAATGACCAATGATTAACACTTTGCTGTTATATATAATGCTTAAATCATGCTTGTGATCGGTTTAGGTAAGTAAATTAAACTATACATTACTTTTTCTACTTGTTAACTAATCAAAAACCTTTTAATCAAGTGCTTTTCATTGCGAGGTAAACTTTACAAGAAGCAACATACTACCACAATTTAAAACACTTTATACTAACACATAGTTTACGCTTTAGATAAGTAAAGCCATACCAAATAGCATCGATCTTTATTCATAGCAAAGGTATTTTATTAAGTACTTATAAGTGTAAATACAGCTTCTAACTCTCGCTATTTTTCTATGTTAGCTATGGAAATTTTTATATGTGTCTATATAACTAGCTTGCCAGTGTCCTTGTCCATTTATTATATCAGTAAGCCTCAATGGAGTTTAGATAGCTTTAAAAGTAGTCAGGTAAACTCTAGGTAGGTATCAAGTGATGGCCAAGTGAAAGCTAAGTAGCCGTTCAACAGTGACTTGCCTGGCCAAGTCTGATTCCCACCCTAGTAAAAGTGGAATTCCCCCCCCCCCTCCCCCCAAATATTTTTTCTGAATAAAATTGCTGCATTTCAAAACCCATTATTTCCAAATTTGTTTTAAAAATTGAAATTCAAAACACGCTCTGTAGCAAAATCACTGTATTCTGTATAAGACAATTATATTGCTCCCAGCAAACGCCGACAAGACAGTGCTTAAAACCTGTCCAAATTTGGACCCTGATTTCTTTTGGTGTGATAGATTTCACTTCCAAAAATTGATAAGTGACATATGATTTAATTGGTGTAAAATCTTGGGAAATTACACGGTAGAATTCATGTTTTTCGGAAAGTCATTCAAGACTTTTTCCAATAAATTTACTATATTTAGGTAATAATTTTTTCTTGGAATTGTGACTTTTTACTGAGTACGCTGAAGAGCACCTTTTGTCGTATATTAAGAATATTTATAGCACAAACTAATACTGTGAACACTGTATGCATGGTTTGTGAATAATGGCAAATATTGAGTAGTAAATTTGCACAGTTTATATTTCCAAAGTATGTTTTAATTAAGCTGTTTATCAGTTAAAATCTAGATCAGCTAGTAAAAACCAATTCGCACAAATTATATGTAATAATTTATCTCTATACACTACATTTTTTTATTATTAATCTGTTTCTCTTTACATAAGATTTATTTATCTATCTATCTATATCTATGGTCATTTCATAGAGTTAGTCTTTCTCGCATAAAAACTTACATGAACTTATCCAGAAGAGAAAGGAAGAAAAAATTCGTTAGACCAGAGTCGTATCAATGCCACGTCACGTATTTTTCAATGTCACGTCTTTTTCTCTGCCCGAATAGAATGACTGTCTCGCTCCCCCAAAATAAGTAAAGGGCATCCTCTCTTGAAAGGTCTCATTTTACACATCATGTCAATCGGCGTTCCCATCAAGCTTCTTCATGAGGCACAAGGTCACATTATTTCTTTAGAACTTAAGACTGGTCAGCTGTACCGTGGTCAGCTTCTTGAAGGTACATCACAATGTCACATCAAAAATGGATTGTCTTTTTTTTATATATTCTTTTTTTTTTAATTTTTTTTTATTAACATCGTCATTTGATTGTTCGTGGATTAGCCGAAGACAACATGAACATCCAGTTGAAGGATATTACCGTTACCGGACGCGATGGTCGTGTTTCACAGTTGGATCAAGTTTATATCCGTGGATCGCATGTTCGATTCTTTATTGTTCCCGACATGTTGAAGAATGCGCCAATGTTCAAGCGAGTAGGTCCTGGTGCACTAAAGGGTAGAGGTATTGGTCTCGGTCGAGGTAGAGCTACCGTGGCACGTGCTCAAGGTAATGAATTACGAGAGATAGATTAAGACGAAGCTTAGAAGAGTTTTTTTCACTTTTTTTATGTTTATACTAATTGTGTGTATGTACGTATTTTTTTTTGTTTTAAAAAAAAACAAAGCAAGAGGTAGAGGACGTGGTTTCAGAGGACGTGGTGGACCCCCCGTGCGACATTAATCAAGACGCTAGTTTTAGCAGAGAGGAGTGGAAATATATTGAAGGCTTGTACATGCTGTTGTCTCATCCTTATAAGCTTTATGAAGCAAATGCCGCGAATATCCGCCAAAATAAAACACTATCATTTTTTTTACAAATTTTTCTACATTCAAAGAGGTACTTGTTTCGCGTTGATTTAAAGTGGCTTTCACTGGAGCAAATTATTCGAAGAAAATGGGGTTTCATGAATATATGTATATATGATTACTTTATTTTATCAATTCATTGTATATATTAACTTATTGGACCGAAAGAGAGAAAGAAAAGTCAGGTGAGCCTATAGGATAATATCAATGGTGACAAAATAATACATGCCCAGAAGGCAACCAAATTCAGAGTTTGGCATTTCCATTGTTTAATATATGCCAATCCTTGTCTGTAAATGGAACGTAGGTACCATTCTTAAGCCAGTAGACGGGTTCATTTTTTGGTATCAAAGATGGATCAATTCCTTGTGATCGGTAGACTGTCTTTAGTTGCTTGAAAGTTTCTGTCATTTGCATGGTCGGCAGTATGCGTATAAATATTGGGATGGCATATTTTGGCAGATTTTTGGTCAAGTAGTTGTGAAGCTGGGTAAAGTCTATCGAATGGCCCTCTTTGGTAACAATAGCAACCATACCAGCCCTGCCATCATGAGAAGGTACTTCTACACCATAAACATTGGATTCTTCTATGTCAGCAAATTGGCTTATGACATGAGTTACTTCAGTCGTCGCGACATTCTCGCCTTTCCATCTAAAAGTGTCTCCTAATCTATCGGCAAAGTAGAAGAAACCGTAACGATCCATCTTTAAAAGATCGCCACTTCGAAAGTAGCTATATATATAAAGGTGTTAGAAACGTAAAGTATTATATCGAGAAAAGACAAACCTATCACCCTTTTTCAAAACATCGTGCATAACCTTCTTTGTGGTTGCTTCTTCGTTTTTGTAGTACCCACGGAATTGCATAATTGCATTCTTGTTAACAAATACGACAAGCTCTCCGTATTGGCCTGGCTTGCACTAATTTTTTATGAAGATAATAAGCTCACAAACAAAAAGGCAAACAAACCAGCAGGATGCACACTAGTATACTTACAATTTTACAAAGTCCATCTTTAGTTCTGACGGGTTCTTCCGTAGATGGATCAACTTCTATAATCTTAATGTCTCCACGGAGAGTACGGAAGAGAGACCCACGATGACCAACTGCTCCAGCACCAAAATCATTTTTATTCACATTCATCAGTGAAGTAGGAGCTATATAAATTTAAGTTTATACGTGCGTGTGTATGTAAATACAAATATAACTGTGCTTAGAAAACCAAAAATCGAAAAGATACCTTCACTTGCTGAATAAAGCTCTAAAATGGTCGTAATTCCAAACCTAAATCATCCTAATGAGATAAACGTATTCCAGAAAATACAAATATTTAAAATATCTGGTTTCAGCCTTACCTTTCCCTGAACCGATCCCAAATCTCAGGTCGCATTCCATTTCCTACTATTGCTTTTATTTTATGCTTATTTTCCATCGGGTGAACAGGCTGACTCAATAAGTATCTGCAGAATTCGCCGATATAACTAAATGCTGTCACTTCATTCTCTACACAATCGTCCCAGAACCGTTTTGCTGAAAATTTACGCCCAAGTACAACAGTGCCTCCGCGTACCATGGTTGCAAATGTTGAAAAAAGGATTCCTGATCCATGATAAAGAGGCAAAACACAGTACAGCCGAGATCCGATAGTAATTTCAGCTACTGTGCCATAGAAATCCATAGCAAAATTCATCCTTGCGTGCTCCATAATAGCCGCCTTTGGAAGACCAGTTGTACCACTTGTGTAAACGAGTAAAGCAGGATCAGAGCTAATTATACCCTTTGTGAAGTGGTCGCTCAGATTTCTGTCTGTAAACTCTGTGAGAAATTGCGGGGTGACAGCAGGGGCAAATGGAAGGGGGTCGATATTTGAATTTTCGGTTGCTTCACCATAGGCAAATAAAGAGATCCCAAGGTTTCTGAGTTCACCCTCAACAGCATTGACGCTCTCGATATAGCACGGATCAAAGACAAAGACCTTGGTTTGTGCTATCTTGATGACATGAGTCAGGCTTGTATTGGTTAAACTAGTATTAATCATTGCTGGGATAGCACCAATTTTAAGAATAGCAAAGAGGATAATGTAGAATGTTGGATGGTTCTGGTGCATCATGCAGACAGTATCTAAGCTCAACGACTTTTAGTTAATTTCGAACAGTAAGCGCAGCTACACTTTCCCTACCTTTGATTTTCACATCTTGCGTCAGAAGCCAGCGTGCCTGTGCATATTATTAAAAAAATGATAAAGATAATGAATCCCTTGCAACGAGCCCCCTGAATTCAAGTTATACTCACAAGCTGGTTTGAACCTATAAAATTCAAACAAGGTAAGAACATCATAAAATTAGTAAGACATCAAATACTATTTGTTTTTTGATAGTAAGCTACCTCTCTCGATGTCTCTGAAAGTGTACGGCTTCCCTTCAAATATGACAAAGTATCTCTCTGGATAGTCTTTTGCAATGTCTCGAAAGCGATTATAGATATTGATCTTATCCTGTGATGCCCAAATATGATGTCTAAGGAGTAGTAACAACGTATATTGAGTAACTCCTTTTCTTCTTCTTCTTTAAAACTTCATTTATCGCTCTCTCCCGCCCCTTCTCTTATGACAGGCGTACTTGATCAAAGAAGTCAAAATTATTTTAATTTGATGCCAATCGCGTGTAAATGAAGTAATTGAATCCAAATACATCCCACCAAAGACCACTCCAGCTGTAGCAGCAGATATATATTCTATATTAACAGATGCGATTAATAATATATATTTATATATTTATTTTATGGGGATAGTACTGAGGAATTATATATAATCAAACAAACCTGGAAACATTTTCTATAGCAAGCAACAACAAAAAAAACAACAAAAAAGAATGGTTTACTTGAAAGAAGCAATTGAATGAAAAGAAGTAAATTAATGAATCCTTCTTATAGATAGGGGTTGGTTTATTCTTCACATGGGAATACATCGTATTTTGAACCATTAAACAAATCATCCTTAAAGATGTTATCCCTTCATAATTGAGATGTGATAAATTGTAATTTACATCCAATAATATGCAATCCCTATAAGATTAGAGTATAGACCTTGGCCATACTAGTCATCTAAGTTCTGCACAAAGGAACTTTCTGAGCGACACATATTGTCTTTTTTTTTAAGAATTTGTTTTCTTGTTGAGAAGCTCCAAAAGAAAACACGGATAAATTAACCGGAAAATCAGGTAAATCAGACTACTGTTTATTAAAAGATATATGTATATACATATATTAAACAGATTTGAGTGGCCGTAGAGGTATGAGTGGAGAGGTATGCTGTTTATGAATATAGCCTTGATTTATCCAACTTCTGATGTCTTGTATTAACCTCAAGTGCTTTTCTAGTACAAGATGTTGCTTCTTGTCATTCCCTTGGCAACTATTTAAAGTATTTTCTCCTATTGTTGATACTTTTTGATCAACATTGGCTTTGTTGACAGTGAGGTCAGATAGATCGTTTGTCAGTAACTCTAGGGCGTCTGTATTTACAGGAGAAAGTGCCCTATTCAATCGACAAGGTTTTTGCTCTTTTCTTAGGCCAGAAGGTTGCCGATCTTCTTGTTTGACTATTGGTTCTCCAAAAGTTGCGAACACGTTAATAAGATATGCAATGTTCATCTTGTCATTACTTGATGGATCCATCTTTTGTTTTGGCTCAGCTTGCATAGAAGCAAGGGGTGGATGGAGTCTAGGTTCGGGTAGGTTTCTGCCTCCGTTTCTACCATTTGAAGGGTTTATGAAATTGTGTACAGCAGGCATAAATGGATTCATTGAAAGGTCTGACGCAACATTCGAGTGCTTTCCAGATCCAGCATTGGTGGATTCCATCATGTGGGTATCGTTTGCAGGGTTTCTTACTCCTTGTGCTGGTGTGACATATGTGTTTGAACCATCATAGACAGGAGAGGATAATCCTATGTCGAGATCCATTGGCACAGTATCTGGTGGCTGGGAATTAGAGTAAATAAATCCATCTCCTTTTGCGGTGCGTACATGTACATGCTTTGACGTATTGTTTGGTATAGAGAGAGATGAACGGATTTGATGAGATTGTCGATGGGAAGTTTCGAATGCGGGGGGTTTTCGTTTGTGGGGGTTGGTTTGTATTTCATCTGACAGCTGCTGAAGCCAAACATTCACATCCGAAAGTTGCTCTTCGCTTGTGATATTAACTGTCATGTTTCGAGGTGAGAAGGTCCCATCGTCTAACATTGACTGTATAATGTCCAGATGATCTGCAACCTCTGCCCAACATACCCACATGTTCAAAATATCAATTGTTTTTGTCAGATTGTATCTTGTTCCTACCTTGATTGTATCCCGTTTGGGGGGTAGGGAATAGTAATTTATGTATCATCTTCTCGGGTGTAGATATATCGCTATGGTCAGTTGTTCTTTTATTTGGGCTAGATCTGGTTTTGTCACTGTCACTGAGATTGGCACCGATCTTTGGACTCCGTGGCTGTGGATGCGAATAAGACAAAGTACGTTCTCTGTATGGGTGAATGCCAAGGCTTGTTTGGGCATCTCGTTTTCTAGAAGAAGTGTCTAAGTGACCATTAAAAATCAGATTTAGCCTTATGTGCCTTCTAAGGGACTTCTTATTAAATAAATCAGCACTTTTTATTCTTACCTTTCGAATGTGTACTACATGAGGGTATAAAATGTCTGCGCTCTGGTACGACCGAGGTGGATATCGAGGAAATTTCAACAGGTAAGTCAGAGTATTGAATAGTTGGCACTGCCCGTGGGGAAAGACTTTCGGATAAATGTTTTTGGTATTCAGGGGATGACTGGTGTTCGTCTGTATGAGTCCGTTCATGCTTCTTTAGGTCCTGCGGCCGCTTAAATGTCCTTTCGCAAAACTAAACGGCATGACTGACATCAAAAAAGGAAGAAAAATAGTTTATCGCTTAACAGTTATCCACTCACAGTGCAGCGGTGAGGCTTCAGTGGAATGTGAACTCGAATATGGCTAGTGATGTGATCTCGTTTAATTACAGAAACATCACAATTCTCCCAGCAGCATGTCAAACATAGATTCCCAGTCGATTTTCGCCCAACATGATCATTTGTTAAATGCGAGTAAAGTCCCTCGGGCTCTGCAAATTGATCATCACAAGCCATCCATCGGCATTTGTATAATTTAGTCATCATTGTTGATGCATTTCCAGCCAAAGCTTGAATCTGTATAGCTCTTAGGACTGCTCAGCTAGTCCAACCCAGATTCCTAAATAAGAACATCACGGGAGTTTTAATGGTTTTTCCGAATTAACATTGCTATATCAGCAAAAATGTTGATTGGCCGTAATGTGTACAATGTTAAAAATTGTCTGGGAAATCCAGAAACCTATAAAAAAAATATGGACCTGAATTAATTTGCGCCAGTTTCTTGTTCCTGCTCTTTCCCCACATTAAGAACAGACCAAAAAAAAATGCCTATTAATTCTAGACTTCCACCCATCAAGGTTCCCAAGACCGGCCTTGTCCAGTATCTGTTCGAAGGCAGAAAATTCAATACCCCTCAAAACAAAATCCTTTCTATCGATGTTGCAACCAAAAAGACCTTGACATTGCACCAAATTAAGAGAGACGTTTTGCGGTTCGCGGCTGGCCTGCAAGACGATTGCGATTTCAAAAAAGACGATGTCATCCTTATTTACGCTCCAAATCAGGTATGTAAATGAAGTGAATAAAATAAAATGAAAATGTATTTAACAACTAGCCCAAAAACTATTAGTATGATTATGCTATTCCTTTGTTAGGAGCAATTGCTGCAGGTAAACTTTTACAGCGATACCATTACACAATTGTATTTAACCAGCCATATAGGTGGTGCCGCATCCCCTGCAAACCCAAACTACAACACCGGCGAACTTGTGTACCAGCTTGAAATGACAAAGGCAAAGATTCTTGTTGCTCACTCGGAAAATATCAAGACTGCACTTGAGGCTGCAAAGGTTGTAGGTCTCCCAGCAAACCGTATATTTGTATTTGGCGACGATACTATCAATGGAGTTTTACCTTACAGTGCTCTATTGGGCGATCGCTTGGCTATTCCAGTTGATTACACCGAGAAAGAGGCAGCTGAAAGTGTAGCAATTCTGTGTTTCTCGTCAGGAACCTCTGGTATGATTTTATTTCTTTCTTTATAAATTATTGGGATTTATTATCTAACTCGTGGTGTTTTTGGTTAGGTAAAAGCAAGGGTGTTATGACTACGTAAGTTAAAGATATATTGGTTACGTTGGCTACTGTTTATCTAATGCACGCCTTCATTAGCCATACAAACATTACATCCAACATGGAGCAGTACTATGCCTCTGAACGAGAGGAAATCAATCCCAGTATTGACCGCGCCCTCGGAATCCTTCCGTTCTTCCATATCTTTGGTCTGACCGTAGTTCTTTTCTCATGCTTCAGCTTGGGTATTCCTCTCTTTGTAATGCCACGCTTTGACTTGATTGCCTTTTGCGAAACAGTTCAAAATGAAAATATCACAATGGCATGCCTTGTACCTCCAATTATTTTATTGCTTGCCAAACATCAAATTATTGATCAATATGATTTATCCACTTTGAGACTCATCATCAGTGGCGCCGCCCCTTTGAGTGCAGAACTCAGTCAGGCAGCTACAGCTCGTTTAAAGACAACTGTGGTTAAGCAGGGCTATGGTTTGACAGAAACATCTCCTGTTTCTATTTTAGAACGTACTTCAAAGGCAATTGCTGGTAAGATATCTTTGAGAGTTAAGTTACACGTGCTTACTATTTTTTTCTGGAACACAAATTTGTGTGGGATCATATTCTTTTTACAAAGGCAGTACAGGAAAAATTGTGTCAAACATGGTGGCCAAGATTGTGGATGAGGATGGCAAAGGTAATTAGAGACAGACATAAGCATAGAGTTGAAATAAGTTATATGTTAACATTGGATTATAAATTATTAGAGGTTGGCCCTACCGAACGTGGTGAATTATGGCTCAAGGGACCAAATGTCATGAAGGTAGATATATATTAAGGTGGTCATATAATAAAAAACAGGTATGCTTACAATACGATTTACAGGGTTACCTCAACAACCCAGAAGCTACGGCTGATTGTATTGATTCCGAAGGATATTTTCACACTGGAGATGTAGTTGAAATGGACTCCGAAGGAAATGTCTATATTGTGGATCGTATCAAAGAGTTGATCAAGTACAAAGGTTTCCAGGTAAATACATGCATATTTTTTTTTATATTATTAAATATCTAATCTTATTTTAAACCAATTTAGGTTCCACCAGCAGAACTTGAAGCATACTTGGTAAATATCTTGTTTAGACTGCCAGATTTATTATGTATCTTTCTGACACTCTATCTTTACTAGCTTACATCTCCTATTGTTATGGATTGTGCAGTTATTGGCGTTTATGATGACGAACAGGCAACAGAGATTCCAAGAGCTTATGTCGTCTTGAAGGAGGGTACTGCTCCAAGTGTCGAGACTGAAAACATTATTATGAAACATGTGGCAGACAAGGTTGTCGCATACAAACAATTACGCAGCATCGTATTTATTGCAGAAATCCCCAAGAGTGCATCGGGTAAAATTCTTAGACGTGTCTTGAGGGATTTGGCAAACGAAGAAAAGAAGACTTTTATCAAGGCGAAGCTGTAATACTTGTCCTAGAAGGCCATTATACTCACTGCATTACCCTTTATTTACCATAAAAAATTACATTTTAAATTAAAATATATACACTCCGACAAAAGAATGTTTGGACCTCCCAAAAATCGCAAGAAAAAGTGATATTTTTTAAAATTAAAATCTTATTTTCTCTTTATTCTACTAATCGAACCCACAATGAAAACCTCATCTTCATCAAAAACCAAGCATGGTTCTTATTATAAAGCTGATTACTTGAAATATGGTGGCATCATGTACTTGCATTTGGCTGAAATTGGTCCAACCAAGATCTCAGCCATAATCCAGATGAAGCTGTCAATTGTGAAGAAGATCATTAAGAGATTCCAGAAGACAGCCTCACCCTTGCCTGGAAAGAGCTCTGGACGACTTAAAATAGTTAACGAGAGGACATAAAGGCACCTTGAGTAGATTGTTCGTAAGGACCCATTCGCCAACTATGATCAGCTGAGATTGGCATCGAGAGAGACGGAGATCTTTGTCTGCAGAGCTACAGTAATCAGCTCCCTCAGGAATCTTGGCTTTGGTTCTTATATTGCAGCTCATAAGCCAGCTTTGACAGAAAGACACAAGACACGACTGCAATGGGCGAAGGATCATGTCAATTGGACAGATGACCAATGGAGTAGCATAGTTTGGTATGATGAGTCTAGATTTACAGTTTAGGGTAACGATGGAGGTGCCAGAGTGATTAGAAAGTTAACGAAAGGTATTCAGAAGATCATATTATCCAAGGAACGAAGTGGGGTAAAGGTAGCGTCATGATCTGGAGCTATTTCTGGACTGGTGGTTTTGGACCCTTGGCGTTACTTGAAGGCAATGTAAACCAAGAAGTATATGTCGACACTCTGTCTCAGAAATTTGTACCCTGGGTTAAAAATCTATCAGAGCAACATCAGAAATATTTCAAGCTCCAAGAAGATGGTGCTAGCTGCCATACTGGGGCCTATGCGAAGTGGTGGAAAGAGACCCACGAAATTAAGGGCTTTGAGTACTGGCCTGCTCAAAGTCCAGATCTAAGCCCAATAGAGCATGTTTGGTGGGCTCTTGAGGTCAAATTGAGTAAAGTACGAGCCAGTATACAAAACGTGAATGAGTTGAAGATTGCAATTCAGCGAGAGTGGGAGAACATAGACCTCAAACTTGCTTCACAGTTGGTGGGAAGTATGTCCTCCCGATGCCAGGTAGTAATTGACGCCAAAGGTGGTCATACTCACTATTAAACCTCTAATTTTTTTGACAATTCAATAATAAACGTGTATATATTTTTGTATTCGAAGTTTGAAGCTCTTAACTATACTTATTGACAAGTAGTTGCATGTTGAATATAGGTCATGTTTTTTGGCATGAGAAATTTATTCGCGGAGGTCCAAACATTCTTTTGTGGTTGGATAGTACCTACTTATTTCCTGTACCTACTTATTTCCTTGCGCGCCGAGTTTAAATTACTTGGCGGTCTACTTTTTTATGTCGCAAGGGGCTTTAAATTATAAGGATGTGGCTTTTCCATATAGAGATTTTGCAAGGTGGCTTTTGTTAAAACATTTTTTTTGCTATGTTTTTTTTTTCTTCTCTCCTCTTTATTTTAATTACATATACTATCATAATACGAGCTCACCAATGTCCAACACTATATTCAACCTTTCAAATGTGCAGAATGCTTTAGTCAACTCACCTACAGAAGGAATAAAAATGCTTCCTTTGGATGTTGTAGTAAAAGTAAAAGCAAGTGAATGGGAGCAATGCCTTGACCGCATTCAATCACTTTGTTCAAAAAGTGGAATAAATGTAGAAAACTTCGTGCAAGAGAATTGATGTATGGAGAGACAAAAAAATGTCACCGAGCAGGATTTTATATATCAGACAGAAATGTTCGTCTTGCTCAGAAAGACACTAAGCTTTGTTATTGCGAAGCCACTATTTTCATCAAGCAATACGTCAACAACCCTGAAGTAGTTTTAATTTGTATGACCAACGATCATACCAACCATGTTCCTGGCGACGCTTCTGAAATTAGAACATTGCCTTTACCTTCTGAGGCCATCAAAATTATTGAAGATCAGTTAAAAGGGGGCAGCACTTGTAGAAATACTAGAATTTCAGTTTTGAAACAAATTGAAGAGTGGGGCGTAGGCATTAGAAAGCCCAATTATGAAGACATCTATAACAGAATGAGAAAGGTGTGTGAATAATACTATAAGAGAGAAGTTATTTAAAAAGTGTTAAATAAAAAATATAGATGAAGAATTTACTGTATAAGTTTCACCCTGATGAAAATAAGTCTCTGGATATTTGGATGCGTGAGAAGTTACCATCACAGAACTACTGTATCTTTACTGGCGATCTTTCTGCATACAGCAACAATGCACAGCATTTTGCGTTTGGATTTCAATCACCATCTCAAATGATGCTTATGAGAATTTCCCAGTCGTTTTGTCTTGATGCAACACACAACATCTCTGCACGCAACATTGAAATATTATACTCGCTTGTTATTCGTCATCCTGATACTGGAAAAGGGTCTCCTGTTGCATACATGATTACAAACGATCATAGTGTTGGCCCCATTAATCAATGGCTTGTACATCTTCGCGAGAAAAGCTGTTTCACTCCCTTATATATTACCATCGATTGTAGTATTGCTGAAGTTAATGCAATTACAGCAGCATTGCCACAGACCATCATCCATTTCTGCGAGTTTCATGTTTTGCGTGCCTGGCAGCATAATTTAGACAGCAAAGTAAAGCTTGATGCTTCATACACATCAGAACAACTTGGCAAATACAAGTATGAGCTCAAGGCCGATCTCAAAAATATACTTATTGAATCAGATGAGGATGAATTTTTGAGAAAAATCCAGGAGTTTAGGCTTCGTGTACAAAGTCAGCAACAATTCCTGGCTTATTTCGAACGTAAATGGATTGGAACAGAAGAATTGTTGAGAAGATGGGGAAGGCCATATGTTGCAAATGACCACCAAAGATATTTGACAAACAATTACATCGAATCGTGGCACAACCAATTGAAAACAATATACTTTGGCCGTACTCGCATAAGACGATTGGACCGTCTTGTCTTTATTTTGACAAACGATGTGGAGTTCTTTTACGACGAAGAAGTGGAACGAATCCACATACAAAATGGACGAATGGGTCCGATTGAAAATGAACTTGCTCGACACTCTTTTTCTGCCAATACCATACAAGATGACATGCTCCCTTTCATGATCATTAATCCTCTTAATGAGATTGGCAATAGCATGGAAGACTCTAACGGCAAGTGGACAGTAAAGTCATTTACAGGTGAAGCACAATGGTATCAGGTTAATGTATCAAACAATTTGATACAAAATTGCACTTGTCCCAATTTTGCTTCACGTCAAATTCCCTGTAAACACGCACATCTCCTAAAGAGATTTATTGGTCTAGACTTTGCGTATACAGTTCAAAGGGAAAACAACCACCTCCAACTGCAAAGATCGCTTGCATCCGAGCATGAAGTGGCAGTTGTTAATGAGGAAGTTGAAAATGAAACAAACACAGTTGTTGTAAGTGGTAGAAACAATTCTGTTTGGTTGCAAAGAATCATGGCCCAGAATACAACACTTCATCATCAAAGAGAAGACTTAGAGCAGTTGATGGATGTTCCAGGAATTGATGAAGCCGAATTACAAGTGATTAGTGGTTTACTTGGGGAAGCAATGAATCGTATAGACACTCTTAGAAATGTAAATTTTTCCCGCTTTAGAAATCTTAATACACAAAGATAATAAAAAATTACAATTATGTTCTATAATAATATGTTTTGATAAAGAGAAAAAAATGTAAAAAAAAACATTAAGATTCCAAAAGAAACAACAAAAGTAAAAGCTATCACTGCTTCTACACATCCTTATAATTTAAAGCCCCTTGCGACATAAAAAAGTAGACCCCCCAAGTAATTTAAACTCGGCGCGCAAGGAAATAAGTAGGTACCCCTTTTGACCAGGCCGGGATTTTAAATTTTGCCATTTCCTACAGTGATATCTTTGAGTTTTACCATTGAGTCAAAAAAACAAAAAACACAGTTAGAACCCCACTTTGTGACACAAAATCAGCTATTTTTTTAGCGCTATAAATGGTTGTTAAAATCACTGCTGATCCACAGTTTTCTATTCCTCTAAAAAATATACATAAGCTTTATAACATTAAAAGCATTGAGAGCTGTTTAATACATTTACAAATATATTTTACAAACGGTACCAAAATACCTTAATAGCCCTAATGTGACTTGAACGGAGAAATGCTTTATGTGACAAAGTAGTATATATACGAATATACATAAATTTATGACCGGGAAAACATTGTACTAGAGAATTTATATAGCTTTTTTTTTTGGTTAAAAAATATACATTCACCGAGTGGTCGGTGATGAGCGAAAATCCGAAAAAAATTAGACCAATGATAAAAAAGATATACTTTTGGAGTCTGAAGAGGAGAAAGAAAAAAAAACTTCAAGATCTGGTATAAATGAAAGTTTTTTTTTTGTTTTCAAGTAAAGGTTTACATTGTTGATCCCATTCTTTCCTCGTACCTTATTGTACACTGTTCTTGAGATGTCGACAGAACCTCAAGTTCCTACCCACACGGACCGACCTCTATCAGTGGCTTTGTCAGATACTGCCACAGAAACCGATGTCAGCCCAGCATCTAACAACGTTGATAAACTTGATCCTGTTGAAAAAGTGGACGAAATATCAATTGTAGAGACCTTAGATAGAAAACTCGCAAAACAAATTAAAATCCAACGAATCTTGATTTTCCTCGGTCTACAGCTTGCTTTGTTCTTGGCAGCCTTGGATGGGCAAGTATATATTTAGTGAATTGATCTATTCTCTATAACAAACCCAGAATTTGACAATTGACTTCAATTTTACTTTTAGAACTATTGTATCTACAGCATTACCTCGAATTGGATCTGACTTTAACCAAATGGCAATTGTTTCTTGGGTTGCAACTGCCTATATCCTTACCTTTGATGCCTTCCGTATGTAGTACACCCTCTTCATTTGGCATGTTCTGATCAATCTTTGTGTATTTCAGAGCCTCTCTTTTCCAAATTCTCCGACATCTTTGGTCGCAAATGGATCATGATATTTGGAATCGTTGTTTTCTTAATTGGATCAGTTCTTTGTGGTGCTGCCCAGGTTGGCTTACAAGGAATATATTTCTTTAGTCTATCGGCTAATTTCCTTTCATGGAATATCAATTTGTTGATATATTGATTTGATGTTTTTTAGAGTATGATTATGTTAATTGTTTCACGAGCAATTGCGGGTATTGGTGGTGCCGGAATCTTCTCAATGGCAAGACATAAATACGTGAAAACTTATAAGCAGAAAAGAATCAAAATAATAATGAAAACTTTTTTTGTTTGTCCGTTTAGGTCTTTGTGATTATTACTGATTTGGTACCTCTTGAGCAACGTGGAAGTTACCAAGGGTAAATACTATCTTTTTATTGTAAAATATTTCTTTGGATTAATTTAACCCATTTCTGACCGTTGACAAACTATAATCTAACATCATCTTTGTACGATTTTCTCACGACATCTAGCCTCATTAACGCAGTATTCGCCCTTTCCAGTGTATTTGGACCTCTCATTGGTGTAAGTTGGCCAATTATGTGACAGAGTGTCATAGGAAATTTGTACCAACCCCCTCAGTTTCTAAAACACATATTTGTTTACATTTTACAGGGAAGTTTCACTGACTATGTTACATGGAGGTGGAACTTTTACATCAAGTAAGTCCTTCATACCTAGAGAGAGAGAAAGAAAAATTTCTAATATTAAAATTTGCTTAAAATTAGCTTACCAATTGGTGCTTTGGCTCTTGCTGTATTGATGTATTATCTGAAATCAGACATACCAAAAGGCAGCATGTCTGACAAGCTTAAGCGCATAGACTATGTTGGCACAGTTATTGTATTGGCCTTTGCAACCCTGTTCTTGCTCGCAATGAACTTTGGTGGGCAGACCTTTCCATGGAAATCAGCTGCTGTCATCGTACCTCTTGTCTTAACTGCCATTTTGGTTGGATTATTGGCAGTAGTTGAGAGTAAATTCTCTAAAGAACCTTTGATGCCTCCTCGTCTCTTCAAGAACAGAACTGTTCTTAGTATTCTGATTACCAACTGGTTTTTTGGCATCACATTCTACAGTATGGTCTATTATCTCCCCATCTACTTCCAAGTTGTACGTGCTGATTCCGCAATGTGGTCTGGTATTCGCCTTATTCCAATGCAGATGGTAGTTTGCGTTGGTGCAACCATGGCTGGTGCTTTCATTTCAAAAACAAACATCTACAAACCTTTGTGAGTATTTTAGATTATACTTTTCTTTTATAAAAAGAAATACTAACTATCCATTTATAATTAATATTCAGGATTATTGTTGGAATGGCACTCTTGACCTTGTCTGTTGGTCTCTTGAGTCTGTTCGATGAAAACACTGGATTCTCAAGTAAGCTTGACATGAACTTCAAGTGAAAAACAAAAGTCTCTTACACAACTTTACATAATTAGAAATCTATGGTTTCACTGTTATTGGTGGTGGAGGTACGAATCCAAAAAAAAAGCTGTATAACATAATATCTCACAAACTAACTTGTGTTCAGGTCTTGGATTACTTTTCTCTTCTACAATCATTGGTCTTCAGGCATCTGTCGAAGCTCGTGATATCGGTAATATAGGCGCAATGTTTCTTTTTTTCTTTTTTTTTACTTTAAACCTGTAGGCTAACAAACATAATTTATAGCTGTTGTTACTGGCCTTGGCAATTTCTCCAGAATCCTCGGTGGAGCATTGGGAGTCGCTATATCATCTGCTGTCCTCAACTCTTCCCTCACACAAGATCTCCCTGGAAAAATCCCTCAAGAGTACGTAGGCTTAATAATTGCTTCTTCCGAATACGTTCGACATGGTCTTCCTGCTGAGCACCTTGCTGCCACACTCGGAGTGTATGTGAAGGCTCTTCGTTTGATTTGGTATGTCACAACCCCGATGTGCGGTGTTGGCTTTATTGCCTCAAACTTTATAAGATCTCGTAAAGTTGGCGAGACCAAAGTATTCGAAAAGACCATGTCGCAAGAAAATGCGTCGGCTATACAAGAAGATGGAATTATTACGGGTGCATCCGCCGAGGACGTTAAAACTTCCCAAGATACTGTTATGATTGAGGTGGCTGATGCTGCTGCCTCATCAGCTATCGAATCTACAACATGCCGTCGCTAATCTCTCTGTTATATTCGCAACGTTCGCCCATTTATTTATCTTACACCCATACTTGCATACTTAATCTACATGTGCGGACTTGTGCCGATGTCATTTGAGATCGCACAAGTTTGACATTCTTCATATTATCATATATTAATCCATCTATCTTTTGCAGAGAGCATCTTATTGTCTCTACAATTCTTAGCAATAGCATATCATTCATTCCTGCAAAACCAAGTTAGAAATAAAACAGAATTGTACATAACCATAATAAAGCCAAAACAGTAAATTATAATATATATATATATATGTAAAATTAAAAATAAAGGCTATATTTGATTTGATTTGATTTGATTTTAATTTTGAGTCACGGATATACCGCCATTCAGGCTTCTGTTATTTGTACAGTTTCTTATAATCGAACCAGATCTATACGTGTACGTTCCCACGTCTTTGTTTGACCATCGATATTATTGTTCAATTCTGTAGCAGGGTGGATCAGTATACGTGCATAGGTACCCGGTGTACGTCGCTTTGATAAATATCCAGGGTTTATAGCAATCACATCATCAATTTTTTTTGTGAATTGTTTCAATTGTGATGGCAGAATCAAGAAGTCTGGAGACTCGGAGATTAGGAGGTCGGGGAAACGGCTTGAATCAATACTGTCATGGATTGCAGATGGGAAAAGTGGATAAAAGCTAAAAGAAATAATAGTATTTATAGTCAGAAACGCTGTTTCTGTTATTCAGGAGAATCTGTGTTACCTTCGTTGCTCCAGAACGTGTCGAGTTAATCGACCGAGACGATCCTGGTGGGGAATGGTTCTAAAGCAGCCTGACATCAGAATAAAGCCAATACTGGTAACACAACTTGTTTACTTACCCAAATATTTCCTCTTTGCTCATACTAAAGAGAATGTCAATGTTACCTATCGCAAATCGACTGCCATTGATTTCAATTAAAGAAGGATTGCTCAAAGTCTGGACATTTCCTAAACCTAGTCCGTCTTTGTTCAATTGGGGCTGGGGAAAAAGTGGATATTCGTGGATTAGATCATCAGCGTGAGGCATCAATAGGATTTGAGTAGATGGACTGGCAGTTGAAAGGTTATTAATGCGTTTAGCCACTTGCTCACGGAAGACATCTTGGGGAGTGACATCTAGAGCGCCACTGGCTATAATAGGATGACTTTCAGGTACAAATGGACCCATCTAAAGAAAGTATTAGCAGCAGAAGATTTATTATTAATAATACGTACCAAAATAACCACATCAGGTTTTTGAGCAATGCATGTTTGGATAAATGCTCCCAATGTCTTGTAGGATAAATCATCATCAAGTGTATATGGTCCGCTAGTAACCACAATATCGACTGGTTGGTTATCAGCACCACTCTCCATAGAGTATTTGTAAATTTCTTTTTCTTTTCTAGGAAGAACAGGAGGCAAAGGTGGCTAAAAAGGTGGCATTAGATCTAGTCTATCCAACTATATAATAATATCTTACTGTAATGATACTATCGACTGTAAATGCCTTTCCGGTATTGTTGGTTCCTCGGACAGCAACAATCTAAAAAAGTATCAGATCAATAAAACCATTTCATTATTCAAAGGCTAAAATTATTACCTGTCCAGGGAACAAGGAATACTCTTCAACATTTTTCAAATCTAACTTCACTCGCTTTCCCATACCAAGTTCACGAGTTGTCTCCAATACAACTGATGTCTTGTTGAGCTTTACACCTGAAGAATCACAACAGACACGGCCTACAGCAGTAACTTGGCTCTATAAAAAAATAACACTAATGTGAGTCCCAAAAAAAAAACACACACACACACACACACACAAATAATGATTACCTGGCTTGCTTTTAATGGATTAGCATACGTTTCTACATTATAATGCTTTCCAATCACATCTCCAATAAACTCAATTTGTTCATCAAGCCCTAAAGCAAGGCACAGTTAATACTCATAAAGAAAAGCCACTGATATCATATT
Source organism: Phycomyces blakesleeanus NRRL 1555(-) (assembly GCF_001638985.1). Classification (NCBI taxonomy): domain Eukaryota; kingdom Fungi; phylum Mucoromycota; class Mucoromycetes; order Mucorales; family Phycomycetaceae; genus Phycomyces; species Phycomyces blakesleeanus. The sequence continues at coordinate 770,690 of NW_017265144.1, forward strand.
TATCATTACCTTCTGACTTTTCACTGATCTTTTCAAACATGTATCGATATTTCGGGATAGGTGGCTGTAGAATACGAACTGTGGTATTAGCACTAGTATTTGGCCGCTGCTTTGGAAGATCCAAGTGTCCATTGAACTGGCTGTCTACAATATTTGCCCCTATGCGATTGTCGAGTTCCGCAGATGCCTTTGATCTTGAACGGGTCTTCAATAGAGTGTTCCGGAAGATTAAATTATGATATCTTACTGCTGTTTCAATAGAATAGATGAGGGAGCCAATGCTTCTTGTTGCTTCTTTAAGTTTGACTTTGCTGAAGACCCTGACCAATTTGACATACTTTTTTGTTTTTTGTTTTGTTATAACAGTTTAGAAAAAAAAAGTCCTTGTATTCGAGCATAGGATTTTCTCACTCACAAGGCACCAAGAATATCAGCTCCAGTATCTTCTTCCATGGGAATGCTAAATGCAATCCCTCCGTACTTTGGTGCCTGATTAGACGGTTCTGATCTTGATTTTGTCTGAAGTTTCTGTTGAAATTCGAATTGGAGACTCGACTTTAATTGGCGAACAAGTCCAACAGTTGGAGCCACAATGCTTCCCATGTTGATAGAGAAAGCCTCCCATTTAAACTTAAGATCCTCTGCATTCAAATTATATATTCTACACAAAGAGTGTACTATAAATGAAAAAAAAAAGAAGACAGATCAGCCATGCATGGCATCCAATTAGAGGACACCTTACATTCATCTATAACTGAAGAATGCTCTCCATCGTTAAGTTCAAATGACTTTGCGATAGCATCTCTAGAACTCATGACGATTAAAACTGAGAGACTTAGATAGAGCGCGTACACTTAATCAGGTTGTACTTTCTTTTTTGGCAACTTTATCCCCTCTTTACCCAAAAGAAGGACAAGTGGCTTCCAGGTGACTATTTTACCTTGAAGTTGTCCTGCAAAAAAAAAAGCTCGAAAAGGGACCCTATAATTTTGCCGTAGGATAAAATAAGGGACTTCATAATTTTTTAACACTTGTTCTATACATAAAATTCTCATCGAAATGGCCCATTCACAGAGCAATCCCGTAAGCCGGCTGGCTGGCCATGGCAACAGCTCTTTGTATGCTGCTTCGGAGTACTCGGCTTCTGAGATTGACCCTAAAGGTAAGGATTTATAAAAAGCTAGCAATTACTATTATGGGTTCGGTAAGACTAATAATATAGTTTTAATAATTATATAAAAATGAAGAGGAGACTTGGGAGGACTGGGAGAACGATGATGAATTCAATGAAGAGGCCAAATGTTTGTTCTGTACCAAGGTTTTCGAAATTCCCGAGGAAGCTTTTGGTCATTGCAAGGAGCACGGTTTTGACTTTTTGGCAGTGAAGCGAGCACTCGGTAAACAGAAGCCATACGTATACGGTTAAAAATAAAAAGAAAGAGAGAGAGAGAAATGGGCTGACCGTGGTATTTCTGGATGACAGACCTTGATTTTTACAAGTGCATTCGTATGCTCAACTACATCAGAAAGCAAGTCAAGGAGAACCCTGAACTTGCAAACACAAAAGAGTACAAGCTGACTGGAAAAGAGACATTCTGGGAAGACGATACTCTTTTGCAGCCTGTTCTTGAAGATGATGCTCTTCTTCATGGTAATGTATAATATTAGAGTTTGTGAATTATATACCTAACTTGATATAAAAATAGCATTTGAAGAACTTGAGATTATTGAAGAGGAAGAAGAGAAGGCAAAGGGTAACCCAGTACGTAAATTCAACCCTGAATCAGGTAATATACACACACTCATATAAAAAGGTGGATTACAAAGTGTATACTGACAAATTGAATTAGTCGATCTGTCATTTATTGTGCCTACCACAGAGCTTGAACATAGTCTGCTTCAGCTGGTAAAGCACTCTCAGGATAAGGCTAAGGCTGTTGAGGAACAGTTTAACGAATACAAGGCAATGATCAGACGTACATTTTTTGAGGATCAGGGTGAAGATGAGAGAAAGTAAGTATAGGGAAAAGCTATAAACCAAATATTTCTGACACTTTGTCATTTTAGTGCACGCAACATGGCTGATCCTAATGTCCTCTTGGCAACTGCAACTGGAAATGTCCCCTGGAACATTCTTTAAAAGAACACTACTTTGTCCCACGTCAATTAATTCCTTAAGTTTTTTTTCCCTTTTGAAAGAGAAATGCAGAGAAACAAAAGCTTTAATCATTCAACTTCATCTTCTCTTTTATGCATTACCACCAAAACATAGCTTGCATCTTTGGTTTCTTTTCTTTTTTCTTTTATGTTTTATATTATAATACAATACAATACACAAGTGGCTTTAACAGAAAATTCTAGGAAGCTATCAAGAGAGATAGGCTTTATGGCTTATTTTGGAGTTGGGATAAAAAGGGTATGCTGTGTATTTCTGGGTAACACCACCTATGGCACACGAAAAATAAAATACTCTGATTTCTTTTTTGTAACTTGATGTGTCATTACACCTCTGCACTTCTTCTTTCTATCACCTATACGGGTTAAAATTTCATTGAATTGTATTCATTTTTTGAAACAAAAAGATTAGAAAAATGACATCTTATGGGACGTTGCCTACTACAAATGGTCCACTTGTCACAGACGAACCAGCTACTATCGAGAGAATTTCATGGCGTGTCCGTCTTGGGCATATATTAGAATCCGAGACCCTCCACTGGACTATTCTCGGTTTGACTTTGATTGATACAGTCTGTGTCCTTATCCAAATTTTGTATACATTCTTCCATGAATGCAAGGTCGATATTGAACTCAGATTGTTCGAGAGTGCAAATCACAATTGGATTTTAGCATTTGAATTAGCAGAGTATATAACTGCCACAATTACTTGTATGTTTGTGGTGGAATGTCTGTTGCACTTAATTGCTTTTGGCCCCCATTACTACCTTCCGGGATGGACACATTGGAAGCTTCATGTATTTGACATTGCAGGCAAGTAGATATATTAAGTGATTTAATAATAAAAAAAAATAACTTGGAATAATATCATACTATTGTAGTTGTGGGATCAACTTTTTTGCTTGAGGTTATCTTGCGTGGAAAAGAGCGTGAAGTAGCAGGGTAAAATAATATTGAGATATATATTATATGTACCTTCTAGTCTAACAAAAATATCATTTTTTAACTGGTTTATTATTTCTCAGACTCTTGATTATCTTCCGGTTATGGCGTATCGTCAAGGTTATTGATGCAGTCATCAAGGGTGTAAACTATTCAAACGAAGAAAGAATAGATTCTCTGCTTGAAGAACTAGACCATTCTCGCACAGCATATACGGCTTTGCAACAAGAACTTTCCGAAAAACAGGCTTTCTATGAAGAATTACAAGCCCGGTTGGAAAAAACCACTAGTGGACAAGAGTAGACAAGTGTATTGAAAGAACAGAAACTCGCGGAATTATTGGGAAACAAACGAACTATTGTTTTTTTATACCATTATGTACAGAATTATTCTTCGTTCGCCAGGGACTCTGGCTGTGTTATCATAATTTCTTTATTTGTACGAAAATTTTAAATAAATTGATTTATTATTGTATTCTATACTCTTTATCATCGGTAAGCGATTGGTATATATAAGTGTTTTAAAGGAAAACTGGGAAAGGGGGGAAGGGACAACCAGAGTCTCTGTCTCCTCAAATAATAATGATAGGTCGTCGGCCTATAGCCTCGAACAAAATATCTATTATTCTTCGTTCGCCAGAGACTCTGACTGTGATTCCAGATAACTGCTCGTAGAGAAGATATGACAAAATAATAACGTTAAACGTCAGAACGACCAGTATAAAAATTCTAAATGGCGGAACGGGAAAGAAAATGTGTGAGAATGAAGGTTGAGATCCGAGCGGGGGAAGAGGACTGAGGAAGGAGCAGTTGGAAATCTCTATCTGCTAGAGTTATGCCGGCCTATATCCCATGCTATTATGTGCCAGTGGGGGTTTCGTTGAAGAACGTCGCTGGAACTTCCTGGGGCCGGTAGCACATACTGGTGTGGGATAGAAAGTGGGGGGCGAAAGGTGGAGTGGAGAAGGAGTGGGTACCATAATGCACTTGGCCAGTTGGGAATGATTAAGGTGGCGGACACCTTTCCCAACTGTATCTTTTGAACAACGCGAAGCAAAAGGTTCCAAGGAGAACACAAGTATATATGTTTTTATGGACTCCAGTTGACAGATAAGACATCCCTTGCAGCGGCCTCGGGATCCAATTGCCATGCAATGTAAGAGGGAAGTTGTTTGTTGAGCTTTGATGCAAAGCAATCGATGTGATAGGGTCCCCACAACGAGTCTAGGTGCCGGAAGAAAGTAGGGCAAATACTCCACTCTAGTTGGTGTATCATGCTGCGGAACTGTGGACCGGCAGGGTTCAGAGGCAAAGGGATATATGTCAGGCGGACTCGTGTATCAGTGGCGAGATAATGTTTCCAAATGTCGGTGGCAAGTAGCATAAGACTGTCGAAGCGTGTCCCTCCAAAGTGGTTGACGTACACAATTGTGGTCACGTTGTTGCAGTAAACTCGTATGGCCTTCCTTTGTAGCTGTGGTAGGTGGAAGGCTATGGAGATAGTGAAAAGTTCGAGGTAGTTGATGTGGTGTAGGCGTTGGGACGGTGTCCAATTGCTGGAGAGAACTGTGCGGTCAAACACGATTCCCCATCCCGTTTCCGAAGCGTCGGTAAACACTTCGACCTGAGGAATCTCGGGTAAAAATGAGTGGCCATTCCATGTACTCAATTGTTCGACCCACCAGACGAGTTATTAGTGTGCCAGATGAGGGATATCTACGGAGTCGGTCCATTGCACACCACGGCGCAAAGCTAGATTACGAGCAGTGATAAGATGTCCGGTCTGTAGGCGTGCCAGTAGAACCGCTAATGTCGTTGTTTGGGCCTTGCCAATAAAGGACGAAAGCTGTCTTAACGTGGTGGTCGAACGGTGTAAAATGCGGCTGGCTTCCCGACGAATATCGCGCAATTTGGATGGAGGAATAACGAGAGTCATGGAAACAGTGTTGATCTCGAACCCTAAGTGTTCGATAGAAGTGGCTGGAGTGAAATTAGATTTGGTGACTTTGATCAGAAATCCGAGATCTTGAAGCTTGTTCACTACCCGTTGGGTGTGCAAGATTGAGAGTTCGGGAGGCTTGACAATCACAATGAGGTCATCTAGATAAGCAGATAGACGGATGCCTTGACGTCGTGCCCACCGAAGGGCCGGTCGAACCATCTTGGCGAATACCAACGGGGGCAGAGAGAGACCGAAGGGCAACACGCGAAACTGATAAGTATGGCCCTTCCATGATAACTGGAGGTATTTCCGTGAAACTTTGGCAACGAGGACGTGTAAGAAGACGCCTTGGAGATCTATACTGGTTAAGTAATCTCTGCGATGGATAAGTTGGAAAACACGTTTGATGGATTCCATCTTGAACGACTGTCATGGTATGAATTGATTGAAAAATAGGTCTCTTATATATCTTTTGTAAAATAAAAACAAAATGAAATGTTTGTAAGTTTGAAGATATAACCTACAGTGTGAGAAAAAATATATATAAAAGCAGGTTTATGCCAATATCAAGAGAAAGAATGGTAATAAAAATGTGATCAAAATGAGAAATTAATAACAGTAATAGTGAAAGGTAAATGGTGTGAGAAAAAGGGAAATGAGAATATAGGTGGGTAAAATAACGCAAGAGGTACAAGTGTGCTCTGGAGAGGTAAATAGAGGGAAATTAAAATTAAAAGGATGGGTGATGTGTATATAAAATAAATGTGAGAAAAGATTGGAAAAGACAAAGGGAAATGTATAAAGAGTAAGAATGTCGAAAAGAGAATATGTGAAAGAATTAACATATAGGGTCCACCTTTTTTATAATGGGCAATTTTTATATGTAAAATTAGAAAACCATAAGGCTTTATGGGATCTTCATACTTTTAACTTCTAATTGCTTTAAACTTTTCTTAATATATTTTAAAAGCACTTTACGCTGAAACAGGTAATGCTTCTTTGATTGCATTAACCTCCATAATGCTACGGTCAATGGTAATATTCATTGGTACGAAGCTGCTCTTGATGCGAAGGTGGTCAAGCCAAAGTTTGATGGGTATGGCTGTCTGGTTGTTTGTCACCATGTATGCAACAGGGAATCCCTTTCCTGTTTGAGGATGGCGAGTGACCAAAGTATATAATACTTCGTCGCTTCTGGACGAAATTGAATGGGTGGCATCGAGACAAAAAGATTGCGAGATTCTCATGATTGAAACTTGCATTGGTGATTGAAATCCAAAGGCAAATTGTTTTTTACCGTCATTATAAACAGAAAGATTGATTTCAAAAATGCAATAGTTTTGTTCTGCTAGCTTTACATTTAACCAGATGGAAATAGATGCATTTTCATCAGAAGCAAACATATATAACAAAGTAGTCATCTATTTTATATACGAGTATTTATTTGATATATAAATATTAATTTAATACGAAAGCTCTGTTATATTCATTGACAAACCTTTCTCATTCTGTTGTAAATTTCTTCATAATTAGGCTTTCTAATGCCAACTCCCCAACTATCAATCTGTTTAAGAACTGAAATTCTTGTACTTCTACAGCTGCTGCCACTTTCAACTGATCTTCAATAATCTTTATGGCTTCAGAAGGCAAAGAAAAAGTTCTGACTTCGTCCCAGTCTCCAGGAACATGGTTTACATGTGCCTTTGTTTGGCAAAATGTAACAACATTGGGGTTGTCGAGATGCTGTATGATTTTTAAGGCAGCTGTACAAGAGCATGCCTTCGTATCTTTCTGGGCAAGACGTAATTGGCGGTTTGTTATATATTGGCCAGCACGGTGGCATTTTTTAGTCTCTCCAAAAACTAAACCTTTTCCAGAATATTTATGCTTTTTATTCCATTTTGTTGAGCATAGGACATTGATTTGCTCCAGACACTTTTCCTATTCACTAGCTTTTACTAATATTGTTGAATTCAAAGGAAGCATCTTGATTCCTTCCAAAGACAAGTTGATCAAGACTTGTTGAATGGTGGAAATATCATAAATAGTGTTGTTTATATTGTTGTTAGACATAATTGAAGTTTGTTTTTAAGAAAGAGGGAAGTGATTATTTGTTAAAAAAAAATGCCATGTGTGGGATGCAAAAGCCACTGTCTGTCATTAAAGTTAGAAAGCCACAGGACTAAATTAAATACTAATTCAAACTCTCCGTAGGATAAAATAAGGAGATACGAGAAACGTCGTGCCCGAGAGGAAAAGTGTGGCCCGAATAATTAGCGTTAGAGCATAGCAACACAATTATTAAGTTTATAAATATTTTTCCTGACATGCTGTGCAATATCCAATCTATTTCTTCCTAAATTTGATTTTAGCTTACTAATCATTCTCTAAGCATTTGAATTTATTAAGACCAAAAAATACCCCTACTCACCTTCAATGTAAAGTTCATTTTCCTTCAGCGTCCTAGGTACCACATTTCTAATTTTCTTATCCAAGCTTAAAAATGTAAAATTGGCTGTCATAGCCTCTGCACTACCAAAAGTTCCGTTACAATCAGAAAGGTTGGAAATCACTTTGACTTGGAACATGTTATCATCTTCCGATGAATAAATAACCCGGGCAGTGAGCTTAATTGTAGAGCCCACATTTACTTTAGAATGAAACTTGGCTTCATCCAAAGAGAACATTCTCACATTAGATCCAACAAACATACGGGCTGTGATGTACGCAATTTCATACACATATCTTAGAGTCTGTAATGGCTTGTATATTAGTATATTATACATAAACAACCACTAATAACAAAAATTGTTACTTTTCCACCAAATAAGTATCCAAGAACACTGCGATCCTGCAAATACAAACAGTTATCAAGTATTAGCCGTATTTCTCTTAGTTTAGTGGGCTGACAATATATATATATATATATCAGAAAAAAAATACCTGTGGTGTTACTATGAAAGCACTTTGAAGAGTTGTATCCTTAACTAACTTGTATCCGCCCATGGAATTTTCTTTTGTATATAGTGAAGGTATATATTGATCATTGAACTGTTCTTTGTACATAGGCTTACTTCTCTTATCAAATGCATCCGCTTCAAGGTTACTGGCACTTTTAGATGTCTCAGGTCTACCATTTGTACTGACTGTTGTATCTTTATTGGAAATGTAACTTGTATTCTTCAGAACTAAAATTATCAATATTTGAGTACAAACACACAGTATATAATTTTTGAATTTCCTACAATTTGCAAGCTCTTGGGCTGTTCTCTCTTTAGAATTTGTACTAATAAGTGAGTTTGTTTTTGCAGGCTTTCCTGTTTCAATATTAACGGCCACCATATTAAACTTTGCAATAAAGACAGTATTTGATGTAGGAGCTGTGATGCAATTCCCCGTCAAATCTTTGAGTTTTGCTCTTATTCCCAAAGTATTGTCAGCACAAGAGATTATCTCAGCATTTACAAGAACTACAATTTCCAATTAATTGTTAATTTTGTAAAAAGCAAAACAAAAGTAGTACTTGTACATTGCTTTATTGTTTACCTTCTATGCTTGATGTGCCTATATTTACAGCATGGCCACTTATTCTTATATCTTGCACAGTATCCGGGAGTATAAGGTGAAAGTTCTCAACAGAAGCTGTCAGAATATGAGAAGATACACGATGTAAACAAGATGGAACGTCTAAATGCTTAGTCCCGGTAACATAAGCAATTTCATCGGAAACTACGTTTACATTTTAGCAATTTGTTTTTCTTCTTTTTCATTAAAACTTACTTTGAAGAAGATATCCTATGCTAATTTCACCATTATGAGCTATAGTTTTTTCTAAAAACGAAGGTGAATACTTGAAGGGCAGAATCTTCTCAGTGTAACTATCCATCATCTGTTTTTATGCAAAATATGTATTTGAATAGAGCATCTTTACGTATTACTGTTATAACTTGCCGTCTTTACAACAACATCATGTTTAGTTTCAAACTTATCGAATGTTATCTGGGGCCTTTCATTTCCTTTAAGGTTCATTTCTTCAACCCAATACTTAATAGGCCCTGCCAAAACTACTCTTTCTATTTTTTCAAATGCAAATTTATTAATATACGTATTAATTGATATTATGTATGATAGTTTTTGCAAACCTTTACTGTTATTTGTATAGTTTGAGCCATTGATTTTAGTGGAGATGGTGTTAATGTTGGTATCAATCCAATTTTTTTTGTTTATAGAATTAAATCGATAAAATTTAGTATTTTTAGGAGTATTTTCTAGAGAAGCAAGCATTTTGAAATATTAGAAGAAAGGAATATTTTTTTTACTATTATTTTCTATCTTATACCATCTCTTTTTATGTAAAATATTATGGTTTTTCTCTTTCTGTTCAATTATAGTTAAAGCTCGATATAGTGATACGGATGGTGGATAAAGATTTTATTACTATCACTATATCAAGTATTTTTTTTTTTTTAGTTTATAGGGAGACATAGTCTCAAAGTTTATTAAGTGAATATCCCTATATCAAGTATAATTCTATTACTCTCAATTTTTTGTGATATTTCTAATACCACTGTGAGGAACTACTATTTTCTAATAGGATTAATAGTATTTTATTCAAGAAAGTTGGCTTGGTTTAAAATACTAAATAAAATTTATATTAGGTTTTTTTTTTAACTATATAATAAACTCAGCGTTCGATATAGTGATATATATTGGATTCATTTCTTATCACTATCACTATACAGAGTTTCGCATTCAAAAATGAGAAAATGTACTATCTTTTTTGTCTATTTCTGGTTGTATAATTTATTGAATATTCTTGTTATTCAAGATGTACTTTTTGCTGCATTGCATATGTTCAGAATATTAATAAAAGTTAAAATTTTGTTTACATTTAAGAAAATGTTCTTCCTTATTCTTCATTTTTTACCATACAAAAGTAATAAGTATTTACATATAGACCTTGTGTAGTAACATTAATCGTAAATCTTAGGGGACAGGGTTTTTTTGGATGATGGGGACATGTTGTTATACAAGCTTATAGTGAGTAGTCCGGCAGATAATTAGGCGTGACCACTTTTAACTTGTCCAGTAGACATTCATCGTTTCTGTGTGTAACACCCTGTCCCCATCCAGTATAATCACTTGTCTTTATTCACTAAGAAAAATCATGCAAAAGTGGAAGAACATTTTCCGTAACTTTTCATTTTCATTTTTATTTATTTTTAAAAAATTCATAACTCGTTCAAAAAATAGATAGAAATATGAGAGTAATATGGTTAGTTTCATTGAATTTTTCTGCATAAAGTGAAAATTTGTTTGTTTTGTAATATTTTTGTAAATCACTTTTAGAGTAAAATACGGGTTCTATCTTGCTAATGAACCTGGCAAGCTGACAATTTTCGGAACTGTTACATACCAGGTACACGTACATTACGCACTCATACAGTATCTACTATTTCCATTATTGAGATACTGACCCATAAACAATCCCGAATACCCCACCAACCATTGAACAAGTTTTTACTTCGACACCATTTCAAGACGGAGTCTATAAAATAAGTATACCAAATGGTTTCCCACAACGATTACTTAACAAGTATCAACCTGCAGGATGCGTTTCTACATGTCCTGATAGCCAAATTATCTCATAAAATACCTCCAGTTCTGTTGAAAGGGGTACACATAGCAATTCCACGTACTACCCTTTGGACTTGCTCTCTCACCCATGGTCTTCACCAAGATGGTACGTCCTGTCTTGAAATGGACACGCCGTCAGGATATTTTTTTTGTATGAGACAAAGTTTTATTATTAAATTGTTCAAAAACAGGTCGTATTTCCTAAAGAAGGAGAGATAGATGCCTGGGAAGAGATTGTTGAGCACACAAAGTGTAGGGACTATTTAGTAGAATAATGCGTAAAAAGGGAGAAGGAAACGACAAAATTACAGAGAGGGAGAAAGCAAAATGAGCAGAAGAAGAAGAATAAAAGAGAGGGAATAATACTGGAGAAAGTAGATAGTAGATGGAGCACAAAAGTGAAAGAACTAGTCTAGGAGATGGGAAGACTGAAAGAAAAATTGAAGCGATTTGTTCACAGAAACAACTACATTGATAGGAACAAAAGGCACGTTGTCAAAAATTGTGCGCCAGTACGCTTTCCACACTGCGGCAAGAACACCATCCAAAACATGATATGAGTTAATATGAGGAGGGGAGGGAGGAAGGTCGAGAGCATAAAAGACACGAAGGATTGTGGACGGTCGGGCTGGCCACTGTGGTATCCACCTGTTCATGATCATAGTCCAAACTTGCCAAACGAGAGGACACTCAACAAGGAAATGTTCAGGAGTCTGGTTAGAGTGATCACATAGACAACACTCGGGAGAGGCGACGAAGCTGAGAATAATAGTATAAAGGATGGAAGCTGAGGAAGCTGTGTGATTATAAATATGGCCAGGCTTTAAGTTCCCAACCTTCTTCCTACAATCAGCGGGTCTCAAATAACATCATAAAAAATCAAAGAAGAGATTGAAATAAATCCAAATTTTTTCCTCTATAGTTGACAGCAAAAAGCTGATAAATTAAATTATTAAGCATATGCGTATCTATTATTATTATTTTCACTAGTTTTCTACTAACTCGATTTTTACTAAAATTGTGTACTTTTGAAAAACACCCTTATAAAAAAAATATACCCAATTGTACCAAAACAGTTTTTTTTTAAGTTCTTGTACAAATGTCAAAGAATATAACATTTTTCTCAATCAATAAATTTAGTGAGCACCAATAACCTTACGAGAAAAAGATTGCCTAGTTTTAATCATAGTTTATACTATGTTATCCGAATATATAGCTCTTATAATAAATAATATCTAAAAATGCACTGTTATCCTATATATAGAGCATAAGCTTTTTTTTTTAGCCTTCAAGCATGTACTAACATTATTATACTCAATAAATATGCGCAAAGAGTGTGATTTCTGTACACAGCAGCTTTTGTTCAATATCTCAATTGGTTTATAAGAATTTAAAAATATACTATATAAGAAGCAACTTCGTTATTGTTTTTAATAAATTCATCTTTTCAAATAATTTGATAATATAGCATGATATTTAAATCACCTTTACCACCTATCCAAGTTCCTAAAACCGGTCTAATCCAGTATCTCTTTAATAGCAGAAAATTTACTACTCCCGAAAATAAGGTCTTGTTTATTGATGTTGAAACAAAAAAGACCTTGACATTTCGGCAAACAAAAGAGAATATTTTACGGTTTGCGGCTGGTTTACAAGACAAATGTGGATTCAAAAAGGATGATATTTTGGCAATATATGCCCCAAATCAAGTATGCTATTATGTTCTCTAAAGTATTCTTGTGTTAACAAGGCTGTTTTAGTATGACTATATTATTCCTATGCTAGGAACAATTGTAGCAGGTATACTTGAACATATTATATTACAAAATTAGAAAACACTAACATAAGTATTAGGTGGCACAATATCTCTTCTTAACCCTAACTACAATAAGACTGAACTTGAATGTTATCTCAAAATGACCAAACCAAAAGTTCTCATCGCTTTCCAAAGCAATATTAAAGTCGCTCTTGAGGCTGGAGAAAAGGCGGGAATTCTTCCTCAAGATATATTTGTATTTGGGGAGGCATCTATTGAAGGTGTACAACCTTACACAAAATATCTTTTGACAGACCGTATGGCTACACTGATTGAATATACTGAAGAAGAAGCCAAGGATTCTGTAGCACTTTTATGCTTGTCTTCCGGAACCACTGGTAAGACTTTAAACCTGAAATATACCTTTTATCTTATGTTTATGTTTTTATAGGGAAAAGTAAAGCGGTTATGCTAACGTAAGAAAATATGCAAATTTTGCCCATGTTTTTAATTAACGGATAATGTATATCTTTGCTAGACATACGAACCTTACTACCAGCTTTGAGCAACACTTTGAAACCTATAAATACTGTCTTTATCCAGAAAATCACCGCTCACTTGGAATACTTCCATTTTACCACATCTTAGGTCTATACGCTGTTTTAAACGAAACTTTCTATCATGGAATTCCTTTATATGTTTTACAAAAGTTTGATTTTTCTTTGTTTTGCGAGACAATTCAGAAAGAAAAAATAACCAGACTATATCTTGCTCCACCAATTATCTTGCGGCTTTCAAACCATACTGCCTTAGACAATTATAATATGTCATCACTAGAAATTGTTCATTATGGAGCTGCACCAGTGAGCAAAGAACTTGATCAAAAAGTTAAAGATCGATTGAAAAAACCTGTACTCAGACAGCTCTATGGCCTCTCGGAAGTAGGACTGATAACCTATGTTGGCATGGTAGCAAATGATAAAGGCATGTAATTTAATATAAATTGAATGCATATATCGACATATTTTTTCAAAAATTACTTAATTCTACTCTTTTTGTTCTTGAAAAAATAGGCAGTGTAGGTAAACTTGTATCGAATATGACAGCCAAAATTGTCAATGAAGAAGGCAAAGGTAATATAAAGTAAAGTAAAAAGGCAGTTTATCTAAAAGTTATGTTTGTGCAATAGAAGTTGGATACAATGAAAGTGGTGAAATATGGCTTAAGGGACCAAATGTTATGAAGGTGAATGATTCTCTCTTAACACTCTAAATGTATTAATTCTCATATTCTATCAATATATACAGGGATACTTGAACAATCTAGCAGCAACTGCTGAGTGTATTGACTCTGATGGCTACTTCCATACGGGGGATATTGCTGTAATAGACAATGATGATAACGTATATATAGTCGATCGTATAAAAGAGTTGATTAAATACAATGGATTTCAGGTATAACAGTACTGTACTTATAGCTTTTCCAGCTTCATTTCTTAATTTCAGTATTTATATAGGTCCCTCCTGCTGAGTTAGAGGCCCATTTGGTAAAGTCATTTATATATAGGATTTTTTAAAGTGTGTTAAATATAGATTCCTGTTTTACTAACAAACACATACCCATGCTTTTTATAGCTTGAATCTCCCCTGGTTGCAGACTGTGCTGTCATTGGAGTTTATGACGAAAAGAAAGTAACTGAGTTGCCAAGAGCCTACGTTGTTCTAGCACCAGACGTTGAAGCCAGTATAGATACTGAAATCATGATTATGAAATTTGTGGCAGATAGGGTGGTTGCATATAAGCGCCTACACAGTGTTTTCTTTCTCAAAGAGATTCCAAAAACTACATCTGGAAAAATTCTTCGAAAGAAATTACTTAACATATTAGCTGCATAAAAATAATAATACTCTTTTAAGTAAGAGTATAGGGCTAATGTCTTATGCACGCTTGAAAAAGAAACCCCCAATTAATATATAAATAATCAATACTATGATTTTGGCCTTTTATTATCAGTATGTTTTTGTGTTTTGTGAGTGCATGTTTGAAATAAAAAAATAAAAATTTAGCAAAATTGTTAAACATACAGTAAAAAACATTTGTAAGGCGCGCAATTCGAAAATTTAAGGCGCACAATTTGAGGATTTAAGGCGCATAATTCGAGATAATAAGGCGCACAATTTGAGGAAATAAGGCGCACAATTTGAAAAAATAAGGCGCACTTTTAAGATTTTAATTTCTTTTTTAGAAAAACAAAAAGTGACGTACCAAGCACGTATTATTATTTTTCCTTGCAGAAAATCATGCAAGAAGTGCATCAAGTCCCATTTATATATGACACCTAAGAAATAAAAAGATTTCTTCAAAATTTTAGTGGCAACAAGAAGCTATAAAACCAAAAGCCTTAGTTCCAGTGTATATAACGTGGCTTACTGTAATACATTGTGACTGACTCTTAACTTTTGTGAATGAATTTCACAAAAAGAATTGCGTGTATAAAGCTTTACTTGTAATAAAGAAAACAATACACACTTCCTTTCTCAATTATCTCAGCTTCTACTATAACAAAATGTCCTCCTTTAAATTCGTGTACGAAGATGGTCAAGGAAAGAGCGTTAATGAAGACGGTTCTCAAGCTTTGAGTCATATAATTGACGAGGATTATCATGGTCTTGAGACAATAGCAACCCATTCCCAATTCCTTGAATCAAGAAATAGAGATAGGATTTCAGAAGTCTCGGAGGTATTTTTTTTTAAAAAAAAAAGTGGTAATTAAAAACGTATTTAAATATATAAATCCAATTTAGAGTGCCCAGACAGAGAACCAAGCGGGAAGTCCAAGCATCCCCCACCAAAAAGAAGCAAGACTACTCGTCAGCGTAATACTTACACTGATGAGGACATCATCAAGTTTTTTAAGCTGAAGGATGAGAAATTGCTTAGTGCTAAGGCTGCAGCAAAGCAATTGAACATAAGCGCCAGAGTGGCACAACGTTGGATGAAGAAGTACGATGAAGACCCGGACAACTTGTTCAACCGTGGCAAGAAGGGCAGGAAAAAAGGACTGACCAACGAGCACAAGAAGTGCATTAAAGAATTCGTTGCCGAAGATGCATCTGTCTACGTTAAAGACGTGATGGACCATCTCGTCTCGGTGTTTGGCAAGATCAACGTGTCGAAAGAGACTGTCGGGAGGTTTATGGCCAACGAATGCAACCTCACATTCAAAAAGGTCTATAAGCAGCCTGTAGCGAAGAACAGTGAGGAGAATATCGAGGCAAGGTATAACTGGATTCTTCAGATGAAGAAAACAAGTGCCAAATACATGACCATCTGTGTTTTCTTGGACGAGTCTGCCTTCGATATCAACATGCGGCACAGAAGAGGATGGTCCGAGAAGGGAAAGAAGGGAGTCACCACCACCCCAACCACCAGGTCCCACCCTCTTACCATTCTTGGGGCTATATCGGCCAAAGGACTTATATACGTCAGCTTGAGGAATCCTAAGTTCTGCAAGCAGTCCTCTTCTGGTGAGTCCGGCTCAAAGGGTACAGTGGCCGGGCATTTCTTTATGTTTGTGAAAGCTGTTCTTGGTGAGATGGACAAGTATGCCAATATGAAGGGGAACTTCCTGGTGATGGATAATGCACCCATTCACCAGAGTGCAGATATCAGTCGATATATCTCCTCCAGGGGATACAATTCGGTCTACCTTCCGGTATACTCTCCAGAACTCAATCCTATTGAGATGTTTTGGAAAGTGGTGAAGGACAGAGTGCGAAGAAAGAGTTTGAACGACAATGAGACTATTCTCACCAGAATCGAGGATGGATGGCGTAGTCTTAGCAATGAGGACTACCATAACATCGTCCAGCATTCTGTAAACCAGTTCACAAAATGTGAAAATAAAGAACCTTTGTGATTTCTCATTTTTTACATAATATAACATACACTCAAATGTGCGACTTAAATTCTCGAATTGTGCGCCTTAAATTTTCGAATTGTGCGCCTTAAATGTTCGAATTGTGCGCCTTAAATTTTCAAATTGCGCGCCTTGTATAGTGTTTTTTACTGTAGTCTGTCCACACCAAGTATTCATATGCCTAATTAAGCTGCAAACAACCTAAACATGATAAAGCTTGTAGGAGATTTAAAAAGTTGCCAGGTTTGCCAGGTTTTTTTAAGAAAACCTGCCAATTTTTTTCTTACAGTGGACTACAAGTAATTACCCACTTTAAATTTATTAGTCAGCCCCTTTAAATTAACTATGAATTATTGGAGCTGAATTTGGCGCCTTTAATACTGCTGACATGCTTTCATTTATTTACTTTTCTTTTTTGCTATTCAGATAGTGTATGAGTTAACTATATTGTTCTTACTCAAGTTTATACTGTGCTACCGGATCACTCTATATCGATTAATTTTATTCAATATACAAGAGATTATCTTGTTTTCTCTTTAAATATGCTACGGATTTTGTTCTTATAGTATAATGATCAATACATTATCGGTCGTGAGTCGGAGACTCTTGCTGTGTTACCATAATTTCTTTATTAGGACGAATATTCAGAAAATAAAAACTAAAGAATTTAATTCTATGCTATTCATCATTTGCTTGAGCTTATAAGTATACAATTAATGGAGAAGGGTGGGTGGGCCGAGCAAGAATCTCCTCCTACTCAGATAATGGGTATAGGCCATCGGCCTTTGGCCTCGGCCAAAAGAACCATTATTGGTTGTTTGTGACAGGCATATTTGTATATGAAACAGCATAAACATTCATCCTCGGTACAACTCTTACTGAGAGGAACATCTGCGCTCGATGTAAATCTTAATCAACGCGCTTTCCCCATGCTTATCGCAGGACGGAGTATTAGAATCTGTGTAATGTTCTCGGTTTTAAATAGGTCCTTGGTGAAGAACAATGTGTGATTGAAAGAGTTGCAATGTTGTTGACCTTTTTGTCAAATATAAACAAACGATGAGTTAAAAGGCGGAAAAGATATTCTTTAATTTAATGTTGTAATTATAGTAAGTACTACTCTACTGTATATCAGTTAGTTAAATATATATAAAATACGCAAACACAAAAATAAAATATTACAACAAGCATACAAAAACGATGGACAAGTCAAAAGAAAAGAGGGACTGAAAAAAAAGGGGGAGGGGTAGGAAGTCTGGCATTGAAAAATAGAAGCACATGAAATTTGTCAATATAAATCCAACTTGAGTGTACCACCATTTGTCAAACGCCTCTTTCTTCCTTCTACTCATTCCCCACATAATGATGAGATCTGCTACCCGTACGATCGGCCTTGCTGCCCGAGCTCTTCCCAAGAGGTATTCATAAGAAGGGGTTTCTAAAGAAAAAGAAAACAGTTTAATAAAAAAAAGTACATTTATTAAACATTTCACTAACCGTGCGTTATAATTCTATGTATAAAAGATCTTTCACCCAAAGCGCTATTTCCCGCAATAGCTCTGGTATCCCCACCTCTCTCCAGTGCTTCACTGAGGAGGAACTCATGTTGAAGGAGTCCGGTAAGACCTGCAAACGATTTTTACTTCTAGTAAAGGTTCTAATAAGCATTTTTTCTTAGTTGCTCGATTTGCTCAGGATGTCGTTAAGCCCAAGGTCGCTATTATGGATGAGACCGAAAAGATGGACCCTGAAATCATTAAGGGACTTTTTGAGCAGGGCGTAAGTATACATAAGCTGTTTTTGTCCTTCCACATTAATTCTTGTCTTTTTTTCTTTACATATATTTATACAGCTTATGGGTATCGAGACTGAGTCTGAGTTTGGTGGATCTGAGTGCTCTTTCACTTCTGCTATCATTGCAATTGAAGGTATGCAACATGCAATAGCTACGCAAATGCACAAAAGTAGAGTCTAATTTACGCTTAATTTTTCGAAAGAACTCGCCAAGATCGATCCTTCCGTTAGTGTATTCTGCGATGTCCAGGTAAAAATATCTTCTATATATACATGGAAGGCATTCTCTTATCCCCAATCTATTAGAACACCCTTGTTGGTACTCTCGTCCGTAAGTATGGTACCCAGTCACAGAAGGAAAACTACTTGACCCGTCTCTCCACCGACACCATCGGTTGTTTTGGTTTGTCCGAGGCTGGATCCGGTACTGATGCTTTTGCCCTCCAAACCCGTGCTGAAGACAAGGGTGACCATTATATCCTCAATGGTAGCAAGATGTGGATCACCAACTCTGGTGAAGCTAACATCTTCTTGATCTTTGCTAACGTGTAAGTCAATAATGATTCTTTTTTGGGGCCGAGAAAAAACTCATGCAACTATGTCAGTGATCCTTCCAAGGGTTACAAGGGTATCACTTGTTTCATCGTCGAGAAGGAGTGGGGTGTCAAGATCGCCAAGAAGGAGAGCAAGGTAAATTTATTGTGTAGCACCAAGGAAGAGATTAAGATGACTTAAAAGTAATGTATGTTATTTTAGTTGGGTATCCGTGCTTCCTCTACCTGCGTCTTGAACTTTGATGACATCCGTATCCCCAAGGAAAACGTTCTTGGTGAAGTTGGCAAGGGTTACAAATACGCCATTGAAATCCTTAATGAAGGTCGTATTGGTATTGCTGCCCAGATGATTGGTCTCGCCCAGGGTGCCTATGATATTGCTCTCCCTTATCTCTTCCAGAGAAAGCAATTCAACACATACATCGGTGACTTCCAGTCCATGCAGCACCAGTATGCTCAGAGTACGTATCATCCGTGTAACACGATAGGACGACCATCAATTAATCGCTTTATTTTCTTATAGTTGCCGTTGAGATTGAGGCCGCTAGACTCTTGACTTACAATGCCGCTAGACTGAAGGAAGAGGGTAAGCCTTTCATCAAGGAGGCTGCCATGGCCAAGCTCTACTCTTCTCAGATTGCCGAGACTGCTGCAAGCAAGGCTATTGAATGGTGCGGTGGTGTTGGATTCACTCGTGAGTTGGGTGTCGAGAAGTTCTTCAGAGATTCCAAGATCGGTGCTATCTATGAAGGTACCAGCAACATTCAGCTCCAGACCATTGCCAAGCTGATCTCCAGCGAGTACAAATAAGCTAGTTTAAATAGCACACTGCATATCTCTATTTACCTATTTCCTTTCCGCTAGCATGGATAAAGTATAAACACATCCTAATAAAAAAGACCCATTAACATGTATAAAATAAACACTCATTAATCCAAAAAAAAAAGCTTTAGGAGACATCTTTAAACTTGATGGTGGGAGACTATGGTTTGAAATCCAAATACTAAGAGCATCTTCAGCAGTTGGCTAACTTTTATTTTATCTGGGATCAAAAATTGTCACTTTTACATAAAAAAAAGCCACTCTACCCAGCAATTTAATTTTTCTAACTTTTAAATAAATTTTGAGAGTGGTTTCAGCTAGAACTTTTAAATCCCTGTCAAATATAGCAGCTAGATAAAATTTAGGACTCTTTTTTATAAAATAAAATAAAAGGAACTACTGGGAAAATAACTTTTATCTAAAAGTCCAAATGCGGTATAAAAGTCGGGATAAAAGCTACTGCTGAAGATGCTCTAATATATTATTGTGTGTCGTGCCTAACACAATTGTTGTTGACTCCACTCCGACGTCAGATGTGGTGGACACCCGCCCTTGGATTATTCGTTACTTGTTCCCTTCTAGTTAAATATTACATACCCCTCCCAAGAAAACAGACAAAAAAATTATATTATGCTTGACTTTGAAAGATATGAGGAAAAGGGGTATACACTATAAATAATCATTTATAAATATTCTAAAAAATAAAGCGTGGCTCGGAGAGCCTATAACCACATCTTCTGTCGTTGTTTCGTCAACTTCCCCGTTTATTAAAATTTAAGTGTATATTTTTTAAGGCATGCAAGCCAAAGATGCTAAAATAATTTCAATAAAAATAAAATACATTCATTTAGTAACAATTATATTCTGATAGCGACTTATTATATAATACCGATTCTCAACTAATAAAGTTGCATTTACAGCTATAAGATGTATACACTTTGAATATATTAATATGTATTTAACTTTTCTAACTTTGGTCTTTATTATGTTCTATTGAATATATCATGTCACTGAAGATATTGTATGTTGTTAAGTACGTTTAGGCATATATTTCTTTAAGATATAGTTTGGTAATTAAAGAATGTTTAACTTCACGGGTAAAGCCAAAATACTGCAATAGTGTAATAAGTAGATATACTGAGAACATGAAAAGTAGCACAATATTTAGTATCTGTTTCTCTTTCTGTCCTTGTTTCTTAGATAATTATAAAGGTCAACCTTGTTTTTTAAAGAAATGTTAATCCTTTGGAATGGAGAATAGTAAATATGCAATCCTGACCGCTGAGATATAATGACGTAGTAGTTAGCTGACGTACAAAGATGTATGTGGATTAAGAGAACAAGCTCAAAACATCATAATCGTTTTATTACTTCCACGCACTCTATAAACAGCAGTAAACAAGGTATCTACATTTGTATAGATATAGAGAAAGCTGATATATATATATAAAGAATGATCCTTAATGGAGATTATCACTACAGATCAAAGTTGGTCACATATATGTGTGTCCACAATTCAAAAAGTCTTTTAATCTTCCTTAATTCTAACACGTCGTTTGCTATACATAGTCAGCTATGAGTGAGGTCTTACCTATAAAATTTCAGGAACATGCGCAGGTATTGCAACATTACCATCGACTAAACTCAACGTCACATGAAATTTGCAAATTCACATGGTGCTGTAATTATGATTGTTAGCTGCAATCGCTTGGTGTCAATTTGGCTAACATCGGGTTCAATACTCTAACCATGGAGTCCGATCGCTTTATTTGTATACGTGAACAAGTGAATTCCACAAACCAAGTTGTCATTGTTGATTTATACAACGAAAATGAAGTAATGCGACGACCTATTACAGCCGATTCTGTCATTATGCACCCAACTGTTAAAGTCATGGCACTCAAGGGTAATTGTCGGAATTATAACTAAATTTGTACAAAAAAGTGGCCAGTGCGCCAAACTTACCTAAACCCTGTACGTATATGTATATAGCCCAAAGACAGCTTCAAGTTTTCAATTTGGAAATGAAATCAAAACTCAAGTCATATATCATGCCCGAAGACATAGTATTCTGGAAATGGATTGATATTAAGACACTCGCTTTAGTAACTGAGAATGCTGTTTACCATTGGCCTATTGAAGGAACTTCTGCTCCCGTTAAGATGTTTGATCGTCACACAAGTTTATCAGGTTGTCAAATCATCAATTATCATACATCTTCCGATGAAAAGTGGCTTGTCTTAATTGGTATCTCAGCTCAGCAAGGAAGAGTGATAGGAGCAATGCAACTCTATTCGAAGGAAAGAGGTGTAAGCCAGCCAATTGAAGGTCACGCAGCTGCCTTTGCTGAACTTAAGTTGGATGATGGTATTGAGCCAACAAAGTTGTTCACATTTGCTGTTCGTTCAGCTAGTGGCTCTGCCAAAGTATGAGAGTTTAATATATGCACTATATTATGATTGTAGTACAAAGCATCACATCTAACTTTCTTTTATCAGCTTCAAATAATAGAGGTTGACCATAAAGAAGGAAATTATATCTTTCAAAAAAAGGCTGTCGATATTTTCTTTCCTCCAGAGGCTGCATCTGACTTTCCAGTAGCAATGCAAATAAGTCATAAATATGGAATTATTTATCTTGTCACAAAGATGGGTTATATCCACCTATATGACCTTGAGACAGGTACTTGCATTTACATGAACCGTATCAGCTCAGAAACTATCTTTGTTACGGCGGAGCATAAGGCTACGTATGGTATAATTGGAGTCAACAAAAAGGGCCAGGTTCTTTCGGTCACTTTGGACGAAAACACCGCTGTTCCTTACATAATAAACAACCTCAACAACACTGAATTAGCCATCAAACTGGCATCCCGCGGAGGATTGCCTGGAGCTGATAATTTATATGAAAAGCGATTCGAGCAACTCTTCAATGCAGGCGCATATGGAGAAGCTGCCAAAGTGGCTGCAGCCTCTCCCAGAGTAAATACTCATATCTTTCATTTATGTATTCATTTTAATAACGCTTTACTTCTTTTAGGGAATACTGCGCACAAAGCAAACAATTGATCGCTTTCGACAAATTCCTGCCACACCAAATCAACTTTCTCCAATATTACAATACTTTGGAATCCTCCTAGAAAAAGAACGCCTAAACAAATACGAGTCTTTGGAGCTTGTTAAGCCGATATTACTTCAAAACAAAAAACACTTGCTCGAAAAATGGTTAAAGGATGATAAACTAGAATGCAGTGAGGAATTAGGTGATTTTGTCAAACAGTATGATTCTGTCTTGGCTTTATCAGTATATTTGCGTGCAGAAGTCCCTAGTAAGGCAAGTCAACTTTCTGCCTTCATTCGGGTTGTGCAATACACAAACGTTGCTTTGTATTAATTTTGACCTGAAAATACCAGGTGGTCATTTGCTTTGCTGAGAACCGTCAATATGATAAGATACTTTCTTATTCAAAAAGTGTAAATTACACACCCGACTATGGATCTTTGCTTTACAATATTGCTCGTGTGGATCCCGACAAGGCTTCAGATTTTGCTACAGCTTTAGTGAATACCGACAACGGTCCTTTGGTAGAGCCCGAAAAAGTAGTGGATGTATTCATGTCCCAAAATATGATCCAGCAAGCGACAGCTTTCCTTTTGGAGTATCTTAAAGACGATAAGCCAGAATATGCTGCTTTAGAGACACGTGTTCTTGAAATGAATCTAATCCACGCACCACAAGTTGCAGATGCCATCCTGTCTTCAAACTTGCTCCATCACTATGATCGTGTAGTAGTTGGAAATTTATGTGAAAAGGCCGGCTTATATCAAAAGGTATAATAGTATTTATAGACGCAAATCCAGACCCTGGCACTCAAAGGACTTGAGATAGGCATTAGAACACTTTACAGATGTTCACGATATTAAGAGAATTATCCCGTACACTCATTTGATCAATTCAGAATGGCTTGTGTCTTATTTTGGTACTCTCTCAGTTGAGAATACGTTGGAATGTCTCAAAGAGATGATGTCAAACAATTTGCGACAGAATCTTCAGATAGTGGTTCAGGTTGCCATTAAATATTCTGATCAATTGGAGCCTCATAAAATAATTGATCTTTTCGAAACTTTTAAAAGCAATGAAGGTAAGCTTGATGGAAATATTTAAAGGAAGAAATGTTTAAGAACAAAGCTGATGACTGATATTTCTTTTTAAAAGGATTGTATTATTACTTGGGATCCATTGTGAATGTCAGTCAAGACCCTCTAGTACATTTCAAGTACATCCAAGCTGCATGCATCACCGGCAACGTTCGTGAGGCCGAGCGTATATGTCGAGAGAGCAATTACTATGATCCAGAAAAGGTCAAGAACTTTTTAAAGGTTTGTAAAAACTCGACAAAATATTCACTCTATATATACATGTATATCTTACAAAAAATGTGCTCATATAATATAGGAAGCCAGACTCAGTGATCAAATTCCTCTCATTATTGTCTGTGATCGGCATGGATTTGTCCATGATCTTGTGTTATATCTTTACCACAATAACCTCCAAAATTTCATTGAGGTGTATGTCCAAAAGGTCAACCCTTCTCGTACTCCTGAAGTAATTGGCGCACTATTGGATGTCGGGTGTGATGAAGATACCATAAAAAACCTTTTACTTTCTGTTAAAGGTGATGTTCCGGTTGGAAAGTTGTGTGAGGAAGTCGAACAAAGGAATCGACTCAAGTTGCTGCTTCCTTGGTTGAATATGAAAGCCACAGAGGGAAGCACTGACCCTCAAGTGTATAATGCTTTAGCCAAGATTTACATCGATACAAATAACAACCCTGAGCCATTCTTGAAAGAGAACGAGGTAAGAATGAGGAATATATGAGCAAATATTATTATCTAACCAGACTATTCTTCAAGTATTACGATCCACACGTTATCGGAAAGTACTGCGAAAAGAGAGATCCGTATCTTGCCTACATATGTTATGAAAAGGGTCAATGTGATTATGAACTTTTAAAAGTAACTTCGGATAACGCAATGTTTAAGCATCAAGCGCGGTATCTTGTAAACAGACGAGACGAGTCCCTTTGGGCATATGCTCTTCAAGAAAGTAACGATAATCGTAAAGAGCTTATTAACCAGGTAATATATGAAAGAGTGTAGTATAAACATAGGATAAGGTTGACTCATTTGTTATTATAGATTGTTTCAACCGCACTTCCAGAATGTACAGAGCCTGATGATGTTTCTGATACTGTCAAAGCCTTCATGACAGCTAATCTTCCTAATGAGTTGATTGAACTTTTGGAAAAGATTATGCTCGAGACAAGTCCCTTTAATGACAATAAAACACTGCAGAACCTACTCATATTTACTGCAGTTAAGGTAAAGTATTATACTGCCATACTATAATTAGGCTGTGTCAAACAGAAAAAAAAAGTATATAGAAATCTCACAAATGACATGAATTTAAGGCTGACCCTTCAAGAGTTATGGACTATATCTCTCGTTTGGATAACTTTGATGCGTCTGAGGTTGCTGAAGTGTGTATTGGCGAGGAAATGTACGAAGAGGCATTCGCTATATACAAAAAGTATAAAGTCAACGGCAATGCAATTTCTGTCCTTATTGAGAATATTAAAGATCTTGACCGTGCTTATGAATTCGCGGAAGCTTGCAATGACCCCGAGGTTTGGAGCAAACTTGCAAAAGCACAACTAGATAGCATGCAAATTAAGAATGCAATTGGTAAGTTTTCTTTTTCTGCTCTTGCATTAATTGGAACTACTCAAAATACAATCAAAATCTTCTTAAACTCAACATTATTAAACCTGTGTAGATTCTTATATCCGTGCCAATGATACATCAAACTATATCCAAGTAACACAAAGCGCATCTCTTGACAACAAGTACGAAGATCTTGTTCGCTATCTTCAGGTAGCACGCGAGAACTCGCGTGAACCTTTTATCGAAACTGAGCTTGTATTTGCCTATGCGAAGACAGATAGACTGGATGATCTCAAAGATTTCGTTGCCTCGCCAAACATAGCTCAGATTCAACAAGTGGGAGACAAATGTTATCAAGAACACATGTTTGAGGCTGCCAAGGTTTTATATAGCAGTATATCCAATCACGCCTGTCTTGCCCAAACACTTGTGCAGCTCAAAGACTATCAGGGTGCGGTTGACTGCGCTCGCAAAGCCAACAGCACAAAAGTGTGGAAAGAACTCAGTGTCGAGTGCATCTTACACCATGAGTTCCGCCTTGCCCAAATTTGTGGCTTACATATCATTGTCAACGCAGAAGAACTGGATGCTCTGGTCAAAATATATGAAAATAATGGATTTTTCGAAGAGTTAATCCAGTTGCTTGAAACAGGTCTGGGTCTTGAGAGAGCCCATATGGGTATGTTCACAGATTTGGCTATTTTGTATTCGAAATATGCTCCTGAAAAGATGATGGAGCATTTGAAACTCTTTGTTTCTCGAATCAATATTCCCAAGGTTATCCGAGCTTGTATTGATGCTCATCTATGGCGTGAGTTGATATTCTTGTATGTAAATTACGATGAGTTTGATAATTCCGCCAATGCTATGATGGAGCACGCTTCTCAGTCTTGGGAACACTCTGCTTTCAAAGATATTGTTGTAAAGGTGCCAAACGTTGAGACATACTACAAAGCTCTTCGATTTTATCTAGACGAGCACCCTCTTCTGTTGAATGATCTCCTCGCTGTTATGGTACCCCGTATCAGACACAGTCGTGTCGTGCAGATATTTGAAAAGTCTGACAATATACCTTTGATAAAACCTTACCTTGTGTCTGTCCAGGAAGTAAGTGTGTTGTTATCTTTTGCTTGAAGAACATGATTCTTAATTTTTAAAATATACAGGTAAATGACAAGATTGTCAACAAGGCATTGAATGACTTGTTTATTGAAGAAGAAGATTATGAATCACTGCGATACTCTCTTGATAATTATGATAATTTCGATGCTTTGGATATTGCCCAGAGTTTGGAGAAGCATGAACTATTGGAATTCCGCCGAATTTCTGCCCATATTTACAAGAAGAACAGACGTTGGAGACAATCGATTAACTTGTCCAAGCAAGACCGTCTGTTCAAGGATGCTATGACTACTGCTGCAGAATCAAAAGATAGAGAGGTAGCACTGGATCTTATCCAATACTTTATTGATATTGGAAAGCGTGAATGCTTTGCTGCTATGCTCTATTCATGTTATGATATTCTTCGTCCTGATATTGTATTGGAGCTGTCTTGGCGTCATGGCTTGAACGATTTTTCTATGCCTTATATGATCAACAACCTTAAAGAGCAATTCGACAAGGTGAGAAAATAATTTATAGTGCAACGCTTGTATCCAAATTATTTATGTCTTATTTTATTAGATTGAACTGTTGGAGAAGGAAGTGTATCAGCTCAAACAAGCGTCCAGCAAAAAGGATGTGGAAGATACCACTATGCCAAACTCCTTTCAAAATACTAGACTATTAATGTAAAGGGAATTATAGCCTGTCTATAAATATGTCTTTTTTCAATACTGTATCCAGAATAATTGCTTGTAATACGTAATATACAGATATACATTAATATACATAAATATACATAAATATTCATATATCTGGACTGACTTTACATTTAATTTCCTGGATTTATATTTCGTTATCTCTATGTAAATGAGTAAAGGAATGGAGAGGCAGAGGAATTTAATTAGCCGTATTAAACGGTGGTTTAGTTTTGGATAAAAGGAGTCTCTCTATTTATTCTACAGGGTATTAAGTCTAGTGAGCACACACACACTACTTGTTTTATTTTATCTTGCAAACATGTCCGATCTTCAATACGCTCGGTCAACGGCTCTGTTTGCCAACGGTATCTTTGCAGGGCTTAGTATTTGTATACACTTGAGTAGTGTGCCATCTATTAAAAATGCAGTGAATCCCACGTGTGTCTTCCGTGCAGTTTACAAAGGAGGATCTGAAATAGGGATTTCGTCAATCCTTATATCAACTGGAGCCCATTTATACATGTATTATCGAACTCGCGATTCTCGCTCACTTTACCTTGGTCTACTATCGTTTGTCAGCTTCCCTTACACACTTCTTGTGATGAGACCAGTAAACAACAAGTTATTTGCTCTCGATTCGACCCTCTCCACAGAGCACTATAAAGCCGACTCTCCTCACAAAAAAGAAGTTTTGGATCTCCTTAACCAATGGAATAAACGCCAAATGTTTAGAACAGCTACAAGTGTAATTGCCTTCTTAATTAGCGTCATATATATATAGTGTATAACACTCTACTCATTAAGAAACACACTATTTCAAATTATTATTATTATCATTATTATTATTTTTTTAAAAAAAAGGCGTGGAATTTGGTTTCTAGTTTAAATTTAACAAGTGGATTATGACAGTAGAAGCAGTGATATATTACCTCCATACACACCCCCACCCTTTATTTAGTTCCTAGTTTTGACCACCCCTGATATTCTTTATAGGATTGCGTGATAATACATAGTGTTATAAATGTGACGCAATTTTTTGACATCCAATAAAGCAACTTTTGGAGTGGATTTGACATGGAACTTGTTAAAGCTAATTAGACACTCAATGAATCTTCTACAAATGCGAATGGTTTGAACTTCTTGGTCTACAATGTTTTCACTATGCCTTAATTTGCTCATAAGCAACGCATAAACTAAAATTCCAATGCATGGAGTCCAGATGTGGAACAAAAAACGAGGGTTAGAAGGTGAGCACAATGCGCCAGGTTGTGAGTATCTGACCTGTGCGGTTCTCAAACTTGCTCTTTTACGGATGAAAAAAATTAGTACTCTGGACCGCCCTCGGTTTTATTGTATTTATTAATTTTTTATAATACTATATATATGCGCGCCTGTACTTGTCTGAGGTGGGTAATTCGGAAACAATATTGGCTAAGCTTGAGCATGATGTGCCAAGCTCTCTTTACTTTGATGGTTCTCATTTTTACCCTAAAGAAGTACTCGGATAGTTTTTAGACGGTATAATGATATCACAAATTATGCAATGCAATTCCTTTTTCTATTATACCCAAAAGAAATGAATAGAATTCTGGCTTTAAATCATTTCAAAAGAATATAAAGAGACCAACCATCCATCTACAACATACATACATCTTCATCTCAATAACTACATAAAAACATCATGGGCTGCCCTTGCGAAAAAACCGATACTTGCGCGTAAGTTCGACACATATATTATAATCGTTATTTTTAATATCCGTCCTAAACCTCTCTATCTCTCTTTCTCCCATTTAATAGCTGTACCACCGACAAGGGATGCAAGTG
The DNA here is from genome assembly GCF_001638985.1 of Phycomyces blakesleeanus NRRL 1555(-). NCBI lineage: Eukaryota > Fungi > Mucoromycota > Mucoromycetes > Mucorales > Phycomycetaceae > Phycomyces > Phycomyces blakesleeanus. The sequence goes on from NW_017265144.1 coordinate 799,579, forward strand.
CGAGAGCTCCTGCAAGTGTACTCACTGTGAGAAATCCAAGGCTCACAAGGAAGGATGTGCCTGCAAAGGTAAGCTCGAAACCAACCATGCTACTTAATGACATAAAAATAAAACTAAAAACTTACAAAACATTGATTTGTAATTACAAAGGCACCAAAGAAGGTAAGAACTATCTTATTAAACGCCTAGACTTGAAGTTGTGGCTATAATTAAAATATCACTCACTTAGGTTGCAACTGTGGAACTTCTTGCAAGTGCTAAATCTATGTCAAGTCCATTCCGTTAGCAAGACCTTGAAGGATTACTGTGTTATTTTTTTCCAGTATTCATTTATCTGTTTTTCTCGCCTTTCATATCGTAAATGAATACTTCTTTAAAAACCTCCAAGGAATATATATAATAATAAAAAGCCATCTATCTATATCTGTACACTATTAGTTCCATTTGTAATGACTCAAGTCACTAAATCTACACGTCTCAAAACCTTTCATAAGAAAATAAATCAATATGATAAACGATCGTTGTATTAAAAAATATTACCCTTCTAAGCAAGTCACACGCTTATTTATCTTTTCTAGTGAATCTACAAACACAATAGCATTTTGATCTGACAATTACAATGACATTCCAATTACCTTCATGTCTAATCAATTCAAAATGCATCATTCACATTGACCTTGGTAATAATCGTAAAGTATTGATTACGATCCACACTCATCAAACTTCAATCTCTACTTTTATATCTTTTATTTTCATAAAGACTGTTTTTATTGTCAGGTTGGTGAGTAACCAAGAAGAAGATATAACAACGATAGACTGATTTATTTTGTCTAAAAACCTCAAGAGGAACGAAGAGTAAATTTGACTCCTGGAACACCAGCTGCAGTTCAACAATGGGGCGGTCTTATTGCAGGTACGACTTTATCAAATCATTCAAACGTACTTCTTTTTTTAAAGCATATATACACAGTCAATTATGCTGCGCGAAGGGCAGGCGTACAAAGACACAATACAGTAGAAGAAGCCCGAAAACTATGTCCTGGTAAATGAACGAAGATAAAGTGTGGTTGTAATGATAAATTAACTTCAAGTATATAAATTATTATTACTATTGTAAGAAATTATGCTTCTTCATGTTGCAACCTATGCAGAGAATGATAAGGAGCCTCACTATTATCCAAACCCTGATCGTGCGACCCACAAGGTGTCATTAGATCCTTATCGAAATGCATCAAAACAAATCTTTAAGATTTTTTCAAAGTATTGCTCGTCTCTTCAAAAGATCGGTCTAGACGAAGCCTTTATGGATATTACTCAGACTGTCAATGAAAGACTCAAATCTAAATACATCGATCAGGTTCCAGAATTATATGAAAAATTGGATGATCTTGTATGTGAGATACCAGTCGACTGGGGCAATTATGGCATTACCATCAGATCCGAAGAAGAGAATTCTGGGGATGCGAGCACAGAAAAAAAAGGGGACCTTGACTGGTCCCTCACGACATGGTGTGACCTTCAACTTGCTGTAGGAGCAGAGGTTGCTGCCGAAATCCGACAAGCTATTTTCGATGAACTAGGACTTACTTGCTCTGCAGGTGGACTTCGTAGAATATATTGCACACAAGCCTGCTCCAAACTATTTTATTAACAAGAAAAATACCGGGTTTCTTTTTTTAGGTATTGCTCACTATAAAGTCGTTGCAAAATTGTGTTCAAGCAAGAACAAGCCTAATAAACAGGTATATAAGTTGCTCAAAGGAAAACGATAAAGTACCATATCTAATTATCTCTAGACAATTCTGAGAAACGGCGCATTATCCAATTTTATGAAAGATATTCCATTTACAAAGATCAGGAATTTAGGTGGAAAACTCGGCAGTGAAGTAGAGAGTGATCTCAAGATTGATAAAGCAAGTGACTTGTGGTGGGTGAAATTAAATCAATTAGTGAAATTAAATCATATAACTTATCAATTAATTATTGCAATATTCAGGCAGTATAATATTGAGTTTCTTCAAGCAAAGTACGGACAATCTACTGGTATATGGCTATACAATATTTCACGCGGAATCGATAACGAAGAAGGCAATATTTATTTATGGAAATATGGACTTTAACTAATTAATGCTTACAATAGTTAATGCTACAAAAGCCCCAAAATCATTAATGGCCGCAAAGTCCATGCGACAACCTGTCACGACGGCAAAAGAAATGGAAAGATGGTTGAGCACATTGTGCGCAGAGCTGCATACAAGAGTAACCACTAACCTGGAAGACTATGGGTCATGGCCTAAAACTCTGTCTGTGAGTACCAATCAATGGATTGCATGTATCAAATGATAATTATAAACCTTGAAATTTACAATGGGTAAATAGTTACACTACAGAACTGCACGAGGCGCTGTACAATCAAGGTCAAAGTCATGTCCAATGTTATACAAGAGTGATTTTAAAGATTCGGGTAAAGACCAAACTTAACTAGTACATTTATCTAAGATACAAATGAACCCTGTCATTTACATTGCATATGTGTTAGACAGATTCCTAAAGAGAGTGATCGAGCTTTTTGGGACAATTGAAGACCCATATCCTTGTGTAGGAATCTCACTACAAGCAAATGGATGTGCTCAGGATGAGTCCTCATCTTCTCACGACATTTCCAAGTTTCTGGTCCAGCGTTCGCAAAAACAACCGCCACAAACAAATATATTAGAAAACAAACAAGAATCTCAAGAAGCACAAATTGTGCGTGGTCAACCTTCCGATCGTAAACATGGCTTTTTTGCCGCGTTTCACACCGAAACACAAAACACCCCGAGCAAGACCAGCCCAAGGGATCCGGAAGACGCCTTGAGTTTCAATTTGGAAACAACCTCGGATTCTTTATGGACGTGTGACAAGTGTCATGAAAGAATTCCGCATACCCAAGTAGAAGAACACACAGACTATCACTTTGCACTTGAGATCCAGGTATCTGATAGGGTCCCAACTCAGGTAAACACGTCATCAGTATCAATAGCAAAACCAAAGGGTAAAGGCAAACGAAAGTCAAAGGCTGAAATAAGTAAGGCCGAAAAGAAACATAAAATATCTACGTTTTTTCAAAAGTCATCTTAAGTTTTGTACTAGCAAACTGTTACTACACATTTATAGTTTTAATAAATAATAATAACAATACTAGTATTTTGGTAAATTGGCCTACGTATATTGTCTTGTTTATTCGAATTAATTTTATCGAAAGCTTAAACCATAATTTTTCATATACATAAAATAATATTATCTGACAAGAACATTGAGAATGCAGAGGAGTATAATAGATCGCTTGTAAAGTATTACAAGTATCACAATAGGGTATAAATAAATCTAGATAATAGTCAAGTAATTTCAATATCAAATGTGGTTTGCTCGACTTGTGTTTGGTGGAGTTTTGTCTATCAGCGTACAAGATATAGTAACGTAAACGCGCCGTGTTGTAGATGTTACACTATCGCGTCAATACAACAGTAGAATGATCTTTGAGACTGGTAAAACTATTGATGGTTTCATGTGTAGAATAATTATAGCTATCAAAGCTGGCATTATCCATCTGATTACGAGGGAGAGTCGACTTTTTTGGAATATAGGAGGCCCTGAGCTGTTGTTCATTAGAATCAGCGACAATTCCTACAGGAATGTGCGAAAGCGCGTACTCTTCATCTCCATGACTAGTCACTCCTAGTTCAGATAAGCCGTGTAATGTAGTGCTGTTTTGAGTCCGAATGAGTTCACTAGTTAAAGTAGTTCCGTGAGTATCTCCAGGCCCATTACAAACAGGCGCTTCGTCGGGTTTCTTAGGCGTAGGTGGTTTTCCAGAGTAAGCGGTAACCTATTGAATAAAGCAAAAGATGTTAGTTTCGTCTTTTCTTAGCTCTATCTCTAGTTTTAATTTTAGTATTGATATTATTTTTTGTGTACAAAATATCAGGGCACGAACTTGTGTTTAAAGAAAAGAAATTTTTGTTATACCCAGTGAATTGTTATGACATTAATTGTAACATCAATTGTGCAGCTGGTAAAACAGATTACATCGCGTACTCCGTAAGGAAATAATACAAGTGCAAGAATATTTGCAAACGAAACCAGTAAACCAACAAGTGTAGCAACAAAAGACCGTACGGCAACACCGTGTAATCGCGAGTTTCGCCAGTCATCGTGTGCGTTTTTTCCGGCGATGAAGAGAGGTTTAATAAAAAGGAATCCCATGAAAGTAGAAAGAATCTAAATATTTCATTCGTTATTAATTTTCATGGTGATAAATTCAAATCTTCAAGTTGTTTCTGATACGTACAAAGTCGTAGATCTAAAAAATTAAAAATTAAAAATCAATACAAAAATTAACCAAAGTATGTATATAATTGCGTACCAGGAGAGGAACACTAGCAATTATTTGTAGGCCAATTAAGCATGCACCAGTTTCATCCAAAGAAGCGATCTTGAAATACACCTGTGTAATTCGTGTGTATTTTTATGATTATTAACTGACTGTAAAGTGACTTTTTTTTTAAGAAAAATAATAATAAAAAATATAAATAAATAAAAATAAATAAATAATAAGACAAGAAATTACCATGAGAGTAAAAATTGCGACATACGGAAGTAGTAAACACATATGAAATATGTAGGTTGGAGACCTCCATCTTTCTATACTATTTCCTGACACAATCCACACTTTTTCAATGAGCCAGACATAAATGATAAACTTTGAACCCGAGTAAAAGAAGTCACAGGCCAGTTGAGAAAGAGTACAAGAAGTACTGTTGCCTAAAAAAGATAGATCGCACGAAAACTATTCAGATATTTTTGATATATTAAGAAGTCTGTGGTTAAATTACTTGCCATCATTAGTGGACGCTAAAAGTGTAGCTGTAATTGTAAATGTCCAAGAGCAGAGGTAAAGGCCAAGGACCAGCCACTTCGAATAAGTTAAATATCTAAATTCGATTTTGAATATTTTTATTCCAAAAAGAACAGACAAAATAGAAATGCAGATGAGAGAGATTAATTTGGTGACTATCTCAGTAGCATCAGGCTGACCCCATGGTTGGGTTGATGGAGCGTATGCTTGGAATGCTAAGGATGTACGATCCATGAAAGAAAAGGAGTAAAAGAAAGGGGAATTAGGCTAATTAAATAAAAAGCAATAAAAAATAAAGAAATATTTGAAAATGAGAAAGAGGGGTAAACAATATAAAATACAAAAGTCTATTATGTGCTTAATTCTTCCTGTCAAATCGATAGATGACTTTGTGATTACACAGGACTTATTTGTAAAATAACTCAACTGTTTAGTTAGCTCCAGCCTTTCGTGCACATGTAAGTAAATTTTACAAGTCCATCCATAGTCACACACACACACACACATAGATTTACAAGACAAGACGCCCGCTTTGTCAGACTTTGGCTTTTACTGTGATCGTATGATTTGTAGCTCACAACATTTATTTTAATCAATGTAGGTTCAACCGCATGTTGACCCTGTGGTTCATTGTTGCATTTATAGCGGGGGATCAACCAGCGTTTGACAATCTCTTGGAAAGAGTACACACCAAGTGGCTAAGTCTGATTCTATAAAAAATCGAGGTAGTAATAATACTGAATACAAGCACAGTGCTGCATAATATACCCGCGAAATAGCAAAATTATGGAATATATAAGTGTCTTATAAAGAAAGCTTTCTGTATGCATAAGAGTCCCTGTGATTGGATTCATTAGAAGTATCCCAGGCCTATCCAAATATGACGCCTTTAGCTTTAATCTATTGGTTGCACAGCGGAGAACCATCGATTGGTCAAATATCATACAATTTCAAAGGCGGGAAGATATCCGTAATGAAGTCTTTAGGACCAAAGGAAAACATGGATCTTCAAATCAGATAATCAATAATTGAAATTTTAGTAAAAACAAGTGCTTTTATTTTGTATTGTCTAACCTGTCGCTTTCATTTTATTCTTATCTTTGTATTCCTACACAAGGTACAAGTAGGTTACAGCGCAAACACAACACTAAAATACCAAACTTATCTTTGTTACTAAGCTACCTGGTTTACCCTGAGAATTTCAATAACGAACAGTTATTTTCTTACAGATTAATTTGCGCAGCCGTAACTCAAATCAAATATTAAATGAACTGTACTGTGGTGCGAGCTTAATACTCTTACTGCATTCATAGTATTCCAGATAGCCACTGGTAGCTACTAGAATAAAATAGAATAAAATAAAATAGAAATCGATAATACTGGGTTTAATGTTGGGATTAAACCAAGGATTGATGTCTGTGTACGGTTGAGCGTTGGTTAATTTATGGTTAGTTCTAAAGTATATATTCAGGACTAAAGAGATAATCTCGGGAAGTTGTAAGCAGGTCTTATAATTATTCATTTTTTATGCGAGTGTCTATCTATTCAATTCAAGCAAATTTCTTTTATCCATCTACGAAATGGACCTTGATTTCTAGAAGATCTCCACAAATCATCTGTGTAACACCAAGCAATTGGTTCTTAACCGTGCACAGCATGCAACATCAAGTACAACTGTTGGGCTATTAATGATATATTCACTAACCAGCTACTGATTATTTTTAGTTGCAATGGTACAACACAGGGATACAATTGACGCTATTTGTAAACCACTTTTTAATAAAGCTATTTGGATTAATGATCTGGCTTATTCACCCTGAAACTAGGTCTTGAACGAATAATTATGTTATTTTTCAGTGTATCTCTGTATATTTGTATATTTCAACTACTTTGATGGTAGGGGTGATCCAATATTGTAGTTACAAAGATAAAGAAGCTGATAATTAAATCTAGTCTGAGCTGAAAAACAAAAGCCAAAACGAAAGAGAAGTGTAGATTGTCATAACATAGGCTTGGTTTCGGACTTTACTATGAAAGATTTAATATAAAAAAGGTGCTTAAGCGCTTTGCTGAAATGATGTGGTTACAAATACTGTCGGAAAACTTCGGACAGGTATAGACTAGGAAATAAAAACTAGGATTTCAAAGCTTCTTTTTCATTACTCACTGAGTGATTAAACTGAACGATATCAAGAATATTGATTTGTAAGATTATACAGTAAAAGCTACACAGAATATAGGTTAATTTGAGTAAATGATTAAGAAGCTAATTTTATACATATTTTAGCTTGGTAGCTAAATTTTGTGTGAGATACACATATATTAGGTTAGGGCATACTTTCCTTGACTCATTCCTCCGAAATATAAACGAGACATTCATTATTTATGTAAAATACACTTATTGGGTTTTGATGTTGGGAAATTTTAATATAATCGTAAAAGCATATTTTAGATTGATATATATCTTTTCAATAGCTAGTCAGAGCCAAAGAATACTATTTATAAATTTGCATTTTTATCTTTATTTTGATAAATGATCACTAAGTGAGAAGCTCACTATAATTGAGATATTAGATTTAAATGAGCACAAGTCTCAAATTATAAGCCATTCCAGTGCTCTGTCTACGTAGGTTGATTTTAACCATATATTGTTTTTTCTGTAAAGGTTTTCTCTTTCTTTCCAGCTCGGGTAGTTTGAGTACAGAATCAGAATTTCTTTAGGTGGATTATGAAACACATCTTCAAAGAGCTTAAACCCTTATGGTCTGAGTTTCAAGTTTTAATTTTTAAAAAAGGCATGCAGATGTATGTGTACCCAACAGACAGGTAGAGAAAGAAAAAGAGAGTAAAGAAATTGAGAGAAATGATCAACCATTTTCCTTTTTCAGGACTATCCCCATAGGCTGCACAGTATTTACAAGCAGCCAATTACTGGTTCAGTCAGTTAAACTCTGAATATTCGAAGCGTAGTTTAGGAAACCGTGAAACTATATGAATTACGCCAGAATTCAGATTTTTTTGTATATATTACACATATCCCTTCGTTGTTATGTCTGGTGTACAATACTCCTTGTCGGATACAATTATGGAATATAACTAGAGGACTTACCTCCTACTAACTATAAACGAATATTTCAAATGAAAAGGCTTGGCGTTCCACACTTGCTTTATATCTAAGCTTACTGTCAATGCAAGAGGAAGCTAGTCAAAATACATTTAATCTGTCTGCAGGTCATGTGTAGTACTATTAAAATATACAGGATTTTAACTGCAAAATAGTGACTTTTCCTTTTAATATAGTGACATTCCCAAATTAACTTAGGCAAACTCCCAAGTTGATTTAGGCAAATTCCCAAGTTAATTTAGTGAAAAGCCCAAATTGATTTAGGCAACCTCCCAAGTTGTTTTTTTTGGCTGTTACATGTAAAATCAATGTAAATTATAAAGAATGCAAAAAGTAATATCAATGCAAGATGTTTTTATTTTAATAAATTTCTTTACAATATTGGCAACTGTTAAAAAAACTAATGCTGTGTTGGACCCAGCCTTGGCAGTCTTCTCTTGTTATTTGTGAGCTACATTCTGACAAGTATACCAGAAAGTCATCAGTATCTAACCCTGGCTTTCTCTTGGCTAAACCCTTTAGCTTCGAGAAGCTCTCTTCTACTGGATTCAAGAATGGCGAGTAAGGTGGCAAGAACTTGATGTGGTGTCGTGTTGTTGCCATAAAGTTCCTGACCAAATGGGATCTGTGGATGGGAGCATTGTCCAGGATGAACCACTGGGGAACAGCATTGGTATCGTCCAGTGTTTTTATGATTGGCTTTAAGAACTCGATGAAAAGTTCAGCGTTGGTGCCTTTTGGAACAAGCTTGGCTGACATGCTCTCGACACCATTGTTTGATATTGCTGCCAAGATGCTGATGTTGAGTGCCCTCTTGGTCTTAGTACGTACAATGGCGTTCTTCCCCTTCTTCGACCACCCTTGTTGGCGTATGAGATTAACATTAAATCCAGCTTCGTCAATAAAAATGCAATTGGCTACATATGCGACCCCAAGTTCCGGAAGAGACTCCACAAATTTTCTCCTTGCTTCAATAACATCCGGGTCGTTTCTCCTCTCCTCCACAGCCTTGGTTCGCTTTAAGGTGAACCCAATATTGTTTATTATATGACGGTATAGTCCGCTGAACGTTATGCCTTTTTCTTGTAAGTCGTCAAAGCGTTCGTAAAGCTTTTCTCTCATCATCTCAAGAGTCAATGTGCAATCTTCGTCTAGGATCTCAATGCGATATTCTGAATGTTCTTCCGTGATTTTTGTACATTCCTTCTTTCTGCCACCTCTTTGCTTGACCACGACCTCTCCATTATCCCTGAAACTGTCCTTTATGTTATCTACAGTAGATCTAGAAAGGCCAAACATAGAAGCAACTTCTGAAACTGGCTTATGATCTGTTTTTACGGTCAAGTTGAAGATTCTCTTGCGTAAAGTCATGGGAATTCTTTCATTCTTCTGCTTTGTTCTTCTTCTAGACTTCTGTTCGCCACTTGAGCTTTGGGCTGAGATACTTTGGGATGTAGGATTCATAATAAAAGGTAAGAGAAAGAAGAATAGGAATTGTGTTGAAACACCATTGTATATAAGTTTGATAAGAAAAAATGCCAGTCATTTGACAAGGCGTACGTATATGACATGTGCTACACGCCACTGATAGGTGTAACATAAATTGATTTAGTATTTAAAGAGTGATCAAACACTTTAGCAGAAGTTGGTTTTTTATTCTTTTACAAAATTAATAAATAACAAGTAAATCTGATGTATCGTGTTTTAAGAGTTATTTTACCACAAGAATAATGAAAAGATATAAAGTATAGATGAATCTTTAGTTGGATGTTTATATAGATTTTGCTTCATTTAGTTTTGCTTCATTTAGTTTTGCTTCATTTTATTTTGTTCATTTTTTTTTAAAAAAAAAAGGCTTCTTGTTCTGTATTTTGTATAATAATTAATATCGTCTTTCATATCATTTATTTTTATTTCAGCTTTAAAATGTTTGATAGCTAAATCAAAATGATATTAGCTATACAATATTGATTTTACATGTAACAGCCAAAAAAAAAACAACTTGGGAGGTTGCCTAAATCAATTTGGGCTTTTCACTAAATTAACTTGGGAATTTGCCTAAATCAACTTGGGAGTTTGCCTAAGTTAATTTGGGAATGTCACTATATTAAAAGGAAAAGTCACTATTTTGCAGTTAAAATCCTGTATGCTAATACTAGAATCTCGTACTGAGAAAAATTGGTTTTTTACCCATGAGAGTCGTCTTGAAATGCGAATCTTGAGTATCATATCAGACGCCAGGGATAAAATATGTCTACCTTATACTACTAAATAGACTGTATGATATTTTATTCATCAACTCTATTTATTTTCTATTGTCTTTCTTACTCCAACATCTTTTAAAATGACTCATGCGAAATGCATAATTGTGTAAATATCTATATTTAAGTTTTTATTAAAATTTATTGTAGCTGATAAATATTAGTAACAGATAAGAATAATAAGTAACAGATATATGGTGGTTTATATATCCCAGCTTTTAAAAAAACTATTTTTAATTGCTAGGCTCGTAACTAGTTCATTTAGCCTTTTTTTGGTTTTGGATTTTGACAAAACAGTGCTATTTCTATTCGTATTGAGTGAAGGTAGATTAGCACTTATAGCAATTGGTTGCTGAGTAGATAGGAGAGTAAAAAGAGCAGAGTAAGGGAAAGGAAAGGTTGCCATTGAATGAACAGTAAGAAGAACAGAAAAGGTAGGCGGTTGAGACAAGCTGGTATCGGTATTTGTGTTTTGTGAAGCATTGTTGGTAGCCATGAGTAATTGTATTTGTGAATTTAAACACTGTTGCTAGATCATGAGAATTTTTAAGTCCTTAGCCAGTTGCTGTGTCGTGTTCATCAGAAGCAAATTCTGCTGGTTACTTTGTTCAATGAAGTTGTTGAAAGAGTTTTCGTTTTTCTCAAATCGGCTGTCTTGTTGTTGCTGCAATCGTATGATTCGATGATTCACTTCTGTCACTCTGCTGGCTACCTCTTTGTTCGTATCGACAATGTTAGGAACAAGGCTTTCATACTCTTCTAGTCTACCAACGGAAGGGTTGGTAATGGCAGCTACATTATCCTCCTGAAACATTTTGAAGCTGTTACTTGAGAACGGAAGGTTTCTTGTGTTGATGTGCTTGTTTTCTTTGTTCAAGTACAAGTAAAAGGCTGCATCTTGTAAGATAATTCTTCTGCATCGTATCAAGAGTCGTGAAAATCCGCGCTTTGCTGTATTGATACTGCTTTGAGTTGCTTTTTGCTTTCATTTTCTCTTTTTTTCTTTCGACTGCAATCTTCCATCTTCCTCGACGAATTTTACGGAATCTGCTTCTTCGTCTATCTCCAAATTTATGATTTTTTCATCCTCATCCTCGTTCTCATCAACTTCATTCATCCTTCTCACAGACAGCTACCCACTCTGCATCCCCAACACCGAAATAGTCTTTGATCCAAGAAAATATTATCTTTTTCAATTCAACTGGTGGTGACGCACCATTTCTTGCTAATAAAAAAGGCTTTCCCCAAAAGCCACTCATACCTCTTGCAAAAGGATATGGGAGTTTACCCAAGTAATAGGTCTCCAAACGACTAAGTCGATCCTTCCATCCTTCTCCTCGCTTGATAAAATCAAAGGGTATTTCTAAGCCCTCAGCTTCCATTGACCCAGCATGATGGCCACCATGTGTTACCCGTGTGGTGTATATTTTTTATCTGCAAGTGCCTTTTTTGCTGTTCTTCATTGAGAAGCACCAGTTAAACTCTTCTCAGGGCTGTTGAATCCACACGATACCTTCCAGTTTTGCCAACTGTCTTCGTTCAAAAAGTCATCACTGGTCTATTATTCGTATCAAGAAAGTTAGAAATTATTTTAAAAAAGTCTCTTTTTTTTAGCTGTCCAACCTTTTTGAAGCAGACTAAACATAAAAAAAGGCAAATGCACCAAAAGGACATCTGAATGCGTTTTCATGGCGCATGGAACATGTAAATTTGACCTCTCATTCCTTCAAACGTTTGCCCTTGTCTAGACTAAAGACCAAAGTAGGAACCTGTTGCATTCCTTTGTGTTATTTCTTTGGAATTATCGTACAAAAGCAATCCACAAAGTTTAAATTTCTCGAATCCTGATCCCTAAGTAGCATATGGTGGCAGGAAGAGATAAAGAACATTCAGCGATCCTAGGGAGACGACATTTTCAGGATGGGAGACGACGTTTTGACTTTACCGGACTACAATGGCTTCCTCCGCTACCATACCCGACACGCCTGAACAAGGCACACCACACCAACATAAATCACCCATCAAAGCTGATACACTTTGGTCACGCACCGTTTCTTCCGAACGAGTATCGCTTACTCACAACCACAACCCCTCTCAAAACAATGAAACCAACACCGTCATCATGCCTTCGCATGTCTGGCGTAATGGCCGTTCCCCTGGCAGTGTCATCTTCGATGTCACTAGCCGTAAATCGATTGCCCAAGAAGGGCTCATTGCATTGGTACATGACCAATACCCATCTCGCCGTTGTATTCTCTTCGACAAAGATGGCCCTCGTCGCCTTCTCGAGATAAACTTTTCGCCTCAAGACGATATGGACATCCAAAGAGCATGTCAAACCGGTCTTCACTTCCCTGATGAGAACGTCACTGTACTTGCCACCTCAGGCCTGGAAACAGGCGCTGTTATCTAACGTGCCAGTCTTTCTCGCTTGCCCATTTTTGATCTGCCTGACCTGTTGTATGGTCTACGAACTAGTCTTGTGCCGTACGGCCGCATTCTAGACGTTGGAATTTGCCGCGAGCCAAAGTTCCAAACATTTTTAGGTACCGGGTATGCCATTCTGGACACCCGTCCTACTGACTCTGGGGAGGAATATCCTCACATGCCACATAATATTCAGTGGATGGATACCTCGGACGGTTTCCGTGCTACCACAAGCTCCATGCCCATTTGGTGTCGATATTGTCACGCTGACGGTTATGACCGTCAAAACTGTCCTGAACGCCCAGCCAACAAACGGCAGTGCTGGATATGTAACCAAACTGGGCACGTCAGAGACCAGTGCCCTCGGGCTCAAGCCAAGAACTCGCATCCTCAAAAAGGATACCACCTGACGAACAACGCCATACCAGAGGTCAAAATGTCTGAGGCCAGCACACAACACGATCATGACAATCCGCGAACTGCCGAATTTGACATTGAGAATTCTCATGCTGCCGTACAAAAAGCTGCGGCCAAGCAACTCGCTACCAAAGAAGCTGTGGACCGAGAGATAGCAGCTAAGGCACTCGAAGAACGGATGGCCACCGAGCAGGAAGCTAATGCACTTGTCGCTAACTTTGCTGCCGCCCTCTCCGCCAAAGACGACGAAATTGCGGCCTTGAACGCTGCCCTAGCACGTTCAGCAGAGACCAAGGCCCAGGCCACACAACAAGAATTAGAGGCTACCCGGGCTTCCATTGTCGCGCTGTCCTCTTCTCCTGCTGGTACCACCGGCACTTCAACCGTCACTCCCCACAACACCTTGATTCTCCCAGGCCTCAGCAAACACGCCCAAACTCTTAAAGACCTCCAACTCCACCGTAAAACCAAAGCACCGCTTGGAAAAATTGGGAAAAATATCCCTGCTATCACGAAGACTGCTACCGCCACACCTGCCAACCCTCCACAGGGTAGTGCTGAAACTCCTGTCCGTCAATAATTATGTCGGCCCTTACCCTCAATGTCAGCATTGCAAGTCTAAATTGTAATAGCCTGGCCAAATTATCTGATCCTTCCCGCCGCTCCGACCTTATTCGCTTCTTGCGCCAGACCTCTTCCGATATAATTGCTTTACAAGAAACATATGCCTCCGCCTCACTATCTACTGTTATACACAATCAATTTCGCGCCAGCAGCTCCCTCTGGACTTATCGATGTGGTTTAGTCACTCTTTCTCCTCTTCTCTCTCTTGAACGTATCCCCATTCCTGAAGACGATCGTGCTATCCTTGCCAAGGAAACTCATACGTCTTCTAGTTTTGATCCTTTCTTTGTTCTTGTTGGGTATGCACCCGCCTCTCCTGCTGCTCGTCCTGCCTTTTATTCTGATTTACAGTCATTCGCTATTCTTAATAATCCCACCATCCGGGATCGACTCTTCATCCTGGGCGACTTTAATTTCTCTTTCCTTAACCCCACCTCACTACGCACGGCACCTCTTCCTTGGCAACATTATCTTGGATCTTACTTCGTCAACTGTCACACCTCTCTCGACTCCACACCGCTCCCTACTTTTAACCGCAGTTCTTCTACCACTACTATAGACTATATATTTGCACCATACTCTATGTCCTCCTCAATTGTCAACCACGATGTCCAGTTTATCTCTCGTTTGTGGACCGACCATGCTCTGCTTCAGGCCACTATTTGTCTAGGCACATCCGACAAAGGGCGTGGATTATGGCGCGCTCACCCTTCTCTTGCCTCAAATCCCGCCTTTCTTTCTGCCCTCGATTCCGCTCTCACTCGCCTCTTTCCTCTCCTTCCTCAAGATGATCCACAACGCCAGTGGGAAGTTGTCAAAGCTACTATGATTAGGACCGCAAAGAAATTTGGTGGACGCTATACTACGTATCGGAAAAAACTGCTCAAATCACTCCAGAGCAAACGGAGTCGGTTTTTGCGGTCAAAACCTATACTAGCAGCTCGCCTTCTACTTCTTCCTAAATATGACCAACAAATTGCAGCAATCCAGCAAGAACTTGTTGACACCGCCTCCCTTCGAGCTGGACTTCGCTGGAGAGAACATGGGGAGACATCTGCCGGCTATCTCAAGAAAGCCATTGGCATACGTACGCAGCAACAGTATATGCCCCCTCTCTACCATCCTGATACCAACGTACTATGCACTACTCCTGACACTATGATGACAGTTACCACTGCTTTCTATTCTTCTTTGTTTTCTCCCGATCCTATTGACGATCACGCCGTGGACCAGCTTCTTTCCTCCATTACACCTTCCCGCCACATCACTTCCGCACAACAAGACCTTCTTACCACCACCTTCACTTTGGACGGCATTCAACAATGCGTCTCCAGGGCCCCGCAACCTAGTAGCCCTGGCCCAGATGGGTTTCCTTATGTTATTCTAGCTGTACTATTCCAACACCCCCTATATGCCTCTTTAATTACGCGTGTCTACAATGATGCTCTCATCCATTCCTTATTTCCTCCTTCTTGGACAGATACTTGTGTGCGGCTTTTGCCAAAGAAAGGTGATCTGTCTCTCCTCCGTAACTGGCGCCCGATTGCCCTCATTAATTGTGACGCCAAAATTTTCACCCGCCTCCTCAATATCCGCATGGCCCCAATCGCCAATACTGTCCTTAACCCGTATCAAACTGGTTTCCTTTCCTCTCGATTTATTGCGGATAACGGCCTTTTGGTGAAATTGGTTATGGAACAAGCCCACAAGACTTCTTCTACCGCAATTGGCGTCCTTCTCGACCAGGAAAAAGCCTATGACCGCGTCCATCCTCAATATCTTCAAACAGCCCTCCTCAAATATGGCTTTCCACATTCATTTGTCACTTCTATCACTTCCCTCTTCTTCCAGACTCGCGTACGCTTTAATGTCAATGGTTACATTTCTTCTCCTGTCCTCCAATCCCGAGGTTTACGCCAAGGTGACCCGCTATCTCCTGTTCTTTTCAACTTTGTCCTCGAACCTTTGCTCCTTCGTATACTTGATGATTCTCTTTTTCAAGGCTACACAATTCCCCAATCCGTTCCTTCCACTTCTCTTAAAGTATTAGCCTATGCTGATGATTTCCTCGCCTTTCTCAAGGATCCTGAAGATTTACACCGCCTCAACGAACATCTTCATACTTACGGCCTAGCATCTAATGCTAAGGTCAATATGCACAAAACCCATGCCCTCTCTCTGTCCGGATCCACACTACCAGAATGGCAGATCCCTCTCCAATCTGTCGGTATCACCTCGTGGTATGATCGCTCCTCTTCCTCGCCGGCAATTTACCTAGGCTATCCACTCATCCACACCATCACACAACGCGATGCATTCGGCGCAAAACTTCTCAATGATATACGCTTGGCAACACAGTTGCACTCTCAACGTTACCTTTCAGTCCGTGGACGCGCCACAATCGTCAACTCTCTCATTCTTTCTCGTCTTTGGCACGTCCTTCGTCTTGTTTGGTTTCCAAAGACCTTCATGAACACTCTACGGTCTATTGTTGGTAAGTTTGTCATGCGCCGCATGTTTCCAAGAGTAAAATATGCTACACTATGTCTTCCACGGTCCTTTGGAGGGCTGGGTCTCATAGATCCGGCTGCCCAACAGTATGCTCTTCAATTTCGATGGCTTCTTCCTCTTCTTTTTCCTGCTCGTGCCACACTCTCTATTCCTATTCGTTGGCTACGCGCTCATATTTCTATGTATTCTTCCGCTTCCCCTTTCCATTTGCTTGATCCTACATTCTTTTTCTTTTTTTCTACCAGTCGCAAAGGCATTTTTCCTTTCCCTTCTGCGCTGTCTTTATTCTTTTCTGCTTATGATAAACTACCTTCCTTAGACATACCTCCTTCTCTTTCTTTTGCTACATGGTTTTCTCTTCCTCTTAGTGCTATATATCATTCTTTACCACATAACACTTTTCTTTCTAATTCTCGCTTTCATCAACTGTTGGTTTCTGATGCTTTCTACTACGATCCTTTACTTCTCTGTTTTTCTCGTCTCCCTCTATCTTCTCGAACAACATGTCCAATCCTCATAAACCGATTTTTCGCATTGTTGACACGCACATACAGGTCATACACCCCTTCTTTGCCTCTCTTTGCCTTCCACCCTCCCACCCTTCCGCTTCCCATGATGGCTCATATGGCACAGTTGACCCTATGCACCTCTCAATATCATTTGCCTCCTTTATAAGACAACTCAAACTTTCCCGACGTTCGTTTCGACTCCTATGCCCCCCTCCCGATCCAAACCCCCGCCAATCGGTCTCACGCCTGTCACCTCGCCAATGGAATTTCTTCTGGTCTTTGACCTTGTCCACTTCCACCCGCAACATATGGTTTCGACTTCTACATAACTCTCTTTCCTCAGCTTCCATCCTTCATGCTATTATCCCCAGCTTTGTCGCCTCCCCCGAGTGCCGTCTATGTGGTCACTCTAACCAGACTCCTGAACATTTCCTTGTGGAGTGTCCTCTCGTTTGGCAAGTTTGGACTATGACTATGCATAGGTTGATACCACACTGGCGAGCCCAACCGTCCACAATCCTTCGTGCCTTTTATGCTCTCGCCCTCCCTCCCTCCCCTCCTCATATTGACTCATACCATGTTTTGGATGGTGTTCTTGCCGCAGTGTGGAAAGCGTACTGGCGCACAATTTTTGACGATGTGCCTTTTGTTCCTGCCAATGTAGTTGTTTCTGTGAACAAATCGCTTCAATTTTTCTTTCAGTCTTCCCATCTCCTAGACTAGGTCTCTCACTCTTGTGCTCCATCTACTTTCTACTTTCTCCTGTAATATTTCTTCTCTTCGTTCTTTTTCTTCTGTTAATTTTGTTTCCCTCTTCTCTGTAATTTTATCGTTTCCTACTACATAGTCCCCACACTTTGTGTGTTCATCAATCTCTCCCCGGCATCTACCTCTCCTTCTTTAGGAAGTACGACCTGTTTTTGGGCAATTTAATAATAAAACCTTGTCTCATACAAAAAAAACGAATGGCAAGAGAACTTTATAATATACTTCAAAAAAGATCAACCCGGATCAAGCCAATCTTTACGTCGGTGTTTTATTTAGTCACATGACTATTATGACGTACAGGAGGGGGAAAGAGGAATGCATTCAGGTGTTCGGATTAAAAGAGGGAGGGGCTTTAAAGAAGTTGTTTTTTGCACTTAACTTATAATGTCCACCCCACGAAGGAGAATTGAAACGGATGTCATGAAACTGTAAGTGCATGCGTCTAGATTAATAAGCAATTCTCATGCAGAATTCAGATTGATGAGTGACTATGAAGTCACTCTGGTCAATGATAATATGCAAGAGTTCTATGTCCGTTTTCATGGACCAACTGACAGTAAGAAGCGATATATGTGTTTACGTACGTAAGCTAATTCAAGAGAATAGCTCCTTTTACTGGCGGTGTGTGGAAGGTTCATGTTGAATTACCTGATCAGTATCCCTACAAATCCCCGAGCATAGGATTCATCAACCGTATCTTCCATCCCAACATTGATGAAGTGTGAGTTAATGTAGTACTATTATAATGCTTTGACTTATCCAGTGGCTAGGAGTGGATCAGTCTGTTTGGATGTAATTAATCAGACATGGAGTCCAATGTTCGGTAGGATATAAGTTACTTGCGCGTACTATTATCTTTTTTCTGACAATTTTAATGCAGACATGATCAATATCTTTGAAGTGTTTCTACCACAACTTCTTCGTTACCCTAACCCTACTGATCCACTTAACGGAGAGGCCGCTGCACTATTGATGCGCGAGCCTGCAAAGTATGAGATAAAAGTTAAAGGTAAAGGAGTGAAAAGAAGAGAAACACAGCATATAGTATAATATTATAGCATATGAAAGCGTCTTAACAACTTAATACTTCTCAATATCAGAACACGTTCAACTCTATGCTACAAAGGAGGCTGCTGATGCAGTTTCAGATGGTAGCTCGGATGATGATGATATGAGCTCTGTAAGCTATGCTT
The DNA here is from genome assembly GCF_001638985.1 of Phycomyces blakesleeanus NRRL 1555(-). Lineage (NCBI taxonomy): Eukaryota > Fungi > Mucoromycota > Mucoromycetes > Mucorales > Phycomycetaceae > Phycomyces > Phycomyces blakesleeanus. The sequence goes on from NW_017265144.1 coordinate 818,310, forward strand.
CCGAAGATGAAGCCGCTGGTATGGAGCTTTGATTATTATATATTTATATATATACATATATATTGAATAAAGCATTTGGACTATACATATACATACATAAACGTCTCGGTTAACTATATGTGTACATATATTGCGAAGCACCATTAATTATTGCTGAAGTAAATTAGATACATATTATAAATATCTAGCAATGCTCTTGATCATATTATTACAGAAATATACTACTGGCGATGATTAACACATCCTAAATGTTTAAATATAAAACCAAACCACTCACCTGGAATATTATGGTAAATAAACTGGTCTACTATAACATTCTTGGTGGATATACTTATATATATATTAAAAGAAATAAAGGAGAAAAAACTGTACTAAGTCATCAAAAGTGTACTTAAAATAATGGATTAATGTATGGCGAGGCAGACTTAATACCTTTTCATTATTATTATTATTATTAGAATTTCATTTTTTTATACAGCCAAGCGAATATTATACTGTATATTCTATTTATCAACTTCATGAAAGTATTTCACAGAATACTAGAAAATATATTTACATCAAACAATAACACGAGAAATGTATATTAAAGACCTACACACTTTTATTCTTATGAAAAACTTCTATTGAATTGTCAAATGAAGTGGACTTTTTATTTTGGCAAGCGCAAGAGATAAGTTCAGGTTCCGACCGGTGTCCAAACACTTGTCCCTTCAGCCTTATGATTCTCAACCCCTTCTTCCCACTCTGTTCTTCTGTCCTCCAGGGCCCAACTCATTTACATCCCAGACTGTTCATTCAAAAAGACGATATCGCTTCCCCGGAATTCTCTGATTAGCAGTAATTACCTTGGACTCTTGACCCTTCCGCCTTCATTGCTATCCTTATTCCAGGCGTCATAATACCCTAAACAAAACAAAACAAAAAAGTAACTTGTCACACGCGCTTCCATATACTATTTACCATGCGAAGAGACGTGCGCATATTGCTAGTGGGAGATGGTAGGTTCAGCTTACTGTCATCCCAGACAGAACAACTGACATTTTTATTATTGCATTCACAGAGGGTGTTGGCAAGAGTACTCTCATCACCTCGTTGATAAAAGAAACATTCATACCCAACGTAAGTCATACAATGTAAATTTTAACTGCGTGTTTTTATTCATTATTTTGCAGGTACAACATGTCGTCCCCGAGGTAACAATTCCTCCAGAGGTTACGCCCGAGAACGTAACAATGCACATCATGGATTCTTCAGGTAATTGAATAAACAAGAAGGAAAGAAGTAAAATGAGATAAATCAATAAAGAGCAAGTGAGCCTATTCCCTCATCCTTTATTTACACATACCGCGAAAAACTTGGAATACTATTATTCTATAGCACGCCCTGAAGATCGTGAACAACTTGAAGCAGAGATCCGCAAAGCGCATGTCATTTGCATCGTCTACGCTATTGATGACCCAAACACCTTTAATCGCCTGTCTCTTTATTGGCTGCCTTATATTCGTTCGCTGGGAGTGAATGTGAGCAACAGACAGATTTTTTGATGGCTTATTTTATGGCCTGACCAATCTATGTGTATGTGTGTGTGTATTATATTGTACTAGGTCCCGTCTGTGCTTGTGGGCAACAAGATAGATTTGAGAGGCGATGATGTGACAAACCAAAGTCTAGAAGACGAGGTTATTCCTATAATGAATGAATTTAAGGCATGTAACAAAACAAAACACAGTATAAAGATGAAGAAGTGGGATTTGTTTATTTATTTGTTTGTTTAGGAGGTGGAGACATGTGTAGAATGCTCTTCAAGGCAACTCCTCAATGTATCTGAAGTCTTTTACTTTGCTCAAAAGGCCGTATTACACCCTACAGCTCCTCTCTATGATTCAAGAGAACATGTGAGTCTAATGAATAATCATTAGACTTTATGCTGGCACTAATATTTCAGTAGATCCTCAAACCCCAATGCATTGATGCTCTGAAGCGTATATTTAAACTATGCGATACAGACAAAGACAATATCTTGAACGATAAGGAACTTAACGAGTTTCAGGTAAGAAAAAGAAACAAACAAATAACACCAAAAAGAAAAAGAAAAAAAGACGAAAGAAACCCCCTAGTACTTCTTTGGGTTGAGTGGTAAAATAAGAGCATGAAACTTATGGTGTGATTAGAGAAAATGTTTCAATGCACCACTGCAGCAGCAAGAATTAGAAGGTGTAAAAGAAGTGGTACGAGAACATGAGCCAGCAGGAGTAAATAAAGAAGGTTTGACGGAAACAGGTGAGTGTGTTAGAGATATTCCACTAGAACCATTTTTTTACTTCCCCCTTCTTAACAAAATGTGTTTATTTATTTATATTTTCTTTAAAATCAAGGGTTTGTTTTTCTTCATTCTCTTTTTATTCAACGAGGACGTCTCGAGACTACCTGGACAGTATTAAGAAAGTTTGGGTATGGCGATGACTTGTCACTAAGAGAAGACTTCTTGTTGCCTACGTAAGTCTTCCAATGTTTGTAGTTCTTGGAATTATATATTGTCTACTTTCTACAGCTATTAATATTTACGTTCATGACGGTACTTAGTCTTGACGTACCACAAGAATGCTCGGTCGAATTGAGTCCCCATGGTTACCAATTCTTCGCCGAACTTTTCCAATCCTTTGACAAGGTAGGGTCACTGATCATTATATTTGTATAATTTTTCTTCACCCCTGTCAATAATAATTGACTAAACGGAGTAAATCTTAGGACAAAGATGGTGCCTTGAATTATCAAGAGCTCATCGGTCTGTTCAGCACATCACCAGGAAACCCCTGGGCGAACACAGCATTCCCACAAACAACCATCACAACAGAGACAGGATCGGTTACATTACAGGGTTGGCTAGCACAGTGGAGGCAAGTTTAAAAAATTATAATCATGATTTCGGAGCAAGAGATTAATGAGATGAAATGAAATTGTGCATTTGTACGACTCTAGTATGACAACTCTTATTGATCATAAAACTACCTTAAAATATATGGCTTACCTTGGTTTTGAGGGTGATACACGTACTGCGCTCAAAGTAACAAAACCAAAAAAGACAGATCGTAAAAAGGGGAAGATTCAACGAAACGTATTCTTATGTTATATCTTTGGGGCACCCCGGTCAGGAAAGGTAATGGGGATAATACGACTGCTTGGTATACTTGTACTTGTCTCTGTATATATATTGAGTTCCCCGTACTTTACTTAATAATAGACCTCTCTCATGAGAGCATTTGTAAACAAGCCTTTTTCTGAAAAGTATCATCCAACAAAAGAGCCTTTTCATGTGGTTAATTCTGTAGAAATGAAAGGTGTAGAAAAATACTTGGTGGTAGGTGTAACGTGTGGGTAGGATATACGGGCTGACAGGACGAATGTCTCATCCGCACTATGTCTAAAGATGCAAGAAATAGGTGCTGACCAAGAAGCCGATATTCTGTCGAGTAGAAAGCGTCTTGATGCCTGCGACCTTTTGTGCTTTGTATACAACACCGGCGATGTCAATTCATTTGCTTATTTAGCTGCTCTTCGGGTATGTCACTTTGAATATAACAAGAATAAGAATATTATTAAACTAACATAATTAACTGTTATTTAGGAAAAATATAAGGTTGAAAATGTTCCAATTGTTTTTGTGGCAACACAAAGTGAAGTTGATTTAATTACACAACGATATGAAGTCCAGCCCGACGTCTATTGTCGCAATATTGGTTTGGCTGTTCCTCGGAGTGTTTCGGTAAAGAATAACCAGATGGCAGAGCTTTATCACATTTTGACAAGCGTGGCCATGAATCCGTAAGTATTCACGATGTAACACCGTTTCTATACTAACTTTTTATTCTTCTTTTTAGTTCAATTGCCATCCCAGGTTCTCAAAAGGACAAGACAAAGGATATGTGGCCTCCAAAGAGCTATGTTGTAGCCTCTGTGATTACCGGTGTTGTTATCTTGACAGGCTTTGCTGGTTACAAGCTACTGAAGCAGCACTCGAAAACAATAGGTTCCAGTGCCCAGGCTGCTGCGGTTGCGGCTATCAAGAAGAAAAAATACTGATGCCAATTAAAGAGAGAGAAAGAGAGATGTACTTTTACTTTTGTAATTAATGTCGATATAACAAAATAAAGCGCCACAATAATGCAAACGTGTGCTGTTTAAACACAGATATTTATATATTTATATATTTATTTTTCAAAAAACAGGCACATTAATTAATAGTCCATGTCATCACCCTTTCCTTTGGAGCTATTAGCCTGGTTGTAGTAAAACGTCATAACTTGCTCACTCGAAGTTGAGTCTTCAGGACCCTTGTCATCACGAACTCTGATAAATCGAGGGAAACGAAGGGAGATACCCTTGGAAGCATCGACCTAAAAAAATGATATGTTTAATTCGATTCAATAAATGCAAATGTAAATTGTGCTATTAAATACCTTTCCAACGGCAGCCATGTAGCGCGGACTGATACTCAAGTCTGCACAAAGTACCTCCCAAACCTTAACAGGCTCAAACCACACATCTGGTTTGACTGGATTCTCTCCCAAGCAATAGAATCGCTTGGGAGCTTCAATTACATGGCCCTTTAATGCATTGTAATGGTTTAGGAGATCTTCTTCAGAAAAACCGGTACCAATCTTACAGATTGTCTGGTATTCTTCTGTTTCGGGATCATAACAAGCCAACAAAAATGCACCGTATACTGATGTTCGTTTTCCACGTCCATAAAATGCACCAATAACAACCAAATCCATAGAGTCACCGATACCACTCAGGTAGTCCTTCTTGACTTTGAGCCAGTTACGTGATCTCTTGGAAGGCTCATAGGATGCCTCTTCGCCATCAAATAATTTGACCATTAAGCCTTCGCAGTTATTTTCGATGGAGACGTCAAGGAAAACTTGAATATCATCAATATTGTTAGAGTCCATTTGGCGTGCAAAGTAGAATTCATTTTCAGTCTCTTTGAAAGCAGATCTCAACTTTTCACGACGTTCTTCCAATGGCAGGCGCAAAAGGGACTATATAATATATTTTTTAATCATTATTATACAATTACATTAAAAGGTGCCTTTTATTTATATGCCTTACCTCGCCGTTCAAGTAAAGACAATCAAATGCAAAAACAACCACCTGCACCTTGATGTCTTCTTCCTTGACATCCTTTCTCTTTCGAGTACTAAGGACCTGGAAAGGAAGAATTTGCTTGTTTTCTTTGTCCCATGCCACTGCCTCACAATCAAGAATAAACGAGCTAGTGGTAGGCATCACCCACTATAATTGTGCGTTAATTTTTTATCTGAATGATGTATTTTTTCATATAAAAAGTCTATACAACCTCATTATAATGACTTACATTAGCCAGCTTTGACATGATGTCAGGGTAGCGATCAGACATGTTCTCAGAGTTACGACTGTAAACCATAGATTTTCCATTTGGTAACAAGTGAATCTGATCAATTGAATCATAAGTTAGGTTAATTAAGTTAATTAACAATATTAAATATATTATTATTGTTCTCGCATCTCTCCTTACCTGTGCTCTCTCACCATCGTACTTAAACTCACAAGTAAACTTTCTGTCTTCAAATCTATCCAGAATCTCAGTTAGACTCTTTGTAGGATGGGCCAGCATGGGCTTCAAGGGGATTCCTAAACAATCATCTCAGTGTATTAGTTGATAGAAAATTTATAAAATATAATAGAGCAACTTACCTGGTCTCATATTGCAATGGTCAGGGAAATCTTTAATAGAGTACTCGAGCAAAGCAGGAACGATCATATCATAGCAAGGTAGTTGGCTAAGCAAAAGAAAAAACATTAATCACTTCTCAATATTTCATATTAAAAAAATGTATCTCATGCGTATTTACTTGTACACAGATTTGACAATTGCTGCGGCATCAGCCAATGCTTGTTCTATTTTTTCTTGGGACAACTTTGAGGTTTCTTTGAAAAATAATAATATTGTAAGCGCAAGAAAGATAGTGGTAATTATCAATAATTTCAGCAATAATTTCGAACGTAATTTACCTGGTTTACTCAATACGATCGATTGGGCAAGGGCAGATAGAACAGTTTGCTCTGCAAGACCAATTCGAAGTTTTCCTTCCAATTGTCTACATAAAATAATAATTCGGTTCATTTTGTCATTTTTTAATTATATCCCTGAGTTGAACCTTACCGAATCAAATATTTTGCCTCACTTCCTCTGCACTGAACCAGTAACGAGTTTATCTTGTCGATTTTCTTTTTTTGTGACTAAGGTAAAAGTAGTGTATAGAATGTATAAAAAATAAGAAGAAAATATTTACTTAAAGAATCAATGTACTTTACCTGGTTGCCTGTGATTTGAGAAAGATCCTTGAGTGTCTGAAATACTTGATGAACTGTCAAGGGCTTTGGCATAGAGAGAGTTCCTTGCGATCCTTTGCTATTCTAATAAAATCCAACAAAAGGCACAATCTAATGAATATCTACTTATTTTTGATACTTCTGTATGTGTGTAATCAACTATGTGTTCTTACCATGGCTACAGTACCAAGGTCACCAGTACTTCTGTATTCTGCCTTGATGTTTTTAATGTTTCTACCGGTGGAACTCACAATAGCCTTGATCAAGAATGATTCGCCAACACCCATCTCTAGCCCTTCGTAATCCGGACAGAGCTAATCAAGGTTTCACGTTTGTAAGCAATTGAGTGCATATAATTTCACATAATAGTTTAATATTACCTTGTTGATGCACATGTAAAGAAGTTCGAGTAAACCGCTAGGAGTCAACTTAATGGCCTGTAAAAATAGCTGAACTAGGTACTCGGTGATTGCCAAGCGTTTTGTGGTGGCTTCACATCGCTCAAATGTTTTACATAACATGGCATAAGGAATTCTAGAATACAGAAAGTAAATAAAAGAAAAGCCGGTCAAAGTAGTAGTAACACTGATCATGTCAAAATCGATAGTAAGACTAAATCATAGAGTCTAGAATAATAAAAATGTACTGTACTTACGGCTTTCCTTTAGCCCATGAAAGCTCGGTTGGCATACTTGTACCTACAATAGCTCTGACACACATAATTAGGTTCTCCTTATTTTTATGTAATTTATAAAAGTACATACAATGTCTTTGCTGCTTCCTTTGCGATTTTTTCTTCTTTGGCTTCTTCCTTTTCTTCTTCTTTGGCAACCTCTATCTCCTTTTCGAATTCATCATCGGATTCACTCTTTTTCACATCGCTTTTATCAGCTGAAGCACTTGCAGCAGGTACAGCAATGTCTTTGTTATTTTTATCTACTTCTTTCATTGTTTCTATTTTTTTATTGCTGCCTTGATCTTTATCTTTTTCCTCTTCTTCCTGTTCTTCTTCAATGTGTATCTTTTTTTGCTTTTTAGGACGGGCAATTTTTATGTTCTGGGACGAATCGTTCGAGGCATCCTCAGAAGATTCTCTCGATCTTCTTTTGTCGTTAATGAGTTCTGCCACGGCCATTTCAACATCTTGGATCTGTTCTTCCTTGGGTTTAGTGAAATATACTTTTTTAAAAAATGATCTTTGGGAGCATGAGTCGAATGAGGTGTTGTCAATTGTAAGATTTATATCGGATCACCTACCCGAGATCACCTTGCTTGGTGTTCTTTCGATCCATGAGTATAATAAAAACCAAAAACAAGTGATACTATTAATTGGATTATGAATTATGATTGTTAACAACCATTGTGACGTTGGGACTGTCTCTGTCACTTTTATACGCGTGCCTGGCATTTTTTTTAATTATCTACTTTTTTTTGGGTTATGAAAACGCGTTGTTAAAGAGCTGTAATATGCATGTGTAAATATTTTTATTTATTTCTTTTAAGTTTTTGCATCAAAAGCTTGTATACACATAACGTGTGTGAATACTAAGAACAGTGGCCAGACCGGGATGAACTTGGACCTGGAATGGCTTAACAGGTGCATGTTCGCCATCAATGGCAACATAAGCTTTTTGATTAACATCCAAAAGTGGTGTCAGGCGAAATGCCTTGACCTTGTAGTACTCCACCTATCATTGATTTCATGAATATATAGAGTAAAAAAGAAAAGATATTCAAAAATATAATAGCTTACCAAGTTGGAGGAAACGTGCTTGCCGTTTTCTACTTTGGTAAATACACCCAGCTGCTTTGTAATACTGTTTTTACCGCGAACCATAAGAACGTCCAACAATCCGTCATTGGGAAGAGCAAATGGATGGCTGAGCATATCCCTTGCCAGCCATGGCATCTTACTAGTCAAAAAGAAAGATACTGGCTCCTTTATTATTGTCCAATCATCGGGTACACGCTCAGACAAAGAGGGGATTGTGTCCTTGAAACCAGGAGTGTTGTCAACTAGGATATTGGTTTGGGCAGAATATGCATTTTCATAGTCTTGCTTGATTTTGGCTTTGTTAGACTCCTCGATTTGAAGAGCAATCTCAACTGGATATGTGTGTTTTCCAAAAATTCCTTTCATCAACCCAACAATTGTACGAGAATCTCCCATCCAACTAATCGTAATTCCTAAATAGTAAGACTATTGAACGCATAGTTAAGATATGCCTGAACCTACCGCAAGTCTTCGGTGCCAAGATCGGCATAAGCAGTAATACCATAGTTCTGAGAGAGGAAGGAAAAATAGCGGTGATCACTGAATGATACAGAACAAAGATCCAATGCCATGTTTGTGCCTTGAATAGGAGAATATCAACATACAGACATAAATGTATGCATATATGCATATACGCAAAAGCTACAATATATATATTACCTTTGATAATTTGGAGGGCAGTATATGCAGGGTCGAATCCTTGTTTCTCGCCTAAAAGACATACACTCAATGCATTTCCAGTTCCTCCGGGAATAACACCCAACGGCACTTTATTCATAGCCTCGGTAGCATCGGGACGTTGCATATAACCGTTGATGATTTCATGAGGAATGCCGTCACCACTTACGGAAACAATAGCATCAAATGCTTCAATATCAAGATCCTTTGCGATCTTAATAGCATGTCCCTGGAATTCAGTATCTATAGAGGGACATTATTAGCTAAAAAAAATATGAAGTAAAACTAACTTAACCTGCGACCTATAAACTTACACTGAACATCAACTTTGCACTTTGCACTTTCAAAGATGGGAAATACATAGCTATTGTAAATCTCCTTGGCTCTTCCTTGTCCACCAAAGGGATTAATAAGCACTTTGAGAGACTTTTCCCGCTTGAGACCTACACATAATGAACATCCCCAAGAATATATGTATAAAAAGGTTTAGTCTTTGTTGTAATCCCAACTATGTTATTGTTGATATTTACCTTTGTAAACCTCTGCCATCATAGACTCACAAAATTCGATAGCTTCATCCTCCTTGTTGTCATGAACTGTGTACATAAACTTGTATAGGTCAAGAGGAGTATCTTCTTTATCTTGTTCCCGGGGAATAAGAGCGTGAATTTGAACCATGTTGGTTTTGGCATTATAAAAGGCATTTAAGATGTTCAGGTTGGGAATGGGCAGTAATGTTGGGTCTTCCTGTGCGGGCGGAGGCATGGGAACACAACAACATGTTCTCTCGGCTTTGACTATGGAATGACTTTTTGAATAACATGGTCAAAGAGACAAGTAACCTACGCTTCTTCCGGGGATTCAAATCTCCATCAATACGGAGACCTTCACCATCATAGGCAAGTTCAATGGGCTGATGGACCTTTGTGAGTTTAAGAATATGAACCATGACAGCTCCGAGACGAAAGAAGAGGGAGGCAACAGAAAATGTGTTACAGAAGATATTCATATCTGTGATGTCCAGTCACATTGTACTATGGTTGTGCTTGTTACTTTGTCTCTATTGAGTCCTAAAGATAAAACACTCAATTTTTTGGTTTTAAAGGATAAGGATGTTTGTGTGTATATGTATATATGAATGTATATATAAAAATGACAAGAATTGTTGACAATACAAGAGTAGGGAAAGTTGATCGACTACATATCTGCAAAAAAAAAGATAATAGAGAAATAATATGGCTGATATAAATTGGCTTGTTTCAACAAGCTGCCTTCTATCTCTAACAGATATCTATTCAAGAGCATATAAAGGCAGAGAGACAGAAATATAATGGGATTATAGAGAAATTTTGGCATGATTGCTGCCTAAATCTCTCTTACATTGCCATGCTGGCTTGTAATGCTTTAAGTTCGGCCTCTTCATCCTCTTCTTCAATTCTTTTGTTACGTTCTAAAGTAATATTCAATTAGCATACTCATCCGTTATATATCCCACAATCTTTCCATTACCTGGCTCATGTCTAGGCACATTTGGAGTATAAACGGCTGGTGATGGTGTCTCTAGCATCTTTGCATCTAGCTCTTCTTGTTCAAGCTCCTCCAGCTCGTTCAGCAACTCGTCCTATATGCACATTATGGTGTCAAAAGATCCGCCTTTATATGTATTCACATGACCCTTCCTTTATATTATACCTCATCAAGATCTTCGCCAATACCAACTGGTCGAGAGATAGCTACTGAGATTTCGTCTGCGATATCCATCTGATCACGAATATCGTCCATTGTGGCATCCACCTTGTTAATATCCCTGCCAAAAAAAGAAAGAATACGTGGCTCAGCATATAATGCTTATCATGCTATAATTCTAATAAACATACATTGACCCGTGAATATTCTTCATAGCCTCTGCACCTGAGCGCATGGCGCCCATTGTCTCAAGATTGACATTGGCATTCTCGATGGCCATCATCTGTGTCTCGATTGTCATTCGTGCTCCGTTGATCTTCTCAATGTTGCCGTCAAACACCTTCTTTTTCTTAAGTGCCATAAGAGCGACTAAATAAACAGATACAATAAGAACTTAAGGTTTTTTTTTTGCTTTTTTATTTCTTGCGAATACCTCGTCTATTCTTTGTGGCGTTAGCTTTGGCTATCTTGAGTTCATTATCTGCTTTTGACTCAAGAAAGGTTTGTCTTTTCTCAAGCATGTCCAATGTCTCCCTCAATTTATAGATGGCATCTTTGGCAGTAGTCTTTGCCTTCGCTTTTCCAAAGAACAGATTCATGATTTTGGGTCAAAATATAATATAGATGTGAGTATATTTATGTATACAATGTTTCACGTTTGAAAATACAAAAATCTGGGACTAAAATGACACAGTGGATTTTATCCACCGGTGTTTCTTGCATCACTTGTCGCAGTAAACTTGAAAGTAGTGACGTAGCTGTAGAAATGGCCCAAAGTACTTAAATAGCTCTTTTTATTTGTTCTTTAATAGGATTGTCCTTCTATCCGTATTAATTATTTTATCATTGAGGAAATTTTGGCACATGGTGGGTTTGCTATGTAGTGTAAATTTCCAACTCATTCTGGCCAATTGTACCCAGACGCATTAGTTAAGCTTGGCTGCCCAGGATATGAATCGTTTACCAATAAAGCAGCAGTGATACAGCTGCGAAAGTATACCTAGCCAATTTTTCACACTACTGCGTGACATCCACATAAAAATGATGATGGAACTGGATGTTGAAAAAGTCGTAGACCTTGAATTGGGTGATGGAACAAAAAAATATAATCGTGAGGTGTAGTCTACTGCACTTGGCTGACTGTAATAAATTATGATCCGTTTTTTATTCATTCAAGAAAATCTAAAACGACGATTTGAATAATTTGGATGTATGATTGGCATTATTAGATTTAGCTAAACTGCAACAGAACTATGCGCAAAAATATAGTTCTCGCTATAGAATCCTTGATTACTTCAATGAAAGTTATCAACTCAAAGCCACTGTATGAACAACATATAATTACTTCAAACATTCATCTGTTTGTATAATTTCTGGCTGGTTATTATGCTATGGAATGCCATATTTCTCTAATTGTTTGGTTGAAGAAGATGGTTGGTGTGGATAGACTAAAAAGTGCAAATACATATTAGATAAAATTAAGTGTTCATAACACCATATCTTTCATCAGATAAAGATGTTTTATTATGAGATTTTCTAGGCCTACACATTTAGCATATCTCTTCGATCAAAAGCATAATCTTCTTCCCAAGCTATTTGGCATTGGAAAAAGACAATCCAGCCAGAGTCGGTTGAAGTTTTTTGAACCGTTTTGAAGTTTCAAAAATTGTGATCCGTTTTTTGAAACAAATCCAATAATACGGCTTTAATTTTTAAACTTGTTTTGAGCTTTTTAGTCTGTCCACACAAACTGTATATAAAATAATAGGGGAAACTTCCAAGTCTTGCTGAGCACTGGACTGGAATTTCCATGCAACAAAAAAATACTTGTATTACATAATGTGATTGGACATCGAAGAACCCTTACTTCCCGCAATCAGATCAATCGTTCCCAGAATTATTCTTGGAAGACGTTTGAAATGAATGATTACTTTAACCGTTTTTTAATGTGTCTGATTAATATAACTAAGACATTCAAAGAAAGAATATTAAACTCAAAACACATATACGTATTTCATTTGTTTCGCTGCCAATTTTTTTTTAAAAATCTGAAGCTGGCTATTGTTGTTTATCTAATAAATCACTCTTCTCATGTGTAAATATCATGTCTGATAAATATGTTTGTTCGATATATCTCATCTGGGAAGATAGACAATAAAAATCAAAGGGAAAATGTGTAAGCATATTCAAGCTTAGACAATGACGCAAACTTTAACTCGCGGGGATCCAACTCTGAAGACAAATTTCCTGGTATAAACAGCACCTGGCAAGATTGAACTTCTTTTCAATAAAGTAGAACCAACCCCACTATGGTAGTTACTTCTAGATTTGCTGACATTGCCCAAAAGTCGATGGTTCTTTTCCTTGCAGGAACCACAGGTTCGTTCTTAAAAGTGACCATTGTGAATTAGGAAAAATATAAACGATCTTTTTTTTAAAGTATACTACATGGTGAACGTTGGTGTACTTGTCAACAGACGCATTCACTTAAAAAAGGAAGGAAAGCTTGAAGAGGAATTGGTAAGACTACACGATTGCTATTTTACTATGAGTATACAGAAACTCCAACTGTTCCGTATAGGCACGTATGTCGGGTAATTTCTGGAAGGCCGGTGGAGATAGTCAAGAGTTACATGCTGAGACGCAGACAACACCTACACCTGTGCCTAGTGCTGAACAGCCTGGAGACCTTGCCAATATAGACTCATAGTAAAAAAGAAAGATGGTTTCAAGTGTCTTTATTGTACAGTTTCAGTTATTGTGTATATTATTAAAAAAACCAAAGAAAAAAAACATTCACAACCTACAACCTCTCATGAGGATGGCTTGTTACGGTGGATATCGGAGATGGCCTTTCAAATGCGGATGAGGATTGGTCCGTTGGAAACACCACACAGAATGCTTACCTTTTGAATGCTCGATTTGGATACTTCAGGGAGCCTCATTGTGTTTGGTTCCAAGTTGACCGTTAATATCGTAGGCATATCCTAACACACATACAAAAAAATAAGGAATGAAAACCTTGGAGCAAGGACTTACGAATATAAAAGGACAAAGTGCGTCTGGTAAATACTGTCCATGTTGGTTAAACCATGCCCGGCGTTCTTCTAGCTCGTCTGTTTACATAATATGAGCTGATGTTTTGGATTGCTGTTGTTATTTGACAAATAGCTCTTACTGTTGTAACTCTCTTCAGCGGCACGAATAAGTTCTTTTTGTTGTCTTTCCTGTTGTTCCACAACCCTTCTGCGACGCTCAACTTCCAATACCAGGTGGTTGTATGACTCGAGATATAATCGATACCTGTATATGTATATTAGAAGCCGTTTGCTTTAATTTAATTGTACACACCGCTCAGCAAGATCCATTAACTGTTTTAACAGAGCATCCAGATTATGTTTGCTCTCATTCATCTCAGTCTAAAATATAATAGCAAAGGTGGTTACACTCAGGAACAACTATTCTAGTCGCAAATAGGCTTTTGTTATTTACCTCTGCACTCAGCATCTTTTCATAAACTGTGTCCACTACTCCTCTTGGGGATCCAAATAATTCAAGTTCTGTAAGAACCCTTATGAGTTCTTTTTGGACTGACAGGTACACTTTCATTCGTACTCTGGTCTCTTCACTATTTGGAGATTATTAAATAAACTTATCGATGTTTGATATATCCTATTCAATATTTACCTCACAGACTCTACGATCTCTAGAGATTCTCGTAAGTCTTCAAGGATATCTGGTACATGATCGTGGTCATCCTGCAGCACTGTTATTGTTTAGTATAAGGCATGTCGGTCAACTGGTTTCAACAAACACGCGTACCTGAAATATCCAGTTGCTTGCATGCTTCTGGCTCCGACTGGCACAACCTAGATTATATTTTCGATCTGTTCAGAATCTGCTAATGTCTTTTTTAGCGTTGATTTCTGAAACCAGAAATACCTTGTAGCTTCTCCAAGCTGGTCATAATGGTTTGTAAGACTTGTCAAAATGTCTGCCATCTTTGAGATTTCGTCTTCTTGAATTTGAGTCTTCTCATTGGCAAAATTAGACGCTCCCTCGTCCAGCGATATGGACAGCGCAGATTCCTGCAAAATCTCTAACTCGCCCATGGCAGCAGAAAGTGTATTTGTCATGGCAATCAATGAAGAACACACATTCTAAATATCCCAAAGAAGAATATTTCAGTTAAACTTAAATCTCGAGCATAATTGTACAAACAAGTAAGATTTTCTTTTGGGACTCCAGAACATACTTCAATTTCACCAATTTCATCGTCTGTTTGTCGCTGTAATTCCAATACAGCTTGGTCGTCGATATAATTGAAAAGCGTAGTATTCTGAGATATAGGTGACACTCCACTTGCTTCCATTCCACTTTGGAATTGATTAGCTCTTTTATGATTCTCTTTAAGTATTGCCTCATCCACAGAATAATCCTTGAGCATCTCAAAGATTGTAGTCAACTCCATCGAGACATTGGCCAGAGTAGTCTCATGATCCTTTTGTTGTTGTTTGTTTATTTGTTTATTTGTTTGTACTCCCGATGCTTAACCAGCAGTATGTCTGGTGATCCACACTACCTTTATGCAGTTTCGTGCTTCATCTGTCTTGATTAAAATGAAATCTCGAATGCGTTCAAGTGTACTGAATTGACTGACAATGTGATTGTGGAGAAATAAAATCTTTGGCCATGTCTTCTCAATCACTTCTACATGTTTTCCAGACTCTTGGGAGCGGGTATTAGCTTGTGCGCACACATTCTGGCCAGTAGAGAGTGCCTTTTTAGCTGCTAGTAATAACTCGATAAGCTCTTGTTCCATAATGAGTCAAAGAAACAACTTTATGTGGAAGAGTGCTCTTTTACTTTTGAAGAAGGTCACATGATAATACACTTATGTAAGTGAATGATATGATGTTTACAAGTTTTCTTTATTGTTATTGAATGGTAGAGAAGATAATAAAGCTAATGTACATGAATCATTTACAAGAGAATTTTTATTAATATATATCCAGAGTAGTATATACGTGGGTATATATCACTATTACCAGAAGAACTTCTAACACTGGCTAAAATATGGCAAACAAAGCTTTCGGAGTGAATATTTAAAGCTTCGGTTTTTGCATAAAATCAAAGCGCTGTGTTTTTGTGTCAGAAATAACATTTGTGTATATTTAATCAACGTATGGTAGATAAAGTTGTGTATGTGTATATGTAAGTATGTATATATGTAAATATGTAAGTAAGTTATTAATATTTGTTTTAAAAATTAGAACAAGTTAGAGAAGTAATACAGTGAGATAATTACAAATAAAAGATAGATGTAGGAGATATTAAAATACAAGTTATAGAAAGAATAATTAAGTTAAAGATAATATAATATGAGGATAAGGATAAGGATAATTTGTTTTGGTACCAACTCAATCGGCTTCATACGCCTACTATTCTTGCCCTCATTGTCGCTCGGATATCCCTCGTATAGCCCATTCCATCACTCCTTCTTTCCACACTAGGTCATGACCCTCTCCCTCCAATATTTTTAAGTGAAGATCACGAAGACTATTTGCGAGCACATCGATACCTCGCTGAGGTATTAGCCCATCCTTGTCTCCCCAGACTGCAGAAACACTTGTCTTGATATCTGAGTAGTTGAATCCAAATTGATTGTATTTTTCCAGAGCGACCAGCACATCTGCTAATTGACCTTGATTGTATGGCTCAGCCGTCCGTTGTTTGTTCATAGTAAGGTAAAGTGACACATGCTTTGGGCGTACAACGTGTCTAAGCGGTCGGTGGGGTGGGAAATCTGTGGTAAATTCTAGACATTCATCCAAGGATGCAAGGAGCTCGTCTTCTTCTAGTGCCGTTAACTTTTGCTGATGTGTTTTTTGCGGTGGTGATTCTATGCCTTTCTTGGACCCATAACCTCGTTTATCAGTTTCGCTTGTGCGAGGAGAATCCTCTGTTCCAGTGCAAAAGCCCTCATCAAAGGAATTGTTGGAGCTTGTGTTTGCACTTGTCGTATTTGTGCTACGTGGAGTTGTGTCTCTGGATACACTCAAACCCTTATTGAACATCCACATAACATCCATAGCAAGCGATGCCGTACGTGTGACAATCGCTGCTGGTAGGCGCCGGGCCCATTTAAATGTGTTTGCGGCCTGAGTTGACACCCAGGGAGATATCAAAAATACTGGGCCAAATACGCGTGAAGGATATTTGTGTGCAATTGCAAGTGCAAATACGCTTCCTACAGACTGGCCAATTATTCCAAATTGCTTTATACCCAAGTAATCTGCCAATTGAATTATCACATCTGTGTATACATTTTATATAAATATTAACAAATCCAATAATATTTAAGTTTAAAAATGATTAGTGTGTATGATTACCTGCCCAGGCTAGAGCACTAATATGCTGTAAATTGCATTCATCACTGAGTCCGTATCTGTAAATTATTTTTAAATATAATATAATATAATAAATAATAAAAACAAGGGACGCCGGTTAAAAGTGCAAATAGACCATAGCAGGAATCCCTATTATTCACACTGTACCCCGGTCGCTCGGGCCATATCATGCGTATTCCATAGCGCTGTGCCAACTCTGCAAACATGACACCCACCAGCCGCGTACAACCATGGCCTCCAATTACAAACACAGGATAGTCTGAATAGGAAGAACCATAGTCGGCATAGCCAACGTTGTGTGATTTGAGTTTGTTGCCTGGCTGGGCATTGTATCGAAAGGTCTGATGCATTCGAGGTTCGTCAATGCTGTTAAATCGCGGAATCAAAACTGGTTTTTTGTTAGCTGAGAACACATGTTCTTTATGGTTGATTGGTTTCAATGGAGGCGAGGAGACGGCAGGTTGAAATGCATGATAGCTTGGCGATGTAGGTGATGTTGGTGATGTTGGTGATGTTGGTGTACTGAATCCAGGGCCGTAGCTTGTACTTCGGTCTGGAAGGTGTCCGAGATATTCGCGTGGTCTTTTCCTCAGGCGTCCATTGCCAGTTGGTAATGGCGTTGAGCGGGAACTGGTAATGGTTGTTGGAGACAATGGCGGAGATCTCAGGTCTGATGCATAGATTGACCGTTCGTAAGATTGATCAACATCGAGACATTGTTCTGGTCGTTGGTTCTCGCGATTACGCATAGGATAAAACTAAGCAGACGATAGTGAAGAAACCAGGGCACTTTGTTAAGCACAAAGATATTTAGCTCCCCTAATTTTCCTCGTGGCAAAGAATGATGATCCTTCCACTCACAACTTGCAATAGACACAAGTTTTTTTTAACAGCGCCCTAAAGACCGCCCTTGTGCGTACAACGGCAATCAACCCAAACAAGAAAAAAAGTTTCCCTTTGTATGCCTCCTTTGGGGTGTCTATCAAATCCCTGCAGCCCAAAGGAACGATATCATAGAACAATATATTATTGTGAATAAACTTTTTGAAGCCACACACACACACACACACAAAAGACCCCTAAGGCCCGACCATTTGGCTTGGTAAGCAATAAATAAAACATTTATTTATTTGAAGTAGAAGAATAATATACCCTACTACCTTACTAATTTCCAGTCAAAGGACAAGTATAATTTTGTTAAAACAATTCACTGAACTTCACACAGTCTACTGTATCACTTTAATATTGCACAGACTATTTTGGAAATATCTAGGACAAGGGTCGGTGTCCTACAAACTTCATTTGCCACCATAGTTATCCCCTCTTTAACCTATACCTTGAATATATTTTTACATATATGCAATATTAATATTAGCAGAGAGTGAAAATAAAGGTTAATAATAGAATACATAAATCAGGAAAAAAATTGTTGGCATTTTATTTGTGTATGTAATTGTCAGTCCAGCTGTTTCTTTCTGTATCTGGTAGACTTGTAAGATTTTGTTTTAAAAGTTATTTTAGCATAAAAGGATATAAACTATTGGCTACATATTAAGCCAATTTAAACAAGTTTTGTATTAACATTCTTTAGACCATTGCATTTCTCTTTTATCCAATCCACTGCTTGGACCCATTTGGTATCTTTCTTGTCACGTTTGGATCGACATATGAGGGATAGGTGTACTGTCAGAACAGCTGGTGATACATAACATTCATCTTGCTTTTCGGACTTCTTTTGTTGTCGTTTTGGTGCGTTGGTCGATTGCTGCAACCCTACCCATCTGTAAAAGGCATCAGGTTTATGAACTGATGTACATAATGCTTCAATAGCTTCGTGTTGGTCAGAATCTCCCACATAATATGCTAATCTCCAGGAAGGTATGGTATGCAGGTGTTTTTCGGCAGGAGACGCCTGACGAGACTGAATGACACGCACTATGCTTTTTCTCACATTGAGCTGTCGCGTCCTGCTTGGCTTTATGATGTCGATTGGATCATTCTGCCAGATATCAGGCTGAAATAGAGAGTTTTTATCACTCATATTCGATCCGTCACTGCTCTGAGAGATAAATGTATTGACCGTCATCCAAGATTGCTGCCTGAGCACCATTTTTCCTCTCAAGGATCCGCTGCTCTTTATAATATCTTCATTACCGTCCGTCATTGATACACGTCTCAAAACAGGTGGCTCTCTTGATTTGTCTCTGTAGTATCTTTTCGGCGCTATTTTTGCCATTACAAAGGTTGCCATCTGGCTATCTTCATCTAGTGATTTAAACTTAAAGAATGTTGTAGATTTCCCATGGCCTTCCTGATCTATCACCGATTGTAATTGAACATGCGGTAGCTTGTACAAACGTAAAACACACATAGCCAATAGATACAGCCTCTGGGATACTCCAGCCACCGAATAAAGGGTCTCCAAATCAATGCTAGTCTGCAGGAGCACATTAATGATCAATTCATCAGGAAGGTAATCAAGTGTTAAGGGCATTTGAACGGAAATAGGCAAGGAGGCATTGCTATCCTCTTGGATTGAACTGAGCATTAGTGGTTCTGATAAGGAACTTGGCGCTTTTGACTTCCAGCTGATAAAATTAATCTTCATGATAGTTTTTTTTTTGAGTTTGATTAAATGGTTGAATATGCTTATATAAAGCAAAATATAAACAAAAGTGAAAGAGTGAAAGGAAAATGTAAATGAACGAAAGAACTTTTTAATACGGCTGTAAAAAAAAAGAAGGAAACAAGTTACTGGCGCAGATTTATACAGTCTTTGCGACGTCCTTTACCATTTGGTTGCTGTAGAAAGTCTGTCGAAGGTATCCCTGCCTCGGTCTCCTTTTTTCTTCTGCTTGGCTCAGATCATAGTGCTTATAATCAAAAGATATCCAATGACAATACAGTATAACTTGATATTACCAGCATACGGCTAAAGACATATTATATTTTACGGATATCATCTACATTATATGTTGGTATGACAGTAAGAATAGAATCCTAAATAAAATAGTCGTAGTTATGCTCTTGTGCTAGTCAAACGTATCAGTAACTAAGGACCAATTGAGATATGTCTATAGAATTGTAGATAGAGAGAAGTGGTATCAAAAAGGGGTAATAAAGGGTGGTAGACAACAATTGCTGAGTGCGCCTTCTCACTGCAGGTCATAAAAGTAAGGGCCATCCTTTTGCCGCTGGTTCCATTTATGGAAGGTCATGTGTACTCTCATTTTAGATACGCCCAAGAACAAGTATGTTTGTTATCGACAACCAAAATGTGTCGAGCGGGCTAATGGTTTTTCTTAATGTATTAGAATTAAGAAGACATCTCAATGCCTAGTAAGCGAGTCTCAATGAAGTATTATAGGCAATTTTGATCGACACATTTTACCTGCATAGAGTTTTTCTGTATTTGCAAAGTTACCCACTCAGTAAATCCAGGCCTTCTCTTCGTTACCAAATTAGCTACAAAAAGAGATATACATCATATTCTTGCCCTGAAGTTAACAAGGTCGATTATCAATTGCCTACTTTATAAGACAGCATATAGACATTGCAAATTTAAAGGAAGATAAAAAAAAATGCGCAAAATATGTCGACCCAGTCTGTAAATTTAAAGTAGAAAGAAAAAACAAATAGTTTCCGCTATTTACTCTACCAGAAAACCTTCTTAATGTCCTTCACCTCAAATAGATAACACAAAGGATACGATTTTATCAAACAAACTCTGAAAGAAAAGTTGCTCATCTTTTAGTGTGTACTATTGCTTAAACCCAAAGATTAACATAATTCTTTCGGTTGTTATACAATATTTCAAGGCTTTTTACAATTTACCATTCAATTTGATATTTATCCCAAGCTGTAAAGGTCTTCAGCAGAAGTTTTCTTGCTCTAGAGTTTGTCATTTGCAATAAATTATTTGAATCAGTCTGTATTTTTATTTTTTTATCTAAAGTATGCTCGATGATTTTTGGAACCCCGTTTTTATTAACACAAAGATCTGTAGTTTTACAGTTTTAAAGTAAAATGCACTTCTTTTGGAAATACCTGTCAATTTCATTAGTATAAAGTATAGAAAGATTGTAGGAGTGTAGTAAAAGGTATTAGCAGATACTGTAATCAGTGTCAAGATTTGGTATACTATTGATAATGTCTTTTCTAATTTATGCCATTTTCAAGGCTAAATTTTAATAATATAGAGAATACCCAACAGGACTTGGAAGAATCTTTATGACCTCAGTATGCTTTTATCTAGAGTTCTATTCAGTCAGACGGAATATTTGGTGGCCAAGTATTGGTTAAAATCCAACATCATTGAAATCAATATTCAATGTTTTCTAATATATAATACACTATGGTTTTTTGTTTGTATGGAGCGGAGCTCTGGTTTATTGGTGGGACTCTTGTCCAAAAGGCTTAAGAGGCGCCACAACTTGTTTTTGGTTTTTCTATTATTTAAATGTTTTTGGGGATTTTGTGTTTTAAGTTGTAAATGTAATGTAAAAAAAAAAGTGGAAACGAAGAAACGCGATGAACTTAGACAGAAAAAGGGCGTTGATCAAGGTTTTCTTCGGATTGTAAACGGGAAAGCAGGGAGTTGGCAGTGGTAGTGGCATTAGCGGCAACGAAAGGTGATTGATCGAATATGAAAGCCCAGTGATGTCTCCACAAGGCTAAAAGAACAGAGCCAAGGATTGAGGCAGGATGTGAAGTGGGATCAAGGGGGGGAGGGAAGGAAAACTTGTATAGCGCATTGTGAATGTCAGAGGATTGGGGGGAAAAGCCGAAATGCGCGAGCCAGAGTGTGTGCCAGAGAGGAAGCTTGAGTGGGCATGCGTAGAGAAAATGGTCTTGAGAGTCAATTTCCGTTCCACACAGCGAACAATTAGGGGAGGGAAATGAGGTGGGAATACGGTTATGCAGCACGGATTGACATGAGATCTTGTGGTGAAGCAGCCGGAACCAAATGTTGCGAGAGGCATACGGAAGGATAAAAGACCAGAATTGACGCCATTTGATGGCTCGTATGTTGTGCGGTACATCCTCGATAGAAGAAGTGACGACTTCACAGGAGGAACGGAATTGGCGTGTAGACAAGCGTTTCCAAGGAAAGGTAGGAGAGAGGGCCGACAGGAGTGTGGAAGGGTCAACCTCAGTGCCCGTGCGAGCCATCAAGTCAGGGAATTGTTCGGTCAAGATACTTTGAGGCAGGCAAGCGCGAATGACGAATGCGTGAAGGAAAAGAGAGTGATCATCCACCCGCTGAAGGACTTTGCGGAGGATGCGTGGTGAACGAGGAAAGGAAGAAGGTAAGCGGCGAGAAAGGATATCCAAAGTGGTGTTGATCTCGTAGGCATCCCGGATCCGGAGGTGACGCCAAGAAGCAGGAAAAGCAGGGAGACCATGTGGAACCACAACTGCAGAGGCGAGAGGAATGTCCAGACAAGTCGGTAGATTTATCACAGTAGAGTCAAAATCGTGAGGCAAGAGATCGCAGGCAGCAAAAAGGTTAAAGAAAGGACTGGTGTAAGTTCGGAATCGAGGGTGTCTGAGGTCAGGAAAAATGAAAGGAAGATGGGGATGGACATCAGGTAGATAATGCCGAAGAAGATATAGCAGCCAAGGCAACACCAGACCAGAAGGAGACGAAGTGGATTGGAATAGAGGTCGAAGCCAACGGAGCTGAAGGGCACCTTGTTGCAGTTTTGGATTCAAAACCCCTAAACCGCCCATTTTTGTGAGGAGACATAGAGTGTCAAGTCTAATCGGTGGGAAGCTTCGATGCTGAAGAAAGCGACCCATGAGAGAGCGAACTTTTGTAAAGAATGTGCCGGGAACAGATACAACACGAAGAACGTGCCAGAGCTTTGACAATATAAGAGAGTTTAGGACAGTAGCA
Source organism: Phycomyces blakesleeanus NRRL 1555(-) (assembly GCF_001638985.1). Taxonomy (NCBI): domain Eukaryota; kingdom Fungi; phylum Mucoromycota; class Mucoromycetes; order Mucorales; family Phycomycetaceae; genus Phycomyces; species Phycomyces blakesleeanus. Next base: position 841,132 of record NW_017265144.1, read on the forward strand.
CGGCCACGGAAGGACAAGGCGCGGGAGAGGTGGATATGTGAAGCTCGCTCTATCTTAGACAAGATTTGTGAGCAGAAGGAGTTGCGTTGGGTGAGGGAGGAGATGATCGGAAAGCCAAGGTAGCGGAGAGGTTCTGGAGAGCGACTATCATGCCAATCGACAATCTGCAAGCTGTGAAGGGTGTCCGCCCAGTGAGGATGAGGTCTGCCTGACAGAGAGAAAGCTTGGGTCTTGTGAAGGTTGATGCGTGCGTTGGAAGCAGAGGCATAGGTGGCGAGGTGGTGCTGCAATCGGGACATGTCCTGGATCTGCGGGAGGAAAACCAGAAGATCGTCGGCATAAGCGAGTAGCTTTATGGGTGGAGGTGCGGGATGTTCAGGCGTACTTTGGATCTCAAATCCAGGAAACTGAGGGTCGTGTATGAGTCGGCGCAAAAGTGGTTCAAAGGCCAGGTTAAACAGAACAGGGGACATGGGGTCACCCTGTCTGAGTCCACGTGCTTGACAAAGAGGACGAGAGAGAAAACCGTTCACATTAATCTTAAGGTCGGAAGAGAAGAAAAGATTAGTGGTGCAGGTTATAATTGAAGGAGGAAAACCGAATTTAACAAGAACTTGTTGAAGATAGTCAGGGTGAACCCGATCGTAAGCCTTTTCCTGATCCAAGAGAAGACCGATTCCAGAGTGACCAGTAGAATTGGCATGATCCATAACCAGCTTCGTAAGTATACCGTTATCAGCAATGAAGCGACCACGGACAAATCCTGTTTGATACGGAGATACAAGCACTCCAGCAGCTTTGACCATTCGAGCGTTGAGAAGCCGAGTGAAAATCTTGGCATCGGCGTTGATCAGAGCAATCGGTCGCCAATTCTTCAGGGATGAGAGATCGCCTTTCTTGGGCAACAGAGAAACACATGTTGTTTGCCAGGATGAAGGGAATTGGCCACTACTAAGAGCATCATTGTACACTTGTGTCAGCAACTGGGAGCAAGAATGGTGATGAAAAATGAGTTGGAGGATCTCATAAGGGAGGCCGTCCGGTCCTGGGCTACTTGTTCGTGGAGAGCGAGACACGCCTTCTCGTATGTCTTCGATGCAAAGTTCAGCAGTCAGAGAGGAACATACGGTATCAGAGAGGCAGAGATCGTTGGGAAGGTGGCGAAGTAAATCGTCTATGGCTAGTTGATCTATTGGTTCAGGTGTATACAGGCCTTCGTAGAAAGAAGCGGCAGCTTCAGTCATGCCATCAGGCTCAGTGTGTAAGTGGTCAGTGATGGGATGGCGTAGTTTGGTAATGTTCTTTCGGGCTTGGCGTTCTGCAACTGTTCGCTTGAGGTATCCTGCGGAGATCTCTCCATTCTCTCGCCAATGTTTGCCTGCACGCAGGGCAAGAATTTCCACTCTCTCCAGCTGGACTTGTTGCAACTGTCTTTCAATAATGGGCAATTGGAAGTTTTGGGCGGGTTGTTGTCTGAACTTGTGGATTAACTTGTCACGTTTACTTTGAAGTCTGGCCTCCAGTGTAGTGAGTGTTTGTGTGCGGCGCCTAGTAAAGGACTTAATGAATTTTGTAAGCATATGTTTTAATCTATCCCATTGGTCTTGTGGGGACATATAGGGAGAAAGTAGAAATACGGAGGTAGAAATATAGGCGTCAAATTCAGTGCAAAAAGTGTGGTTGCGGGCAAGACGAGGGTTGGCGCGCCACATTCCCTTTCCTGTTGCATGGTTGGCGGTAAACTTAAAAGTAGTGGCTACTAGACAATGATCGGACCAATTCGGATGTATATAGGACACAGAAGAGGACTGACGGCACGGGGCAAGGTCGGAAGAAGCAAATACATAATCTATGGAGGAGGAGCAAAGTTGTCGGTGGAAGGTTGGGGCAGGGACTTCACCACTCAATGTGACACAATCCACGAAATGGTTAGAAATAAAGTTAAGCCATTCGGGAGGGGCCTGGCGAGGGTTAGAAGAAGTAGTGCGGTAGGTATAATTGAAGTCGCCCAAAAGTATGCATGAGGATGGGAGACGAGGAAGTAGTGATGGAGAGTTGAGAAGAGAGCGGAGGAAAGAAAAGCGGTCCCGGTAGGAAGCTGGGGCATAAACAACGCATATACGGAAAGAGGGAATGGAATTATTAGTATGTATGACTGTAGTAGAGATGCAACGGCCACAAGGGCTGAATAGAGGGTTAATGAAAGATAGGTGCGGAGAAAGAGAAACAAGACCGCAGTGCGGAGACCATAAGGAATCTTGGGCATGGAATTGTGTATGGAACATCTGTTGGAGAGGTTCAGTATTGGCATGAGTTTCTTGAAGGGCGAGTAAATCGATCCCGCAGGATCGAAGGTGTCTTATAAATAGGGAGCGCGTTTGTGGGTGGTTAGTTTTAGCTAATCCACGGCAATTCATAGATGCAATTTTTATCATAATTATTATTGGGGGATAGTTTCTTCAATACCCTTCATAGGGTCGTCTTCGCAGTTTTTCTCAAAGTATGCCTCCACCTCTGCCAAGTCGTCATCGGTGAGCGTGGGATCATCAGCGGGGAGTGTTCCCCTATCAACTAAGTTCGCCTCAAAAGGGAGTGGAGGTGTTTTTGGTGTCTTGGTGCGTGAATCGGCGGGTACAGCTTTGGTGGTGTTGGCGGGGTTGTGTTGAGACCCGGCAGAAGAGAGGGAAGGGTCAAGTAGGGCATAAGGGTTGGCTGTGGTGAAGGAGGGGGGGAGGGACTTCTTCATATGTGAGCCAGAGTGAGTGACAGTGGGTCGGTTGGTGGTGTTGCGGGTGGCAGTGGTGCGATGGGGGCCATGCGGTTCAGGAACCTTGCGATCCCGTTTGTATGAGTTGTCCACTTCGGCAGCACGAGGGCATTTAGAGCGAAGATGGCCGACCTGATGGCAGCCATAGCACGAGCGAGTTTCTTTTGGTCGAGTGGGGCAGTTGTCGCGGTCATGGCCCATGGTTTGACATAGAGCGCAATGGGCTCCCATATTGAGCCAAGTGGCCAAGAACGTCGTGTTATCATCGAAATCCATTTTAAAGCGAAGTGGAAGGAGGGCACCTTCCTCATATGGAGGACGCTCCACATATGCGTGTCCACTTCCATCCATAAACCCAAACAACGTGTTAATGGAGATATCGTGCACATAGCCATATTTCGTGAGAGCATTACGAAGTTTGGTATCCAAGGTAGCGTATTCTTGAGGAGGGAATCGGGGGAGCTTTGACAAAGTCAGCTTAAACAATTTGGATGAGCTAGCAATGGCAGGGGAGGCAAGAACAGTTTCGTTGTTGTACCGAAAGCCTACACGACAAGCACGAGCACAAACATCTTTGGAGCTCAAGTGGAGCTCAAAGAGGGTACCAGCTTTATTGGAAGGGTTCAGGCCAAAGATTTCGCCAGGCAAAAAGGACTGGAGCAGAGCGTCAAAGAAAACAATGAATTCGGGAGAGGTTTCCGGGGGAGTAGTGTAGTAAACGGAGAACTGGCTAGTACTTTCTCGCCAAGTGCGAGGTTTTGTCAGGGGGTCATTAGACCCAAGTACGATGGCATGGCGGAATGTCGGTGCGGTGTTTGTTAGGGCAGTCAAGTAGGTGAGAGGGAGTCCGGGTGTGGGTGTTGTGATAGTGGGTGAATTGTTTGTATGGCCGTTTATGAGGTGTTCCCCTGTGGGGGGGTCCGGTTGTATAGCGGAGGAAGCCATGATATAATACACTATGGGAAAAAGGTGGTCTTTTTTGAATTTGTGACTTCATTTTTGGCCTATAATAATCAAAAAATCACCAAAAATCCAAGTTGAAACAAGAAAATCTTTGTTCTTTGAAATGGTTGATAAAAAGCAAATGAATCGCTTAAAATTAAATCTCAGGAGGGACAAATGTCCATTCTAATTAAACATCTTACATTTTTGGTAAATATATATTGGAATTGAGAAATATTGGATGTCAGAAATAAAAAAAAAAGAAAATATCTAAACTTTCTGCTGCTTGGATAAAATTTGTTAAGACAATTTGAAAAAAAAAGAAAAATTTATTACAAAAAAAAAAAAACAAATTATATATCACTTAAGGCACCAAGTGTCAATTTTGGGCCACGTTTAAGGCTAGGCCAAATGATGTAATGGCTACCATTGACATTTGATGGCACCAAGCCAACCAACTCTACAATGTCACTGGCATGAATCACTATAGTCTTCGGCTTTACTACAGATGTAATAGGCAATCCATTTTTCAAATGCACACTATATATGGTTATGAGAGCTAGTGGCCATCTCTTCGAGTTGTGTACATGTTGGAAGAATATAACCACCTTTCCGAAGAAATGCTTATATCCTGGACGGTAAGAGCGGGATCTTCTGGAGTTCATGTCCACTTGTAGCTGCACATGAACATGACATGCCTCTCTTGTAGAACTTTGGTTGAATGCAGCGTCAATAACACAACCATTAAGATAGGCCTTGCGGCTTGTCTTTATGGAAGGCTCAAGCATACTAAATTCTTCCCCCTTCAAATCATAAAACGTTTTAAGAAGCAATGAAAGATGAGATCTATCTTCAAAGCTATCGAAAATTGTTAAATTCTTCAAAGGCCCCCAGAACTCAATCTCACACTCAGCATTGGCAGGATCACCTCCTTCTGTAACAGGCCACCCATCGGTATATGCACTGTAAACTAGAAGGTTAGCTGGTGGAGTTTTTGTGTTTGCAACGGTTGTCAGTTCCGCTACACGCCGGGATTGCGCCAGTCTGATCATGATGTTTCCAGCATTGACACTGACTTGGGAGTTACTCTTGATGGACCTGGAGTACTCACCAATGGCTCTTTCCACGGATCGTGTGCTATATGCTCTTGGCGGGCCATATAGATCAATCATCTGAGGATAATGCTGAATAATGTGCTGGTTAATTGTGAACACGCCAATGTCAATATCTGCTGTAGAAAGAAGACTCTCTAGGAATAAGTTCCATTCTACAAGATTACTAAGAAAAAAGGTAAAAGTAAATTACTATGAAAAATGAAATAAAATATGGCATTAAACATACCTTCTTATCGAGGTTTGATCCTCTGCTGATAACTCCCAGCTCATGAGTAAATTGCATGTTTGAACCAGGCCAAGTAATGCATTTCGGGCAACCAAGTCCTGGACACGCTCTGCAACCAACGTGGGGACAACAAAGAGTAAAAAGTCTGCCCAATCCACAGCTCTAAAGAAACCGGCATTCTTTGTCACGTCTCTCCAGGCACCATGCAACGATGTAGGGATTGTAGATTTTGTGGCTACCATTGCAGCACCAATCTCCCTTTGAGTGGCAAGAGAAAGACATAGAGGATGCTTGATTCCATACTTTCCGCGTACAAGTCCCCATACCTGTTTACCGATTCCGTGGCACAGACCATGCATCTCGTCTAACGCGAAAAAAAACGGGCCAGAGAATGTTTCCATTGAGGCTAACGGTGACTGACCATTGAGCCCCTTTCTGTCTTCACTGCTTGCCAGATTGTAGTTTCTGAAACTCTCCAGTGAGCGCGTCTGGGTTCCAGGCAACATGCGGAAGTACTGGCCATGTTTAGGAGTTTGGCCCACTACGTGACAAATATGACAGCCATTCTTACTCGTGTGGCCAACATGGCATGCCAGCTTTGCCAGAGCTGGAATATCGCCAGTGGCCATGAGGACATGTACCTTTGCCCTGATCGTTGTCGTCGGTGTCTTTACTTCCATGCCTTCTGTCTGGAGCAAACGGAGATCTCTCAGCATTGGCTCAAGAAAAGACCAGATGTCACTGGGACCAGTGCAACCAGGAAGCATTGCTATTTGGATCATCCTGTTTTTCTCATAACGGATCGTCGGATTCAAGTTCAAGACAGTTGCATGAACAATGGTTACTGATCCAGGTACATTGTGTGGGTTGAACCCATCCATGGACAACGAAATCGCAATATTGTTTTCACCAGAAAACAGATGCTTCATGGATTGGTATACATGACCATCGAAAACATTTGCTTTCTGCCCGTCTTGGCTGGATTGGTGGTTATGACGATAGAGCATTTCAGCCCTGGTCTTGTCATCAGCCAAGCACAAAGCAAGCTGTCTGGCCAAAGGAAGCTGTACGATCGATCTCACAGGAACCCTGGTGTCACTTTTGCTAGTTTGGCCATTTTTGTATCTTGCTTCACTGCATTTTACGCATGCGATATCATTCTCGTTGTTGAACTGCATACAACCTCTGATGCAAATGTCGTATCCGTCTGCTTTGATACCCGAGAAGCGCTCAAGAAGCTTGTTTCCAAGGTGTGGGCTGCATGCTCGGTACGTAATATTGATAGAACAATCAAGGATCTGGTTGAAGTGTTCTACAATCTTTTCGTGGGCTCGACGAGAAATTCCGAACTCTTGGATCAACTGCATGAACGCGAGATTCTTTTTATCATCGTTGCTGGGAACAGGAAGAGGCTGGCTAAAATCAAAGACTAGCGAGGGTGTGGTGCCTTCAATTTCGTCAATGACATTCTCGCATTCTTCTCCAAAATCGTACTATAGTAAGATAAACAACAATAAGTATGATTATCATAATATATGTATTTATGTATCTCACCATGGACTCATCATCTTCAGTACTGTCAATGATATCCATATCCCCACTACTGCTTGTGTTGATGTTTTCTCTGTTTGTTTATCAAAGTATACAGCTAATTAATATACTGTCTATCGTTTTGTGTTTTTGCTTTTGATAAGCTTACCCAAAAGCCAAGTTAGGAACCATTGCTGATGTAAACTGGCTTTGATCAGGAAGAGAGACAGTTTGGGAAACTTCGCCATTGGCAAGTAATTCTGCCCTATTTGTCATGCATCGTTCGAGACATCTTTTATATGTTCGACTGTTATTAAAGGTCGACTTGCAAGTACGGCATTGGTAACGAGGGGCTTTTGTAATTTTGGACATGTTTGAGGTAGGTAAAAAAAAAACTTTGTTATATAAGTAAGAATAGAATTAATTACTTTCTGAATGTATAGCTTTATACTTAATTATATAAAGACAATGATGTTATATGCATTCTGAATATATGCTCGGGATCTTAAAGAAGTATCTGTATGTCATCAGTGAAGTTACTAGATCAATGTTTCTTCAGGAGTAACCAATAGATTTGTACAGATAATTTGAAACTAATAATTTGAAGCTAAAAAATTGAAGCTAAAGATTTGAAACTAATAATAGTTTCTGGTAAAAAATTTTCTCTTTCTTTCTTTTTCTATAACAAACACGTAACTGATTTTTTCTTACAATTATGAACAATACAGACAATACAGTGATTCAGTTGCTTCAAGGAATACAAGCTGCACTTATTTCCCTAAAGAGTGGTCAAGAAGCATTGCTAGGCCGTCAAGAAGCATTAGAAAAAAGACAAGATGCGATGCAACTTCAAATGACAAGTTTTTACAATGAATTTAAAGATCGGGAATTTCCAGATAGAACTATTGTAACCTCTACCAGTGTAAGCAAATACTATAACAACTAAAGTCCTTTCAATTAATGTCAAACATAATAGACTCTTACTGGCATCATTCCAAGACCCGTATCAAAAATCAACGATATAACTTTAAAGCATATATACAAGATGATAACAGACGATCTTAGAATAGAATTGACCGAGGAAACCAAGAGAATTGTTAACACATGTACCAAGGTCATATGTGATCAACTGGCAGCTCTTCCATCTGTTCAGGATCTTGGAACAAACCCTGGCTGGTCATTGCTTCCTCAAGAGGATAAAAACAGGCTGTGTATCAATCATTCCATCATACTCAGAGACAATGGAATCGATTTTACCAGATGCCACAGAAACTGGGCATCAATTGCAAGGGTTAGCCAGCTCTGGAGAGGGCGTAAGAAGCGAGAATACTCTGGTAAGTTCATATCTGGTAGGTACAATAAATTGTGTAATTAATGTGAGAATATGTAATAATCTGAAGGAATTTTAGCCAGTACGATTCATGAATAAAATATTATTTCTATTATAACAACCAATAAAAACATTTTTAAATAATGATCTTCTATGAAATAAATTTTTTTTGCCCAATTAAAACTGTGAATGAATCAGAATATATATATGAGAACCAATTGAGAGAATGCTTTTGTTTAAATGACCAATACTATCAATGTGCATACTGCAATAAAGTTTATATTATCCAATTAAAAGTAGCAGTATAACGAAAGTATCTTATGAGTGACAATACAAAGATTCTTTTTTTCCATCTATACCAATAAGAAAGCTCTTTTTTATTTTCTTTCTACCAATAGAACGAGAAGAATAATACATAAATTTAAATATCGGGATATGAATAAAACCTAACATCCATCAGTCAACGGAGATCTAATTATATTTCCAAAAATAGGGATGATCTTTTTGCTGGTTTTACCAAAACTGCCACCCAAAAGACCACCTAAAATACCACCTAAAAGACCACCAAAAAGACCACTTTTTTTCCCGTAGTGTATGTATAGCTCTTGTGATGTTAAACAAATCCCCTTTTTTATTTTTGACTAAGTTTATATCTAGTAGTTTGTAAAGACACTGATTTTACAATTTAAATTAGACTTTAACTGGACTTATCTTGATATAAAATCATTATAGTCTTCTTCTTTCCATACTTGTTCTGTCATTTTTCTAATATTTTTTTAATATTCTTTGTTAGAGGCAGCGTTATAAGGATGAGAAGGCTAAAGAAGAACATTATTCTATTACTTTTGCTAATAATAAAGTCAAAAATAAAAATAAAAAAACTTCTATAAAAAATCTAAATTTGTTGGGCCAATTATAAGAAAAATAAAATGCCTAAAAAGGTATAGCTCTACTATATTTAGATAATTTGATTGGATTAGATAAAAAGTAATTTGAGCTCCCATAAATAGTATTCGTTGTAAATACTTTTAATTTACTAAAAGCCAATATTCTATTCGCAGAGTTGTAATGTCTGCCATCTACTACAGTGTTTTTTTCTACAGTGTGCTGAAATGTACACTACGGAATTACAATTTGTGCCATTTCCTACAGTGGCGCACTTTGTGTAATATTTTACATTTTAAGCAAACAAGTACTCAAGTCACTAATCCAATTACTATGTTCTATTTGTATTTAAAAGGGGTACAAGAGAAGAGTTTTAATTAGGTACAGGAACATGATACCTTCAAAATAAAAATATTAAATGAATAATTAGAATGAGAAAAAGGAAAGAATATTACGTGTGTGCTTGGAGTTTATACGTCCTGTAATGACAAGAATCACGTGAATAGCGCACGGTGTGTGGGACGGTGGCGATCGTGTAGGCAGGCAGATTTTGATTCGTTGTTGGCTTGTCATGCAACCCAGAGAGTGAACGTGTGCAATTGGCTGAGATAAAGCATTCGTACGCCGACGGGCGGGGATTGATGAGTAAAGAGAGAAAGACAGGGAGATAGAGAGGGAGGTTCCAGACCTTGATTCTGTCCGGAGGATGAAATGGACAGCCCAAGCCACCTCATTGTGCTGACACGACCTGATCGTTCCAAAAAAAGAGCGGCTCCCAACCAGCCTAGGATGTCTTCCTCTTTGAGCACCAGTGGCCTTGTGTCTGCCAACATCAAACTTTTCAACAGCAAGGCCGACAGTGGCCACCCAGACCCAATAAAGTCGAGTACTTCCAAGGCCCTTTCTCAACCACACCCTCAACCACAATCTACGTCCTCTACAACACAACCCATAAAACCCCTTTTACCGCCTAAACCAACCAAACCAACCAAACCCACAAAGCCTATCAGCCATCAATCGACAGAACCAGAAAACAATGCAATTCCTCCCCCACCTCCACCACCTCCACCTCGTCCTAGCCAGGCAACGCTTAAATCCATAAACGCAAAGAACAATGCAATTACCAACAGCTCTACAAGTGCTGGTCCAGTCATTACATTAAACACCCCAAATAGGGGGGATCAATCCCGACGTACAATGGAAGACCCAAAGACCTTTGGACTCATTAACCAGGTTGGCTCAACAACAGCTGCCTTGAAAGGTGTTTTGGACAAGGTAGTTGGTAGTGTGAGTGATCTTTGGACAACTGCACAGAGTTCCAATCAACCTATACCTGGTGGTAGTGGTAGTAGTAGTGGTGGTGGTAGTGGTTCTCAATCCAGAACAAAGATCTCCTCACCTTACAATCTAGTACATGTTACGCATGTTGGATTCAATCCCCAAACAGGCGAGTTTACTGGTCTTCCACGTGAATGGCAAATACTGTTAAAAGAAAGTGGCATCACAAAACGAGAACAGAAAGAAAACCCTCAAGCTGTGCTAGACGTCATTGGGTTTTATAAAGAATCCCGCGAACAATCGCAGGACATTGTATGGGAGAAATTTGGAAATACTCGCCGACTAGACCCTGTGAAAGCTGGTGCTACTCCTCCACCACTTCCACAGCGAGTGAGACCAAGGCTTGTACTGTTGCCAGACAGCTCGTCATCACCACCAACTTTAGCACCGCCAAATTCTCCACCTCCTACACAACCGGCACCCAAACCGACCGTTCCGCCTGTACCAGCGAGACCGGTATATATGCAACACACACCACCAGTTCCAGCCAGACCACCAGCCGACGAAGATAGCCGGACACACTTACCACCTTCACCTTCACCACCACCACCGCCACCACCACATTCAGCACCACCTTCATCATCATCAGCATCGTCACTACCACATACACTCACACCCAAGCCATCCGCACCGCCACCAAAACCGCCACTTCTCACCAAACCAACCAAACCAAAACACCGGATTGAGCGCACTGATCACCCGCCGGTTGCTCCCCCACGTCCAAAACTAAATGCAAAGATACAAGAAGAAACAGCTAATGGGGAAGTGTACATATCTCCCATGGCTGCTCCTCTAGACCCTGCGATGGATACTGTTTCTACAGAAGTTAGACTGAAGAGACGGGAACAAAAGCGACAAAAAGAAATGGCTAAGGATGCTGAGGTGATTGCGGATCTCAAAGCTATTTGCACAGACGCAGATCCCACTAAATTGTACCGGAACATGATTAAGATTGGACAAGGGTAAGTCTTGGGTTGTATTAGAGTGAAGAAACATCATAGAAAGGATAATAATAAGAATAACTTGACAAGTCTGCTCTAAACTAGCCATGTATATTATATATTATATTAACCAATTATTTATTTATTTTATAACAAAAAAACAGGGCGTCCGGTGGAGTCTGTATCGCTCAGTCTGTGGATACTAATATGTCGGTTGCTATTAAACAAATGTGTCTTGACAAGCAACCAAAGAAAGAGCTTATTATCAATGAGATCCTGGTTATGCGGGATGCACGTCACAAAAACATTGTCAACTTTATCGATTCCTTTCTTGTTCACGGCGAGCTTTGGGTTGTTATGGAGTATATGGAGGGAGGTTCGCTCACGGATGTTGTGACAACCAATATGATGACAGAATCCCAGATTGCAACTGTGTGTAAAGAGACACTTGAGGGAATATGCCATCTTCACAATCTTGACATCATCCACAGAGACATTAAATCTGACAATGTTCTCCTCGGACTAAATGGCCAGGTTAAATTAAGTAAGTCTGATCTGATAATACATATACACTATATCATTATCATTGTATTTATTTATTAACACTTCTTATATATTTTTTTCTCTTGTAGCTGATTTTGGTTTCTGTGCCCGTTTAAGTGACTCAGAGCTTAGGACGACACTTGTTGGTACTCCTTACTGGGTAAGGTTTTTCATCTTATATTTCTTGTTTCCTTTATAGCTTTATTGAAAATAGTTTATTAATGTGCTGGTTTGTGATTACTGAAAATTGTAGATGGCTCCTGAAGTTGTTACAAGGAAAGAATATGGCCCCAAGATTGATGTGTGGTCGTTGGGCATTATGGCTATTGAAATGATTGAAGGAGAACCTCCTTATCTTCATGAAAATGCGCTCCGTGCTCTCTACCTAATCGCAACAAATGGAACACCGCACCTTCAGCATCCAGATGCACTATCTGACAATCTCACAGACTTTCTTAGATTATCACTTACTGTGGACAGTCAGAATAGACCATCTGCAAGCGAATTACTTGAGCATCCTTTCCTTCGAAAAGCAGAGCATGTTCGTTCATTGATTCCACTTATTAAGGCGAGTAGGGATCTACGCAAGGCACATGAGCCCTAATAATACCATCCATTTTCTTTCCCTTCGTAGTTTTTTTTTTCTTCTTCTTTAGATTACTATTAGTCTTATTCTTATTATTATTTTTTATTTACTCTTTGCCTTGTATACCACAATTATTTCCTTCTTGTACAAAATATATTGAGTAAACGAATACTCCAAAAACAAAGAACAAAAACAAGAACAAGAGCAAAAGAAAGAGTAGGAAATAATAATAATAATAATAATAATAATAATGAGAACTATATAGATAAAGAGAAACTACATTTTTGTCTTTATAAGAGAAGAAACATAATAGATACTTCTTTATACTAATTACTATGGAAAGATCTGGATGATTTTTAAGAGCTTTTTTGTGTAGAACTTTTGATTTTTTAGTTTTCACCCTTTACTTTATAGATAATAGCGACCTAAAAGTTCAAAAAAGACAAAACCGCAAGTTATATTATTGGACAAGTTTTTTTTAAAAAAAATGTTCAAAAAAAATGTTCACTCGACTATGACTGGCTCGTCTTCTATTGTTCACTTGAATTGAGAGGAAGATCATGTTTTTGATGGAAGGTATGGACCATAGGGAGCAAGACCTAGAGAAAACGGCGATAGAATATTTTCATATGATAAAAAATATTGTACTTTGAGTACTTAATGATATCTAATATTCATTTTAACTAATCTTGAACTTTTTTTTTAGTCTGTCTACACCAATCATTTAAATTAAGCATCTTTGTATTAAATCTATAAAAAAAAGTACATTTCATTAGGTGGAGCACAAATTAGTCTATAAAAGTGGACCCTGAATCCATTCAAGGGTCGTCAGTATCCCTACAATTGTGTTCTAAGAACACAAATACCACAGTCTTTTTTGTCGCCTGTGTGGTATACACACCATAATTGAGTAGAAATACAAGCTCTACAATCAAACTCTGGTTCCTACTTGCTAATAACCATGATAAGCTAACAATTTATGGAACTTCCATACACCAGATACGTACACGGCATATTTTAAGAGTGGAGTCTAGCCTCTGTATCCCCACACTCCAGACTTGTTCCTTTTGATCAACAATTGATTTTAACACTAAATAAATGCCTCTGACGATAACTGTGCCTCTTAATAGTCAAAGTAAACCACACTTGATAATCGAATTGACCCTTTTGTTCTTGTCACACTATTTATACATTAAACTCTTTCTCTATTCCTATTTTTTTGGCACCACTGTTCCGCTACACTAAAATATTGGACAATCCATAATAAAACTCTCTTGTAAGATTACGAAAGCATAAGCTCCTTTTGTAGCAAAGACTTTATCAATTGATGTTTTATTTATGGATACTTTATTTATTCTTGCAAAGTGTGTTGATGTTTTGATATCAAATATGTTATTATATTGCACTTACCATAAAAATCCTGTCATCGTTAGCAGAATATAAAAAACTTTTTACGGCAACAATTATACTTATCTTGATGACCCACCCAGAAAAGAAAAACATGGATTTTAAAAGAAATTTACCTTGTCTACTATGACATGACCCTAAAGCCTGTTCTTCTTACAGCCGTTCCTTCACTGTATTATTTGTGTGGCATAAACTCCTAGAACATCTGGTATTGATCCTTCAATTGTTTCCCACTCCTTTTTTTTGCTTGATCTGGTTTTCGTGTTACATACAAATCAATATTTAGGATTCCTGCACCAGCGTATGTTGAGATTTAGTAGGCCATCTAGGAACAAACTAGATCTCTAGGGAAGGGAAGTAAATAGTGATTTGCTTCGAACAATAAGGCTTCGCCAGGACAAGGAAAAAAACAGCGTGATGGAGTTCAGAGAAACAATCCGTAAAGATGGTTGTCGAGATAACCATCCTAAACCGGACCCATAAAACTTGTCAAAAACAAAAGCAAAAAACCCTACCACTTCCAGGAGAGCTGGCCACATATTATTTACTCGGGTAATATTGCCTATGTGCTTCATGATTTATCGTCATAGCAACAAACACGAAGAAATCATAGGCTTACGCACCTTTATTTTTGTTTGATCCTGAGTGGAATAAAAGATATCTGGTATATTATACTACATGGATATAGACTACTTAGTATAACCATTCACATACTCACTCTTTAGCGAGCAAATACCTGAACTCAAGCGTGACAAGTCTCTTTCTTTCTTTCTTTAAAGTCTCCAGTAAATGAAGAAAAAGGCTTACTTTGCAAAATTATAAGCTTAACGTTTTAGCTGATCGATGAATTTGGTTCGTTTTGAGCATTGTCATTCGTTACAGTGTGAACATCGTTTGTGGAATTAAGATTTTGATCCTGGCTTTGATTCCGTCTTGAACTTTAGTAAAGACAGATATTCTTCCCGAATTATGACATGATTCCAGGAGAGGCTCATTTTAAGGTTCTTCAGGTAGAAAATGACAATTAGGTTGAGATGAGATGTTCTGGAGAGTTGAAATATTAGACGAATATTTACAAGTGTCAAGAGTCCCTACGAACAAACAAATAAAAGATTTTTTTCTTTCTTTCCTTAACCTGGCTGCTACCATGTATCCTTCAAGATTCCTTTTTGGTAAGTAATTCCATTCTTTGAATAATGCAATGAATCTTGTTTTATCTTAATATATTTTTATACTGGATTAATGTGGAATTTGTCGATTCGATTGAAAATAAATAAAGGGTGTAGGACAAGGGTATAGGGTATTCTAAAGGTGCATTTACTTTTGAACTTACAACGATAGCAAGGAAAATAGGGAAAGAATAATTGAAATTGAAATTGAAATTGAAATTTGAAACGTATATAAAAAATAAATAAATAAAAAGGAGGAAAAAGTAGTATTCAATCAAGGAATTCAACTTTAAAAAAACAATCTTTTTTTTGGGGAGGTTTTAAGCATAGTGTATAGTGTATAACTTGTGATTATCAATCTCAATTGAGATTCTCTCAAGTTATTTTATTTTTTGTACCTTTTTTTTTTTGATCAATTGAACCCACCTGTAAGCTTTTATTATTTCCTCCTTCTTTGTACTCTTTTTCCTTGATTCTATTCTCCCCTTTTTTGGGGTACTTTTGTTTTATTATTATTTTTGGTTCAATTAAATACTTTGTGCCCTCGGATAATATATATATAGTTCTTGCTACCGATTGAATCGAGACTGAAACAATACACGCAAAACAGAAGGATATTTATCGCATTGTGTACAAATTTACTTATCTAGGTTAATATTTTATTCTTCTTCTTCTATATATGTACGATATTGTCTTTTTTTTTTCTTTTTTGTTATTGTTCTGTGTATATATATATATATATATTGATAGATCCCAATTTTAGGTTAATTGGATGAAAAAGAAACAAATTGTACCTTTTTGCTTAATGATTCTTAGAGAGAGAAAAAAAAAAGGTCAAAAAAAAAACCCTAAGGTTCGGCAAACGATCTTCAAATATTCCAAATATATATATTACATGGATATAGAATTTTAGCAAAAAAGAAGACAAACTTTCACTCCTTCATTATTATTGCCTTTTAGATTTCTGCATTCCAAAAACGTCTGTGCTGGTGTCGGCTCAGTGTCAATAAGAGATATATGTTACTTTACTACTCTTCTGTTTGTTTGCTTGCCTTATTGCCTGATTACTTCTTTAGGGCACAATTAAAGCTTATATCTAGTTTAATGGCCATTGAGAATACTAATACTACCACCATTATTATTTCTTTAAAATGTTAATAATATATCTATATATTTATATAATATTATCCTCGGCTATAAGGCACATCTTTATCTTTTTTGAATTAAAAACTCGAGGTTGGAATAGTGGATAAACTATAATATTCAAGGGATAAAAACCATAAAATAAAGCACTAGGTTTTTTCTTTCCCCCCCCCCCCCCCCCCCCCTTTTTTTTTTCTTTTTTCTTTCTTTCTTAAGAAGCTTCATCGTTACTATTTCTTACAAATGCTACTACTGCTACTAAAAGTCCGAGTATCTTTCAGTTTATTTTGACCCTTTTATTATTTATTGCATGATAATTTTAAAAATAAAAGTAAAAATCACGCACATATATAAGCTTAGTATTGACCTTGTATGTATCCGGGTTATATTTTAACACAATGATATATTGTACAATGGAATGCTATAATATTCTATCAAAGGAAAGAGAGAGAAAATAAAACTAAAGCCTTGTGTAATGTAGTCCAAGTAAAGACGGCTTATCAAAAGACAAGAAAATATAGTTAATGTGGAAGAAATAGGAGACACTCTTGTTTCTTCTTATTTTGCTCGAAGAAATATCTTAGATGACAATCAGAATATTTAACAGAATTCTCTTGCTTGTGTGCATATGAAAAATATAATAAAATAATATGTAACCTATTGACAGCCAATTGGTTGGTTGCCTACTTCCCTTTTCTCGTTTACTTGATTTGATTTTAAGATTTTGTGGATTTTGTGGATTATGAGGAACACCATAAATGTATTACCAAATTTTATTATATATGTCCTCCTTTTATATATATTTATATACATTTTACTTATTTATGCTGCTCTACCCTTGGATTTCAATGTATCTAATAATAATAATATTTTGAACAATAACCATGAGCTCTCTTGCCAGTGTAGATTGTATTCCTTCTAACTGCTTATCTTACTTTGTAGCTGTGTGAATCGAGTCTTTTTCTGATCGTCTTGTTCTTCGCGACTGCTTAATTCCTCGGGAGTAAGTTTAAGGATCAATACAGGGTTCGGGCAATGCTTGGCAATGTAGTCTGAAACAGAACCAAGAAGGGTTCGCTTGAGGACTCCTAAACCTCTGGTACCAGTGATAATGTAGGTTGGACGGCACTGAATGCAATAATCAATTACTGATTTCTTTGGGTCACCTCTCAGAACTTCAGACTTAACATTCTTAAACTAAAATAATAATAATCAATAAATAAATAAATAAATAAATAAATAAATAAATAAATATATTATTCATTCAAATGTGTGTGTGTATATGTATATGCGTGTATTTAATTTAATTTTATTTAATTTAATTTAATTTCAACTTGAGCCTATCAACAACTTCATACAAACAAATTTCAATTCAACTTACGCCATTTCTGTCCAAAACGTCAATGATATCATTTACAATCATATCTGCAGCAACCACCATTGCAGAGTCATGGCCAGAATCTTCTCTTTCAATATAGTGGGAGGCATAGGACTCGGTCATTCCTGTGTTTTGAAACAGCTTTTTGAATTCGTCTTGACAAATGATGTGTAGGATCCGGATATCATCTGAAGGAGCAATCATTCCAAGTCGAATTGCCTTGGCCAACAAGGCGTCGCTTTGGTTTGTGTGGTCATAAGCAATCACCACTGTACGCTTAGGAGTTGGTCCATTGGACACAACTGGAGCAGGCATAAAATTAGTGGGTAGGCGGGCAATGTCTTCCATGATAATGTAGTAGTAGTAGTAGTAGTAGTAGTAGTAGTAGTAGTAGTAGTAGTATTTCTTAAAGAAAGAGAAAAAGAATATAAAATACAAATTTGAGAGAATAAAGATATTACAAGAGCAGAAATTAATTCATGCAGTCTTTTTATACCCACCTTCAATAAACCAACCAAACAAACAAGCACTATCAACACCTATAAGAAAACAAGTTCAATTGCATATGAATGTGTAAGCTGTCAAAACCCAGCCAAAACATCTGATGTTCATTGGCTCTGTCAAAAAAAATGATCACAAAAATGATCAGGCATTTTTTTTTATCATTGTACTTAAAAAGATACTCCGAATATTTGCCTTGATTTGGTATTAAAGCGGATAAAATATTTTACCCAACGTTTAATGTACATAAAAATTGAAGGTAAAGAAACGTATGTTTTGATTCTAATAGGAAGAACTATTAAGGACTTCTTTTCTTGTATCTAACTTGATTCTATCACACTATATTATCAATAATTATAGTAGTATATATAGAGACATATATGCCTAATCTATGACCATCAGGCAATTATATAATTCTACACTCATTTACTTCCACACACACGCCCACACACACACACACACACACATATATATAAATTTGTAAAATAAATTATGCTGTATTTTATCTTTCTTCTTATTCAAGTGTATATACAGTAAATTCAAAGGATTGGATACTTATATATGAGTATGTGTTTATATATGTATATTTCTTTTATATATATATATAAGGTAAAGAATTAAATTTTCATAGAATGGAATAGCCGTGTAGTAGAGTCATAATTTAAAAAAAAAGATATATATATATAAAAAAATGCACATGAAGATAAGAAGAAAGCAACCATTTTTGAAGAGAATGTGGGGGAAAAAAGGGTTTGAAGACCAATGCTAATTATTCAAGTACTTTGTGTGTATACATGTATACATATAAGCATTGTTGTGGAAAAGGTATAAAGAACAGTTTAAGCAAGAAAATAAACATTCAGATATATAATAATGATAGCGATAATAATATTAATAAATAAATAATTAAATAAATAAATAAAAAAAAAGAAGAAGTCCGTAAATATATTGGAGGTGTATATAAAAAAGATGAAAGAAGGGAACAAGGAAAAAGAAGTATATATAAAAGAAAATGAAAGAATAAGGGTAAAATATAAGTCTGTATGTCTGTATGTGTATCTGTATCTGTATATATGTTTGTAGGAGGGAAAGGGCTATTGAAATATCAATATATATATATATATATATACGAATCAATAAATATAATGTAAGGTAAGGTAAGGCAAGGCAATGCGATGTAAGGTAATTTAAATAGGTGAATAGTATTGGGAAGGAGTGGTACATAGCAAGTCTTTGGCTTTTGGTTTTTTTTTGGTTTTTTGGTTTTTTTTCTCTTTTGGGTTGCTGTTTTGGTGATATGGCTTCTCCATAAAGGTTTACTTGAGAATCTTTCTGTATCTGTTGGCAAGCAATGAGTTAACCTTTACACTCTCGGCACACTCCTTTTCCAATTTCCAGTGTCTCTGACGAGCATCGGTTCTGGAGAATTTACGAAGACAGTGTGGGCATTCATAGGGCTGGACACCAGTGTGAACCCTCTTGTGTCGCTCGAGATCATGGCGGCGGGTGAATGCACGCTTGCAGTCTTCGCATCCAAAAGGGCGGTCCTTGGTTTTTTTTGGCTCTTGAACATCCTCCACCTTTATCACGACTGATGGAGGTGGAGGTGGGGGTGGAGAAGGCTTGGAGACCGTGGGTAGAACAGAGACAGTAGTTGGGACGGAGACTGGAGATAAAAAGGAATCTGGAGATGAATAGGAAGCTAGAGAGGGATCCGAGAAATAAATGGGTGTACGGGTATCTGGGTAGATATTGTTCTTGTTGTTGATGTTGCTTCTGCTGATGTTGGTACTATTAATATTATGGTTGGGGTCGTACAGGTCTAAAGACGAATACAATACATCCTGATTGCCGGTTTCTTCTGAACATGCCGAGAATTGGTCAGGACAGAAAAATGACAGGGTTGAAGGCAAGTAATCGGGGGTCGAGGGAGAAGATGAGGCTGGAGTAGGATAAAAGCTGGTGGCCTGTACGGAGCTCGCGATATTTGGAAAGGAAAACACGGAGTTGGCAGTGTGTTGCCAAGAGCTGGTGTTGTCAAAACCATCCTGGTATGCTTCTCTTTCGTGAGACTCGATCATGATTTCAGGATAGTTTGATTGGGTACAAATTGACTGCAAACACCCGGTTTGGAGTTTGGGGTCATAAGGTTCAACGGATACAAACTGCTCATTAGCGAAACCGAAGTTAAGTGTATCTGGATCGACTGTATAGGCCAAGGAGAAGCATGCCACTTCTTGACAGGCCATTTGGTAGTTAATAGAAGTATCAAGAGGATAGATTTGATTGAGTGCCTCACAATTCATGTTGAAAAAAAAGATAATATTGTTATATGTTACGTAAGAGGTAAAGAGATAAAGAGAGAGAGATAGATATATAGATCGATAGAGAGATTTATAAAGAAGTGACTCTTTTTTTTCTTATCAGTTAATGAAGAAGAAGAAGCAAAAGTAAGAAGAAGAATAGAATAGTAGAAATGTAGGTTAAAGAGATTGATTAAACAATTGATAATCGGGTTTTTATAGAATACGCTATTTGACGAGAATATGGACTTTTAATCCCTACAAAAAGCATATCCCTTACCCACTAGGTTGGTATACCTTGAATTATATATATATATATATATATATTTCAGTTTAAGGTTGTAATGAATCGATTTTTTTCTTTTGTCTTAATTCACATGGCACTTAGCTTTTTGCGAGAATCCCATCCAATGTTTAGCACCATTATGGAGTATTTTTTTTTACCAGACACAAAATGCGATATAACAAATACATGGTTTTAATGTAAGATATAACTATATATATACATATATATATAGTTATATATGTAATTTAGAGATCAAATTACTATACCAAATGGCATTTAAAAAGCCAAAGCCAAACCTAGTAGACGTGGGCTTTATAATTATACATATAAAACAATCTATACTGACGAATACAAGCCAACAATCTATTCAAATACACCTCTTTTATTGTAAATTAAATTCAGAAACCTCGTTTCCTATAATGTCTTTTTTTTTTAAAAAAAAAAATAGTAGAGAGATTGGCAAAAATGAAACATTACTATAAACATGAAGAAATTATACAAATTAAGGTTCCATTTCTTTTTGTTTTTCTTTAAATCACAAACTATAAAACATAAGATAAATATATAAATATTATTATTAATCTCTATGACTTACTATCCAAATATGTGTTGTGGTCCAGAGGGCTGGTGCAACGATAATGATAATGTCAATAATACATACATACAATATACATATATAATGTCTTGATCGATAAAATAAAATAAAAATAATATATATATATATATATATGTCCAAATCTGGCTTTCTTTAGTCTCTCACCCCATTGAACGCCATTGACGCCAACGCTTTTTTTTTGGAATTATAGCTAGCATAACCTATTAATTTTATATAGTTAATTTATGTATGTATATATACATACATACATACATACATACATAGGTAGTTATTTTTAAACAATTTTAGATAGACTGACCTCAAAAACCAAAACGAGAATCGAAATTATTCATGGGGTCAAGTATCCCTTACTACCAAAAAAAAAGAAGAATCCAAAGAAACAAACAGGACGAAAAGAAAGTAATAGTAATAGGTTGATAGTAAATAGTTAGTACCCAAATTTTTAACAAGTAGTCTTTATGTAAAAGCACATTCTCAAATAGACCCACTGGGACAAGAAATAAATAGATGGTCATCATTAGTTTACATTTACCTTTTTAACAAATTTATAAACATGCTGAAAACTAGACAGAAATACAAGTCATAATTGTTTTTCGCATTTCTACAATTGATGTAAATAATTAACATAAAATTAAATGTATCTATTAAATGTGTCAATTATACGAATATTTTTTTTTTTACTTTTATATAAATTCCGTTGTGTTGGGTACTTGGCTGTTTATTTGTATAAATGTGCATTTTCTGTATATTTAGATACGTTTCGATATCGAGAAAAAGGGAGAATAGATCTTAAAGCATATTGTATAATTTCGTTTTTCCTTTTCCTTTTCCTTTTCCCTTTTATTTTCCCTTTCCTTATTTTTTTTTGTCTTTTCAGGAGCATAGTGTGTATGTGTCAATGGGTGTGAAAAACAGGAAATCTTTTGAGGATGTATTTGACTCACATGAAATAATGATAATGATAACGGCAAAATAATGGCCTCTGTGAATCGCTTTATCAATTGAAAAAAAAAATTGTCGTTTTTTTTTTAACGTACAAGAAGTACAAAAAAATAAATAAAAGAGTGGAAGAAGAGTAGTAGGCCTCAATTTATGAACATTAAAAAGCAATGCAATTATATTGCAAGAAAAAAAAAGAATAAAAATCAACGTACTAGATTTAATGGCGTTTTTTTTTACCAAGCCCAATAAAAACTCTAAATTAGATCCATACTTTACGCCATTTTTTCTTTCTTTCTTTTTCTTTTATTTCTCTTTTCTTCTTTAACTAACAACTTTAACTCTCTTTAAGCAGTACAGAGCTGGCTGTTATATAAATATTCTATTGTAATTATTAGTATGATCCTTCTTTTCACTCCTTTACTGAATAGCCAGCTGATCCCTTGTTTTGATACTAGAAGAATCTACTAGAGTAATTATATGCTATATACTGTTATTATTTACAATAAAAGACTGGTCTTCCAATTACACAATTATCATATAAGTATACACACACATGTATATATGTATATATATAGTGTTGAGTTAGTGTCTGAATTCCTGAATGTCTGAATACCCGAGTGTCTAGGTGCCTGGATGAGTAAGGGATAAGCCGATATTATCAAAGGGATCTTTAGTTTATTCTTATTATTTAAGGAGATTTGTGATATTTTGTCTGTGCTGCGACTGTCTATAACCTGAAAGTTGTAGCCTGTAGCCTGTAACTACTATCGTGTGTGTGTGATTGTGTAGGTGTGAAGATTACTGTAAGCAATAAAGTTGTTCTTGGCTGTTTGTTTTTGGTTGTTTTTTTTTTCCATTTTTTTTTCGATATTGAACCTAGACAAAATATACAAAATTTTAGACCACAGATATCGATTTTTATATCTTTAGACTTACCCACTTCTACTAAAGAAGAACAAGCACTTTATAAAAAATTCACTTTTCATTAATTTTGGTTACTTCCTCGAGGTTAAAGAAGATTAATTATATTACCAACCTTTGTCGATAGAACTTTAGTATTTTATGATCCTTTTTCTTTTGCCCTTGCCTTTGCCTTTGCTAATTGTAATTATTTACTATTTCCTTTTTTTTCAATATTTTTGACACCAATTAAGCTGACACATAAAGGAGATAGGGATAGTTTTGTAAGGCTATCACAGAAGATGGAATGATATAGAACACATTAGAAAGATGCGAAGAAAACAACCAAAAATAAAATAAAATAAAATAAAATAAAATAAAGCAATTCACCAAACAACAAAGTACCAATAATAATAATAATAATAATAATCATATATATTTTTTGAGCAAAATGTCAATATTCTTTATTTGATAATTAAAGTTGGGCGTTGCACGAGTATGAGTACGAGTAATATTACACGACTTTGTCTGTTTTAGATTTTCAATTCTTTTTTGTCTTTTTGTTTTTTGTGTTGGTCTAAGGCTTTTTGGTCTTTCTCAAATTGGAAGCAGTAACCTATTTTCTTCTTCTTCTTTCTTCAAGGTCCTATATATTGATTGAACCTTCTTTTTTTCTTGTCTTTTCTTACTTGAAAAAAATAATAACCAAGGGAACAAATTGTTTGCATTCTTACAAGACTAATAGTGATAAGAATAGTAAGGGCAATTTTCTCTTTTCATTTTTGCCCATTTCAATTGATAAACATTTGCTATTCTTGTCCTTGT
Organism: Phycomyces blakesleeanus NRRL 1555(-); assembly: GCF_001638985.1. Lineage (NCBI taxonomy): Eukaryota > Fungi > Mucoromycota > Mucoromycetes > Mucorales > Phycomycetaceae > Phycomyces > Phycomyces blakesleeanus. The sequence goes on from NW_017265144.1 coordinate 864,805, forward strand.
TTTTAGGCTGTTATTTTCTTTCCCTTTCTTTTAACTATTCAAAAATAAACAAAGTCGTTTTTTTTTCTTTTGTAATTTTTGATCTTGTTTGTAAAAGAGATAAATAAACACTGGTTTTGAAATTAACAGGCACCTTCTTGAGAATATTAGTGAATGTCCTCTTAAAAGAATTTATAGTTTATAATATATTCTTTACTTGATTTTGACTTTTATATATAGTATAGTATAGTATTATTATCATTTATTATGATTTTGCTCATCTTTGTCAAAAATTTGTTCTCAAGCCAGAATATTGGTAGCAATAGAAAATTTAATTTTTCGGTGCGATAAGACAAGATACGAAAATCAAAAATATTCCAAATACTACACAGACTACACCTCATTTACTGAAATTTGAGAAATAATTTTCGAGTATATCTATATACACATATGTGTGTTACTGAACAAACCATGCGAGGACTGTTGAATCCTAATACATATATCATTACTTATTACTGACTATTAGGCCCTCCTTATTTCCCCCCTTTCCATTTCTCTGCCCCTCTTTACTTCCTTTATTTTCTCTTATTTGATGCCGATCTTTTCTCGTACGATTTGTGCGTCTGTTTTTATAACAAGAGCCAATCTACAGCCAACTCTCTATTTCGGCCCTTTCTTTTCTCAGTAATAGAAAATAATATTTACATCGATAGTCAATTTTGTTAAATATGTATATATATCTTTATATATATTTATATTGTTTCCAAAATCAGATAGCTTAATTGATAATTATTCCCATTCAACTGGCACCAAGTTTGTACCTTTTTTCTTCTTCTTCTTTTATTACTAGTAGTATAAACTTATTTTATATAAAATGTTAATATTTTGTAATATAAGCTAGACTATACAAGATTGTTCTCGAACTCTAAAACAAAAGCAATTTTAAACGGAACATTCATTCCTTTCTCTCTCCCTACCTACTTGCAAATTTATCTTACCACTCCTTCGTTTCTCCACTTAACCTATTTGTTTATTTGTTTATCTATTTATTCATATTACATGCATATGCCTATTGTAACAAAAGAAATATGTATTGTTATTGCTTCTATTACTACCATTACTACAGCTAATATTAATATCAATACTTGGTACTCGGTACAGACCATTCTGTGTGAGTGACTAAATATTCAGCTGGCAGCCGATGTCTAGAATCCCTGCATATTTCAACTTTATACTCATACTGTCTTTGAACACAAAGCCAAAAACAAACAAAAAACACAAACACAGGCGTAAAACAATAGGATAGCTTATTTCAGAAAAGATTAATATTTAAATACAAAAGGTTCTATGTTTCTATAAAGCTTCTACAAGACCTGCGAGCCTGCCCTCAAGGTTGAAATATAAATACAGATGCATGCCATTTGAAATCATCTATGTAAACATTACAAAAATACACACACACACACACACACACGCAAAGCAACAACAACAACAACAGTGACAGTAATTAAAATAGAAAGTAACTATATACTTCTTCTTCTTCTTTACTATTAACTCTTTCTTTTCTTTTAAAATCATAACAGTCCAATAAAGTAGTTTTTTTTTCATCAAATGTACTTACAGCATATGGGTTTGAAATAAATTATATTATGTTATATTAATCAAATGTTTAAATTTATTTTTGGAATCAGTCAAAGAGCTTAATATTACCATTACATTGGATCTGTACGACGATCTATCTTGCTGTCCCACCTAACAAACTTCAATGCAGTTAATCTCCTTTCATTTATGATTTCATTTTTTTTTGCATTCTCATTCTCATTCTCATTATTGGTATTGGTATTGGTATTGGTATTGGTATTGGTATTGGTATTGGTATTGGTATTGGTATTGGTATTGGTATTGGTATTGGTATTGGTATTGGTATTGGTATTGGTATTGGTATTGGTATTGGTATTGGTATTAATATTAATATTAATATTAATATTAATATTATTGTACAAGGATATACAGCCAAGTATATCATTATATTTTAGATTTTGATAATAAAATATATAGAAAGTATGAATAATAATAAGAATAATAAAGACTAAGAATAAGAATAGAGTTGAAACAAGCTAAATGATTTTAAAGAAACGCATATATCTCCTTCAAACTAAATAAAGAAATAAATATATATGTAAAGTATACCAATCAAGCATGCAAGAATAAAAGATAAATAAACATTTACAAATGAAAAAAAAAATTAAAAAAAAAGGCAAGGAAAGTAAAAGATACTTTCACATAATTTTATTAGTTACAAAGCAAAACATATTTTTTGAGCAATTAAAGTACTAATACTAGTCAGAGGGAAAGAAGGAGAGAGACATAGAAGGAGGGTGAGGAAAGGAGGGAGTATCATGCTCTTGTCACAAACAGAAACAAAAAAAATTGTAAAGATACAGACACAGCTAAAGGCACAGCTAAAGATAAAGATCAAGAGAGTGAATGTTAATGTTAATATTAGTATTGTGTATGGGTGAGCAAAGTCGGTAACTCACTGAGTTATATAATTGGTAAGTTAGCAAGCTAGGGCATGAATTAGTGCGTGAATAAAATAAAAAGAATATATAAAGAAACAACTTGGAATGAATCCTATGATAGCCATGTAAATTCAGTTGATAGTCTAATTTACACTGTAAATAACATTCGCCTATTCTTAGCAAGGCAGGGTATGGTATGGTATAGCATGGCAGGGCAGGGCAGGGCAGGGCAGGGCAGGGCTTGTAATATTATATATATATACCCTTTTTTTCTCTCTCTTCTTTAAAAAATATATAATAATTTAGCTATATATTTAAGCTTTTAATTCTTAACTTAAGAATTAAACAAGATGAGCCGAAACCCCCTTTGGTTTTCCTTTTTTATTTTATTTTTTATTTTAAGGAATATCAAATCAAATAGGCTTTGCACCCTTCTATTTCATGAATCAAAGCGAGCATATAATAAAACAAGGGGGTGGGCTTTGATTGTAATTATACTGTTATTTTGATTACTATATACTTCTACAGTTCAAATTCTTGCCTTTCCAAAATCTATAAAAAAAAACCAAAACTAAACACATATTGACTAGAATACAATAGAAGAAAAGAATAATATGTAAGAGTAATATGATCAAAATTGTTTTCAAACCGCATGTCTTTAAACAATTTTCTATATATGTAAATACACATTCATAAGATCTGATTTAAGCATAGATATTTAGATAGATAGGTAGATAGATAAAAGAATAATTAAGGGGTACCTAAAGATGAAGTGCGAACAGACACAGACGATTTCCCAAAAGGTGTACAAGTAAGTTGACAAAACCACGCAAAAATAAAAAATAAAAAATATAAATTAGGGGGGAAGTTTAAAAAAAAATACCCCTCAAAAAGAAATGCCAAGTAATTAGAGTATTTTTTTATTGACATAAAGCAAAGAGAAGGTGAGCTGCTATTAAGGTAAGATAAGGTAAAATAGGGTAAGATAAAATATAGAATGAATATATATATATATATAGTAGATATAATAAAATATCGTAGAGTAGTGTTCAAAAACGCAGAGAGAGAGAGAGAGAGAGAGAAGGGATACATAATGTGTACAGTAGCAATTATAGCTTAAAATGGAAAAAATCCAAAGAGATAAAGAACAGGTAGATAAGAAGATAAGGTTGATAAGTGAATCAGAGCAAGTAGATTCCTAGGGTACTTCTTCTTGGTTGTTCATAACAAGATCATAGGATTCGAAAAATAATAAGATATCAAAAAGTGAGTTTCTGTGATCTTTTACAAGTACTTGATAGAGGAAGAGTGTTTTCTAAAGATGTGTATAATAAAGCAAATAATATACTTTTTCTTGCTTCTTACCATTGTGGGTGCTAGGTGGCTGAGAGCCTCTAGCCTGTGGGTTGTAATCTTGTTGGTGATTGTAGAAAATCTCGGTTGGATCTGTGAAACCTTGAAGAGAATTTACTCTGGCGTTGGCTTCAATAATGGCTCGGCCGGATTGTACGAGGGCCAAGTTCATTTGGGCAATACGCTCTTCCAACAGATAGAGAACAAAGTCATCAAAGAATACGCAGATTATGCGGAATATAGCTAAGATAAAAGAAAATAGTGGCTATCATTAGACTTGTTATCTGCCAAGTTGGAATCTTTTGCTTGAAATTTTACCCAAGCTTCTTGCATTTCTGAGCGACAGATCACGAAGCACAAGAGATGTGTAGAATGTCCATTTCATTACTAGCTGTTTTGCCTGGATAATGTAGTGCTCACAATCAATTGCCTGTCTCACCTAGAAGAATCAAAGAAGTAGATATATGTATTAGCTGTCAGGAAGCAGTGCTCTCTTTTGAGTACGAGAGGTAGACTTACTGAGAATCTACTCATATACATTTCCATGAGCTTATCGATCCATTTCATCCATGCATCTAACTTGGCACCACTTATTAGCAGCTGAGGAATATCACTTTGCACTAAACACATAAATAAATTGTAACATTAAAGTTAGACATCATTCATAAAAATATAACATCAAAAAAGAATCATACAAATTTGTTCGATGAATGTCGATTTGCAATCACAGATCCATAAGCCTTGGTCTGTTACACTTCTGATGTCCATATCCTGCCAATCGATTTTCATTTGGCGAATATGACCAGCGTCCTTGAGAACTGCTGTTGCGGTCTGGGCCATTTCATTTATAGACAAGTGTCTCTGTAATTTTGCTGCAAATATGTATGCGACTAATAATAATGCAAAAGATTAGAAACATGTTTACGTATATTTATTGATATATCAATTTTTATCTATTTATCTATCTACTGATCTACTGATCTATTGATCTATTCATTAATTGATCCACTAATATTACTGATCTCTTGATATATCAACAGAAAAATGTTTGTTTGTTTGGTTTGGTTTTACCTTCATACTTCTTTTGGTACAATTTTTGGGGGAATCCTTTAAGATAAACATCCAATTCATCGACCACATTGCGTGAAAACCTCAGCAAGCTCCGGCGCACCTTTTGACTCAATGGCGCATCAATAGTCGGAAAAGCTTGTACAATAATGGTCTAGACATACATACACATTTTATTAAAAGAAAAATCGTGTGTAAATCATTAAATATAGTAAAGAAAATAAGTATTGAAAATGGTTTGTTCAAGAGTTTAGAAACTTACATCATAAAGTATACTGTCCCACCTCCAGATTGCGTCCCAGATTTCAGGCACCTTTTTGACCATTTGGAAATGGTCATCGGCCATATTTTGATAAAAAAGTACTATGCATGCATCAATCTAAAGTAACAAATAATAGAAATAATTATAATTATAATTATAAATCAATTAATATCAATTAATATTATTATAATTATTATAATTATAATTATCTTACTTGCAAGCTCTTTCCGGATAGAACAATGCCCAATAGCTCTCGACAATGATCTTCGTACAATTTCGTAAAGCTTGCGGGTTGGTCCTGACCTTCCTGTTGTTGCGAGTGTTGCAAATCAGGAACCGAAAAATGGGGGAGGTCAACCGAAAAATCAGTACTGATACTACTAAGATTGCTAGTACTAAGCTGGTAAAAAATTTGGTGTCGAGTTTTTCCTTTGTAAGTACGTTTGGAAGGTATCGTCGATCGAGTTCCTGCAGTCTGTGTAGAAGTGCTTGGAAGAGTAGAAGATTTCCTGACATTCTGAGAAGATTCAGGAATATTGTCCAGCAGAGAAGCTTCGTCCATGCTTGGAAGAGTAGAAGATTTCCTGACATTCTGAGAAGATTCAGGAATATTGTCCAGCAGAGAAGCTTCGTCCATGCTTGGAAGAGTGATGTTGGACATTGGCTCGTCAAAGGATTCAAAATCTGGGGTTTCGGCCACTGGAACAAGTTGACTGTAGAAAGAAAGAAAAGAAAAAGATAAAAAGATCAAATCAAATCAATGTTAATAAATAAATAAATAAAATATATAGTGGGAACAAAAATTAATAACAGATATATATATTACCTGCCATTATCTTCAGGGTTTCCGGCATCTTCTTGACCAAGAGAATCTGAAGGGCCTTCTGTAAGATTTGAAGGGCCTTCTGTAAGATTTGAAGGGCCTTCTGTAAAATCTGAAGCTGTATGTCGATCGGTGCGAAGGCGGATATTACAATAGTGGTACTTTGACTGTCCTCTTGTGCCTAAACGCCTGGTCTTTATGCCTGGAAAAACTGTGCGGATAAGCTTTCCAAACGTAGCTGAATTGACAGGTTCGATCCCTTGGGAGTCACATTGGTTCTTGTAGTGATCATACATGCCACTACGAGGCACGTTGTGTTCGTGCTCATACTCATAGTTGCTCTTTACCCTAAACAATAATAAATAAATAAAATAAAGTAAATTAATAAATTAATAAATAAATATCAGTCAAATATATGTATATATGTATCTTTAGCTAACCACTTTGTAACTCTGTCGCTTGTTGCTCTGTCGGTCGCACTGAGACCAAGTTCGGTTTCGGCTTGTAATGATCCTTCTCGTATTTCACGATTGTCTTCAGAGATCCCCTCGATTGATGAAATGTCAGAGACACTTTGTTGTCTTGAACGGCTAATGCTTTGCTGATCCGATTCTTCTGTGCCATCGACGCGACTCATGCTTGATGTTTTGGGTGTATTTTCAAATTGATCTTGACCATTGTCATCGCCGGAAACTATTTGTTCCGCTCTTGGGCGGCTGCTTTTGGACTTGTTTTTGGTGCGAGGCATCCTAGAGGTGACGGTTGGACAACAGAGTTTGAAGAGGACTGTCTTGTTTGCAGAATAAATATAAATATATATATATATTTATATTTATATATGTATGAGAATGTGTGAGCGCGTGCGTGTGCTTGCGCGAACAAGGTGTATTTTAATAGAAAAGGGAGAAAAGAAAAAGAAAAAGAAAAAGAATAAAGAAGTATGTATATTCAAGTGTTTTATAACTGTAGAGAAGTAGACGTAGAGGCAAAGAATAAAAAAGAGTGCTTTGGTAACAGGATTGTTACGAGTAAAAAGCAAGGATAATGGCAATGGCAATGGTAATAAAATCTGGGCTATATATACTCACCCACACAAATCTATATATATATATATATTTCATTTCATCTTTTCTTTAAATAAAATAATAAGCTCTTTAGTTAAGTTGACATGGCTCCCCGCAGCGGAAGGTTGTCTATATTTATGATGCTTTGTTGTAAATAAAAATAAATAAGAAACAAGAGATTTATTAGAAATGATGGAATGGATAGATTTGGTTGTTTTTTTTTGTTCTTTTAAGAAGAGGTATTGTTGATTTATCAAGGTCATTGTTTCGTTCAAGGTAAATGCAGAAATAAGAAATAAGGATAGACAGAAAGGATAAAGCGGGTGTAAATGGATAAATGTGTGTGATACTGATGAAAATTTGGGTTATTGTTGTTTTTTTCTAGATGTTTGGGTGTGGGCGTATGTTATAGACATGGGCTTGAACTAGACAAAACTGCCTACGTTGGCGCGACGAGGTACATATCTAATGTTACAGTGAGCAGGCTGGGAAATCGGATCCTTGATGTCTGTCATTGGCACCGGAATTGGGTTGCCATTTTTGTCCAAAGGTGTTGTCAATGTATAGGCCCAAAGAATACGGGCCGTGAAGTACTGAAGTGATTTCTCGGCAAATATATTACCAGGACAGGTACGGCGTCCATCTATAATGCAATGAAATGAATTAAGCAATAATTCATTAGTTCATTTGTTTGTGTATCAGTTGTTGTCAATTAGGTAGATATAGGTAGGCTTTTGATTCATTAATCAAAATGAACGAGAGGGTAGTTCATATAGCTTATTCTTTTCACTCACTGCCAAAACTCCAGTGATCACGTTGATTCGGTTTCAAGAGTTCTTCTTTGTAATAGCGGTCTGGATTGAACTCCTCTGGCTTGTCAAAGAGTTCAGGGCTCATGTTTGTGGCATAGATGTTCTGTAGAATACCAGTGTTGGCTCTGTGTATAAAAGGAAAAGAGAACAAGAATCGTTAATATCAAGTGAATTTATTAACATCAATACCATTCATTACAGTCATTCATACTCTCTCATCATTTCCAATAAAAGAAATATAATATTAATATATGCAAAAACTTACGGAATTTCGTAGCCATTGTAGACTTGTCTCTCTCTTGACATGTGAGGAAGACTGATCCAGACAGGTGGACAGAATCTCAAACACTCTGTTATGACAGCTTTGGTGTATGGCAAATTGATCAAGTCCTGCTCGGTCGGGTGACGCTCTATACCAACTACTGTATCCAGTTCTTTCTGTACCTTGAGTTGTACTTCTGGGTAATTTGCCAAGGTAACCAGTAGATTTGCAAGTGACAAGGCAGTCGTATCTGTTGCTCCTACCATAGAAGCAGCGGCAAAGTTGTCCACTATGATAGTTTAAAAGCATAAGAAATAAAATCATACAAATAAATCAACTGATTTCCCACTCTCACACACCCACATTGTATATAAAATTATACTTCTTGTAAATATATAAAAAAATGTTTCTTACATTCGGGCTCTGTCAATTGTTCCTTTTCTTGAACGTCAAGAATGTCAGAAATAAGACCTAAAATAAAATTTAGTACAATTGATTGCATTAGTATACCATGCATAAATCAAATAAACAGATAAAACATGGTTAAACAAGGCCATTTTTTTAAATAGACTAAGCTTTAAAAAGAACGCGCTAAATTGTAATGAAATCTAATACGATTCAAATTGATTTCATTTGACGTAGTTTATATAAATATATAGTAAAGAAGATAAAACTAGCTTACATTTCACGATTATGCCCTTTGCGCGCTTTTCACGAAGTTCCTTGATATATTTGCTGAATACACTACGGAATTTATTTTGAAGTCTCTTTGCGTTGTTCATGAATGGACTGATGGCAAACTCGAGAATCTTTGGGCACTCAATTTGTAACGCCACGCCAAGGTCAGAAAAATCGTGGGCAACTGCATTCATTTCAAGGAAGTCTGGATCGTCACAGCTCTCATAATCACGATTGAATAGAACACTCATTGACACATTAATCTATCCAGAAATAGCCAAAATAGAAAAATAAAAATATGAATACTTATATATCAGCATCAACGATAACGCCAACCATAATAAATATTAACAAAAGAACCTTACTGTGTAGAGATAGCAGACATCCATTAACGAATAACCTTCGTCGGCAGTTCCGTGGTCCCTGATCTTTCTCAAGATACGACCGACTTGGTTATTGTATAATTCAGGAAAGTTCTTTTCCCAGTTGGTCTTGTTGATAAAACCGTTGTGAAACAGTCTGCGGGACTTGCGAAGGTAACTGTTGTCAGCTCCCCAGGCCCACATCAGGCCATTATCGCTCATCAGCAAAACAACTGTACTCGGCACTCTGTCAGAATTCTTGCTGCCATTGGTTTCAAGGACTCCCTTGATAACTTCGGGGGAGTTGAGAACAATGTAGTCACGGCCGCCAAACGACATTTGATAGATTGGTCCTAGTTCCTTTGAATACTCAGCCATCTTGATATGGGGTGCCTTTACGATACTCCACAAGTGTCCGATAACCGGCATGCGTCCCCTTGGCTGTGGTAAAGGAATCGCACCGTCCGGTGAAGCTTTCTTGGAGCCAAAACCGGTGTAGAGCAAACTCAGGGCCATTGCACCGAGTGCGCCCGCAGCTGCGACCTGGGGATGGTCAGTCGAGAACCTTTGGACTTCGCTAGATAGAATAGATAGATAGTCTGCCATAGAGCTTATTTTGTTCCTTTTGGTAGTGTTAAAGAAGAGTGAGGAAGAAAGAAAGAGAGAAAACAAGTAAAAAGAAAAAAAAAGATGAAAAAAAAACAAGAAGTAGGGAATACAACTCGGCAGTGCTACGGTAGCCCTTTAACTTAAATGCTTATTTGGCCCTCCGTTTTTTTTCAAGGGTGGTACATGAACACACAACATTTGATGTTCTTCTGAAATCAGTTTGCTTTCCCGTCATGGATTCTGAAAGTCTGTGTACTCCTGTAAACCAAGTCAGCTCTTTCTCTCTCTCTTTTTCTCTCTCCTCTTTGGGTTCAATAAATGTAGCACTTTTTTTTACAGCAGTAATAGTGTAGCAATAACAGTAACACTATGTTAGTAACAGAAATAGCAACAGTAACAGTAACAGTAACAGTAACAGTAACAACAGGACCAAAAAATTGAACAAACTTATCATTGGAATCTTTTCTTCTTTCTTTCAACTCTTGCTATTATCCTTGTTCCTGTTCCTGTTAAAAATATTTTTATTCTTTTATAGTCCATCTAGCGCCACGCCGCACTTCCAGGGTTTTGTGGTAGGACATGTGTGGCATTGTTATAAATACCTCCCAAAAGAAATTCAAAGCGAGATTAGCTTGCTTTTGTGTGTATAAGATATGTGTGGACACTGCAAGTCACGACGGCTGACCTTGGATTCTAAAGTAACACAGTAATCAGGTAGGAATACTTGACAGAAGTATTGGCTATATACACACAATACCCGTTTGACCATATCATTTAGAATTAAGCATTAAGCATTAAACATTAAGTGATAATGTGATGTCATGATAATGTGTTATATGCATGCATACGAATATGCGCCCACATACGACTTATAAGGTTTGGAACTAGGTACTGTGTGTAGTGAATTTATCAAAAGATAATAGCAATAGCAATAGTAATATATATATATTATTATTTTTAAAAATTTATCTAATTGAAACCTTGTTACATAGTACAAACTACATACACAATATTGCTCTTCTTCATTTTGTTTTTCTATTCTGAATTCATCTTCTTTGTATATATCACGTCTTTCTTAATTTGTCCTTATTAATTTGGTGTCCTATAATATAAATGAATATCTTTGCGTGTAAATAAGTATAGAGAAATATCAATTGATATTATGAATAAGAGTCAAATTGTGTTGGTGTATGCGTATGTGTTTGCGCTTTAAATAGAGAACAATTTTTTTTGGGTAATTAGCTCCTCCTCTTTCTCCCTCTTCCTCTCCCCCACATACTCTCACTCTCACACATAACTAAACTGAATTGAACTTTCAACAAGTCTAGTTGTATCAGTAAACTATATGTTTTATATACATATAAAAAAAACAAGGTATTACAAATGTACTTCTGTAGAATATTACATCTCCATTTGAATATCGTGGACCTTTTTCTTTCTTCTTTGGCCCTGAGATAATAATAATGGTAATAGTAGTATATATTCTTGGAAAGATATTCTTGGTTCTTAAAAAGCAAGCAAGAAATAAAGAAAGAAAGCGTAAAGCCAAAACAAGAAATAGTAAATGTAGAAGCACATTCTTTCTTTTAGTGCCTCGTTTAAGTTATATAAAAAAAAGATGCTTGTACAAAAAAACAGGATAATGGTTACAATCTCTTAAGTACAGGCGCCTTTTTTTTCTGGTGATGATGTCTTGAATAAGGAGTAACTTTGTGGCATTACCGATTAATGGTCATTGAGATATATACCATAAATTATATAAGGTTTCTTATAATATTGATAGGACAAATGCAATATATGTGTGTTCAGAAACCAAAGCTTTATTTATATTCGTATTGGACTACCAAATGTCTGTTCCACTAAGTACAGCATTTCTTATCGGCAATACATTCTTCTTTTCCTCATTTATTTCGCTCTTTCATTCTTGTCTTTGTTTGAATGAAATTCTATAGACAGAAAGCACTTATAATTGTGTCTGTGCCTGTGTCTGTGTACTTGTGTCTGTGCCTGTACGTATATTCATGTGTGTGTGCGTGTTTGTGTGCGTGTGTATAGTCTGGGGAAAATAGTTCTACAAGACAGAGTTTTGTACTATTGAGACTTTTGTGTTGTATCAAATAATAAAGTTCATTTTTTTTGTGTATTTTTGAATGGCGGTTGTGCTGATCAAAAAAAAATTGATCACCAAAAAGACCATTGATAAATATATAAATATATAAAATCATGATGTCTTTTTGTCACTCATCATAATTCATCTACCGTATTTTCTTTTTTTGGAAGCAATGCCGAATCAGAAGAAAAATCTTGAAGACTTTCTTGTTTTTCGCAATGACCTCTTGTAAACCATATATATATCTGCAGAGGGACACAAACATGTAACAATAGATATTTGGTTGTTCAGGGCCACTAATTCACAGTCAAGATTTTGACTTGAATTTCTCATTATATTAAGCCTCAAAAAGTTATTGAATTGAAACAAACAGGAAAAAATAAAATAAGAATAAGAAAATCAAGTCAAAGTAAAGGGTGTGTTATTGAAAAAAAAAACTACAGATTTTTCTTAATCTACAAATACACCTGCTTCAACAATGGGAAACAGCTCAAAAAAAGCCTATATAGTCAATGTATGATGTCTGTTAGTCAACTAGTTTATCTGCCACGAAAAACAGACAACTTACACCCAACAGATCAATTCCATTCTTCACGTCATCAGCACCTCCAATCTCACGAATTGAGTGCATGCTCAGCTGAGGGTTTCCAACATCTAAAAAAATGATTATCATATTTAATACGGCTTTCTTGTGTGTTCTTTGCACTTTTTAAAATAGATATATAAGAGAATATGTGATCACACAACAACTGATTGTTTTGTTGGTCTTACCAATTGTACGAAGACCCAACTTGGCACTCAACATAGGGCCAATTGTGGATCCACATGAAGAATCATTACGAACAACAAATTCCTACAAAAAAGCAACAACACACACAGACACACACACACATATATATATACAGACACAGCACATGTACATGCAGATATCCACAATGAGATCAAAATTCTAGAACAATACTTTAGATATTATAACTGGTGTGTACCATACCTGAACTGGTACTTTGCGACGACGGGCAACTTCACGCAATATCAAACTGGTGGGTGCAGTAGTAGCATATCTCTAAATAAATGGAAGAGAATAATTGAATATTGAAACAATCAGTCAATCGATTGGTTTTTTCTTTGGTAAATCATATCTGCTCTTACCTGGTTTGCATTAATCTTGATCACAGTACCCTTGTGCATAGCTGGTCGGTGATTTTCCTCATATTTTTCACTATCCCCACAAAATTTTAACAATTCAAAAATAATTAAAATAAAAAAAGATGTCTTTCTCTTCTATTCTATTTCATTGGTATTACCTGTAATTGGGGTGGACAGCATGTGCCATGTCTGCACTGACCAACATACTCTTCTGGAGTGCTTGTTCAAACGAGATCTTTGTGTTACGAGGTCGACGGGGCCAAGGAAAACAAGAGGAAACAGAATCATGAGATGAGAAAGGAATAGGTGAGTGCATGTGTGAACTGAGGTACTTCTCACTCAACGTCTGAGGACAAGGAGTGCCAGCGGACTCGGATTTAAACGGACTCTTTGTGGCCTTCAAAAGCCTAGACAAGGATTTTATAATCACCTTGTTGTTGTTACTGCTGGTCGTATTTTTGCTGGCTTTACCAACTTCAGTGGCCACCAGACGCTCAAGGGTAGAAGGCAAAAGATTGGAGTTTGCACCATGAGCTGTTGTGCTTCCAACCTCTTCGTTGTCAAACAATGACACCAAACGAATGTTTGTTTCGTCTGCAATGTTGTCTGAAGTATTGATCAAAGCCTAAATAATAGTAATAATTATGATTGTATACATATGTGTGTGTGTGTGTTTGTGTTTGTACTTAGACAAATAGTTGCAGTAATAGACAAGTATTAAAAAAAAACATATAAATTAAAATACCATTAGAGAACAATAGGACATGCCGAGGTTATCAAGACGAGCAGAGAAAATAAACTCGTCATAGACACCTCCCAGAGTAGCTGGCTGGGTGTCGTACAAGCAGAGATCAAAATCGTTAATTTGATGAGCTACATAATATAGTACAGAATATTAGTGAGGTTCAATAAGATAAAGGTTTCCAAAAAGTAAATTTTTTCCCTACGTGCAATCCCCATTTCCTCAGCCAAGACTCCGATCAAGGCGGGGTGGTGTTTAGTCTCCTGTGCTTCCTCAACCTTTGGCATGGCATTCAGGGCACTGTAGAAAGAAGCAAAACAATAAACTAAATACGTTTAATACAGCACGCACGCAGGGAGATTATTGTTGTCTTTATGTTTGTATTTGTGGATCTGTATACTTGCGCTTTTGCGGTAGTAGCCAAGACAGGAATAAACTGAGATTCCTTGTTGAATGAAAAGGCTGTATTTGCAGAAGAGTCCAAGTGAATAGCCAAAGTAGGGACGCGTAGAATTGGTCTAATGAAAATGATCCGTCATTAGTAACTTTGCGAGAATACTAATTTCTCTGGCTCATTTGAATTTACTATATCTCACTCCACTCAGTTACTCTACGCACTAATAATAATAATAATATATATATATATATATTTCCATTCTTACCTGTTGATGCGTACCAAGGTGTGCTTAAATGTACCATCCTGATTTTGTACCATAACACGCCCAGCAATACCAAGATCACGATCAAACCAAGTGTGCCTGATTATTTTTTTCAATAACCACTATCTTTATGATATTTTATATAATAGAATCGAATAAACTTACCAAATACCACCACCATACAATTCAACTCCAACCTCGACGTATCCAACTTGTTCCTTCTTTGAAACTGGTTTAACCTAAAGACAATATCAATGACAATGACAAATCCAAAATCCAAATCAAGGATTATTTGTGTCAGAAATATGTTTCATCCTTCAAGGAACATACAGACACTTCTATATATATATATATATATATATATATTTAGATCTGATATTTACCTTGAGACAAGGAGAATCGGTATGGGCTCCTACAATTGAGAAACCGTTTCCAGTTTCATATTTGCCTCCAATCACAAATGCGACGACAGAGGACCCGTTGCGAGTAAAGAAGTATTTGCCCTGTTTTTTGAGATCCCAGTCTTGACGTTCGCTCAATCTTTGGAAACCAGCATTTTCAAGTCTCTGGACTGATTCGTGAACGGCATGGAAAGGAGAAGGAGAGGCATTCAAAAAGTCGATGAATGCTAATGCTTCAGCAGAAGCACCAGTAGAAGGGGATCGCGTAACTGATGATGCACAGAATGACATTGCAAGTTTTGGAGAAGTTACAACTGGTTTAGGAGTTCTTGAACGAATAGACGAGCGAAAGAACCTGAACATGATAAGAAAGTTTCTATCTTGAACTTATTTTATTTTTTTACTTTTTTTGCTTATCTCAACCAAAAAATTGTAACCATATTTTTTTTCCCACTCATGTACTCCGTCCTATTCTCCAACTGGATCAACTGGTGTGACCCAAACGTTTTATGTTTTATGTTTTTTTAAAGGAGTATTTATGTATGTAAGTTTTTTTTATTCATTCTCTTCAAGAGCTTTTTTTATATCTTTAGAAAATTCCCTGATGTTGTCTATGGCAGCATCTGCATTGTCCCGTTCTTCATCTTTGATCACCATATTATCGAGTGTCCTCAGACTTTTACAGTATTTGATTAGAGATGCTCGATAGCCATCCCGCCGCACACGCCAATGTACTGGTAACTTTTCTCGGAATTCATCGTCTCTGCTTCCCCAGGTTGTGTCGTATTCGGGTGCAAGGTATTGTATTAGTTTTGGCTGTGACTTGAGTTTAGTTGTTGCGGTTACTGCAGGATAAAACTTTTGAGAAATTGGATTCTCTCTATAAGAATCCATACACACAAAATACAAAGCAAACCATATGAATTAAAACGTTATTATCATTATGTGTTTGTTTATTTATTTGTTTATTTGAAACTTACCTGAGATCAAGGTAATACAGATGATGAAAAACAGAAATATCATCCACTGTATCTCCTAGGTTGGAAATTCGATTGTCGAGCAAAACCAATTTTCGTAAATAACGCAATTCTCTCAACGGCCTAATGTTTGTGAGGAAGTTGCTGGAAAGGTAAACCACAGCAAGATTGGGCATCTGTCGTGCAAAGGTATTCGGTAATTCTTCAAGTTGGGCCGAACACAGTTCAAGGTATTCCAAAGTAAAGAAATCCGCCATATCAGTAAGCCGTCTCATAGGATTTCCGGACAGGTACACTTTTCGACAACCCCTCAAGTGATAAAGATTAAGATCACTACAAAAGGGTATAGTTTTACGTTTTTCAATTGTTTTAGAAGAAATATCTTTGTATGTACAGTATTTGTGCTTACACTACATTCCCGCCTTGGTTTCTTACAGAGAAACTGTGAAGACGAGGAATACAAGATAATCCAACGATTCGCTTGATTTGATTGGTGTCAAGGTAAAGGGTCCGTAGATCGGGAAATAAAGAACCGTTGAATGACTTTAGGCGATTGAAGCTTAATCGCAAAATCTTGAGTCGATCCATAGGCGTTTCTATAAACACACTTTCGATGTCATTATGGTCTAGAAGAAGAAAGGAGAAAACACTATTAGTTTCATAGAGTCCTAAACAGACATACACGCTTATACACAACACACACATATATATATGCGTGTGTGCGTGTTTGTATTTTGTATAATTTACCCAGGTTGAGTAATCTTAGGCTAGGTAGCCCTTCGATTGAATCAAGACTCTCGATTCGATTATAAGAAAGATCAAGAGACTCTAGTTCAATGCTAAAAAAAAACATTTTAACGTGCATATTCTTTTCTCCCATTTATATATAGGTATATTAAATAGTTAAAAAATAAAAAAAAAAAATTAAAGAAGTGTATACTTACAGATCAGTTTCTCCAAAACGTAAACGCTTAATTACATTGCTCCTCAAATTGAGTGAAGTGAGACTCCTGATGTGTTGGAAGGGCTTGCAAGAGTATATCTTGTTATTTTCGGCATGAAGTACTCTTAAATGTGGGCATGGACCAAAGCCTGTCAAATAACATGTTTTCATTATTAATATTATTTAAAAAGAAGTAGGCAATTATAATACTTGCCCTCAAAAGAACTGATTGCATTGTCACACAAATCGAGCTGATGTAGATTAGGGAGTAACTGAAATCCGTCAATATCAGTAAGCCTAAATATCAAACACATACATACATACATACATACATTTTATATATATTTTAGTTTATTTTATTATATTATTTTTAAGAGGAAAAAAAACGTATAAATAGAGATTTATTTATTAGTATTTGTAACACACGAAATTTACCTGTTAGCTTGTGCCTTGATGGTCTGCAAGGAGCTCGGTAAGCCTGATATGGTGTAAATTGAATTGTGAGATCTGTGAGAGATAACAGTAACGAAGAAGTAAATAAAAGAAAAAAGATATAAGCATGGTTTAAGCAAGTATAAAATAACCTTTACATATACACATGTATATGCATATTTTAAAGTATCTAAATTGATTTACATGTTGATGTATTCAAGATGAGGGAGAATATCCGAAAGATCCATGATCGAAACAAGTCCTTGATGGCTTAGATCGAGACTGACTATACTAGACCAGTTCTCAACAGGCGCCATACTCGAAAGAAGATTTGCGAGGGAAAGAAATGCATCATGGGCATCCAGATGGCTAGTGAAATGAAATATATCTTCGACGTCTTTATGAGGCAACTGTGATTCCGATGAATGATAGATCTGTTCCGGCAGATCATTTTTGTTATTGTTATTGCTACTGTTATTATTAATATAGCTATTATAGTTATTGGGTGGTTCAGGATCATGATTCTGATTATGTTTATAATTATAATTAGGCTTATCATCTTGATCTTGATCATGATCATATGCTGTCTGTGTTCCTTGATCAGCAGAAAATCCTTTTGTTGACCTATTTACCCAGTCTTTAAAGACTTCATCGTTAGGTTTTGTTGGAATGTGGGCCTGTTGAGTCTCTTTCTGTGGCGTGTTTGTCGGCGGCCACTGAGGTTCACTGTCATGTCTATTTTTTCCTTTGGATTGGTATCCTTTTGGCAGACTGAAGTAGTCCATATTTTTCTGTGGCTGTATTCCTCCTCCTCCTCCTGTCAAAAAACGATTTTCAGGTGGAGCAGGTACTGGGGCAGACATGAATGGAATCGACGGCCCGGGATTTGCTTTCCAGTCGATATTTCGGTCAGCAATATAATGAGGAGGAATAGAGTTGGACGTATTGGTATTAATGGTATTCATGTCTGGACGTGCAGAGCGTCGAGGATATCGGTTGGTTGGGCGTGTGTAGTGAAGTGGAGTAGGAGTGTTATTGTTGCTGCTATTGTTGTTACTGCTGCTATTGTTGTTGTTAATGTTGCTGTTATTGTTGTTGTTATGGTTGTTGTGAGTCGTTGCACTGGTACTCATTCGTGGGTTATTGATATTAAGCATTTTTTCTGCAGGTCGGAATAGGCTGTTATTGCGAGGTGAGAGAGCCATGGAGGGAGTTGACAAAGAGGGTTGAAGATAAACCGGTAAATGAGCTTTATAACCACTCTTAGGTAATAATAGTAATTTATCATTGTTCTGGAGGCTGGTCTGGTGAACACTTCCTTTGTTGTCCATATCCTGTATTATTACAGCTGGATTAATGGCTTCACTTGGCATTAATGCGGCTCCACCAATGGCCAATTGATCAATTGTCAATTGGTGGTGCGGCTCAGTGTTGCCAAGATGGTCGTCAAACCATTGCTCATGGTCTGCAGCTGTGAATCTTTCAAAGTTTAACTGCTGAGGTTTATTATTAGGTTGAGGGTTGTTGTGATTCCCATCTGTAATGAACAATGTAGTCGAGGCCATGTGTTTTGGGACAGTCGAGACGAGGCTGGTATGGCCCTTTCTTTGGTGTGACCGTGTAGATAACCCAAAAGGGAAACAATGTCCTCCCTTGTCGCCGATCAATGTCAATGAGGTTTATTGCCCTTATATATATATATACTTTGTTTTTGTTTGTGTTTTGTGTACTGTATAGTGTACTGTATATTGTGTATTGTGTATTGTGTAGTGTGTATTGTGTAGTGTGTGTGTGTGTGTGGAGGGGAAAAATGGAGAGGAGAAAGTATGATATGAAAGTCTTATATATATGTGTATATATTTTAATTGAATGGACTGAATGTGTAGCTTGTGAGGCCAATGTTGCCCTGTGCATCACGTACTATGACACCTTTGATGACGCCAATGGATTGGTGTGGTTCTGGCATAGAAAGACTACACAAAAACAGAGAAAAAAAACACAAATTAAAAAAAAAATAAGGTGTGAACAATTACCAATCGATGTGGAATGCTCCTTACCGTGGGGCTTCACTGGGCCCTGCCATGAAATCCCTAAATTATATAATTGAGTACAGATGTTATTAAAATTTTGTAAATATTTAGACAAGTACGCGTGTCATATATGTAACATACGTTGGAAGAGGAAGAGCCATGTGGCGACCTGGATCTCTACTGGAGAAGCTTAGGGTAATGGGTGCAGGGTACCAGGGTTGTGGTGCTGCCTGTTGTGCTTGGGGTGGGGGAGGTGGATAAGGTGCTGGATAAGCTGGTCCATATACAGCCATAGACGGATCTGGTGGATAATATTGTGCGTTTGGATCATAAATGGCTAGTGTAGATAGTACAACGATTAAAAAAAAACACACACACACGCACACACGTTCTATTGTTTCTATTTGGCCTTATATATATATATAATTATATATTTTAGCTTACGTGCAGGGGCAGCTGCTGCATAGGGGTCAGCTGTAGGTGGGTAGCCATATGTAGAAGGATCTACTGCAACTGGGATGGGTGGTTTTGGAGTAGGCTCATATACGACCGGACCTGGCTTCATCGGACCGCCAATACCGACGCCAGGCCCAACACCACCAGGTCCACCAAAGGGCCGACTGTCGCGAGGGTTTGGAAATCTAGAGTCCTTTGGATCCGGACGAGGGATTCTTCGGTGGTCATCAAACGGTGGTCGTGGTGGATAAGGGTCTCGTCTTCCGCGATAGTCTTCATAGCCATGTGGTGGTAGTGGCGGTAATGGTGGGCGACGTTCAAACTCACGGCGGTCATCTTCTTCATACCGTCTACGATAGTACTCTTCACGGTCTCGGCGATCCCGATAGTCCCGAGGTCCTCCTCTACTATACCCTGGAACATCGCGCGGCCGGAACTGATGTACGGGGTAAGGAGGGTTCCGAGTGCCTACATGGTATCCACCGCCACCACGGCCGCGTTTCTCGAACCTGGGCTGAGTTCTCTCCACAGGTCGTGGCCTACTAACGATCAGTGGCTCAAGAGCCTTAAACAGCTCCTCAAGATCTACAGCCCAAATGTATTAGTGCCTAATTTCAAATTATTATGCACTCGCCCACTATTCGCTCACTACATGTACTACATGTATACGCACGCGCATACGCACACGCACACGCACACATACGCGCACACATATACGCATACACACTCTCACACATACGCACACACACACACCTTTGCGTCCCTCTTCCTCTCCCTCGTTGTTGTGTTCATAACGCAGTTCTGTCAATGCATCCTCAAAACTGCGACTAACGGCTTCATGTTCGTCGAATCGCATTCTGATAATCTAGATGATATGCCGTGGGATCCCACCCAGGTAAGACTCCCAATTTTTTTTTGCTTTTCTTTTCTTTCTTTATGACTTTGTCCATAATGTCGACCCATACCCATGAATAATATATGCACAGTGATAACAAAAAAGAAAAAGAAAAAGGATAATGTCTATATAGTTATATATATATATTTACCTCGCTTTCTGGGCTGACATCAGTCAAGGCTTCCTTGTCTGTCTCTCTCAACTCATGCATGATTTTCTCCTTGGCCTCACCCAGAACCTTGGCGTCTGAGTACTGTCTTAATTCTGTCCACACTTTGCGCCTATCTTTTGCAAGCCCGGCGAGGCTTTCAGCAGAGCGATGCACAAGGTCTGACAGGATGAACTAAGAAAGCTCTGATGTTTAAATATATTTTCTGATTGAAACGAGTAATTCTTACATTCCGGGCTGCCTCTTGAACAAGTAAATGGAGGGCATTTGTAGATCGCCTGGGTTTGGTTCTGACATTGGGTACAACCAATGGTAGCTGGTTAGCAAAGTGCGAGTATTGGTCTTGGTCAGTAGCTGATGAGCGACGAGAGAGTTGGTCTTTCTCCTCCCCTCCCTCTTCATCGACACGCAATGGTTCCTCGACAGGGTTTACTTGAGGTACGGGCTGCTGCTCTGAGGATGCCATGACAACTTGTCAGAAAAGGAGAGGGAAAAAAGACTGCTTTATGGAATAGGTTAAGTGCATCCAAAAGGTTGCGGGTGGCTTGTGTTCAAGGCAAAAAAAATCCACCTCCCTCCTCCTCCCTCCTCTACCCCCACTCCTGTCATTTTTTTTTAACTTTTTCTTTTTAAAGCATAGTTAATTCATTTATACTTTTTTCTTCATTGTTCTACATTCGATAACATGAGACTCATTACACACAACTTGCTCCAGTGCCACGTAAAGAACTGCAACAGCAACAACTTTCCTCTCAAAATTGAGGATGCTCAGGTTGAATTGATCGAGGCTGACTATAATCCCGAGTTTCTCGTAAACATGCTTCCCAAGATTGACTGGCCTGTGCTTGTCAACACAGCCAAGCAGGTAAAGAACTAAACGAAACCGAATTGTATTTTTTAAAATGTTGCATTTAGGTCTAACTTGCATATATTTTTTTTTTGTTTATTGCATTTTTTTATTATTTTTATATTGCTTTAAAGCTCGGTCTTCCTGAGATTCCTGCTCAAGTTCCCGAAGATGCTGAGAACAACGAGGCTTTCTTGCAAGGTCTTCACAGCGTATTGCTCGAGGTAATTATATTCACATTTTTTTGGTGAAGGATGGTTTTTTTTTCTATCATATATATATATTAATATCTGATTCAATAGACCCACATCCAACAAGGAAGAATGATTTGCCCTGGCTGTGGACACGTCTTTAACATCAAGGAAGGCATTCCCAACATGCTTTTGGCTGAACACGAAATCTAAGAAAAACTTATTATATTTCATCTACCTCTAATTCATCTCACAATCTCTTCCTCCCTCCATTTATATATTTTGTTCTCGCCATGTCTTTATTATAAATAATAGACTATTCCTTTCTCTCTCTCTTTATCTTTGTTTCTATTTGTACAAATTAATACGAGATTATTACCAAAGACATATTGTGGTGAAATTATACTAGCATTTGGAAAAAGAAACATTTTTTTTCTAAAAATAATAATAATAGATTAATTAATACCCAGGCTTGTTCCAAAAGAAGGAAGTAATTGTGTAAAAAATTCATTGCACTATAGAATGAGCCAAGTGGTTGCATGCCTCTTATGCTGTAAGGCATTACTACTACTATTATTATTTTCGTGGGAGTTATAGAATTTTGAAAGCGTGGGATATGGATATATATTTTAGACACAAAGAGATGTAGCCAGATACATCAAGTTTTTCCGGTGTTTTTTTTTCTTCTTCTTCTTCGTCTTCTTTGGCTGTCTTGTTTTTCAAAAAAATTAAGTTCATGTGTATCGGCGGCTCTATAGTACGCATTGATAATACTACTTGAGATATAGGTATAGTGATAAAATATTTTTAAAAAAAAACATAACGAACAAGAAGAGAGAAAGACCAAGATTGTATTATTATTTTCTTTCTATTCTTCTTTAGTTGACTGGTCAATGCACAAATCCGATCATAAAACAAAAGTCCCTGGTAAATATAACTCAGATCGAACTTGGTAGTCTACCATTTATCATGGGCAATTGTTGACTTTCTAGCAGCTTAAACTACAAGTTTATACCAGCCCTTCAAACTAAATGCGATTGTGTACATGCTTATCTATTGAAGGATAAGTAGTGATATCATCGCAGCTTGCTGGTTGAATTTTATTAAGTTTTTTTCTGTTGAGTTGAATTGAAAAGGTATCCGATTCTAAACACATTTTTTTTTTTAGTTTTTTATTTTTGATCCCCCTTTCTACATGATTGGTACACACCGAAATCTATACAAGAAGTGTTCATTACGATTGCTCTTGGTTTGTGTAGAATTTTGTTTCTAGTGATTATTCTCGGTCTAAATTTTTCGATGCTTATCTAGGACACTTCTTGGGGAGCTTATAAGTTAGAAAAAATCTCACTAATATTCCCAATGTTTTCTTTTACTAGCCTTGGATTAACCTTTAGATTACATAAACGTGGTTATGTTATTTCATAGAGTGATACAATTTACCCCACGCGTGAATAAGGGCGTAATTTATTTACCCTAGGTAATACCTTGACCAATCAATATTTATGCATCAGCTTATTGTAGTATCAGCAGTCACAGGCACCTGAAAGTTTTGAGTCAGCATTTTCAGTTTTTAAAAAAAAAAGAAAAAAGAAAGAGATAAGTTAACTGGCCCATCTCTGTAGCGGGATGGCCGGCTCGTTTTCCTTCTTTCTACTTTTATCATGGCTGCTATCTCCAAGGAAACCCTCCCACCTTTTGGCCATGCTATTTCCGGAGCCACTGGTGCTATGTTTGCACTCGCACTTGTTTACCCTCTAGACATGTATGTATCTATATACGTTTTCTTTTTTCTTTCCATCCCTTTTTTTATTATTATTTTAAAGAAAATATGAAAATTTCATAACAGCGTCACTCAAACTTAATCCAAAGTATCAAGACCCGGATTCAAGTCCAGGCCAAGCACGACAATCTTGATGATAGTGAGCAGGAACACTACAAATCCGCCATGGACGGTATCCTTCAGATCGTTAAGAAAGAGGGTATCTTTGGACTATATGCTGGACTTGGCGGCTCCTTGATCGGCACTGCCACCACAAACTTTACCTACTTTTACTTTTATTCCCTCCTACGTGATATCTACAACAAGCGCCGAACTGGAACTGCCGCCCCTTCTACAGCCTTTGAGCTCTTGTTGGGTGCTGCTGCCGGTGCCCTCACGACTCTCGTAACAACCCCGGTGTCTGTGATCACAACCCGCCAACAGACCTTGCCCTCGAGCGAGCGTCAGGGCATGATCGACACTTGCAAGAGCATCCTGGCCGAAGAAGGAATTGCTGGACTCTGGAGGGGTATCCAGCCCTCGCTCATTCTTTGCGTCAACCCTGCTATTACCTATGGCAGTTTCGAAAAGATCAAGGAAATTGTGCTCAATGCTCTCAAGACATCTCTTACCCCTGCCCTCGCTTTCTGGGTCGGTGCTATGAGCAAAACCCTGGCCACCGTCATTACCTACCCTTATATCATGGCCAAGGTTCGTCTTCAGTGGAAGCCTTCCAAAGAAATGGAAGACCGTGTTGTGGCCTACAAGGGATCTTTGGATGTTCTCAACCGTGTACTCAAGACAGAAGGATTCTTTGGGTGGTACAAGGTAAGGTTTTTATTTTTATTTTTGGTTTTGGTTTTATTTTTCAAACTCATGGGAGGGGGAGAGTTTAGGTTTCTCACTTACTAACTATCATCATCATTATTGCTGTTGTTATATTAGGGTATGAGCACCCAGATCACAAAGGCTGTCCTTTCACAAGCTCTTCTCTTTATGATGAAAGATATCTTTACAAACTACACTGTTCTGCTCTACGCAATTATTAGATCATCCCGAGCAAAGATTGCTTAATAGACCTTTTCCATAGATAAATATATATATATATATACGCACCCACACCCACACACCAACACTCACACTCACAATCACACTCACGTACACACATATATATACATGTATATGCTTTATACTGTCCTTTACCCTTTTTTCCCGGAAGACTATAGAGAATGTGTAAAAAGAAGAATTTTTGAAAATATGATAAAACAAAATAAACATAAGCAAAAATATTTGACTATCTTGGATGCCTTGTGGGACTTTGGCTATATATTAATTCAATAAAAAAATCATAGTTATATATGTATTTATGTATATTGGTTGGCTGAATATATATCGTGGATAAAGAAGTATAGAAATCAATGATGCCTTATGATAATTTATTAATTAAAGAGTGGTATGTTTATATGTGGAAGATATTTCTAATCTAATGAAAGCTTTCTTTGGTTTCTGTGTGGCACTTTCTGACATTTTTTTTGCTGTGATACAGTTATATCCAAAAAGCTGGGGGAAATTGAGAGGGGGGTTAACTTTGTTTTCATAAATGAAGCGTAATTTTCATATAACATGTAACAAGCCTTATCAAAGAGAAATTAAGTAACTGGCTATTGATAAGTTTAACTTAACCCTTGGCGATTGTAAGGCTTTTTATTATTATCTTCAATCTGTTTAGTAATAAATCAATAAAACAAAAAATTGCAAAGGTTTGATACTTCTTGGCTTTCTTTTTCCTTATTCTTCTTCTTTTTCAAATAATCAAGAATAACATTTGTTGATTATGCAATGTACAAAGCGCATGTTTATGTAAGCCCTTAAGCCTGCGAGTTCCAAAAAAATAAGTTTTATTATTTGGATGTACATGCAGAAACGTTTTTTTTTCTGTTTGTTTTATTTTAGTTGTATTATAGTATGTAATGCTGGTTCTTTTCTTTTCTTCCTTGCAATATAAAGAAAGCATGTAGGATTTTACAACTATAATTCATTCATTAAATCTTTAGTAAAATCATTAAGGTCTCAAAAGCCACCGAGATTTTCAATAAAGGCATTAAAATAATAAAGGAATCATCCAAAGTAACTTTATACCCATTTCACATGTTTATTTTTTTAAGGGTTATAGCTCAGTAAAGTCGTAGCTATTAAATATTAAGATATCAAATATGGCTCGAATGACTCGAATCGTGTATACTATTGGCTTACATATAGGAAAGATACTTGAAGAAGTGCGCTTAAAAGTTATGTATAAAGCCTTCAAACCAATAAAAAAGTGCTTTTTGACTTTCCAGCACAAAACTAACTTTATACATATATATCTTACTTCTGGTTTGTCGATCTGTTTCATGAAAATCTCAAGACTTTCCAAATAAACTACAGTCAATGATTATGAAGATTTTTGTGCTCTGAAATATACAAAAAAAAACCAAGAAAGAAAGTCATTGGATATAACCAAATCAAGTTTTGTAAAGATCCAACTAAAAAAAAATACGTTCAAATCCATATTTCTGGATACTACCCTTTACAGTTATCTTGTTAAACTAGAGCCACTATTCATTTATAAAGGGCAATAATAATAATAATAATAATAATAATAATAATTAGTATTTACTAATTTATGTATCAACATAAATTCTCCCAACCTTTAGGGAGGTCTTTTTTTCATGTAAATTCTAGCAGGGCAATCTTGGTGTCCTGCTCAGGACTTTTTTTTGTCAATCATGTTCCAAAATAAGAAAGTGGGGCAAAGAAAAATAAATTAAAATAAATTAAAAGAAAAAAGGCTCTTACTTGTAGACTATATTTATGAATGACTTGTCTGTGACTTATGTCTCCCTACATTCACATGCCAGTCAATGTCATGATCATCTACGGAACCTACTATCCTAAAGATGTAAATAAATAAATAAAAGTTGTGAAAACTCATTTATTTATGTAGGAAACAGGTCCAAATTTGAGAGCAGGGTGTAAATTAAGTGACATTTCTTTTGTAAAAAAGAAAAATAAAATTATCTTTATTTGTACTTCTTTACGTCAGTCTACAAAAAAAAACACCAAAAATCATTAAACTTACACATTGAAATGCATCTTTTATGACACTTTTTAATCTTACATGTTTCTGCATCACATATAAAAAAAATCAAAGAACTTAGAGGAATTGTAAGACAATATTTCAAAACAAACGTAATAACGAAATTGTTACGATTTACCTGAAATCGTATGAATAGAAAGACCCTCTTTATATAAAGTTTAAAGGCTTTCTTCCTTTCAAGGTCCTTTAACACTACTCAACTCAAGAGGCTCTCATTTTTATCTTCTTCTTCTGGAATTAAAGACTTGTTGTACATACTTTGTATAAACTGGATTTCTTTATTATCATTATTATTCTTTGGCAACGGTATCCATTACATTATAATTGCTAAACTCACTGAAACCCATTGTTGCTCAGACCATGCTCAGAATAATAGTCAAGAGTGGTAATTAGGAGAATTGTTCAGTTCCAAGATATCAATGACTCTTGTTTAAACATTCAAAGGATATGTTGCCGAAACAAACCGTTGGGTATTTGCTATAACTTACAAGACAGAAAAACACACATAAACACATATCCATGGCTTTCTTCTTCTATCTATGCAAAAATAAGTATATAAAAAGAAACGAATATTAAATGTACAGGTTCTTTTTATGTATATAAAAAGGTGTTTTCAAACCTTGAATTAAAGAAAAAAGAACAATTAAGCACATTTCTTTACGTTCTTGGTATCTGAAATCCAAGAAGATGGCTTTTGTTTTGATGTCACAGAACAATAGGTTAATTACACACTACACCAAAAAACCCTTTATTCTCTGTCTTTATCACCCTTACTCATCCTCACCCTTAAATAATGTGTTGAATTGAGAGCCATCAAAGATCTTAAATTCTATTAATTTAAAGGCAAGAAGATGATCACAAACATGTAATGCTGACTGGAGATCATCACAGAATGAAATTCCTTTTATTCACAAAGGATCTTTTTTCTTTCCTTTTTCCTTCTTCGTTTTCTTGTTCTTTTTGCTCTTCTTTATATTTTACCACAAGCTTCTTAGTTATGAAGTACAAAGAAAAAAAAACCATAAACCCACAAGTTACATGAATCAATTCAAACAACAAACCTTATCCCTTTTTTTTCTCCTTGTGTAGTATTACATCAATCGTTCTTTAATAATTGTATTGATATCCTTTGAATATATCTATATTATATATCTATATATATGTATTACAACCGCCCATTTTCTTATATTCCAAATGAGGTACAATACGTGCGTATCAACTCCGTCCAAATGGATCTCTGGTTTTTTTTCTTTTCTTTTAATTTTATTTTTGCGGTCAACTCAAAATAACTCCATTGATCCCAAAGTGCCACATTATGCGCAATATGTCTACAAGATAGACAGCTTACGCGGAGAATAAACAAAAACACACCCACACACATCTTTACTCTTTTACTCTTTTGCTCTCCTGTTCTCTCTATTTACTATTCACTATGCAAGGTCGTGGCCAAGACACAGCCTCGTCTTATAGCGCTTCACAGACCCACGGTAGACCACACACAAACTCTTCTGCCTTTTCTTCTATACCAACCCCCATTACCTCATCGATCGACAATCCCGATCTTAATCCCGAGCAATCAAAACAACATCAACAACATGGCCCTGAATCTACTACTACTACTGCTGCTGCCGCCACTGAGTCCCAAAACCCAGCCAATACAGTCCAGGATAATAATCCTCCTGACCAACCCAGAACTCAACAAGTCAATTTACAAGTCATGCATAAAACAGCCGTAAAAAACTATCAAGTATTTCCAGGAAACATCAAGTTCTTTTGTGGTGGTCGGTTTATAACGAGCAAAGCATACTGGGCTTTTGGCGTTTCTATCGGTGTTTTGCTTATTCCAGCTATTCTGTTTGCGGTTTTTATGCAAGTACCAAAAAAGAAATAAAAAAAAAGATCCACAAAGCTATATATAACAGTAGCACATTTTGGATCTATGGTTATTTTTATTTTATATATATATTAGTAACATTATATTAATTGATTACAGATGCCCATGGTATTGGACACACTTGTCTCCAGCAATTCCAATTATATTTGCCTATACGTTTATACTTACATTTTCTTCAATGATGAGGACTGCTTGGGTTGACCCTGGAGTAAGCATTTATATATATATATATATATATATTAAGCTACAACAAAAAGCTTGTAAAAACAAAAGCAAAAAAAAAATTGATAAATTATTGATAAATCCGGACTAATATTCTATAATGCTATTGTAGATTATCCCTCGAAATCTCAACAAGATGCCACCCATTGCCAGCTCAATTAATGAAAATTCTGGTATCCTTCCCGATCCTTTACAGTTTATGACACCACCAATTAAAAATGTAATGATAAAAGGCAAGCAAGTAGAACTCAACTATTGCGAGACCTGCTTAATCTACAGACCTCCACGTTCAAGCCATTGCCGAGACTGTGACAATTGTGTTGGTAAGTGCATTTTGTAAATAATAAATCATTGTTTTTTTTTGTTTCTGTCAGTGTTACTTTTGTTTTGTTAGACAACAGTTTCTTTGTTGTTGCTTCTCCTTTCTTAATATGATGCTTATACATATATTTATGTTTGTGTGTGTTTGTGTTTGTGTTTGTGGGGATGCTTAATTCTTTATTATTATTTTAGAGCTTTACGATCATCATTGTATCTGGCTCAACAATTGTATTGGAAAAAGAAACTATCGTACATTTTTTGTATTCATTGTAACAGGAACATTTCTTTCTGTCTTTGTCTTTGCATTTTCACTTGCGCACCTTATGCTTCTGTACTTTAATGACCCTGAACAACGGGAATTTAAGACCATTGCCAATAATGCTCCTGTCAGTTTGCTCCTTACTGTTTTCTCATTTTTGTTTATATTTCCTATTGGCTATCTTACCGCATTTCATTGTTATATCGTTTGCGCAGGAGTAACCACCCACGAAAAGGTAAAGTGTATACAGATAATGTATCTATGTTTTTTTTTAAAAAAAAAAAGACACCGCGCTCAAGACAAACGGGTACTAAACAAGATTATCGACTTTTTTTTGAAATCTAGTTGAAAATTGACGGAAGACCATTTCCGAATGATAAGCCCATGTTTGATTTTGGA
This sequence comes from Phycomyces blakesleeanus NRRL 1555(-), assembly GCF_001638985.1. Classification (NCBI taxonomy): domain Eukaryota; kingdom Fungi; phylum Mucoromycota; class Mucoromycetes; order Mucorales; family Phycomycetaceae; genus Phycomyces; species Phycomyces blakesleeanus. The sequence continues at coordinate 894,593 of NW_017265144.1, forward strand.
AGTTCGTTTTGCAACTTTATCCATTCTGTCTGTCAGCCAAGGTCAAAGAGGTATATACATAAATACATACATAATCAATGATTCATTGTTAACATGTACAAAAAATATATATAGTTACATTGCCAGACGAAAGTTTGTTACACACCCGCTTCCTCTCCAAACTATAATCATGACAACAGATTCAGCTGGCAATAGATACAGTACCATTCAGCGCAACACTTTAATGTCCCAGACTCCTTTGAACACATAGAATATGTTTTTTTTTCTTGTTCTTCTTCTTTCATTTCACTTCATTTTATTATATTTCATTTCATTGTAATTGTTTTTTTTCTTGTTCTTGTTCTTTATTTAACTCATTATTTCTATTCATTCATTTATTCATTTCTTAGACATCAAAATATCGTTCGAGTTGTTCATTTTACTTTATTTTGTTTTTACATATTGAAAATAACATATACATATACATACACATACATTATTCAAATCATAAGAATGAGAGAGTGTGCGTAAGAGTCGGATTGGGACGAGGCTTTCCTTTTCACTGACTGGAAATAACCATCGATAACACCATTTTATTTAAAGAAAAAAAATAAACTTGCCGTAAGAAATTTCCAAAACTTGTAAGGTTAAATGATCTATAAATATTGAGCAAATTTTTGTTTAAAGTATCCAATTGAACAAAAAGAAATCTAAAGAACCATCGTTTGTCTACCCGCCCTTATTTTTTTTAATAAAAATCAAATAATAAAATACATACAAAGTAAAAAAATAAAAGTAAAAATATTTGGATCATAAATTAAAACTAGAGCTCTAAATCATAGATATTACAAAACAAAGTCAAGATGATTTAGTTATTTTTTTTTTAAAAAAAAAAAAAAACACTCGCACACCAAAGGGCAACACTATATGAAATCCAACTATTTAATTTTCACTTCCCGACATTTTTTGCTACTTTTTTTGTAGCACATAAAAAATAGGCCGTTTAGTAATATTTTTTCTAAAGTAAGCTTTTAATCCCGAAGTCATAAAATTTTGCCTTTTTGATTATACGACATTAGGAGAAATAAAATATTGAAACACCGCCGAATTTTTTTTTGTGTAGGAGAATTGCTAGCCTCACAAAAATGCCACGCTCCTAGGTATTTTTAAATTACTAAAAACAGCTTAGACCGTTTGAGTTCCAAAAATGCTCTACAATCTACCAAAAAGACTGGGCATTTGAAATTTAAATTAATTATTTTATTTTATTTTTTATTTTGTTTTTGCTTTTTTTACGTTTTCAATTAATCTTTAATTTTTTATTATTATTTGATAGAAAGTAATTGACCCTCTTATTCCAGCTATAATTTTATTTAAATATCATACTGTATTGCAATTAAGGTATTTGGGACGGGACCACCCTCCTGTCAAAAATTGAGACCTTTTGCAGTATTCATGGATCACGATCTCTTTCCTTTCGTGGGCGGGCAACCATCATGAACTCTCTTGTACTCTCTCAACTATGGCACGTCCTTCGTGTGGTTTCGTTCCCTTCCGCCTTCCTTGACCGAGTTCGCTCCATCGTGCGCGGGTTCTTCCGTGTCAAGTCTTTTCCTCCCATTGCTTTTGACACTCTCTGCTTGCCCCGACTACAGGGTGGCCTTGGTATCTTGGATCCTGGTATACAGCAATGTGCTCTCCAACTTCGCTGGCTGAAGCCCCTTATCCGTAATCCTCTACTGCCTCACGGTCTTGTTCCCCAATGGTTCTCCACTCTTCTTCGCTCCGACGTCCCTACCGTTGATCCTCTTCTTCCCTTACTCTTTCCGGACTGTCGTCCTCGCAACCATCGCACCCTTGATTCCCCGCTACACCTGGTTCTGAAGGCTATGGATACTCTTCCCCGAAACTTTGACAGAGTGGTGCTCAACCTTTCCAGTTGTCTCATCCTGCCGTTGTCTTCTATGATATCCAGTATGCCCTCTCACCCTCCGTATCGACCTGCTTGGCGTGATTTGCGAGTCCACCATCTATACCAAATCGAGTCCAATTTGGATATACTCACACCCATCACTCCCTCTCGTCCTCTACCCCGTTCTGTCACACTTAACCGCATCCTCAACAGAATTCGCGATCATACAATGGTCTTGCATTCCATTCTCTTTCGAGCATGCATTCCTTCTTTTGTACTGGCATTCCAACAGCCAAATCTTCCTATTCGCGACGGGTCGTTCATTGACCTCCAGCCACTTCTGTCAGCCCAACTTCCCGGTCAGACCTGGTCCCGGCTCACCACGCGCTCCTACCGTTCTACCTGCTCCCATCAACTGTCTGATGCTCGTCCCATCCACCCTCCTCTCATCCCACGACAACTTCGCTCCTTCTGGTCTTTCGCCCTCCCTCACCGGGCTCGGAATGTCTGGTTTCGCGGGTTGCACAATAAGCTTTCGTGCCGAGCACTTCTGTACCGCATCATGCCATCCACCGTCTCTTCTCCTCTCTGCACTATTTGCCAGGTGTCCATCGAGACGCAAGAACATTTTCTTCTCGCTTGCCCGTTGAAATCTGCTGTGTGGACAGGCATTTGGTTGGAATTCTTCGGCACCGTCCCTCTGCGGTGCTCCACACTGCGCGCAAGTCAATTTCTCGTCTCTGCTCTGAACTAGAGCTGGACTCTCCATAACTCCTCCATTTTTTTTTAAAAAACAAAACAAAACAAAAACAACCATAAAATTTAAAAGCCAAAAACATCATATAATCTACAAAACCTTACAAACAAATATTTTAATTTTCTCTTTTCCTATTCAATCAGAGACCTTTAATAAAATCCTGAGCTTTTTCTTCCTGGCTCCATACAAAAAAAAAAGGTATTTGGGATTGATTTTGGATTAGTATCTCAATTTTAGAAAAAATAGATACTGTGAGAGTGTTATCTATTAAAAAAAATTAAAAAATATACGAGATATTCGGAACTAATCTTGGGTTAGTATCTTAAGATTAGAAAAAGTAGATACTGTGAGAATGGTATTTATTAGAGATAGAATAATATGTTTATATATATCAATCGATAAAGACGCTCTTTTTCTTACTATTCAATTTGCCTCTCTTAATATTTGTACCTCCGCTGTGCCACGTCTGGCGCACAAAATCTACCCACACACACATAAATCTACCTACACACACATATCTTTTTTGTCATGAATTTATAGACCTATATAAAGAATAAATTAATAAATAATTAGCGTACTTTTTGGAAGTAGAGCTCCCAGTCTCCCCTCAAGTTTTATATAACTCTTCGCCATAAAAAGTTTAGTTACTATATATTACAATTAATGTGTAAAAATAAGTCGAGTAGTTTATTGAATGGATAGTAGACTTTAAGTGATGTGGTTGTAAAATGGCAAGAAGATTTGCAGAGAATTTAAATGCAGAGTCTAAGTCACGTGCTTGTATTCTAACTTTTTTAAAGATATAGACACACACACACACACACACAGTTGATCAAAAAAAAATTAAAGACCTTCTTTTTGTCTTCATCACATTCACAATGTCTCAACGATTCAATACAGCAGCACAGCAAATGCAGCGTCCTCTTCACAATGAGTTGATTGCTCTTCATCGTCTACTAGGCAAAGTATGTCAATAGTAGCAATAAAAAAATAAAGCTCGCCGGTCACAAGCCAACACTCCATTACAGGACATTCTCGAACAAGCCGCGCGTATTCTCGATCACTTTGCTACTTCCCACATAAAGTATGTTATATACTTTTCCTATTAAAACCAATTTGTTTGGAATTACATATATATACTGAATCTTTATTAAATACTGACCTACGTTTAGTAAAAAAGGCGTTATCGTTGAACAGCCTCCTCCTCTGCACCAAACAGAAAAATTACTCGAAAAATGTGATGATTTTGAGGCAATTTGTGATCAAATATACTACATCTTGGTAATAAGCTTTCTTTTGCTTTTTTTTTGGTTTTTGGTTTTTGTTCTTGGCAAAGTAAATGTTAATGCTTATATATCTCTTTTAATTAGGAACAATCCAAGCGAATCCTTCAACTTGATTGGCAACAAAAAGTAGCTCTACAGTCTGAAGCAGATAAGCGACATCAAGAGCTGCAACAAGAACAGCAACAGCAGTTGCAACAACAACAGCAGTTACAGCATGATAACCTTACATCGGATATGGATGGTGATCTATCCATGGGATTCCCTTCTTCGTCTCAAATGGATCTTTCGATCGATATGGACACAGACCCAACAGACACCTCAAAAGATCACGCACATCTACACCACAGATCTCAGACACATCTGGCTGAGCAGCATGGACTTGAGGATGAGGATATGGAGGAACTTTTGATGTTGCAGAGAGACCGGTTAGAGAGGCTACGCAAAGTCATCGTACTCGGAATGGATGCAGAGCATGTCAGGGCGAGTCAGAACGATGGTAGTGGGAAGGACGATCTACTCTTTTGAAAGTCTATTTTTTGGATATATATATAAAATGAAGAAGAAGATGAAAGTTATTGTGGCTGTGAATGTGGCTATGGCTATTGTTGCGTTTGCATTTGTGTGTATATTTTATATCTCTATGGTAAGGATAATGATAAGGATAATAAAGGAAATACTTGATTTATCATAACGCATATTTAAGGAAATGAAATAGAGGGCTTGGAAGAAGTTTATCATATAATATAATGCTTTATTTCTTGGATATAATATAATATAATAGAATATGATATGATATATAATATGATTTGAATGTGTGATGTGATGTAAGAAAAGAAAAATGAAGGAATTGTTCTCTTTTTTTTTGGTTTTTTACTTGAAGTTGTTGATAACTATAAATGTACAATATTCAGTCTTATGTTTTCTCTTATTACTCTTTGCTGGTTTTATCTTACCTCGTTCAATGGCATCCAGGCCTTTTACGAGCTCTTCCATAGGAGGACCAAAACTAAGTCTAACGAAATGATGGCAGGGGGATTCAAACAACTCACGACGGCTTGCAGGCTAAAAAAGAAAGGAAAAAATAATAATGGTTTCAATAAGTTAAACATGTAATAAAATAATATATTAGTAGTAACTTACATTAACATCGAAGAAAATTCCTGGAACAACGATACTATGAGGCATTAAGCAATAATTCAATTAGAAGCCGACAAAAAAAAAAGATGAAAACCTGGTGATATGAAAATAACAACTTACACTTTCTCTTTAAGGCACTCCTCAAAGAAGGTTAGACCAACGTTGATAGGTGCCGGGAGCTCGTTGAGGTCCAACCAGATATAAAATGTGGCATTTGGTGGTACATTGACCTTGATGCCAATCTCTTCCAGACGCTCGAGAACATAGTCTCGCTTGCTTCTAAAGTGGATCTGCAAGTGCTTGGCTTCGTTTTTAAAGACTTCGGGATCGAGCATAGGAATTGCGGCCAGCTGGAGTGGATGGTTTGCACCACCTTCTAAGAAAGAGCCACAGCTCTGCATAGAGGATATAACAGATTCTGGGCCAACGATCCAGCAGATACGCCAACCAGGTAACTAACAAGCCATTCCACCGGATTTAATCTCTCGTTTGATTTAACAACTTTTTTATTTACTTACTCTAAAGTTCTTTGTCAGACCATCGATGATAATAACAGGGTCTGCATTGACATCTGTGGATTGGTACCAAAGAAAAATCCCACCAGTTAATTAAATTAGTTAATTAATAAAGTTAATTAAAACATTAACTGTAAAAAAAAAGTCTCTTGCTTTTTCTCGTGTGCTGTTACTCACCATCAACATATTCCGAGATGCTAACTGTACGGCCATTCTCTTCTTCTGGGTGTGAGTAGATGTAGGACGAATAGAACTCATCCATAACAAGGGTTGTGTGTCTCTCTTTGGAGATCTTGACCAATTCACAGAGTTCTTCACCCTCAATGAGCTGACCGGTCGGGTTGCGAGGGTTTGAGGCAACAATCAAACCAAGACCACGTCCAGAAATCTCTTTGCGGATCGTGTCAGGATCTATGTGATAGTTTGATTCGGCTTCCAGGGTGGTTGGAATAGGCACAAAGCGCTTAAAGACAGACAGCATCTGTTCATAGGCAGTGTACTGTTGGCAGAAAAATGCATATAATATTCACAAGATGTCAGACAGACAGACACACAGAGAGAGATTGTGATTTAAAAAGGTCGCAAAATGACTTTACCTCGGGCAAGAAGTAGCCCACATTGATGTCACCGATGGCTGATGCTACACGTGTGAGTCCTGCACGACCACCAGGGACAATACAGACCTAAAATAATGATATCGCCTTTTAGACTATGTCCGCCACTCCATTTCAATTCTTTTGAATTCTAGAAAACTTACGTTTGCAGATGTGTACTTTGATTCCTTATCCTGTCGATAGATCTCATTGTAGAGGTTGGCAACAGCAGAACGTAACTCGGTTATACCAGCAGTAGGTGCATACTCATACGATTCAATTGGTAGTTCAATGTGGGTAGGCTTGTCTGCACAACCATCAATATGTCCAACTTGAAAGATAAAGAAAATATGAAATATATAAAAGTAAGAAATCTTTTTCTCGATCCCTCTTTTTATTATTTTATTAGCTTACCTTCTGGAGCACCTTGACCAAAGTTTGCTATATGATTCCAAAATAACATTTAAAATAAACGTTAGATATCAACATCTTTTTTAAAATAGAAAGAAAATTTAGTAACTTACCCCATTCAGGGTCACCATAGGTAAAACCATTCTGCATGGCTCTGTCCATTACATAAATGACACCAGTAGATCCAGGGTGCTCGATACCGTAGATTTTTGCGGCATTCTTGGCTTTGGTTGCCTTGTTGGTATTACCTGGGTAACTACGAAGGGTCTGATGGGCCTCTGAATGTGCCTCACTATGATATACAATAAATGAATAAATTTAATTTTTTCTAAATTTATTTCAAAGTACCTTCTCATCTTATTGACAATCTGTTGAGCAATATCATAGAAATGGAACTTCTTGTGGCACTCGGGCTCTTGTCCTTCGATATCTTCTACTGGAATGGTCATGGTGTATAAGGTTTTGATTTAGGAGAAGAAGAAGAAAGGAATTTCTTTTGGAGTAAAGAAAAGAGATAGATGAAGTTGTGTGCGTGTGTTTTTTTTTAGGAATGTCTAAAATTTGAGAACAAAAATACCTGGCCTCTTTTTATAGATAACCACAAAATGTTCATCTCATCCTGAATCGGGGATACTTTTTGGAAAAATGAATATGTTCATTAAAAATAAAAAAAAAATAAAAAAAACAACCGCGTGAGGGTTGCACGCTGTGTCGGGTGGTCTGTTTACCATTTTCTCTCCTCTTGCTTGAGGTAAAGTTGTTCCTCAAGTCCCAGATAGCCAATGCGTCACAGTGTAACCATCAACGAGCCATTTTATTCAACAGTAAGAGTGTAATGGGTTTCTTGTACGACGAAGCTCGCTATTGACGTAATAATATCGCACTTCTTGGTTTAGCAAATTAGATATATATATATATACAAAATGAAAAGAAGAGAAAAAAAATGACTGGTGTGAAGACCTGTTGATCCAGCTTTGTAGGTCAGTCTTGAGTATGTCACCATCTGATGTTAGGTATAGATCATCAGTATATTTGCTTTCTTGTTTAATAGACATTATAATAATGATGATGATGCTGATAATAATCTATTAGGCTGTTCTTTTTTTTAAAGAAATATATATATATATATAAATTATTTGTGACCATTAACATCTATGGAGGAGCCCGGAAAGATCGAAGGCGACTTGCGATAATTAAGATAAAGATAATATTTTATTTTATTTTTTGTGAGTTGATATATGAGCCGACAAACTTTCTATTTTATTTTTATTTTTAATGGCTACACGTGCGCCAATAGCTTAAATATTACTGCTGATTGTTACACGTCTACAGTAAAGATCGTCTGGCATTATTAAAAAGATTAATTTCTGAATAAGTAAGAATACATATATATACTATTGTAAAACAGTAAGAAATCAAGCTGTTTTTTTTTAAAAAAAATGTTATTATTTCAAAGGTCTTTCTCTATCTCTATTAGTCTCTTTCTGTATGTGCCTGTGGGCGAGCGTTCATTTAAGCATAAAATGTGTATTATATTTGTTGTTATAGAAACAGAATATGTTCCTTGGCTAAAAGTAATAAAACTGTTTATTAAATTAAGAAAAGAAAATGTATATTTATTTAAAGATTCTGGGATTGGGTTAATCATTTTATTTTTATTACGATCGGAAAAGAAAGGCCTGATGAAATCTAAAAGTAATATCCGGGTTGCCTTTACATTTTTGGCTTTGGTGATCTTATCTTGCCTCCCAATCTTGAGATCAGACCTACCAAGGGTCCAACCCATTTTTCTGCAAAAAATGGTGTCAAGGCAGCAGATGCTGCAAGACGGACAGGCATCAAAAGCTACAGAATATGCACACACACACACACACACAAACAGTATCATTATTATATTAATTATTATGGTTATCAATTATATATATATATATAATAGCAATTGGTTACCTTGACAGCAGCATAAGTTGTGGCTAGGTTTATCATCACGCGACTTTGTGGATCAAGTGGCTCATATCCATAGTGTACACGAACCTTGCTGATGAACCGATTTCCTTCTGTAATCGCAGTCTCTGAAACCGGGATTGAGAGCGCAGATGCATCAAGAGCATAGTAAATAAACGGGAATGGGATGATTGCTGTAACTTCATGTAAAATTGCAAATGTGGTCACATAAGAGGCCGGCTTGTCGCGGAATTGCTGAACATATTTACGCCAGCCTCTTGTTGCCTTTTGTTCGACTTTTAGTGTATTGGCAGTAGTGAATCGACGCACATTGTGAGTGATGGGGTATAGGAATCTCATGGCTAAAATAGGATGTTTATTTCTTTTTTTATTTTATTTCTTTCCCATGAAAGGAATAATATAACTAGCTTCAATGTCCGATACATAATACAATACACATATGTATATATATACAGATGTTAATTTGGCATCAAGTGTAATTCATTTTTATATGTATTTATTAGTTAATTTAATTTAAATTTAATAGACAATTGTGTGTGTGTGTGTTTCTAGTGAGGTTATCCACTGGCTGTTTTATAGAAAGGGACAGTTCTGATCGATAAACAATTAGTGCAACTATAAAAGTTCTTTCTTGTTTTAAGCATAGACCTAGATCTTATTTTGATATAAACATATATAATATAAAGATTAAAGAAGAGAATGAAGAGGCCAGGAATAAAGAAGGTTACCAGAAATTAATATTCGATCAAATTGATAGGGAAATACAGCCAATCTGAGAGCCCAAAAGTATTGAGGCCAAGAAAACTAAATCAATAAATAAATATCAAGAAAGAAAGAAAAATAGTTTGAGGAAATAGAATCAAAGTGGATTTTGGGTAACAATAATTATAAACCCCAAACTGTCTTGGCTTTTGATTTGTGTGCCCAAAGGCCCATTGCCTTTAAACAAGTAGCTCAATATATATTTATATATATAAAGATTAGATCTTACATATTAATAGGAAGAGTTTTTTTTTCAAAAGGCAGGCAGACAGGACAGATATTTGGAATGAAATGACTTTTGGCTCATTTTGTGTGTATCTTGTGTACAACGATGAGTTTGTACTAATGAAGCAAAAGTTACCTGATCCAAAACAAAATCAATATCCTATAATATCAATATCAGTATGAGAATAAAAAAAAACACAAGGTTCTCAAGTTATTTTCTATTGATTATAAATTATTGATATATATATATATACCTGGAATAATGGAGAGGCCATTCTCATTAATTTGTCCTAATAATAAAATGCAGATTTATAGTCGCCAAGTGCCAAAAAAGGAGCATCAATTCAATGGAAAATACTTTAAAACTACAGAAAATCTTGATGGTTCCTGTTATGTTAATGTTTTTACTATTAAATTTGTATTTGTATTTTATCATTCATACTTTAAACTACTTGTAATTATCAAGATGTTCAAGAAAAAACCTGATATTTTATCCCACTCTCTCTCTCTCTCTCTTTCAAAAATAAAAAACAAATAAATAAAATAAACATAATCAGTTATCAATTCATTAGTACTTACAAAAAAATTACTATGCTTATAAGCAGGTTTTCAAATATTACATTCCTAAAGTTCCAAGACAATGTAATTTGAAAAAATTGCGATATAACATCGCATCCTTGAGCCATTAATAAGCATAAGAATAGAGCACCGTTATTCTTGGCAGATAAAGTAATAACAATGGGAATATGAAGTTTTCAGCTTGTTTCTGATAAGTATATCAGCATTATCTTGAAATGCTCCTTTTACATTAACAATATAGTATGCATACGTTCTATGTTCAATGCCAAAATAAATATATAAATAAATAAATAAAGGAGAGTAGGGACGAGGGGGGTGTTGACTTTAATAAAATATTTTCTTGCAACCTTTATTGTGTTTAAGGGGTTGTTTTAAGGTTGAATTTTGATTAAACACTTGGTGTGGACAGACTAAAAGTTCAAAAAAAAGTTCAAAAAAAGGGCAAAACTAATTAAAACTCTAACCCAATAATATGTCGTAAAGTTTTGCTCTTTTTCTTTTTACTCTTTCTTTTTGAACTTTTAGTCTATCCATATCAACTATTTTTCATTATATATATATATATATATGTGTGTATGTGTTTCAATTTAACTTTGTTAGTTTTCTTTGCTATTATTGTAGTCCAAATCTAAAAGCACCTTTTCAATATCTTACTCTTGTCCTACATTCTTTTTTATGGTGCAATCGGGCGCAAATATCCATGTTCTTGGATTTGTTTCAATTTCTTTGATCGTTTTTTTATATATAGAAGAATTATTTGATCTCCGCTGATTATAAGAAAAAAAGGCTATGGACTTGAAGCTTGGCTACTTTTCTGATCACATGACTTTCTTTTTTAAACCGTAGATTTTCACGCACCGTCTATGAAGGCCTTTAAAGTGTTTCAATTTCTAGAAAAAAGAAAAGAAAAAACACCCAGACTTGGATAACTATCTCTGATTGCACCATAGTATTAGTTTTTAAGTTAATTTTTTTTTTTTTTGGTTTTGCATTGAAGCAAAAGAAATTTATTTTATATTTGCCCTTATTCATTATAAAAAAATAACAGTAGAATAAATTATCGAAATACTATCTTAGGGAGGGTACACAGTAATAATTAGGTCAGAAAAATAGAAATTGTTTTCTTGTCAATAGCACTCTTCTAGTACTTGTTCGCTCTCTTATACTTGTCAGTTTTCTTTTCTTTTCTTTTTGTCTCACACAATGACTCTCTCAAACATGTCCTCTTTATCTCCATGGTACTTTTAAGCTGAAAAGCGCGGAAGGGTTTCCCCGGGGCTGTGTAATTAAGTTGCAATTGGTGAAAAATGATTCGGACATCCAAGAGAACAATATGATATCAATTTGCAAAGACGATATTTATGTAACAAAGCGATTTTCTCAAAGCAGCACTTCTTGATGCATTAATGATAATTTAGAAATAAAATAAATAAAAAGGTGACTGTAAAGATACTACCTTGGAAGAACGTTCACGGGTTGCATTTTGTGTTTGAGATTAGGAATTTGATTTAATTCTTCACAATACAGCTTCTTTCATCTTTGTACTATTCTTGTTGATTTTGCTGTTGGTATTCTTATTCTTAAATATTTTTTAAATATCAATAGATTAATATTAGTACCAAGTGTATGCGAGAATTGCAAGTTATTTATATATATATATATATATTATATTAATGGGATGCTATTCGTAGTTTAAATGGGCAATACATTCTTTAACCCTTCTTTTTTTCTGTGTTACTGTGCCTTCAGAATTCTGCTATTCTAACGAGTGCATATTACAAGAAAAATGAATATAAGCGGGAGGTTTTGTCTGTATGCCTATCTGCCTGTATTCTTGTAGGTGTTTATTATTTAAAGAAAGTGGCATTGGACTACTTTCTTAAGACTATGGCTATTATAATAATACTCGTGTGTTTGTTTTCATATATAGGATAAAAATCTAATTCTGTTTGCAAATTCTAAACACTTATTTTACTGCATGTATAGTAGCTATGACTTCAAAAATGTATACACCTTGAAACGGAAACAAACAAAAAAAGAAACTTTAAAGTAGCTTCCCTCAGGATGGTGTGTCATATAGCCCATATAGCCCTCAAACCAAATCATATAATTTACTCTTTTGTCCTGTTCATTCAGGAGCCTCTTAATAAATATGAACCTATCCAACAGATCAATACAAACAAACACAAAAAAACAAAAAAAAACCCCCTTTTTAACATGGTGTAAATATTTCCCACCGCTCTGTTGTCGTTATTATTTGTTCATTTTTTTTTTACTACCCGCAATATGATTCCACTAATACTATTCAATAAATTCTTTGTCGCGTATAATAAACGTGTTTCTTTATTTTAAATGAAACACCAATTAGGTTTGGGCTCAACTCCAAAATATAAATGTTTTTTTTTCTTTCTTTTGTCTTCTTTCAATTGCGCCACTTCTTTGTTTCTTTATTATTATTTTTTATTTTTAAATGCCGTGTATTCTTTAGTGTCTAAGCTACTCTTTATAATTCTATAACCCAGAGGTAAATATTGAATGAGTAATACTGCTGTATTAGCCTGGTAGCCAAAACAAAAATATACACGGCCATGATATATAAAATAATATGTACGAAAAGCAGTAGCAGAATCATAAAGTTTTTTTTTGGTACTTTTGAACCATTTTTAAGGATAGTGAAGATGTAACCTAGTTTTTAGTAATAGACAAGTCGAACAGTTGATGTACAGCTCTATGTTTGTGTATTCAAGATTGGTCTATGGTTATATTGGAAGAAATCACCAGAAAAAAAAATGAAAGGTTGTCTGTCATGTTCTTGAGCAACGCTTCTCCTACTTATTGCACCGGAACACCCTGTCAAAAATGAAAAAAAAATTGGCTTAGGAAGAAACAGCAAATGAAGACAGTAAACTCAAAATACTGGCCAGAGGGAAAAGAAAGAAACTGTTGAAACACACATGGGAATTGTACACACGATACAAGGGGTCAGAGCAGAGACAGATCAAGTTCTACCACAGCAATTCAATTCAATGAAAATAAAAAGAGTAAGTCAAGATAGACCATGTCAATCCGATAAAATACTCTTCCTCGATACTCTACAAATGATTAAGCTGGTTTATCAAAAGCTGCTATAAAAATTCCAAAATTAAATTAAGCAGAAGGGCAACGATTTTTGAAGGGAATTTGTCTAGGCTGAAATGGATTGTGTGGATTTGATTTGTTAGAGCTAAGATATTAACCAGTAACTTTAACTCGATACAAAGAAGAAGAAAAAGAAGGAGAAGAAGGAATATGTTGGTGCACAAGGTACAATAAAGAAAAGTATATTAGCCTACAAGAAGATAACACATGGTATCTAAAAGGAGTGTATCAATATCCATGTGTGAGTGAATTAGAGTCAGATTTTGCGACATTATTTTCCTTGTTCCTTTACATTAATGGGATGTGCATGCCTATGTGCTCTTGCGGGAAAAGCTCACTGGATATATGAAAGATAACACGATAACCATAGTTGTCTAGTATGCGAACACCATACTAACACGTACTGACCAGTTCAATCACATTTTTCCCAGTGTCAATGTTCCAAAACCTTCTAGACTTGAAGTGTATTACAGTAAATGCTCTGATAAGTACAATATATTACACTACTAAATAAAGTTTGACACAAAAGTAAACACAGACACAGACATATATACAGGCGAATTTTTTTTTTATTGTGGGTTGTACTAGGCCTTGCGCATTTTAGCATTCAGTTGACTCAGTGAGGACTGAGGAATAAATGAAAATAATAAAAAATGTTACCCCCTAAATATGAGGGGGGAATAAAAAAAAATAAGCACAAATGATAGATAAATAAAGGAAAGAAGTATTGGACAAGGCATGACAAAGGGTAATAGTCAGCGAAGAAGAAAAAAAGTAAGAAAGCACGTAAAAAACCCCAAGTGTGGGGGTGGGGGGTGGGGTAAACGGCTTTGAGAATACATGTAGACAGGAGCCAACACGAACACAAAGATGAAAACAAATTAAAGAAAGTTATTTCAAAAGCGCCTTTTTTTTTACCATCTATATTTTTCTTTTTTTGTTCACCTCACGGTTTCTAAGGCCGAAAACGTATATATTATGTGATCTTATTACTAAACAATCTCTTGTAAATCTGATATACAGATACCTTTACAGACGAGATTTTATTATTTGTCGAAAGGTTTGCGATATTCCTTCTGTGTGTGTGTATGTGTGTGTGTGGAAGGTACTATAAGTAATTCTATGACATACATATATATATATATAAGAATGCTTTGTACATAATCTTAATTTCCCACACAAAGCTGAGTATATCAATTTGGTTTATAGCTTTTGTTGGCAGCAGTAATACTTTCCTTCTATATAAAAAAAGCAAGTCACTGTGTTCTACAACACTTGTATCATGTAACCAATCTTTTATTACATGTATTCCCTCTCTCTCTCTCTCTCTCTCTCTCTCTTAGTATTTATTATCCAGCAGCTCGTTTACAATGCAATGACAGAATCTCAACCTTAGTTATTAATGCTAATTTTGATAATTATATATATATATATATATATATATATATATATATGATAAGAGGGGCTTCAACATTTATCGATGCTTAATTTTTAATATTTTTTAAAAGAACAAAGAATGTTTTACAGAAAATAGATAAAAAAAAAAAGGGGGAGCGAGAATCTCAACATACAGGAATCTAATACTTCATAATTGCTACTATCAGAGCAACCGTCTTGTTAATAAGAAGAAGGAAGATAGAAGGCATGGTACAGAGAGTATGAATATGTTGCTTGGTAACATCGATATCGGAAGGTAAAACAAAAAAAAGTCTCGCTATAGTTAGACGGGTCTCGACTAAGGTATACACTAAAACGCATGAATTTAAAGTAGACAATGGGTGCTTGCTTCTGTTAAGGATATTAGAAAATTTAAAGGTTTAGCTAAAGTTTTTCCTCCCAGCAGTTCGATTAAATTCACTCTAAATATAAAAGAGAGTTCCTTTACTTTATCTTCCTATTAAATTTAATAGGAAGATAAAATTTATTGATGAAAATTCTCTCAAAATTTATTCAAAGAAAAAGATAAATCGAAATGTTGGGAAAATTGACCTTTTCTTTAGCTAAAGTAGCGGTGTTTAACTTTAGATAAATTAAAAGTTATCTCACTGCTGAAGATGTTCTTATTTCCCATAATGGAAAGTTATCAGCTCTTGGTGATACTTAATGTTACTGTTCTTGCCATTGATATTAAGAAATAAAAAAAAAACGTGAAATGTATTTCTTGTTGAACTTTATTTAACGACAAATTATATTTTGTTTTGTAGGTAAACCCATTTTTTTTTTAAAAAAAAAGATTGATATATTTCACAAGCTATTATAGATAAAGTCTATTCTGCAATATAGTCTTCAGTTAATTGAGTAGCTCTCAGATTTCAAGTATAATTCTCGCTTAAAGACTTGCGATTCAAAATAGCTCTCTAGCATTTCATACCGAAAGTTCAAGGTCTTGTAATGCAAAATTATGCGTTTTTTGAAGTATATCTTCACTGAAGAATTAGAAGACGATTCCAATTTTAATCTGGAGGACTTTGCAAATAGTTGACTGTATGTTCTCTTTATCAAGAAGTGTCTCTGTTACTTATTAAAAGCTATAAACCAGACAAGCGAAAGGCTTAAGGCCAGAACAAAAGATTTTAAGAATCTTCTTAACAAGTATCGAGAGGTATATATATATATATATATATATATAGCCAATATTGTTCTTATACACCACTACAGCTGAAGTATGTTCAGCAGATAGTTAGCTACGAAACAGTAAAATAAAAAGCAATGTCACATACTTAAATGCTGCCTCTTTTTCATTTTGGATACAAATTGGGTATGTTTCTTCATATATAAAGAATTTCAGCCTTGGAAGGTAAAGTGAAAAGGACATTGCAGTCGCGGTAAAGACGATAACCAATCGATGTACTAATATAAGTATGGTGGTATCCTCGAGAACCATGAACGCTATATCAAAGGACTTTCTTGGTTTCTTCAAATATTGACTCCGTTCAAGATTTATTCAATTCGTACCCACCCTTCTCCTTCCCCGCCGACACCATTCTACCCCAAGAAAAAAAAATAGACCTACTGTTACACCAGCAACCAAAGAGCTACTGAAACAAAGCCAAGAGATTTTTAGAATCTTTGGCAAAGAGACCGATGTTCTATATGCCTATTTGAGATATCGTAATGAAAAGAGTGTTAAAAGAAAGGTTCAAGGTTTATTTCTAAAGATTATAAGACTTCAAAATTGTATCTAGAAGAAAAAAAAAAGTATTATTGTTTATCATCCAGATGCAAGAAAACCAACAATTTTTGAAGGCCACGCGACTGGCTACAGCAGAGTTCCCTGTGGAAATTCATCTTTCTAGTTGTTTTTGTTGTCTTTAGGGCAGAGGCATGGTAGTCAGGATTAGACTTCCAGTATATTCTTTTCAGCTTTGCGTAAAAACTCCAAAATACCAAAACGTTTGTTTTTTATTATTATTATTATTAAAAATAGTGTACTACTATAAATGTACATTACCTTTACTTTCTATCTTGTTACATGTCTTGAATTGTTGCTACATACTCAGAACAGCTAGCTTTACTGTTATGTTCCAACTCAGGATCTTCTTGCTCTTTTGTAGCATCTACAATCTTTTACGGAAGCAAAGTAAGAGTAGAAAGTAAGAGAGTCTGTATAGTATATTTAACGTGAGTAGCTTGAAGGCCGTCTTTGATCGTGTTAGACTCCTTGCAGATCAGCCTTCCTTTGCTTTTAGTAAAGGAATCTGAGACAGAGAAAGAGAAAGAAGAAGAAGAAGAAGAAGAAGAAGAAGAAATATTTGCAGGTCTATTGATTGGTCGGGTTATCGGAAACATGATACAAATAAGCTCGTCACCAATAACCATAGAAAGAAACGGGTGTGATTCCTGAGTATAAAAAAAAATAATAGATTTTTTTGTCTTTACCAATCTGAATGAATACATTACTTTTCTTTAAAATAAATAAGTCAAGAGTAATCACAAATGTTAATATTTAGAAACCGATTATATGATTTAGAGAACAAAGAAAAAAAGTTGTGATAAATCGTTATCGTTAGGTTAGTAGATAAATAAAAAGAGCACTTGAAAAATGGATATAAAATACAACATATATAATTATCTGCGTCTTTTTAAAAGATAATGATATGAATAAGTATTAGACTTTATTGATTTATTCATTTGAAATAAGCACATTTATTGGTCGCAAGAAAATATAAACAAATCAAAGCCAATACACTATTCCATCGCGCGCTCATAAACCACAAGATCTTTACATTTAAGATAATGTATACTTGACTGTCTTTATGTAACTCTATATAGTGTCAACTTCATCTCTACTTTTAACATTAGGCTTCTTTTTTTTTGCTATGACACGTCCTATCAATTTTCTTTTCTGATTCTTATGATTTATTTGCGGATACACAGCATACACGTTTAAAAAAAATCGCGCTTGCTGGATTACTAACGGACAGGATATATAAGCTGGTCAATGGTTATGAGAATTGTTTTCACCACTTTAATGTTAATTTATTTTGTGGTGTTGTTAGGGCTATGGCTTAAGTCTTGGTACAAGTAGATCGAATATCTTTTTGGTTAACCCTTCCTAGACCGATCAACTGACTGGCTGGCTGGCTGACTGGCAGATCGATCAATCGATCTGCCTCTTTTGTTTTTATTACGCTCTCATTAAATATTTGTAAATTGGGAGATCTTAAATTCATACCTAGTATTGATGTTTTACCAGCATGTGTTTCTATATATAAAACAACATATGTGGCCATTCTTTTCTCATTTTCTGAGTGTATGTATGTATGTATGTATGTGTGCGTTTTCAAAAGAATACTAATATTGTTTTGCTTAAGAGTTGGAGTGTCTGAATTCAAAAAAGAGATGGTGCCGTCTCCATGACATTATATTATAATTAAATAACATCCCACATTTGCTTCTGTCACCCTAAAGATAAAACCCTCCCTCCTTTCAATAAGCAATTGTGTACTGGCTGCTTTGTAGATCATCCCTCCGAGTTAAACGAAAGCGTTTCTTTTTTTGTTATTTAACTATTTATATATGTAACGAGATTGTTATATAAGCTCAGGTTATTATTATGACAGGAATGACACTGAAAATAACAGTAATAATAATAGAAGTAGTAGTGACTAATCTAGTTATTTAATAAGGTTTAAATTAAAGCATTTATCATATTTGTGTAGTATATTACAGTCATGACAAAGACAACAAGAAACAGGAAACGGTATTTATTATTACTATATACATACATCTGAAAAAGAATGAGAAATATTGCTATTATTCTTATTTTCTTTTTCATTCGATATGTCCTGCTATAATTTACTTTACTCCACTTCCCCTTTACCTTCCCCTTTTACCCCCCCAAATAAAAAATCAAACCCAAGAATAAAGCAATCAAATTAAATCAAATCAAATCAAATTAAATTAAATAAAAAATTTAAAGAGTAGTTCAAATAAAATGATAGGAATTTTCTGCAAAAAGAAAATAAATTCTGCAGAATATTTCTACAAAACCAAAAAAAAAAAAAAAAAAAATTAAATAAATTAGAGACCTTTTTTCTTTCTTTTAGTTTTGTCCAACCAGAATGCTTTTTTTTTTAAAAAAAAAAAATCCTTGGACGTTCTACGACTAAATATTTAGAACAAATTTTTGCCATATTTGTCTAGACGCACAAAACGTACAACCCCAAAAGACATACATACATACATAATTAAATAAATAAATACATTTAAAGAAAGAGATAAAGAGATAGAACTGGATCTAGAGCCAAGTAGACTTACATATAATAGAAAACAGAAGACGAGATATGAAAACATTGGTTGCATTTTTAATCATCTCAAAGCCATAGACACTTTTACTCCCCCAATAAGTGTACACGCTCCAAGAAACATGTACTACTCAGTATTAGTATTTCTCTTTTTTCTTTGCTTTCTTTGGTTCTTTATTTTGTGTAATGCAAACTGCTTTTAAAATAAAATAAAAGAATGAAAAATTAAGGATGGGGGGTATTGAGAACGAATGAACGAAAGAACGAATGAAAGAAAAAGATTATGCGCCTTGTTATCCAATAGATATAATTTGCTATACTATGCTACATTATATTACCTTGTGCTGTAAATGTTATATATCTATTTAGTATTCCTATTTTAATATCTTACGATAAAAAGCATGTAATTTTCAAACCAACCTGTATTCATCAATTACAAAACTTTTTTTTATATATATATTTTTACTTACAACCTTGGTACTCTAGTAAACGCTCTGTACAATTGTATACATTTGATTTGAATAAAGTGTAGACTAAAAAAGAAATGCCTCATATGTTTTTTGCTTGCTTGTTTTGTTTTGTTTTGTTTTGTTTTTCCAAATTAAATTAGAAACGCTTTCTATATACTGCGTAGAAATATCGTAACTTTGTATTGAATGTTTCGCTTACAATAAACATGCACATCCGTACATAAATATTTAACAGATAAGATTAATAACGGTACTATTGTTCAAGATGCATTTCTCGCAATTGACCTTGTCGTTCCTTTAGTAATACAATCATAATGTACAAAATATTAAACTAGAGTATTTTCGCTCGAAAATGAATTCAAGTAAAATAAAATCGATTCATTCATTCATTCATTCATTCATGGAATGATTATATATTATATTATATCTTATAAGCTCAAACATATCAGAAGTTGAGTTGGGTTGGATCGGATTGGATTTTGGGGGAGAGGTAAAAGAAATAGGTATTCGGTTGTGACTTTATTTTATTTTTCTTGGTCTGCCCAATATGCTTTCTAGATTGTGTAAACAGGATACCTATTGTTCGATTAACATCAACTGTGCATACACACATACGCACATACGTTAGAACAGCATTCTTTAACAACTCTTATGATATTGCTATCAAAAAAAAACCTATACGCTTATTGTAATTAGCGTCTAAGATATTATATTCAATATACACATACATGTACGCCCACATACATTAAATAGCAGGCTCTATTAAATTCTATACTTTTGTAGGCTAGTTATATACATCTATATGTACTTAAAGCAATAGTCTCCTTTAATTTTATTCTTTTATATAGTCCCTGAGTAATTACTTGAAAAGATTACTTAAAATACATTGTTTGCCAAGAAAATTTGTGTTAAATATCGAGACACAAACGCACAAGCACAGATTGTATATATACATAATACTAAGCTAAAGGTCTCATGGTTTCAATAGTAAAGAATAATCCTTTGTTATCAGTATGTTAAAAGAACAAAATATATCTAAAATAGAGAACATTAATAGTCTAACTTTTTTTTTTTAAAAAAAAAAGAATCAATTGGTGTATAATATTAATATTCAGTTTTTTCAAAACATAACAATCTGTAATATATATATATATATGTATCTATGGAAATCAAGTTCAATTCAAGTTTTTTTTTTTTTTCCATTTCTCTGTCTATAGTATATTGCGAAAGTTTTCTTTTTTCTTGTGATACCTCCATTGCTAAAAAGCACGATTTTTCTTTATTTTAATATCAGAAAACGCAAAACAACATACAATGTTATACACGGGGTTTTAAACAAGATGGATATTCTTTCTTTTTTGTAGGGTAGTAAACCCCAAGAAAACCTTTGATCTCCACTTCCCCCCCCCCCTCTCCTCATTTCTTTTGTTCTTTATCTTGTAATCATATTATATTTATATAACATTAATAGTTTTTACTGTTTTATGTACGCACACCCCATACACAAAGAATATGAACCGTTGTAACATCTGATAGCGCTTTAAAGAGTGTCAGCTCCTCAAAAAAAATTGTTTGCTTGTTTGATAATATTCTATTCTATTATATTCCTATTCATTCTATAGATAAAATATAAATGAGGTAACAGCTATTACTGAATATCCAAAAAAAAAAATCAATAAAAAAATAAAAATAAAAAAAAAAAATCCAAGACTTTCCTGCTTTACCATTTCTTTCTTTTTTTGGTAATTCTTGACATTACATTTACTTTTGACCTCTGTAGAATACAAAAAAATCACAGTTTGATTGACATTTATATAATTTCCGTAAATCATTATTATTAGTATTATTATTTTGCACAACATAAAAGATATTTCTCTCTCTGTGTGTGTGTGTGAAAAATCTACATTATGTCCAGAATCTCGGACCAGAACTCACACGACATGTTTCAATGTAAACTGATCGAGTCTATATAATAACTTGTTGAATTTAATTCTAATATTAAATTTGTTATAAGAAAGAAACGAGGTTTTTGAATTGGTTACAAAGAGTAAGCAGCAATGATAACAACAAATTGAGCGCTTTATTAGTATTTTTTTTTTCTTTTTCTCGATCTCTTTACTCCTAGAATAACATATATACACACAATTATATATATATATATATATATAAGCTCCCAAAAGATTATCTAAAAGATGAATGATATCAATGGACTATATAGGATATCAAACACAATGGTAGAATCACCATAACAACAACAAAAAACAACAACAAGTAATAATTAAGAAAAAAAAAAAAACTTAAATTGAAACAAGTAACCAAAAAAAGAAATAAAGAAAAGTATCACAAGAAGTTTCGGTTAGACTTACAAACAAGGCAATTTGTAGCAAAGTAAAGTGAAGTAAAGTGAAGAAATAGACAGGTTAATTATTGTGGCAACCAGTCCCAAGCTTGTTAATTATCATACACTCCCCCCCCCCCCCCCCCCAAAATAAAATCAAATACTTCCCCCCCCCCCCCCCCCTTGATTTTTGTTTCCATTTTCACTTTTTGCTTATAGTTCCATACTCACTCATTTACTCACTCACTTTATCTATATTTTCTCCCTCCACATTCTACACAGTGTATTTTATATATATTTCTCTCATTTGGTCCATTACATTATATTATTATTACCATGGCTTTAAATCTACATTTGTATCCATGTCTATCTGCCCTTTTTTTTTTTACTCAACAACATTGATAAAAACCAAACCAAACCAAACCAAACCAATCAAACAAACAAACAAACAAACAAACAAACAAACAAAAAGCTTCTATATATATATAAATGTTTTGGCATCAGCTGCAGGTGTGTATGTATGTATGTGTTGCACAATACAACGGTAACCCGTTATTGTGCCACAATTGCGCACGCACGCACACACACACAAAATAGAAATTATTTAAAGACTATATACACATACATACATACATACATATACATATATATATATATATATAAATATAAATATCTAAACGCCTGCCGTGTTCCTTACATGCCAATTTGACCCATTTTGACCACGCGTCTTGACATCAATCAGTTTCCCTCTGCCACAAAATCCCTTAGCCCCTTTTTGAATGCAGTGTACAAAGTATAGGAATGTTATTGATTTCGAACCAAAAGAGATAAATAAGAAAGTAAAGTAAAGTAAAGAGAAAAAAAAAACGAATGGTAAGGAGAGAGAGAGAGAAAAAGGGGAGATTGAGAAGTGTGTGGGATCTGAGAGAGAGAGAGAGAGAGATAGAAAAGGGTAATGAGAGGTGAGACAAGATGTACGAATGGTCAATACATATACATATTACATATATACATAAATACATACATATAAATGTGTGTAGAGTGCTGAATATATAAGAAAGAAAGAAAGAAATAAGTCTACATTGCATGCAAAGAGAAATATATATATATATATATTTTTTTTTGGTGTCTAGGAAGAACATGATGAAGAAGATGAAGAAGTCGAAAGGGTATTTGCAGAGTGTATTTTTGCGTGTCGACGAAGATTGCTGACCACTGAAAAGTGTCGACCACAGCCTTCGATAGGACACTTGAATGGTTTCTAAAATAAAAGCAAGATACCAAAAAAAAAAAAAAAGTAAATATTTGTGTCTTGTGTCTTTGCGTTTTGCATTTTGCATTTTGCATTTTGCATTTTGCATTTTGCGCTTTATGTTCTATGTTTATAATAATAATAATAATAAAAATAAAAATAAAAAACAAACCTCTCCAGTGTGGCTGTATGTATGGGTTATAAGTGAACTTGGACGTGTGAATTCCTTTGAACAATAGTTACATTTGTAACGTTTGGATTGTGAACCGGTTCCCTTGATTGGAGTATTGAAAGCCTGCTGTAGGTGAGGCTGTGGGGTTTGATTGGACTGGCCACAGTTACTTTCAGAAACAGTTGAGGGTGATGTGGATCTAGAGGTAGCAACCGAAGACCGTCTTTGCTGACACTTGTAAGATGAAGAAGATGAAGAAGCCACAGAGGTGTGTCTCTGCTGTTGTTGCATATGTGAAACGAACGCCGAGGAGGTCATTCCGGCCTTCTTTTGTGCATAGGCCATGACCCCAGACGACGGCATGGGTGAGCTCAAGGTTTCTATTTTTTATTTTTATTTTTGTTAATGAATTTAGTGTGGTTAGTGTTACGTTTGAGTAAATAAATAAATAAGTAGTTATATATTGAATGTAATATACTATTGGTATTGGTATTGGTATTGCTATAGCTATAGCTATAGCTATTGAAATTGACATTGACATTGACATTGGTGTTATATTATTACCATTGTAGTGGGTGTAGGGATGATACATGTCACTTCTGTGATAAGGTACGCCTATAACGCCTGGTCCAGCCAGATGTGTAGTGTCATATGACGGTGAGCAGTCGACGGAAGAAATTGGGTCTTTTGTGTGAGGAGACATCATCATCAAATGAGCTGATGTATTTTTTGAGCTGTCAATTTTATTATTATTATTAGTAGTATTGCTGCTGCTGTTGTTGGTGGTGGTGGTGGCGGTGGCGAGGTTGATGCTGTGGCTGTGGCTGTGGTTGAGGTTAAAGTTAATGTTATGGTTGATGTTATGGTTGTGGTTGATATTGTGGTTAATGTTGTGATTAATGTTAGAGTCTGGGCTGGGATATGACCATTGCTGGAATAACTGCTCATCGACTGATAATGGAACTGAGGAAGGCGTGGATATAGAGGACGATGAGGACGATGAGGTGAGTCTGCTATTTTGATGAGTGTTTAAGGTGTAAGGTTGTAGAGGAAAATATTGAGTTGAAAATGGAGATGATGCTGCTGCTGCTGCTGCTGCTGCTGCTGCTGCTGCTGCCGATGCTGCCGATGCTGATGCTGATGCTGAAGTAGCCCCTGAAATCGGTGTGCGTGGTGAGCTTTGTGACTGATAGTCCATGAATACTCGAGAAGAGAGAATCGGGCCAGCCGACAGCATGTTTGTGCCAAATGAGTCATTGTTTTGAATGTTTCCAAGAAGAGAAACGTTGGCCAGGCTATTACTATTACTATTACTATTATTGTTATGGCTATGGCTGTGTCTGTGTCTGTGGCTATAGCTTTGCTTGCTCTTGTTCTTGTTCTTATTCTTATTCTTATTTTGAATGTTATTAATGGTAGTCGTCGTCGTCGTTGCTGTCGCCATAGCAGTATTAGCAGCGGTATTATTGCTATTGCTATTAATATTAATATTACTGGTGTCAAGGATAATGTTATTATTGATATTAATATTAATGTTGGTGTTGGTGTTGGTGTTGGTGTTGGTACTGGTGCTGGTGCTGGTGCTGGTACTGGTGCTGGTGTTCATGGTCTGGACAGGAAGAGCAGCGCCAAGCCCATAGTCGGGAGTAATTGAAAAAGGGTAAGTATCGGAGATGGATTGGTACCCGTGCTGATTGGTTAGGGTTCGTCCGCGATTGAGGCCATTCGTTGAAGAGGGGAAGTTAGTTTCCAGGCTCATTCCAGGATATACAGATAGCATTCAAAATCCTCAAAAAAAAAAGAAGAAGAAGAAGAAGATAGGGATTTCTGTGTGTGTGTGTGTGTGTGGATAAATGATTCTTTTTCTTTTTCTTTTTATTTTCTTCTTGCTTTGAATGATAAAGAACGGCACGCCGTAACAGACCAAGAAGATAGATATATAGTTTTTAAGAAAGAAAGGAAGAGGTATAGAAAGTAATAGAGACCTTTGAAGAGATCGACTATTTCTTTTTTTGGAAAGGAAAGAAAGAAAGAGAGAAAGAGAGAAAGAAACAATCAATAGAATTCAATGAGAGAAGCTATTTAAATGTAATGCAGTCAAATACATCCTCAGGGGGAGGGTGAAA
The DNA here is from genome assembly GCF_001638985.1 of Phycomyces blakesleeanus NRRL 1555(-). NCBI lineage: Eukaryota > Fungi > Mucoromycota > Mucoromycetes > Mucorales > Phycomycetaceae > Phycomyces > Phycomyces blakesleeanus. The sequence goes on from NW_017265144.1 coordinate 919,954, forward strand.
GCAAATGAGTGCGTGTGTGAGTGGGTGAGAGGGGCCTTTTTTTTTGGGGGGGGTTAGGTGATAAGATTCAGATGAAGAGAATTATATAATACAGTGTGTATATATTGATTTTGTGTGAGAGAGAAATTAAAGTAAGAAAATAAGGCAAGAGATAAAAAAAAAAGGGCGAATTGAGCAAGCGATTATGTGAGCGAGTGAGATCAAAAAGAGTGAAAAAGCAAGAGAGAGAGAGAGAGAGAGAGAGAGAGAAGGGAATGGGGGGTGATGGAATGAATTGCGCATGAGGTTAAATTTGGACATTGTAATCGCGCGCGGAGGTGTGAATAGTCAAAAAAAAAAAGAGAGAGAGAGAGAGCAAAAAGGGAGGTTGGGGGAGGAGAGTAGCCTAAAGCGAGTGAGTGAGTATGTCAGTGCTAAGAGATAATACAGATCTATATATATATATATATATATATATACATTAACACGAGGTTTTGATTGACTTTAATGGCAAGTGCTCCGATCAGTTTTTTCTTTTTTTTTTATCTAAAGGAAACAGACCCACATACCAAGCTAGTTTGATGTCACAATAAATTCACAGAAATCTCTCAAAGCCAACAATCCGGTTCATTACATTTCATATAAGAGATAATATTCTGGCTTCTTTACGTGTAAGTATGGGAATTAAATAGACGTTTGTATTCATATATGCGCATATGTAAATATGTTCCATGCAACCTATCCAAAATTCACATTTATCTGTACAGGACATTCCAACCCCAAATTACATGGTCTTGATTTTGAAATACTATAAATGAACCTCACAAGATATAGAGAAAATAAGAATTCCACCTGTAATACATATACATTGGTCTATTCTTGACAAAAACCCATTGACCAAATATAATCATTAGAACCTTGACCGACTGACTATACAGCCACACACACACACACACTATACTAATAATAAAAGACCATTTCATAAAGTCTACAGGTTATCTATCCTAAATCAAGTAAAAAAGCAAAGCAAAATGATCAAAGCAATTCAATTAATAAAAAAAAAAAAAACTTTCTTTTCTCTCTCTTTCCAAGAATGTATTATACACTAATAAAAGGTTTGAGAGATCTACAGCAATTTCCTTTAAATACCGTAATAAAAGAAAAGAAAAACTTTTTTTTTTGTGTCTGTGTGTAGATTGTTGGCAATTATGCTTTTACTAGCTTTCTTGTTTGCATATCATATCATATTCTATATTCTTAATTTTATTTCTTTATTTTTCAACAAGAACATTGTCAAGCAAGACACCCAAGCCATTTTACATTATTAATATTATTGTTATTGGGGTGAGGGGGAGAGAAGGGTAGGAGTTACCCTTTATATAAATAATAAATATCAGAGAAATGAAAACCAACCATGGTTCTTGTCTCATGGTGTAACCAAAGAGAATGAGGAGGTGTGTAGAAAAGATAGATATAAATATATACAATGACTGTGCGTTTTTATTTACTTGATAATATTGAATTTTTATTTGATAGGCATTATGTGTATATTTTCCATTTCATTAACTTTATATTTTCCTCCTCCTATTTTTCTTCTTCTTCTTTATATACATATATAAAACATAAAGAACATTTTCAGTTTCTGTTACTTTTTTGATGGGAATATTTATTATGATTATGTACATCAAAAGCAAAGCAAAGCAAAGCAAAGCAAAGCAAAGCAATACTAAAATAAAATAAAATAAAATAAAAAAAGAATTTGCTCACCAGGAGCGCAACTTTTTTTGTTGTTGTTGTGTTGAGAAAAATATATATATAGAGAGAGAGAGAAAAAAAAGAAATACAATCGATCGAAGTAAAAGAAAGAAGTATTAGAGGAGTTAATTGTGGTGGAGGTCAATAGATGTAGTGATGGTGGTACAGTACAAAGGCTGGGATGAAGGAAAAATAATAATGTCAATAGTAAAATATAAAAAATAAAAAATAAATGTTGGGTAAGGAATAGGAGAAGAAAAAAATAAGATGAAATGAAATGAAATGAAATGAATGAAGAGGGCGTTGTTTCGTTTCGTTTCTTTTGAGTGCATGAATTGTGTGTGTGTGTGTGTGTGATATGTAAGGTGTAAGATATTATGTAGTGTGGTGTGGTGTGGTGTGGTGTGGTGTTCTTTGCTTTGAACCGTTTCAAAATAGAAATAAAGAAAAACAAGGGGTTATACTTCCTCGAGCCCTAATTGCTGTCTCTTCTCATTGGACCAGAACACATCGTGGAGTCGATAAATGTATCCCGAAAAGGTTGATCCCTTACTGCCAATAAAGAACCACCCTCGACTCGCCACTGTGGCATCAACTAGCGGAACAAGAAATTTGCGCAGACTAGCGCCCGAATTCCTGTCCACCACTCTCTCGAGCGTGTCCCAATCGGAGCTCAGGGGACTAAAAATATCGTCAAGCGTAAATGTGCACGGAAATAGATTCCAAACGGGATCGAAAGCAGGATTCAATTGAGGAGAACGAGCATCGGTTGCCATGTAGACCAGAGTGACGTTCTGGGTAGCTGCCAGATGCCGACATTGATCGAGCGTCAGGCGTTGCTCTGTGGGCCGCAGAATGGCTCTTAAGCTTCCAGGCTGATGAGACTCTACGGCCCGTTGGATCTGAGAGATGATATTATTCACATTCTCTGGCAATGCTTTAATAAACCAGCCATCTCCTGATCTATCCAATAATTTGTGTTAAAAAAAATGTATATTGAACTAAAAACTAGACCAATATTTATTGTATTTTTAATTTAATTTTAAATTTTTTAATTGTTTTTTTTTTGCCAAGACATATGTAATGCACACATTGATCTTAATCTCTTGAAAAGTTATATCCTATTTCGTACTTGCCTCACATGTAGTCCGATAAAGTTACCATGTCCTCCAAGTCGGTCTACAATCTTTTCAGCCATGGTCAACACAGCCGGATGCCGATATATTATACTACGTTGAAGGTTTCGCAAAAACTCATAGTGCTCAGGGCGTCTGATCGGAAGCTTGCCGGTTCCAAACAAGCTTGAGAAATGCAAGAGTCTTTCAGGACGTTGTCTGAGCTGGTAAATGTCTAGACTGTCGGCGTACTTCCCAAGTCTGTGATTCTTTCGAGGTGTGTCAAAGATACGCCAGTCGTAACGGGTCTCGCCTAGAACCACAAATTATTATTAGTGTTTTGTTCAAATTAAACTAACAAAGGATTTTATTTATGTATATATAAAGAAAACCAACCCTCATTTCCCTCCACTTCCACCCAGCCACTCGGAATATATATATATATATATATATATATATATATATATTTATGCTTTCATTTATAGGTTACATATAGAGTAATAATATGTGTAAATTATAATTATATATACATAAATTTCTATTTTAAAGAAAAAAAACCAAAAATATATTTATATTTTTATTACCTTTAAAGAACAAAATATCACCATCTCTGTACGATCCATTGACATGATTAGGTACGTTGTCTCTTTGGATATCAAATTCTTTTTCCAGCCACCCAAAGTCAGATCTCTGACGGGGTAATATCCGCACGTGCTTTTTAGCCCATGAAAGGTCAAAGATTTCGTCAAAAGGCAAGACGGCATATCGTCCGCGAGGTGGGCACTCGATTCCCCATTCAACAAGACCTTCGGCAAACTCACTGCATGTCTCTGTGGTGCTGGAGTCCCGAAGCATGTGTTCGAGATGCAGCTTATCGAAATTGCTCCAGCCAAACGCTTCACCGAGAAACGCATTGGGAAGCAGAAGAGTACGGTTGAGATACCATGCCAAAAGTATACCATTCTCGACTAAATAATAATTTATTTATTTTTACATGTAAGCCTTTTTTTTTCTTCTTTGTTACACTGAATGTATACACATATTTATATATGTGTTCTAGTCTTTTTCATTGTATTTGTTTGTAAACATAATAATAATACTAATACTAAGAATAATATTTATACACCCACATCTATATCTATATATCTATATATTGTACTCTAATTTTAATTGTATTCATTAATTGTTCACTTGAATTCAATTATTGATTTTTGATCTTTGATTTTTTGATGTTGAATTTGAATTTGAATTTTATTGACTTGCCTTGTATAAGTTGATTCTGGAAACCACTGTGGGTAAGAAAGGTAATGAATTTTTCGTCGGGACGATAGGTTACTTCAGGAACAACGAGGGTCTCGAGAGGTTCGTTTGCCGTCAATTGTTCGAGATCTGGTTGATGGTGAGGAATGTATTGCCATTGCCAGGACGAATCTTGTTCATTCTGCTGTAGTAGTCGTAGTTCTTCTTCTTCTATTGCTGCTATTGTTGCTGGGTCTAGTTCTGACGAGTTATCCGTAACTGGTTTGAGCCGGACTGTAAAGAAAAAGAGGTATGTAAGGCATGCTATCAGAGGCCAGAGTAGCTTGGTTCTTAAGCCCATTTGAAGAAACACAAAAGAAAAGAAAAAAAAAGGAAAGGGAGCAAAAAAACAAAAATAAATAAATAACTAGTAAAAAGGTTATTGCTTTTTTGTGTTTAATAAAATCAAATAAAATATTTAAAAAAAAAAAAAAACGAGGCACTCATTAGGAGATAAAATATTATGGTGAATTGTCGGCATTTTAAAACAAGAAAGATTGAAACGTATATATATATAAAAAAAAAAAGAAAAGAAAAGAAAACATGTCAGTACAACGCGAGTCATCCAATATCCTTCCTCTTCCCCTTTTTATACCTATATATATATATATATAAAAAATTAGTTTATTTTATTTTTATTTTACTTCTTTTGGACTCTCTCTTTTTTTTATTTTATTTTGATTTTTATTTCACAGTCTAGCATCAGCTCTCTATTGCTTCTTTTAGAGCCATTTTTATCTTTATTTTCTTAAATAAAAATAAAAAATTATAAAATTATAAAGGGGGGACACAAAGAGCTACTTTTTTTTTTTTTTCTTTCTTTCTTCAATTAGTCTTTTGTCTGAGAATAAAGCGGAACTTTATTTCAACTTTTATTTTATTTTATTATATTTTAATTTTTAAACATCCGACTTGCACCAGTCCTTTTTATTTTTTATTTTTTTTTAAAAAAGAAAAAAAAAAGAAAAGAAAAGTTGAAACAACATTTACACTTCAAAAATCACGATTATAAAATTTACAACTTTCATAAATTAACATTTCACAAACTACATAATTTTTTTTATTTTTTATTTTTTTTATTCACACACACATATACACATACATAATTTTGGGATTTCCTTTTTTTATTTTTTATTTTTTATTTTATTTGCATAAAATTTTGTCTATAAAAAGCCAGCCTAAAACACACCACCTTTTTTTATTTTATTTTATTTTATTTTCCTCTACATCTTTTCTCTTTGTTAAAAAGAAAAAAAAAAAGCATACTCTATCTTTCTATATAATCATGTCTCTCGCCAAGCAGAACTTCGCTACTACCTCTGAGGAGGCTATCAACCAGCAAATCAACACTGAGTTGCAGGCTTCCCAGGTCTATTTGTCCATGGCCTCCTGGGCTCAACACTCCTCTGTTGCCTTGCCAGGTAAAAAAATTAATAGAAAATCAATAGATAAATTGATAGCCAAATAGTTGTGATGATGATAGTAATAATACTAAATTTATATATTCTCACGATTCATGTTGCTAATATTTATCTTTAATCAAAAAGGTCTTGAGAAATATTTCCGTGAACAAGCAGAGGAAGAGCGCAAGCATGCCCAGCATTTGATTGGTAAATATATATATATATATATATATATATATAAAAGAAGGCTCTTACATAAAACAAACAAACAAACACACAAGCAAGCAAGCAATTCTTTATATGCTTACATATATATGATTACATACATACATACATATTTATATATTTATATATTCTCGCGTATTTAATTTTTTTATTTATTTATTGCCATGACAACTATTAACCTATAAATTTATTTGTTATAGATTATCAAAACACTCGTGGTGGAAAGGTTATCTTGAGATCCTTGCAAGCTCCCGAGGTAATATATATATATATTATTAATAATTTTTTTTTCTTATTGACAATAATAACTTACAATTTATAAAAATAAAAAAATAGACTGAATGGAAGTCTGCCAAGAACGCTATTGAATCTGCTCTTCAGTTGGAGAAGGATGTCAACAAGTCCCTGCTTAACCTTCACAAGATTGGTGATAGCAACGGTGACCCACAGATGTGTGACTTTGTTGAGGCTACATACTTGGGTGAACAAGTTGAGGCTATCAAGACTTTGGCTGATATGGTTACTCAACTCAACCGTGTTGGTGAAGGTAAGAACTCAAACTACGAAAAAAAAAAAAAAAAAAAAAAAAAAAACGGGTCAAAGTGTTTTGAGTCATCAAACGTTTATCCTTTTTTTTTTTTTTTTACACACACAAATTAAAAAAAAAAAAAAAAAAAAAACTTTGACTGACTGAATTTTCTTTCGTTGATTTTCAGGACTTGGTGTTTACTTGTGGGACCAACAGCTTTATCGCGAAGGTACTGGTGCTGGAAGCAGAGCCATCAGCAGAGCCGATTAAACCAAAAAAAAAAAAGAAAAAAAAGAAAAAAAAAATTATCAAGAATTTCTGATCCTTTTTTGATCTGTTTCAATCGATTTGTAATGAGATCTTGCAAAAAAAAATAAAGAAGCTTTGTTTGTGTATATTGAATGAATGAATATATAATATAATATAAGGTGTATATATATTAAATATGAGAATATTCAAACCCGGGGTTGCATTGCCTTTGTACCTCTTAACAAGGTTATTGGTAGTGGTAGTAAGGGCTTTTATAATATTGTCTTTTTTTGTTTGTTTTTATTACTCTATAAAGAATTATCAACGCATTTCACAAAAAAAAAATTTAGGCAATTTTGAACCTTGAACCTTGAACCTTGAATTTTTTATTTTTATTTTTATTTTGTTTATCTAGTTACAATCAAGTTTCAATCAATTAATCAATAAACCAATCTGTATTGTAATCAAGATGACTCTTAGACGCTCTGAAGTCCAGAACGTGCTTGGAAATCAGCATAAAACTGGATCATCTCTGGTGTAATTCTCCTTGTGAATGACTCTAGGGCCTTTGTGAAATGTCGTCTCTTAATCTATTATGAAACAGCCCAAAAAAAGAAAGAAAGAAAGAAAATAGAAAAGGTTAATTGATTAAATATTACATATGGATATATGAAAGTTTCACAATTCTTATTCTTATTCTTCTTTAATGTCAAGATCCTTTAATTCAAATTTTATATTATTGATTTTCTTACCTTGTCAATCGATAGATCCTCTTCCATGGCAAACAATGCAGCCTCTTGACATATTGACACAGCCTCTGCTCCAGAACATCCTTCACTCTAAAGTAAAACAGATCATTAGATAATATTTGACCTGTACGTATGTGTAGCCCCAACCAACCAACCAACCAACCAAAAGAAAAGCACAAAACACAAAAACATATATCTATATCTATATCTATTATATTACCTTTAGTGCTAGTTCCTCCAAGTCTACATCCGTATCACATGACATCTTCTTCATTTGTATCCTAAAGATCTCTTTGCGGGAATCGATATCAGGCGGTCCTACATAGAGTATCCGATCAATGCGACCAGGCCGCAATAGGGCATCGTCCTTTTTATTTTTATTTTTTTGAGTCAATCGATCAATCAATCAATCAATTACTTCAGTTCCGTTCATTTTTTTTTGTCAGACTTTATGATAGCAACAGCTTACAATTATATCCGGACGATTTGTGGCAGCTACTACCGTGACATTCACAAGAGCCTCGACGCCATCAAGTTCATTGAGTAATTGAGATAACACTCTGTCCGCCACAGAAGTTCCTCCTTCTGATCCACGTTTCACAGTCAAGGCGTCAATTTCATCCTAAAGATAAATAAATACACAAATATATGAATGCATAAAATGCAGACCATTTGTTACACCACATCAAACAAAAGCAAATCGAATATATTATATTATATTATTCACAACTCACAAAAAAGATAATCGAAGGCGAGGCAGCGCGCGCTTTCCTAAACACTTCTCGGACAGCCTTTTCAGATTCTCCAACCCATTTACTAAACAACTAATGATTTTAAATTAAAGAAAGGGTTAATTTTAAAGCTCTTTTATAATTCTTATCATTATTATGAATAATCTTTAAAGCTGCCTCTGTGTGTGTGTGTATATATGTTTTTTTTTTTTGAAAGCAAGTTCTTACCTCGGGACCCTTGACAGCAATAAAATTTGAGCCTGCTTCTGTAGCAAGTGCCTTTGCCATAAGTGTTTTACTACATCCAGGAGGACCATAGAGAAGAATACCCTTTGGAGGGCGGATTCCGAGTCGTTCAAATGCCTCTGGATGCTTTATTTTTAATGGAAATAGTTTCAGCAAATTTTATCATGATTTAGAGCCAATACCATATCATATCATTGTATTATTTCAAAAACATATTCCTTTTTTTTTTCTTTACCTCTAGTGGCCATTCCACAGATTCCTTTAGCCGTTGTTTAATATCAGCTTGTCCTCCCACATCCGACCAATAAACCTTGGGCACTTCTAATAAAATCTGCAAATAAAGTAAAAGCCATATATAAAAAAAAGAAAGAAGAAGAAGGTTTCGCATATTTGTTTAGTTTTTCTTTTTTCTTTTTTTGTTATCCGATCAGTTACAAACACAAATATACACAAATGGATATATCCATTAACCCACACGCACTCTCTCTCTCTCTCTATCTAACTTGTATCCAAGTACCTCTCTCATTGCACTCGGTCTAATTTCACCCATTGCTTCTTGCATGTCTTGCATATTGACGCACAAGGGAACATCTAGATGGCCTGTAATATAAAAGAAAGAGTAAGAAGAAGAAGAAGAAGAAGAAGAATAAAATACTATTATTGATACCTTGTTTATTTGCTTGGGCACATCGTTTGATACATTTCAGACCGGCTTCTCGACAAACTGCTGCCAAATCAGCACCAACATATCCATGCGATTTCCCTGCCAGGATCTCAAGATCTTGTTGAGAAAGTGAATGAGGAGTTGACTTGATTAGGGTGGATAGAATAGATAATCGTCCCACTGAGTTTGGGATACCTAATAAGTAAATAATAAATGTCAATATGTATTTTATTTTATTTTTTTTAAAAAAAAAAAGCTTACCAATTTCAACCTCACGATCAAATCTTCCAGGTCGACGAAGCGCCTCATCCAAAGCATTAGGACGATTTGTAGCACCAATGACGACGACCTTACTAGAGTGCTGATGGCCAGACTCGGACGCACCGTCCATCAAGGTCAGTAAGGTTGTGACAACACGTTTCTCCAGTTCACTTGGTGCCTAATCATTTAATTTTTTATTTTTTTATTTTTTTTTTTTAAAAAAAAAAAAGACAATAGAAAGATTAATAATTAATATAATAAAGCCAGAAAAAAAAAAAAAAGTCCAATATTTCTTTATTAAATAAAGAAGAAGAAGAAGAGTAGGTTTTTGACTTTGACATTGCTATTATTGTTGTTGTTTTGATTCCATTATGATCCTTACCTCATCTCGTTTTGGACAGAGAGCATCTATTTCATCAATAAATATCACCGTGGGAGCATGTTCTTCTGCCTCTGCAAAAATATCCCGCAACTAAATAATAAGAATTTAATTTTGAGTTTCGTTGATTGATTTTCTCTTCTTTGTTATTCAAATTGCGTCGTTACAATTTGAATTTTTTTTATATATATTTTTTACCTTTTGTTCGGTTTCTCCATAGAATTTACTCACAATTTCGGGACCGTTTATAACAATGGCATGCGCACCTGCTTCTTGAGCAACTGCACGAGCAATCAGGGTCTTTCCTGTTCCCGGAGGTCCATAGAGTAATACACCCCGAGGAGGTTTAAGCCCTGATTCATATATATATATAAATATAAATAAAAATAAAAATAAAAATAAAAATCTTTAAAATTACCATATCGTAGGAATACTTGAGGGTTCTGTAAGGGTAACTCGACCATTTCACGTATCATCTTGATCTGATCACCAAGACCACCGATTTTATCATATGCCATCATCACATTGTTCTTTGTTGTGGCTGCAGCAGGTTGAGAGATCGATTGCAACGAGACGTTTGTGTCGCGTGTGACCTTGTACAGAAGTCCAGGCACATTCTCCGTAGGGCCGCGCAAATTGCACACACTAAATCTCCTTTGTTTTCCAAAGTAAGAGAGTTCCACTGAATGGTTCATTCTCACATAGCTATTATCTACACTCAAACATAATAATAATAATAATATACATATCAAAAAATATTATCGAACCATTAAAATCAATCAATCAACCAAAAAATAATAATAAGGTCAGAAGACCAATGACAATGACAATGACAAAAGAACAAAAGAAAGTCATGTATCATATATTTATACATATATATATATACATATTTTATATATATCAAGTATCAAATAATTTTCTTCTTCTTCTTCTTCTTCTTCTTCTTCTTTGTCTTTGTCTTTACCCCACAATTATACCATATATATATATATATATATATAAAAAAGATATATATAATCTTACTTATTGATTCTTTGACATAAGCAGTCAAGGCAGCATCGATCGGGTAGTTTGACTGGGTCATGGGAGTTAAGGTGACATGGCTAGCCACAATTGCTGGTTCATCCAGTTTTTCTATTGTCACAGCGTCTCCGAGTCCATACGGCCCACTCATTCTAGCTACTGCGCTAATCTGAACAACTTTTTTTGTTTTGTTTTGTTTAGCTTAGCTTAGCTTAGTCTAGTTTGGTGGGGTTGGACAAAACTAATATTTACCATGTCGCGCAAGTGCCATGCTTGGCCATGCGATTCCAATTGTAGTCTGTTAATGGCAAAAGTAGAATAATAAAAGAAAGAAAGAAAGTTTTATGACAATGTAATAATAATAATTTTGTTTTTGTTTTTGTTTTTGTTTTATGCTTTTATAAATCCACTTGCCTTTGAGGAATCCTGAACATGTTTGAGGATGATCAGATCTCCGGTAGCCAATTGAGCCTTTTGCATAGATTCAAGTGCAATGTATATTCTTCCAGTCGTGTCTCTGGCAGCCGATCGAGGTGCAACACCAATTTCAAACGTTATGCTTGACATTTGCTTCTCTATCTCTCTATCTCTATATATGTATGTATATAAAAAGAGCGATTAAATAAAATTTCGGCCCCTCTCTCTTCTCTTTGGACTTGCTTATTACTCGATCCTGCTTTTCTTTTACTTTTCTATATATATATATATATATATATTTATATTTATATTTTGGTCTCAGTGGCTGATAGTTTTGGATATTTGAATTGACCGTAAGCTCCGATACTAACAATAATAAGGGACCGATCTTTGGTTAAGATGTGCATGAACATCATCAATACACAATATAAATAAATAATTATTAGGGAATCTTGTTTCAAATATTTGAACCATTTTATTTTTTATTTCTTTTATAACTAAATAGATGAACAAGTAACAAAAGGTCTTATACTTTATTGTTATTAGCTATATATATATATATATATATTTATTACTTTATTTTTTTTATTTTTTTAATACAATTTCTTTTTATGTCTATATTTGCGTTTTTTTTATTTTTACTTTTATTTTTACATGCATGTATGCATTATGTTTATTGCGTTTATTGCGTTTATTGCGTTTATTGCGTTTAAATGGATCAATAATAATAGCAATATTGGACCCCACAATTTATACACTACACTCTAATGAAAGTTTATATATATAAAACAATGCTGTGCAAGAACAATGGGCTCCGATTGGTAACCGTCACAGGGCAGGTGAGTTGGCTTGAATAAAGGCTTAATAAAATAAAATAAAAGAAGGGTAGACAGACAGGCAGACAGAGAGGATATTATATCAGCCACAGTAGGGCCTTTCCCTTTTATATATATACAATATATATATATATATCCCAAAGCCTAAAAAAAAGTCTTAAAGTGTATGGGCTTATAAAGCAAAAAGGAACAAAAAGACACATAGAGAAGAATAAAGGGAAGAAGTACAGAACAAGAGAGCAAGAGAACAAACAGTTGGATAGACTTGTTGTCTCCCATTTTACTTTTAGCCTCTTTTTTGAAAAATCTAACCAGATTATTTAACTGCCTTCCGCTCCCTCTTTTTTTTTTTTTTTTTTTTTAATACACACTATATACACATACATACAATATACAATATATATATACAAATCACATATATAAACACACTCACACACTATACACACACACATAAAAATATTATATATATACACATTATATTGGCCTGAGCTCTTTCATCCCGCTTACTATAATCCCTTTGGTTGGGAAGATTCAACTTTTCTTTATTTTCAATTAACGATGGATTCCTTACCATCTCATGACAATGACATGTACGCACCTCTACCGCCACTCAGGCCACCGTCGCAGCATGCACAATATCCACTTGCGCAAGACACAAATTATATTGGCATTACTATCAACGACCAGGACGAGCTACCAAAGATACATAATGTCCATCTACCCCTTTCTTCACAGATCTCTCCCCCAGACTTTCGTCATTCCTTTAGTGGATTCTCAAGTCAGATGAACTTTGGAGACACAACACATGGTCAACGATCTGACCATTCCCCACAAGACCACAAGTCTGCCCTACCATCTCGACACACTTCTGTCGTCTTGCCTTCTATCAACACCTCTAGCAACTCATTATCTCACTCACAAGATATCTCTTCACGCTACCCCTTCCAAGTCACCACTCCTACAAAAGAAAACAATATCTACTCCTCCTACCCATCCTCTCCCAACTCCTTTCACCAAAGCTATAACCACCAAAACAACCAAAACAATCTTAACCACCTTAACTATCTTAACTACCACCACCACCCCCACCACCACCATCCTTCACAAATACAACAAAATTCACTACCACTATCACTACAACAACAACAACAACAACAACATCATCATCATCAACAACAACAGCCACCTCTACAACCATTACAACCACCACCAACAACCACAAATAACCTCCCCACATTCTCACCTATCCGCCCCAAATTTGCTTCCACAACAATCCCGGAAGATTTCCCTCTCGACTTCAGCTCTGTAGATCCATCAGGTCAGGAACGCTCGGGTGCCTTCCGCAAAATCCGTCGATCTGATTTACAACGAGTTCCACGATATTTGTTTTCTGAAAGAGAAAAACGACAGCATGTGAATGTAAGCCAAACCCCCCCCCCCCCCCCTCCCCTCCCAAATATCATGTCTAATTATATATATATATATATATATATAATAAATAAATGATATATGTGCTTACATGAATATCATTAACAAACACACGCCAACTATTTATTTGTGTACCTATTTCAATGCCAATGTAGCCACTCATGTCTCTCACAAGAGATCTCAATGATACATACCAAGCCTGTAACAATGGCTTTCAATACAGCGCATCACACAACCCACGTCGAGTATTAACCAAACCAAGCAAACCTTTTGGTAACGAAGGATTTGATAACAAGGATTTCGATTATATTCTCTATGTCAATGATATTCTTGGAGCAACAGAAGGTCACAAGTAAGTATATGCTATATACATACATTACATACATTACAATTCCCTTTATATATACATATATAATTTTCTCCTTTCGATTTTGATTTAATTAATTTTATATATATATATATTAATTAAAACTTTAACACTTTCTTTTTTTTAAAAAAAAATTAAATTATAACAACCACATTTATCTAATGATTTAATTGATACATGGTACTATCATATACAATAGATATATCATATTGGATGTACTTGGAGCAGGTACCTTTGGACAGGTAGTCAAATGTAAGAATACAAAGACACAAGAAATATTTGCCGTCAAGGTTGTGAAGAACAAGCCTGCTTATTTCCGACAAAGTATGATGGAAGTTGCTATTCTTGAGGCGGTAAGATACTTAATAACAATAGTGTATAAATATATATATATATACACATCTTGTGCCTACCAAATTTTTTTTTATTTATTTATTTACTTTCTTAGCTCAACAAAAAACATGATCCAGATGACAAGCATCATATATTGCGACTCAAAGACACATTTATCCATCGAAAGCATCTTTGTCTTGTATTCGAACTTTTGTCTGTCAATCTCTACGAGCTCATCAAACAGAACCAATTTCGTGGCCTGTCTACAAATCTCGTCAGAGTATTTACTGCCCAAATCTTAGACACCTTGACTGTACTTAATGAAGCCAGGATTATCCACTGCGATCTAAAACCAGAAAACATTCTGCTCAAAAAGTAAGATACCATATCTGTTTTTTTTTTTATTATTTAATTTTATTCTTATTGCTTTTGTTGTTGTTCTTTGTATTTACCCATATCATATAATCACTATTTTTATATTATTGTTATTATTATCATTATCGTTGTCGTTTTTATATTTTTATTGTTATTTTTTTATATATAAAGCCTCGAGTCGCCTGCTCTAAAGGTCATTGACTTTGGCTCAGCATGTAATGAGATGCAGACCATGTATACATACATTCAATCCCGCTTCTACCGCTCACCCGAAGTACTCGTTGGCTTGCCATACACCGGTGCTATCGATATGTGGTCCTTGGGATGTATTGCCGCAGAACTCTTTCTAGGTCTTCCACTTTTTCCCGGTAGCTCAGAATACAATCAGTTATCACGCATTGTAGAAACACTCGGGTAAATAATAATAATAATATCACAAGAAAGAAAAAGAAAACATATCATCTAATGCATAGACACAAACACAGAATGCCTCCGACATACATGATAGAAATGAGCAAAAATGCACATCGTTACTTTGAACGCTACACTGACGATAATGGAGAAAAGTGTTATCGACTTCGGTCTCTTGAACAGTATTCAAGAGAACAAGGAAAAGAAGAACAGCCGTCAAAGCGGTACTTTGCGGCAAAGACACTTCCTGATCTCATTAATGGTTATCCAATTATGCGTAAAGGTTCCATGACTCAAAAAGAGATTGACAAGGGTAAAAAAAAAAAAAAAAAAAAATTAATTAAAAGATTAATTTTTTTTTATACACAATTAATTAACAGTATTTGCGATCATTTGTAGAGAAACAAAATCGACTTGCGTTTATAGACTTTCTACAGGGATTACTTAACCAAAACCATTTCGAACGTTGGACACCACAACAAGCGAGACAGCACCCGTTTATCACCGGTGAACTTTTCACAGGACCATTTAAGCCGCCTTACATTCCACTCAAACAGTCCCCGATGCTAAAGATATCGACGAACATGTCGAATCATCAAGAGCATAGCCACAACAGATCAACACCAATCGTCGTCTCTCCACCTACTCAGGGCTACCTCAGTACTAGCGCCATTCCCCTTTCGCACCTCCGCACGACCACCAACCCTGATACGATCATTAACCAACCACAACAACAACCGTACCCTTCTTCCTGCTCTACTTCTTCCACCCTACCAGCCTTTCACGTCCCCGAAAACCTTCATGTCAACAAACCTCCTCAACACCACCACCACCACATGTCTCACCAATCCGCTCATCCTAAAGAAAACTCCCCACGTATGAACCACCACGCCTCGTCCTTACTATTATCATCATCATCGTCTTCATCGTCTTCGTCCGCTTACAATTCCCTACCCCCTCCACGCGTATTGGAACCACCAGATGCACTTAATGCGTGCTATGATGGCACATCGCACGCCATGAAACCACTCGAACCACTCAATCATCAAACTCTGGATCCTCAACAGCAGGGGTTGCACATCAACGGAGGACTAACAGGAGGAGTAGGAAGCCGCCCAAGGGCAAATACAGTCGGAACAATGCAATTACCGCAGGGACATTGGAACACAAACCACAATCAATTTGGTGCTGTTAACAATACCAACAGCAACAGCAACAACAACAACGCTAATACTAATATGAGTAGTAATAGTAATAGTAATCATGATAACCACAATGGTATCGGTGGTGGTGGTGGTGGATACACCTTTAAAGGCATTCATCTCGATCCTGATGATGGAAGGAACTCTGGTCAATTCAGAACTTACGCACAAGATTACCTTCCGTCCCACCAGTCCCATCCGTCCCTTCAACCCCATCAGACTCATTATCAACATCGCCTTCATCATGCTCAGTCAAGTACTTTCCCTAGCCAATGTCATTATGCAGAATTCCAGGGTATCAAAGTCGATCATGCACCTCAAGGAGGAGGTAGTAGTAGTAGTGGTGGTGGTGGACCCTCTCTTTCTTCCCCGTCCTCTTCTCATCAATCACCGCAACATATAATCATGGCTCGCCAAACCAACCACCAATCTTCTCCACACTCTCCATCACAATCTCTGGGTAACAACGACTCTGGTCAGATGCTGAGTTTACCTATGAGTATACAGGATACCTATGTAGACTCTTGGGATCGTATTACTAGTAATAGTAATAATAACATAAGCAACAGCAACAAAAACACTGTTAGTAGTAATAGTAATAATAATAGTAATAATAATAGTAATAATAATAGTAATAATAATAATAATAATAATAATAATAATAATAATAGTATCAGTAGTAATAGTAGTAGTAGCCTTTCCGGAAGAGCAATTGTCGATCTCGAGAGGGATGGAGGCTGGACAGAAAGTGCGCCACGACGGACAACAAATACTATTCATCGCAGGAGTAATAGCAGTGTACGGTTCTCGGATCTTGCGCCGGCACAATCCAACGCACGCTCTAGTGTGGTCAGTAATGTCGCAAGCTTCCATCGAAGGGTACGTGGCCACCAAGCTCCTCATGGCCGACAACAGGATCTGGAGTGGGACGGTGTTTATAACGGACACGACTCTCCGTCCCATACACTCCCTCTCTTGGCAGAAACCCCACTCTCTCCAAATTCACGCCTACAACAACATTTTCCTAATGAATTTGATCAAAACGAAAGCCGGCAATGGAAAGAAAATGAAAAGACTGGCTGGATGATTGCCTAGTCCCCCCCTTTTTTTTTCTTTTCTTTTTTAAATTAATTAATTAATTAATTAATTAATTAATTTTTTTTTAAAAAAAAAAGAGAAAGATACAAAGATACTTTTTTTTTTCTTTCTTTCTTTCCTACACAGACAAGACACTCAAACACAGAGACACGTAAAATTTATTAAATGCTTATAGGAAAGAAAGAAAAAAAGCAAAGCAAAGTAATGAACAAGCCCTCTCCTCCTCCCCTCTCTCTCTCTCTCTCTCTCTTTATATTTCTTTTATTTATTTATTTATTTTCCTTCCTTCCTTCCTTACTTACTTCCTTACCTCTCCTCCCTTTCATTTCTTCATTCATTCATTTTTTCATTCATTCCTCCCTTACTTCCTTTCTCTCTATTTCTGCTTCACTCAAACCAACGTCTTTATTGTATTTTTATTAAAATATACGTTGGTTTATCTAAGCTACTTTGTTACATCTTTTATATTTCGGCAAGTCATAACGGTTAATTACTATTATAAAAAAAAAACAAAAAAAGCTTAAAAGACTGCTGGACTTGTCCAAATATACCATTTTAATTCCATAATTCACAGCTACATTATCCTTTCTCTTTATCTCTTTCTTTCATATAAACACATTGTACACCAAATTTGATGATACAAGAGATTCTTGATAGCTATGTATAAAATACATGTTCATAAAATCTCCATAATGCTTTGTTTGTTTAAAGTGTATAGCCCCTCTTTTTTTATATATTTACAAACTTTCAGAGGGAGTGAGTGAATGTGAGTGAATTTGGATTTGAATAATTTGAATTTGAATATATATATATATATATGTGTGTGTGTGTGTGTGTATGTGTGTGTGTGTCTCGCTTTTCTTTTTTCTCATATTGATTTAGTTTAAGTTTAGTTTAGAAAAGATAAGATAAGATAATAAAAAGGAATGTATACATGGTTTTAATCGTCTTCATCTTCGTCGTTTACTACAAAGTCGTCGTCGTCATCAAGGTCATCTTCATCAAGGTGACGCGATTGCTTGCTAGCTTCTGGATCACTCTCAGCCGACTCTTCTCCTCCTCCTTCTTCTTCGTGGTATTCATCGTCTGATTCTTGGTTGGTTACTTTGCGACGGGGACCTCTTGTAAATAAAAGCGGTTTATTATTACCTACAAAAAAAAGCATTTATATGATTGTTATAAGATATGTTATTTTATCTTGGTCTTTAAGCAATCCTTACTTAGCATACGGGTTTTGAAATAATTTGCCATTCGAACAGCATCTTTGTGCGCAGATGATGTCTCATCGTTGAATTTCATTGCATTCTTTCGTATCAGTTCAACATCATCAATCAATGCTTCTTTTTGTCTGTAAAAGTCATTGTTGACACGCTCAAGTACCATCTCAAGGCAGATTGGATATGCAATCATCGACAGATAATTTCTGTAAGTATAGTAATCTACTTGATGTACATAGAGCTCAAACGCACTTTCGGATGATAGCCAACCCAGAACTTCTCTAGCCCGCTGCTTCTCTTGGCGAGTCAGGCGAGAGCTGACATCGTAGCGAGTCTGGAAGTTTTGACCACTTGGTACAAATTCCCATGGAGATAAATCTTCTGGTGAAGATGCCACATCATCCCTACAGAAAAAAAAATACATATTGTTTATTTTCAAAAAAAAAAAAACTTCTTCTTCTTCTTTTATCTTGTACATGTTACTATATTCATTTTGTGTCTATTTGCTTACCATACAACATGATAGTAGGCCCAAGGACTTTGAGATCTGGCTGCTTTCCATGTAATCCCACTGTTGGTTATGTTATGTATGGTTCCCGTATAACGACTTTCATCGTACATAGCATCTACTCTCTGACCCACTCTGGCAGTCTGAAATATCTCCATCGAAGTCAAAAATCTCTCAAAAAGAACAATGAATTCCGGTTTGCCATCCTCATCACTATAGTCAATCGTCACATCATGGCCTCTCAGTTGCCATTGAGGCTCTGATTTATGGAATAGAGCCGCCGGGGTGTTGACGAGTTCCTGGATATTGAGCTTCAACCGACAAAACACCGGTGGACCAACGAGCCACTGGATACTAACCACCTTGGCAAACACCACAGGCTCAGAACTTGCGATCGGTCCATTCTTGGGGTCAAAGTAATTGATCATGTTGGATGTCTTCCAGTATTGCTTATGGCCCTCTGTCATGATAGCCACACGGTCTCCTAGTTGGGGATGATACTTTGACAGCGTTCTATTCGTTTGCTTGATCCACTCGGTCGGTGCATGGAGTTCGATTTGCTGGAGGGTTAGATCATATGGTTCGTCACGCTGCCCACGAATTCCGGTACGGCGTGTCACACGTACAGGTTTCGTTACTTCTCGAGCAACAGGCTTCTTGGCCATCTTCTTCTGGGGTTCTCCAATAAAGTCTTCGTCGCTTTCGGCTGCAGATGAACGAAGCCGTTTCTTTCCTTTCCGATCGACTTTGTTGGGTGGTTCGGCTTCAGATTTAGGAGCGCTGCTAGAGCTATTGGAGGGACCTGCTTCGGAAACATCACTAATATTTGTTGCTTCATCATCATATTCCTTTTCTCCACGTCCCCTTCCTCTTCCTCCTCTTCCTCCTCCTCTTCTTCCTCGTACTCCTGTTCCTTCTTCTTCGACTTCGTCTTCCTCGTTATCATTATCGTCTTCTTCCCCAATTGCCGCCAAAGTGCTTTCTTCAGAGCTCTCCGAGTCTTCCAATTCGCTCTCTTGGTATGATTTGTGAATAATCCTAGCCCGGCGTCTTGGTCGTACTGGATGATCCTCTTCCTCCTCACTTTGGTTTCCATCTTCTCTTCTTCTTCTGCTGGTACTTCGAGTCTCTCGGCTCCTAGTTGCCCTACTTGATTCTCGTCGTAGTTCAGATCGACTTTCTATACGTGATGAATCAGATCGACCCTCTGCTCGAGAAGAACTTCTGTTCCGGCTTCTACCGCGACCACGACCCCTGCTCGATGATCCACTACGACGAGAAGTTCCTATGGCACCTGATCCTCCGGCTCCACTTGATCCTGCTTTACGACGCGAGCCTTCTTCAGCAGAATTAGGCGGTCTTCCGACAGGATGTCCGGCGCCTCTCCTGCTTCTCTTTGATATCCCATTTTCTGCTTCATCCGACTCGTCTCCATCAACACCACCCTCTGGGTCCTCAAATGCACCATCATCACTTGCACTCTCGGTATCACTAGATTCAGAAGGCCCGGCTGCCTGTACATCATCGTTGTAGTCTTCGTCGTTTGAGTCGTCTGGCAACAAGAATGGCTGCACAGGCTGCATATACTGCATAGGCGGATTTGCAGAATTGGCATCTGCTTCGTCTTCTTCGTCATTTCGTACGAATTCCTTTCGTCGTTTAGTAAGTCGTGCTCTATCGATAGGTGGGAGAACAATAGCCTTTCTTTCCAAGATCCTTTATAGAAAATAAAAAATATTAACTTAATATATGCGTATATATAATAAAAAAAGATAGTTGTGACTTACTGATCTTCTTCGTATTCATAGCAAGTTAAACGTCTCAAGTCTTCATTATCAGTAGAAGATGCAGAAGCAAGTGGTTTAAAAGCTAAATAAAACAAAAGACACAAGAGATATTGAGTTTACGATAATTAGATATATATATAAAAAGGAAACCATTTTTATTACCATTACTACGAGGTTTCTGGTTTGGATATTCAACGCCTTGACGGTCGATAATTGAACGATGTTGAAGTATGTGAGGTGGATTCTATATTATTATTATTATTATTATTATTGTTGTTGTTGTTATAGAAAGGTACAAATAAATAAGCTTAAAGCAAACAAGAGCACCATATTTTGTATGTTACTTACTTGTGTTTGCTCATCCACAAAGTTTCCATCGGATCCCATATTAATGGGAAGATAGTCAGAGTAGAAGTTCTGACCACGAACCCATTGTTTGGCTTGTTCATAACGGTTGGCACCAGTGCTAAGTCCAAATATAGTGCAATGTCCATCCTCATCGGTAATAGCAAATTTGGAAGCTATTGTTCATATAAATAAGTATAAAAGTAAAGAAATGTTTAAAATACTTGTTGAATTCAATCAATTGACAAACATGATAGGATAGGAGAGGAGAGTTTTCTTTTTTCTTTTTTTTACCATCTTTTGAAAATTTGCAATCCAAAAACACCTTATTTGGATAACTAAAACCTGAATGTACATGTATATAGATTTACATGAGAAATATGCTTACGCTAGTGAGTAATAAATATGAAAATATGTACATATATAATCTTACATATGGGGCGTTGTTGGCCTTGTATATCCCAAATAATAACATTTCCGTCATAGCCAGCAGAGACAATTGTATTTGGGTCATTTGGGTGTGTATCCATCGCAAACGTCTCGCCTTCGTGTCCTTTTAATATACAAGCAGGTTGGCCATCGCAGGCAAAGAATACACAGATGTTTCCATGTGTGGTTGCCACAACACACCAACGATCGTCAGCACTCCATGCAATCATTGAAACCTTGGGTGTGTCAACGATATAATTTTCAGGTTGTAGGTGAGGAGGGATAGTGGCGGTGGGAGTAGCGGCAGAGTTGGTGTTAGTGTTGGTGGTGGTGGCAGTGGTGGCAGGGTTAGAGTTGGAGTTGGAGTTAGATGGTGTAGTGGTAGTAGTAGTGGTGGAAGTAGTATTGGCGGTAGAAGCGGTGGTTGTATTATCAAAATCTATAGGCTGTGTATGTGTATGTGTATATGTATGGGGCTGTGACGGTATTGAATGTGAATTTGAGGTTTGGTTAGGTGTATGTTGTTGTGAGTTAATTGGATGTGTTGGTTGTTGTTCTGGGAGTACAGGTTGAAAATGTTGGTTTTCTCCCGATAATTTAGATCCTGGATTCAAATCGTCAATATTATCGTTTGGATCTATTTCTTCGGCAAGAATCCGTGTAGGAACAGAAGAATGATAACTGTTTGATACGTAAGGTTTAAAAACCAATTCAGATCGAGAAGCAGGTCGTTCAGGTTTTGGAGATAGCTGAACAATAGGTACATTGGGAGATCCTTTGATATCCACTATTCTTGTATGTTACAAACATAATATATTTTCTACTACACACACACAAACACATCCATATATATATATATATATATATATATATATATATATATTAATTTACTTACAAACCAATGAAGTCCATGCTTTTAGGCGACTGTTATACTTCCATATGCGTGCTGTTCCATCTTGAGATCTGTAACAAGAATTTTGGTTTGTATATTAGACACGAAATTTTGTTTTTGTTTTGTTTTTGTTTTGTGTTTATATATATTGTAACTTACCCACTCAAGATTTTCTGACCATCATGACTGTAAACCAGATCAGTCACACTACCCATGTGTCCTTCAAGAATGGCAATTGGGACCACAGGTTGTGGTTGGGCCTGCCCATTCTTGTCAGGAAACAGAGCACTTGCTACTCTGCGACGACCTCTTCCAACCTGTGGTTTCTGATCCTGTGCCGCAGTATTTGTAGTTGTTCCTTCCGATTCGGGTTCTGCTTTGATTGTAGAGAATACGTACACAAACCCATCGTCGCCAGCTACCGAGAATTGGGTACCAGTGTAATTGAAAGAGGAACATCGCAGTCGATCGCGTGCTTTGAATTTACAGCTAAAAGTTACAGGTGACTCTGGATTGGAAAACTGAAGGGTGTCTTTATCCCATTTCCACAAGCGTACCAGGCCGTCTTCATTAGTCGACATTAGGTAACGGGTTTCTGGTTTTGGTGAAGGAGAAAATCTGATAGTTGTGAATGGTTTCGACTACAGAATAAGATAAAAAAATAAAGTAATGAAAAATATGTATATAGAAAAATTATGTCTCGATATCATGTGTTTGTTTTAACTCCCCCCTCCCTCTTTCTTTCTTTTTCTTTCTCAAAGTGAACACATTTTTTTTTAAAAAAAAAACTTACTGTAGCAGAATTCGATTTTAGGGACACGACAGGAGAAAATCCATCCATATTCCACACACGCACATATCCATCAGAAGATGCAGTGGCGAGTAAAGTATTTTCTTGATTAATAGCAATATCTGTAATAACATGCATGTGGCCTCTTATAGTATGTAAGAGGCGGCCGGTTTTTACACACCAGACCTTGACCAGGAAATCATCACTTCCCTAGAAATGAGATAATAGGTTTGATTTCCAAAGGTCGGCGACAAAGTGGTTCTCGTATGCATGCACTCACTGTAAAGAGTCGTCTATTTGTTTTATCAAAAGCAAGACAATAGACTGGATTGCGGTGGCCAAATACTGATATAAGCTAATATGATATGACATATATATGTAAGAAAAAAAAGTAAATATATAATCAATAGATAACAGATAATTCGGTTAACTATATTCGCTTTGTGTGTGTGTCTGTGTGTTTTTTTTTGTTTTGCCTTAAATGCATTAAAAAAAAAATAAGATTATGTTTCCTTACTTCTTTATAAAACTGCGAAAAGAAGGTAGGTGTACATTTTATAGCACTAGGTACTATGCCTAGTTCATTTGCTCTAAACCATTGAGCTGATAAGGCGCCAAGTAAGTTGTTGAAAACAGATAAAGTGCTTTTGTTTCTCTTTTCATTTGTTTCGCTTTTTTTTTGGTAAATTTTTCTTACCAGGCGAAAGTGAGTTTGGTAATTGTAAGGTAGGACGTTCGTTTGGATCGTCATTATTGTGAGTAAAAGCTCTGCGTAAGGTTAATAGAGAATCATCTCCATGGCGTAAGGCATTAACTCTTTCTATTGTTGGATCCGCGGTTTCCGAGAAATGTTTAACTAGCTTTCGTAGTAGATCAACGAGATAGTCGCCTGTAACTGCAGGATACATGTCGGACTAGAGAGACACGTATGAAACCAATCGTGTCTATGAAGAAGAAGACGAAGACGAAGACGAAGAAGACGAAGAAAAACTTACTAGACTCTCCAATGATGCAGGTTTCTTAGATCTGCCATATCCAGCACTTGGCGGGAGAAGGTCGCGATACTGTTTGAGTTCTTCTTCAAGTGTGCGCGAGGTTTCCCTACAAGGACTCGCTGCCAGAAACTTGGCTATCAAGAAATAGATCTAGGGATGCACATTTATTTCATAATCCCTATTTTGTCGGGGTAATATTATATTCATTTGCTTTCGCACTCGCTCTACCTCTTAATGGCGTAATGAAGTTCACGATGATTTAATGAAATGAAAAATGGAAGAAGAACAAAACAGATTTCGAATAAAGAAGAAGGTCGATGCTTAGAAAACACGCAATGCAAATGCCGGGCGATCGGTCATTGAAGTATACCTTGTTCCATAGCTTGGAAGGTTTGTCAATACTCAATGACGATACTGGTATTGGGCGTAGACGCTTTGTTATAAGAAAGGGTAAAGCCACGTAGGATGAATTATTTGGTGACTGGGATGAGAAACAAGACAAACAGCACAATGACTGGCGATTTTATAGCGAAATTTTAAATCCCCGATATGAGCTTTTTTTTTTTTTTTTTGGTACATCCCTTCAAAATGTATGGTTCAATCGGGGGATAAACATATCAATATTTTTGGGTTTGTTTCAATTTTCTAATGTCTCCACTGCCAATTGAACGCCTTTTAAGATTAGCTCGCCTTTTTGAATATCCCAATTTGCGCTTTTGATCAAACCAAATCATGCTTTTTATCAGCTGGATTAAAGCGCTTTTAGTAATCTCAAATGGTATATTCACTCAATACATTCAATTTTTTTTTTGTTTTGCATAGAATAATTTCATTCAAGAAGTACAAATAAAATTTATTAGATAAGTTCTATTCAAAGACATTTGCAAAACATGTTCACAGAATGCTGACTCATGTTTAAGAGAGCGAGAGCTGTTATTCTATTAGATACATTGGCTACTCTTGTTGTAAGGCCTTCACCTCCAGCGAATTTGCTTCTCTTGGCGTGAAATTTCATCAAATGTCGAAAATCCTCGATAAGATTGAACTCAGATGAATAGGATGAGGAGACATATTCTCTTTGAAGTAATTTAGTCAATGTCACTCGCACTGTGTATTGGGGCATTGTCCGTACAACTCATTTTTCTTGTAGGAATAAAATGTAATTACTGCCGCCAATATTTTTTAGTGCTGGATTTTTGAGTTGTGGTTACTTTCTCTTGTGAGATCCATCGACCTTGACCTCGATATTGACAGCACGCATGACACATATTTCTCCTAGAATGGCGTGAAGCACTTTATGGGTTGATAACATAGCAACACTTGCCAAAGTGAATTTTGTAGGTATTTTTGTCGAGGGCTTCATGTTGGTATCTGGTACAGACTAATCCACAAAGGCGCAACTGTTCATATAATATACGTCTATATAAAACCATTTCTCGACCTACTCTTTGAAATCGAATCTCTCAAATTCTGTAGTGTTATCGACCATGCCCTTCCTTGTTACTTGAGGTTGCTCTTCCTGAAGTTGAGATTCAGTACGATTGACTTTGCTCGTAAGCTTGCCGTATATGCCCCATTCTGGATCATTGTTCATTCGCTCTACCCACCCTCAAGCTGTACTTGCGTTTATTCCCGCTCGTTCTGCAACAGGTTTCACTTTCAAGAACTTGAATATGAGCAAATATAATATGAGCGCCTTTTGCTCATCCCAGTAAATGTTGTATTTTTTTTTTCTTGAGCGAGCAATGTTGCTTTCCGATTCTATCATTACAACATTTACTTTTTCTGTATCATGAGAATTTGGTTCAATAATCAACTGGAGTGTACACCATTGCTCTAAAAAAAAGAATAGGAATTTGCGCTCTGAATGAAGTCAACTTCTTCATCCCAATTCATTACTTCACTTCCATCATTGTATATACCTGAGTCCATCTTTTATAAAACAAAACCTTTAGCTCATTACAAAAAAATGTATGATGAAAGAATAAAAATCGATCTTTTTGATACTTCAATCTATTTATTAATTGGCACTAAAGGCACTGTACTCTCTCACTGTTGCCTAATCGAGAAGTGATTGTGTAATGAAATATCTAACAAAGATTCAATTCAAAAAAGCTCAAGATGCTCTTCAAACGCCTACTGGACAAAAGGCTCAAAAGCTAGTCAGTCGACCTCTTTAAATTACATCTATGTATCATCGAGTCAAGAAAATTAAAATTAAAATGTAAACCAGGATAATATAGTTAAATAAATGTTTCTCATATATAAAAATGAGGTGAGCACCTGAGCACACATAATTGTTCTTCTTCTAGATCTCCTTCTACCGATGCTGATACTAAGAATGATCAATGAGCCCTTCATACATCTAGATCTTCCAAATTAAAGGGTATAAGCGTTTATACAATCGACTTTATTTAACATAAAAAAAAAGAAAACGACGACAATAGTGAATATATACATATATAAAGTATACAACTACACATAGTAATGGCAAATAAAATTAAATTATATAACATTTGCAAATACACACACTATTTATTCAAAAATCAATTTTCCTATATATAATGTAGCTAGTAGCTGTAGAATTTTTTTTTCAAATAGAGGTTGAGATGTTTATTTTAAAAGTCGTAAAATAAAATAAAAAGTGGATTCCTCTGCGGGACCTTCTTGGGAATCATTACCGCTTGCCATCATCTCTGCATGTTATCAACCAAGTGTCCTGCACACTCCAAGCCTAGTTCTACCTATTTAACTTGCAAGGCCACCTTCAAATCATTCAAGGAGGAGATGCAAGATATTCTCTTATCGATCCACCTTTCAAAAGCACTACATACATTCTCAATTGGATTTGGATTCGAAAATTGGGCAGGTCCAAAGTCAAAAAGAAAGAAAAAACAGTGATCTGGTGGGCCCTCTTTCACAATTGAGCATATGCTTCAGTGTAGAAACTTACTCCGTTGTTGTTAAGAATAAAATGTCTTTTCTGATATTCGGTAATGGCTTCCGACTAAGTTTCTGCCGCGGTTAAAACTTCTTCAGCGGTTACATTGTAATTCATTTTTGCGGCCGATTTAATGGAGATAGAGAACATTTGTGGGAAATGTAACCGTTACAGTTGTTCTAGGCTATATAGAAAATTTATAAAAACAGTATTGTGAAAAACAGGGGAGAATTTTTTAGGCTGGTAGTTTGTGGAACTCGATATTCTTGTAAAACAGAATGGCCCTATGCTGGCGTTTACGAAATCTATGGGGACAAGTCTGCGTTAAAAATAGGAAAACGCTTGACAAACTTGTTTAGTTTGTCAACCCATTTTTTATTCATTTTGTTCTTTTTCTCCCTTTCATCTATCTGTATATTCAATGCTACCAATACCTATTGACATTAAACATTAGAGAATATTATGAGAATGCCTGGCATTGATATGTTTTTTCTTTTTCTTTTTGCTTCACTCATTTATGAGAGCATAGACAACTTTAGGGATAGCTTTGAGCTATACTTGAATTATCATTGCGAATTCAATGATATTAAAAGGTATTGAAAAAGCTGTAGGATGAGTAACCAGCCTTCAAGGTGATTACAGCTACAAGTTGCCTGGATTGCGACTTTTATACTTTTATGAAAAAATAATAATATAGTAAACGCTCAAATATCGGATGATACAACAACTGCTTTTGGTACTACATTGATACATGAATCCAAAATTTAAAACGTCAAATAAGTCTGACAAAGTCATTAAAAAGTTTATGTCAAGAAAATGTACCTTTCGACACCACAGTAGACCAGAAAAAAATCAATGTATTTTCTGAGTATGTCTTCTACATTATTAGCTAGATAAATAGTAATCATAAGCTTATTTAATGTCTTTGATGGTGGGCCAAATATCACTGAATTTGAGATCATTGTCCAATTTGAAGATAAAAAAAAATGATGCTATGCGGAGTTTGTTTTATTAAAAATTGAAACAAATCCAGAAGTATTGATGCTTGTCCCCCGATCGCGCTGTACAAATGATGGAAAGAACTTTTTTTTTGTATATATCATTTCAAAGGAATAACTTGTAGTGTACTAAGTATCAAGTAAAATTTAAAGAAGTACAAGTCAGCATAGCCACTGTGATAGTATATCATCCTTTTTTTGGTTTTTTTTTTAAATTTTAACAAGTATTTGAGTATAAAACCTGTTGACATTTATCGCGGGATTTGTCCGTGGACATGCCTGTTCCTGCCACTGGACCAAAAAAAAATTCAACAGAAAGGCTATTGTTTCTGATGTTACTCGAGCAGCAGTCGGCACGGACAATAAAGCTGCTGTTGATGTATCTGGAATAAAGGTACTCAGCATGCCTATATACCCTTTTCTGGAAAATTACAGGAGCCAATTCACTTTCTTGTATGACCATATCTTAACAACAACAACGAGAATAAGGAAAAAAATATATTTTTCCTTGACTTTTCTGATTTGCTTGTCTTGCCAATTTGCTTTTATTGAATAAATTTAAAGGTGCTAATATTCTTCTTATTTGCCATAGTACTAAACGATCCAAACTAATATGTACAGATAAATCGCAGTACTTACATGTATGTGGATATATCTGATTATATATATATGTATCCAATTATACACACAATCAATCTCTTATATTTAAACATCAAATACCATCAACAAATGTTCCCTGTTTTTCTTTATTTCTTTTTTGGTTACAGAAAGTTTCCCCTTTTTGATAACTTCTTTGTTATTCTCCTTACCATCAAGAGCGAACTTATCGCTCAGCATATCTATTACACAAGTACAAGCGATCTTATTTAGGTGTTCTCCTGTACACCTTGACGTGCTCTTTTTCCCAAACAGGCCATCTTCTTGCCACCTATTCTAGACTTGTTTAGCCTCGCTTTATTTCTTCCTTGCTCTTTTACTGCACAGTTTGTATGCTACCAAGGATAGCAACCGCCGGCTCAACAGCACCCAAAGAGCCAAACAAAGCAGCGTCATTTCCCAGCTCGCGACTTGCACGCTCATTTAAGGGTGTCAGACAACTCTGGAAACCACGACATGCTTCAACTTACGACACCAAGGCCCAGTTACAGACTTCGTACGCCAAAGCTGGAATGTCAGCAGTGGCAATGACCCTCACAGCTGATCTACGCACAAAGGCAGACATGCATTCCATCACATTGCTACACCCGAGCATGGACTTCATTCCTCATGGAGGTCATTTGAGTTGGCCATCGTCTGCAGCAAACCCTCGAGCATTTGTACACTACGAGCCCAACCGAGATCATGTGGCAATGGGATCAAACCCAGATACAAAATATTCCAATTCGCTTTGGTTGACGGTGGATCAATACGCCTGGCTAATTCAACAATTGCAAGAAGAACAAAGCGTTCACGACGCCTTAAAGGCCGACCATGGCTCCGCTCTGTTTGCAGCCCCCTCTCCAGGTGTTACCAGCTGGGGAGCTTTCATTCGCCCCTTTGCCGCTTCTCCTGCTCCTATGCTAGGTGTGCTGCATGCACATATCTGCACTCGCACACTAGCCAGACGTCTTGCTAGGCTTGTTCTGCGAGCAAAGCACCGTTCTATGCCTGACATCTATCGTCACTGTCTTTTTATGCTTCCAAAAGCCCTTTTGTTGCAAGCAGCTACCTTTATTCCACAAACAAAACAGCTTCCGCTTCTTGAACTTGATCTGTCCTACCAACGTGCTCTACGAGAACCTTTTGAATCACTTAGTCCGGAATTCCATCAGCGCCTACTGCGCTATGCAGACCGGATCGCACTCTCCGCTCATGAAGTCGCCCCTGTGAGAATGACAGAAAGATCTTCCGAGGACCAACATCATTATTGTGCCTTGACGTGTCGCAAATGCCAGTGCGACACCAACCTACATATGGCCTTGAGTGCCATCTCTCCATTTTCGGGAATGAACACCTCCCGCTTCTCCGTCAGCAGCGACCAGCACATGTCAGGCACAATACCCACAGTCCGAGTATCTACTCATCACAGCAGCAACAACATCATTGACTCAACGGAAGATAGTCTGGGTGACCCCACATTCGTAGTCTCTTTCTCTCAAGCTATGTTTGGCACCGACTCTTTGTCTTCTTGTCAAAGAGTGCCTCAAAGTTTAGAAAACATTTCTGGCCAACGAACTACCCCCCAAACTAGTTTAAGTGTGCACTACACAGAATCTCTTGTGTCCGACACTGTTTCAATGTCATCCTTTCCAGCTCACACCACTTCTTTCTCAAATTCTACCAAACCCGAAAAGCGAGGGTATGTAGCCGTTGACCATCAGAATGAAGAGATACTTGTTGTATTTCCTGGTGCGTGTTCATCAGATACCCTATTTGAAAATGTGTCTTACACACCTGTTCCATGGGAAGAGGCTGAAGATAATATGGGAAATACTACCGATGAATCAGTTACGCACGAACGCAAACGTTCCAAGAGTAGAAATTTCAAGTCTTCGTGGTCTCGTGCGAGCTTCTTGAAGCACAGGCCCGAGTCGATGGAGGTTACAGACGATCAAAATGCGAAATCATTAGAACCCGACCAAGATATTTCTCCGTGGGTGTTGGATTATGCCTTGACTGCCTGGCGCCGATGCGAACTCAAGGTTGCTACATTATTAATGCGGGTGTGCCATGCCACACCTGCTCATTATAAAGTTGTCATCCTTGGACACTCACTTGGCGGAGGTAAACAGCATCCTCAGATACTTGGCTCATGACTGATTTTTTCTCTCTTTTTCTTTATTCTTCTTCTTCTTATTTTTTTTTCAAAAAAAAAAAAAAAAGCTGTGGCAGCCCTCTGTGCATCATCACTAGTGTCAACCAGGCTCTTGGTTGACCGATCAGTCACACTCTGTACTATCAATTCACCTCGAGTGGGCAACCGTGCATTTGTAAATCACCTCACGGCGCAAAACATAAAAACCATTCGAATTACATATCCCTCTGACCTGATGGCTCATCTTCCACCGCGTACTTCTGGCCTTGTTCATGCAGGGTCAACAACAGTCCTTATGGCTCCTGTCGACTCAACGTGTGACATGCAAGCTACAATGTTAATTAATGCGGTCAATCCAAGTACGACAGAGGACCTTCTTGCACGCACATTCCCGCCAACCACTTATCACACCCGTAGACATCATATGGCGTGGGATATCAATCTTTGCCCTGAAGATTGCAATGTACGAAAAAAAATAATGGCAAGTTGAATATTCCGTGAAACCATATACTTTCTCACTTGGGCCACTTATGATTACAAACCAAAACAAACAAACAAACCGAAAAAAAGGCACTTTCATGTATATATCAATTACTCAAAAATTTCTGCTGACAATCTACTATTTATCTTTTCGATCAAGTAGTAGAGTCAATCATGCATCACCTTAATTTAAACAAGGATATTTACTAATATCTTCTTTACTTTCACTTTCACTTTTACTTTTACTTTTACTTTCTCTATTCTTATCATTGGTGTTTGTACATGTTGTATGCATTTTATCCAAAGCATAACAAGCCCGTTGAGTATCTTTGGGAAATAATAATAATAATAATAATAATAATAAAAATCAAAATAAGAACAGAAAATATATAATGAAAAAAAACAGTATGGTGTGAGGCTGTGATTGGTGTTAGGATTTCGGTTGCTTACTAGTTTAACCCACAGTCTCCATTAGTTATTGTTTTCGTTTGAGAGAAACTGGGAATCGCATAAAAAAGGAAACAAGATTGCTGTTGGGTTTTCTTTATCCTCTGTACGGTGGTGGATCGTCTACTCTTTCTTGTCGTGTCAAATGAAGATAGGCTTCATCATCGTTGGTGGGTTCTCGCTTGAACCGCTTGTAAACCCAGCCTAGTCCAGGCACCTTTTTCCACCATCTTCCACGATAATGATGCCAAGAAGCCTCGTCTTGAAAAGGCGGAATTGAACTCGCGTCTACTGCACGTGTCTGCACGGACCTGTTATTCCATTTATCATACAATCCACGCACGCCCGAGGCCAGATTTGATGCTTGTTGACGACCAAAGATAAGACATATTGCCAAGGCTCCTGTAATCACAAGAGCATACACAGCAGATTGCCACTGATCTCCCACCGTCCATTGCTCATTAGACGGTGTATAATAGTAAGCCGGGAGACCTTCACGTATAGAGCAAACGCTTTGATTTGTGCAATGACCTGGGAATCCATCCATTCCAAAATAACATTCCATATTGTGACTACAATGAGATCCTACAGGTCGTTTAGGCTGGCATGTTCTCTTGCGCTTGTCACAGTATGACATTCGACTGCAATTTCCAATAAGTTCGAGATCGTCTAAGTCCATTACAGTCGGTCCCCGGTAATCAACATAGCTGTAAAGTTCATCTGAAAGTGGGATTGTGATGCAGGGCATTCCTGTGTCATTCTCAACATTGAATGGTGTGTAGTAGAATGTCTCGATGGGGTTGATACTCATCTCGAATCCACCATCGCCTATAAATTGTAAACAATGTCAATAGTTTAATTCAATCAAGGCTCAGCACTCACTTTTGCTTCCACACACAAGCCCTTTTTCAGTTGCAAAGCAACTATGGATGGGATAGAAAGGGCAATTCGAGGGATCTTGACAGTGCAATTCGGCCGAAGCCAATAGTCCTACTGTAAGAACCAGCACTGTGAGTGGTTTAAGCATGAGATATGTTCCCCGTTTGGTAAAAAAAAGGTAATAACCGTAAAGAGTTCAACCTCTACTTTTCGAGCTGGCAAAATTGGAATGAAA
Organism: Phycomyces blakesleeanus NRRL 1555(-); assembly: GCF_001638985.1. Lineage (NCBI taxonomy): Eukaryota > Fungi > Mucoromycota > Mucoromycetes > Mucorales > Phycomycetaceae > Phycomyces > Phycomyces blakesleeanus. The sequence continues at coordinate 952,765 of NW_017265144.1, forward strand.
AGCTTATGACGCTATCGGACTTTGTAATATTCTAGCACGACTTGCCTATCGTACTGTTCGTTGTAAAAAAAAAAGCATTTTGATTCTCCCATTGGATAATATACAAATAACTGTTGTGCACAATGGATATTTGAGATATTCTCTGTGTACAGACTCTATATAATGTATTAAAGGAAATTCATGCGCAAATATGTACCTACCAGAAATGAGGCTCATTGAGTGTGGCTGGCTTAATTCGAGACTGCCAGCTTTAAATTCATAATACCCTTGTGAGTACACACACCCATGTTAATTATAAGACATTGGACGGATCTGGTGTACCAATACCTTCACCACCAAGCTATAAATTTGGGTCTTAAATAGAATTACAGAGCAGAATACAGCTTAAATTTGAAATATAGTAATAATATCTGAGTGGAAGTAAAGACCTAATCATTAAGATACATAAAATTTGATTTAACAAACTATTGTTGTTTTTGGAAATATGAAAGAGGTGAAAGCTTTAAAGACAACTAGATTAAATAAATCATGTATATTTGTGGGATAAAAGTAATATACAGTTACAGAACATAAGTAGTAAATAGTGGATAGATTTTAGAAATAAATAACTGGGTATACAAAGGTACTAAAATAAATATGATACCATAAAATGGTTACTTGGCATTTTCAATTTCCAAATCGCTACGGTTGGCATCTGTTTTACTAGATACGGATTTTGGCTTTTCAGAAGTTGAGGCAATGCCCTGCTCCATGGAAAGTTCAGAGATATCAACCGGTCCAACAGCTCCCCCCGATTTTTCATTCTCGAGCTCAACTACATTAAAGTCTCTGTTGCGCTCCTCTTTACCAACAAGAACTACACACGACAATGTTTTGAGTAAAAATATAAAGATATTATACAAAATACTAACCTGTGATTATCAAGCAAGCGCACACGCATCCCATGAAAATCGACTGAGTCAACCCGTAGTTTGCAATAGCTTTTCCCTCAGCATTCAATTTCAGGGAACCATCTTCATTTTTGAGAGGATAGCTCTCACCAATGGTAGCCTCAATCTGACTGCTAGCTGCACTGATCTACAGCACAGGAAAATAGAACAAAGTTAACTAAACTATTATTGCCAAAATAAAACATCTTTAAACCAACATTTGCATTAGACTTACCAAGTTACCTAACTGATAGGCCAGACCAGGCATCAAACCTCTGAAAGCTGCAGGTGCCAGTTCATTGATATGTGCTGGAATAACACCTATAAACATGCAAGTAAGTTTTATTTCTTTTTCTTTTTTAATTTATCCAAAATGTATTTGTCGGCTTACCCCATGCACCCTGAACAAAGAATTGGAGAACAAATGCACCAAACTGAAGTGATCCAATGTTGGGTCCATATGCCCAAAGTGGAATAAAAGCACCCACCATGATAGCGCACACAACAATAGCAAGCCGTCTACCAAAGTATGTTGAGTAATAACCGATAATTGTTCCGCCACAGATAGCTCCGATGTTGTATATAACACTCGTCGAAGTCTTTTGAGAAGCTGTATATTTGAGTTGAGTAGTCAAAAACGTAGGGTAGAGATCTTGAGATCCATGGGACAAAAAGTTCATGAAAGCCATCAGAATAACCATGTAAATCAGTCTGAGCCAGTGGTTCTTGAGAACAACCCACGTCTCCTTCAATATAGATCGCCCCAAAATCTTGCGCGCTTCTTTGGTTTTTTCAAAGGATTCGGATTCAGGCACCCAGAATCGGATCACAATTGCTAGGAGAGCAAATGCAGCACCAACCCAAAACTGAATACGCCACGAAGAGTTTGTTTGTACGATTGCATAGTTGACCAAGGTTGCCAAAAGGTAACCACACGCGTAACCTATTGGGTACAAATCCATGTGAGCAGAGTGCGCTATCTTATACCAGATTTCAGATTTTTACCTTGCTGGTAAATTCCGGAAAATATGCCTCTTGCCTCAACTGGAAGTGCTTCAAGCGCGAGACTTGCGCCAAGACCCTATTGTAAGATTTTTTTGATCATGTGGTTAGTCGTGAAACATCTATTGTGGGGAAACTACGGATAAATAATTAAAGGAAGCAATAGATTTACCCATTCACCACCCATGGCAATACCAAATAGTGCTCTAAGAGCAATAAAGGATTTGAGATTAGGAGCAAATCCACTAGCCATGTTGATGATTGAAAAGAGAATGATATCAATCATCAACGGCCATCTTCGACCAAATTTATCGGCTAATGCACTATACAAGTAGTAAGTATATATGTCTTGGTAGTTGTAAATCAGCTTACCCAAAAATAAGAGCGCCAATAGGTCTTAGCATCTATAATGGTTATGTTAGACCTCTGTTCTACAGTTCTTATGTGCTTCTGTAGTTTACCAAAGTAGTAGTAATAGCGCCTTTGAAAATTCAATTTTTTTGTTAGATTTATTATATCTGTCACTACGTAGACTTTATTAACTTACTTGTAACAGCAGATGGCTCGACATCAAAGTCCTTGGCTAAACGTAATGTTAATACATCAGTTATTTATGAACCCAATAGTAACTTACCAATATCTGTAACAGTCAGAGAAACACAGAAGAAGTCAAAAGCATCCAAGGTCCAGCCAAAGAAAGCTTATATGCATATATATATTTATATTTAGTTGGTTTCAATACAAGTAATATGTTTAATTAAAGACTTACCAGCAACGAATGTAATTCTTTGAGTGTTATTGATATTAATCAATAGCTTTAAAGGATTTTCTAGCTTATCAGGCTTGTGATAGATAGACTCCTTGATCTCCCTTAGCTTTCGTCTTAATCTGCTTTCTGGAGCATTTTCGATCTGTTCAATAGATACGTTATCCAATTCTTTTTTAATTTGTGACATTTGTGTTGGTATTGTTAAGAAAGATTGTTTTTTTTTGAAAGGGATATCTCCAAGTTTTTATACTCATTTTTTATATAGTATAAATTTTCAGCAACATGGTGATCCAGGTAACCATGGTATTCCCCCCACAGATCGAAAAACGAATAGAGTTTTTTCCCCGCATACTGGCATGACAAATTACCTATCTCTGGGAACAAGCGTATATTTACACGCCACCCCTTAAATTACCGTTATTATGGTTTGTATAAATTATCTTCATCGCTTTATAAACCGTTAACTTAATAGTATATATGTCTTGTACCTTATTATATTAACACACTACTTTATTTTGTATAATGAATTGTTTCAAATCAGGAATATACAATTGACAGATTCTTGTTTTTCTTTTCCAATCGTTTACAAATCACTGGCCTACACGCCAATCATGTTACATTACTGATATTCAAATTCAGTATAAATTGATTTTCCCACCCCAAGAAAGATTCTTTTATCAGGAATCGTTCACAAGCTCTCAAGCACTTGTACATCTAAATTCTTTATCTTGAACACAATAAGTTACTATTCTGGTAGATCGATTCTGCAAGCTAAAACATATTTGAGTACAGTTTGTAACCATAATTATTACTTTTTTTTTTAAAAAAAAAAAGAAAACCTCTTTTCTGTTTCATTTTTTTAAAAAATGTCATATAGTATTATGTACTGTAGTATATTTATAATATATTAGTCACTGAAGTGTATATAGAGATATAGCATTAAAAAGATAGAATAAAGATAAATCCTTTGAATAGTCTGGTCGACAACTAGGACATTTAATAAGAAAGCATGAATTTGATAAGCAACAATTTATTCTCAAAATATGACTATAAATGGGTAATTGTAGAAGAATCGTGATGTTGTATAACACATAACATAATATACATACACACGTACAAAATACATAACTTCACACCAAACGCGAACACAAATAAAGTAAATCTATTGAGTCTTGGTTAAATCAAGATTTATTATTATTATTATTATTATTATTATTATTAGAACTATAAAATATATTCAATGATAAAGATTATCCAAATAGCCTCTAGTTTTTCTACTTGATCCATTTATTCTCATATAATTATATAAACATAAAAAAATCATCGGTAAAAATTTTGGTGTAGTTTATTTGGAGTAGGTATCGAGACCATCATGTGCTTACCTCTCTTGGATATTAGATATACAGAAACAAGAGAAAAAAAACTGCAGTTGATGTATTTCACTATTCCTTAAATTTCCCCCCGCAATATAGTGTAACAATGTGGAGTAGGTCTCAAGAATTATGTCCTATACAAAATCTGCCAATCGAATGTTAATAATATGTCTAGTTTAGAACTATACTGCAAAACGTATGCTTATACAATACGGACAAATACATTGATTTGGATCAGGTTTAAGAATATGTAACTGTGCTCCAAGAATCTAAATAATTGTATCTTCCATTTATAGCTTCAATTTATATTTTTATATTTATCACTGTAAGAAACATAAACTCTCCAGATCCACAATGTACAATATTGATTTTAAGTATGTTATAAAAAACTATGAGTTGATTATTACGGGAAGTGTTTAATATTTATCGTAGGAATAGGCTTATTTATAAACCCAACAATACTAAAAATCAAAGTATATATTTAGTCTATCTCAGTCGAATATAAAGAAATATAATTTTCAGCTAAACTTTGATATTCATATTTTGCATATACATTAATTGTATATAAAAAGAACTACAATAAAAAAATAAAACTAAAGATTATCTATAAGAATAAGTTATAATAATAAAAAAGCATTTTTTGGATAAAAGCAAATGCTTATATTATCCATAGAAAAAAAAAGACCTTTATATTTTGAACAAACAATGTAGATAGGCTTTACACATTTGTTTTTAAGGGTTCTATTAAGCATTGAAAGAAGCAAATACAATCAATAAAAAGGATCTTAAAGCTTAGAAAAGCCTTTAATAAGTGAATCTTCATTGACTAATCCTTTTAATTCTTTACAAAAGACTACCACATAATCTTTTATTAGAAAAACAAAGACCTTTTTTTATATATGTTCTAAGTATCTAATCACTTTATGATGTGTTTAATAAAAGTATATACTGATCCTCTTTATTCAATGAACAAAGCTTTATTATTTTTTCCAGATCAATATAAATTTAACTATTTTCTTTATCTATTGTTTCATTGTATATAATTTATTTGTAACCTTGAATACTATGCCGACTATAGATTAAAGTTAGTATCTTATATATATTGATAAAAGCATTTCTTTATTAAATAATTCACGAATTGTACTTTTATAATATGCATATATATTATTTGACTTTATTATTATTATTATTATAAGAATCCTTAAGTGTATCTTTATATCACTTAGGTAATTTGTCTGGTTAGTAATGGAATATAGCTTCCAGGGCGGCACCGGAACAGCAGTGTAATTGTCTTAGAAATAAAAATCACGTCCGTCGTGAAAAGGAGTAGCTCTACTGCTCTGGACTTGGTTTGGCATGATAGGGATTCTCTGACAAAACCCCGTCACACAGATAACCCTAGTTTTCATTTTACTCTTCTTTACTATCTACATCTTAATCCTGTACTCAATGACAGACACAACATCATCTCAATCGACTGCCCCGACATCCAGAAGTACCTCCTCTACCTCCTCTACCACGACAGCAACTACAGGATTAGAATCCTGGCTTGTTCGACGAGCTGAATGGACCCGAGTTCCTGATCAGCTCCCGGATCGCCCAACAAATCTCCCACCTAATATCTCTGTAGAGCAGCGAGATGCTTGGTTAGACGTTGTGAGCCAAAGTAACCAGCTGGGAATATACAGAGCACTTGTGGTTGATCGTCGGAAATTGAGTACACCCCTACCTCTTGGTTTTGCTGTGAGTATATATGTATATTAAAAGTAAGATTGATAGATAAAGAAAGGAAGAATGGGTCTAATATTTTGTTTATTAGATTAAAATTATTGTCCAGGGTTGGAAGAACGATGGCACTTGGCCAGAGGGATTGGAAGCTCCACAAGACTCGGATGATGGTCTTTTGTAATAACACATACACATACAATTTTTTTCTTAAAAGGAAAAAAAAAACTTTATTTACTGTAGCATATCGATAAAATAAGAATAGACTTGCCATCTTGTAGTATAGCAAGCAAAGCATCTGACGACCGTTAAAAAAAAACAAGAAAAGGAAAAAAAAGAAAAAAAAAGAGAATCAAAATCAAGGAATAGAGGGAGAGGGTCTACACATTGATTCCTCAACATTGACCATAACAGCTTTACTATGACCATGTATTGCAAGCTCTTTACTTGTAACCAAGGCTTGTCTGTAAACTTGTTCAAGAGGAGAAATTCCTGGACGTTTTTGACACACTAGAAACAAGCGAGTATAGGTGTGTGTTAAATACTTAATTTTGCTGTATGCAAAAAAAAATTCTTACGAAGAATAGCGGTATTTAATTCAGTCGCAAGAATGCTTCTACCACTATTGTCAAGCAAGTATCCAACGGGGCTTGATGTTGGATCAGGATAAGCCAAAAGAGAGAATATCTCCTGAGAAATCAGAAATAAACAATGTATGTTTGGTTGTATTCCCACGCCCAGTAAAAAAATCAGTTTTCATAATCCAACAGAAAAGTTGACTTGTATCTCTTACCACAAGTCTTGTTTTCACACTGGTTCTTTCATCAGAACGATATTCTTCTTGCAACTGCTGACCATATGTCATTATCTGCTTCATTGTATCGACTGTTGGCTGAGAAATAAGAGCACTCTCTCCTTCTTCCAATAGAATGTCGCGGTTTTTTATTCCACTACTATAAGCGCTGAAAGCACTGCAACTTGAGCTGCTTCGTCGCCTGGGTGGAATATTGGCGAGAGAATTATGAGAAGATAAGGTGTGATGTGTTGAACGGGAATGGGTGGGAATTGTCGGTGGTAATACAGAATATGAAGATGCCGTGATGGCAGCATAGCTTAAGCGCCTTCCCGGCGCGTTAACAGGGAATACTTTTGTTAAATTGATTGGCGATGTTGATATAAGGTCAGTAGTCCTCTGTTTATATTTCGCTTCGTTTTCCCCTTCAGCACTAATGCTTCCATTACTACCCAAGCTCATATGATCATCATCCGAGAAAATACTGTCGGTAAGATCAAGACATCTTTCCTTTCTACGGTACTGGGCACATTCTTTCTCTGCATATTTGCCTATCATTTCGATAAACTTTTGGCACTTGAGTTGGAACAGGGCTGTCCGTCCTCTTTCGTTACCAACAAATAGATCTGGAAAATGAGTGTCTAATAGACGAATGGCCAGATCTATATCGCCTGCCATGATAGCAGAACGAATAGCTTAAATTGATAAACAGAAGATATATATATATTGCATTGTATGTTAGTATCTGCTATTCAACTGTCAGCTATCAACTATCACGTACATTGGCGTTCAAACACATCTTTTTCACCCCAAGTAGAATCCGTTGGACTAGCTGTTGAGAGAGAGAGTGGAGAAGAATCTGTGTAAGAGACATTTTTTAGGAGAGCATTGACCGTCTTTCCATAGCCATGATGTGCCAAATGGGAAAGGACAAGATGATTGAGAAGTGAACTGGTGGGTGTATCAATGTCCTTGATAGATTCAGCTGTGTTATGCAACGGGGGACCTGGTGACAAAGTATGCGTGATGTCTTTGTGGAGCTTCTTCTTTTGGTCCTAAGAAACATCGGAATGCATAAGTTTGTCTGCAAAGAACATGTCCTCCTCTCACAAGTCAGAAGTAAAAAATTGCACTTGCTTTTACATACTGAACAATGTCAAATGCAAAGGCATTCTCTCCAAAGTTCACAGTCACTATCTCTCCCTTGGTTCTTAATCCCACACAGGGATAGATATCTAGTGTAAGACGTAGCGAGTGAAACGCGGTTCCAATCATGGCGCCATTTTTGGTGTAAAAGACGGACTGGTCGGCGAAGTTGACGCCGCACCCGATCACATCCCCAGTCGTAAAGAAAGGTCCGAACACCTTTCCTGTACCTGATCCAGCAAAAGAATGCCCGTCATCACCATGGTAGCCCCACGAATATGGATCCCAGCCTGGTAGTCTATCTAACTGGTTATTTAAACCACAAAACCCAATTCCGATGAATCCGTCGTGCCCCCGTGAGATGACTTTGAGCTCATAATAATATACCCCACAGCGAGATCTAATAGGAAAATTTGCTCGCACGGATGCCGCGTCAATTTCACGAAGTCCTGGACCTAAAGGTACATGGGTACATGGGTACATAAGCAGACTAATTTATACACGCGAACAAAATATAGGCACCATCAAAAAAAAACTATTAGAAATGCTACCAGTATATATTAGGTCGAGACCATTAGCACCAACTTTGATGTTGCGCGATCTGTCTCGATCGTTCCAACAAGAAGGAAGGCGCAAGTCGAGTGTTTCCCACATTGAGTTTGTACGATTGCGTTGTGGGTTTTGAAGATAATCATACTGCTCGAGTGCAAGGTCGGCATAAAGAGTGTGGTTAAGGTATGACGGGTATTTCGGCGGAGCTAAGGAAAGATATAGAGCTGGTTGCTGTGAACGTTGCTGAAGTTTGTGTTTTAGAGAGAGATGACATGGCATGGTCCTCAAAGGAGGGAATGCAGAAGAATAATTTGTGCTCATAATAAAGTTTATGTGAGTGTGGGAGTAAAGAAGAGAAGAAGGGTATTTTGGCACTTTGGACACACTATCATACACTTTGGACACACGTGCAGTCGAAGCTTCTCACGTCACTTTTGATCACTTGGATTTTGTGTTGTATATATGCTATTTATTTATTCTACCGTCTATCATTATTATTATTTTATGCCTTTGATGACATTTTCTTTCCAACACCAATCGACTCAAATTCCCATGTTGTTGCACGGAGACCCACACCTGCAGGTGCATTGCGGGTCAAATAACGCAACCATCTATCAACTGCCTCAGGATGGGCATCCTTGATTTGAAGGAGACGCTTGTGTGTCTTACGCTCAAAATTCTCCTGGGACTTCTTGTGTACGAAAGGAGATCGGATCACAGTCCATCGGGAGGTCTGAGTAGGCAGAGGAACAGTACCCGAGCATGGCATACCGAGGTGGAAAGCAGCACGACGAGCAAAGTCTGCATAAAAGTCCAACTGCTGTGGGAGATAGCCACGCAAGTGCAGGTTACAAACGGGAATACCGTGAGTGGCGGGAATACGGGGAGGGGCTAAATAAAATGTCATCGAATAAATATTTGTGATAGTATGTACCATTGTTTGTTTTTTTATATATAAAAGGAAAATCGGTTCTACCGTACCTTCAAATACTTCGTCAAAGGTCTCCTTCTCTGTAAGCTTGGGCAATTCAATGCCCCCAGGAGCAACCACTACGGTCTCATCGGTTTTGGTAGTAGACCTAAAAAATTCAGTGTGTTTAGGAACACAATAAGAACAGAGGTACAAGAAATATTTACACAAATGAGCGCGAAATTGTCATGGCTGGTCTGGCCAGACGAGGCACATGGGCAGCAATGCGGTACTATAATAGAAACTAAATCAGAAATTTTTCGTGGTTGTGTAGGACCGGCTGCGAAACGTTTGCGTACCGTGAAAAGCAACGACATGGTGTTGGTCAGGAATGGCCCTTGTTGAAGTGAGGAACTGTCTGTTGACTAGAATTCAAAGCCACCACTAAAGGGCAGTCTTTCCAGCGGAGATTGTGATCCCGACCTTCTTTCCTCTTTCGCTTTGTTCTAATGCCTCAAGAAGTAGAAGCTGTAGATATGGCCGGTATATAACCTTTTATGCTACTATTAAGTCGCTGGTACTATTAGGGCCGAAAAATAACACAAAAACATTACTATACAATGCCTGTAGATAGGTCACTACCCTCCAAAGAAGAACTACCCCATTTTACAGCAAGTATTCTTACACCTAACAGTCGTGGGTCTCTTATCTTGCTAAACTTGGATTATCGCTTTTTTAGTGGCGAGCCGTCTTATGTGGACTAGCTATTGGTAGTCTCATGTGTTTTTCGAACATGTACTTTGGACTTCAAACAGGATGGATCTCCATGATGTCGCTTCAGTCATCTCTTCTTGGTTACGCTATCTTCAAACCATTCCAGCACCGTCTCAGGACAAGGTTTGGCCCTATTGAGAATGTTGTTTTACAGACAACTGCTGTAGCTACTGCCACCATGCCTTTGGCTGCAGGTATATCAAAATACTTTTATGACGACGAAGTAAAAAAAAATGTGTCGCGGGATTACTAATACAGACTATTTCTTATTGCTTTAATTTGATCCGATTTCTTTTCCACCGCAAAAATAGGCTTTGTAGGAGTTATTCCTGCACTGGAATTGCTTACAACCGCAGATAATCCTGATGGTCCCATCCGACTTTCTGGGCTACAGCTCATATTGTGGTCTCTTGGAGTTGCTTTCTTTGGCGTATTCTTTGCTGTGCCATTACGTAAACAAACCATTATTAAAGAAAAGCTTCGATTTCCATCCGGAACTGCAACAGCTCAAATGATCAGTCTTCTTCACCAAAAGCAAGATCCTACCAAACCAAAAGATACTCGGTTGCGAAGAAGAAGGAGAACATCGGCTGAGAATGTTGGACCCAGTAATCCTGAGCAAAATCCTTTATTATCTCCTGTTGGTTCATCATCATACTCTTCGGCTTCTTCGACAACTTCACTTACCGAAGTAGAAACTGCTGTGCAACGCGAGGCTTTTGAAACCAGTTGGAATCTTAAGCTCCGAGCACTAGTCATGTCATTTGGTTTATCCTCTCTCTATACTCTCTTGACCTACTTCTTTCCTATTGTCAGCGCTCTTCCAGTATTTAACTGGATCACATTCAATTTTGTTGATTTTGCTGCTTGGGAGTGGTACTTTACTCCTAGTTTGAGCTATGTCGGACAAGGGATTATCATGGTGAGAAATTATCTTGGGCGTAATGTGATGTATTTGCTTCTAACAAACATATAAATAGGGTTTACCCACCACTTTGTCAATGCTGCTCGGCTGTATAATTGGCTGGGGAATATTATCGCCTTTGGCTTATTATGCAGGGTGGGCGCCCGGCCCGGTCAATGACTGGAAGACAGGTTCAAAAGGGTGGATATTGTGGGTGTCATTGGGCGTTATGATTGCCGACTCTGTTGTGTCGCTGGGAATTGTGTTCATACGATCCCTAGTTAAGGCCATACGTCAGAATGCCTCTAAGCGACCTAACCAGGCACCAAAGAGTGCATACAATAGAGTTAGTCAGTCTGAAACACAACAATGTCTTTCAGCAGAAGAGCATATTGAAGAAGAATGGGAGGAAGCCGACTTAAACAAGATCGAGGAAGAAGAGGACGATGCGCCTGAGGAGCAACGCGTGTCTACTACGCTGACTATTATTGGCCTTACTTTGTCCACATTTATGTGTGTACTTTTGGTAAAAGTTGTATTTGGGCCAGATATTCTGCCCATCAGTATGACCCTATTATCAGTAATTGTTGCTATGATACTAAGCGTACTTGGTGTACGTGCCCTGGGAGAGACAGACTTAAACCCGGTAACTACCCTTTTATTGTTGCTGCTATATAATTGGTATTAGAGTTTAGTATGTTGTTAATACTTTGTTTATGCATAAGGTCAGTGGAATCGGCAAGATTAGTCAGGTTATTTTTGCTTTAATAATTCCTGGGGGTATTGCAGCCAACTTGATTGCAGGTGGCATTGCTGAAGCAGGTAAATTAGATTATGAAAATAAAAATTGGTCTGTATTCAATATACAATATTAATAATAATATTATTATTAATATTTTTTTTAAAAAAAAGGTGCACAGCAAGCAGGTAAGTTGATATGTGCTCTTACAGTATATCATATCGCACAAAGTGGTTAATGTATATTCGACGGATATTTAGGCGATTTAATGCAAGGTACGGCTATCAATTTACTATTAAGAATAATTGTTGATATATTTGAATAGATCTCAAGACAGGGCATCTTTTGCGAGCATCTCCAAAGGCTCAGTTTTATGGACAAATGATTGGGTCTTTCTTTAGTGCTTTTGTTGCTACAGGTAAGCTGTGTATTGGTAAATCTCAAGTACTTATTTATGACTTTGGTAATATAGGTGCATATCTTCTTTATCGCACTGTATATTCTATTCCAGGCCCTGAATTTCCTGTCCCTACTGCTCAAGTATGGTTGGATATGTCAAGACTGGTGAATGGTCATCCTTTACCACCCCACGTCTCCGAATTTGCATTTGGATTCGCAATCTGCTTTACTGCGTTTGTCTTGATCAAAGAAACTACTGCTAATCGCACATGGCACAAGTACATTCCTCAAGGGATTGCGTTTGCAATTGGTATATACAACCCCCCTAGCTTTACACTTGCACGTGTAATAGGTGGCTGCGTAAGCCATTTATGGAATGTCTACTGCGATAAATTGGACAATGTAAAAGAAGACAATGAAAACTTGTCCTGGTTGGATCGACATAGAAGGGTTGCAGGAAAGGTTTTGATTGTTATTGTTGCGAGTGGATTTGTACTCGGGGAAGGAACTTTTGCGATTGTGAATATGACAATGCGGGCATGCAATGTACCTCATTTATAGATAATGCTACAACAACTATTTTCTTATTTATATCTTGTAGCTTTCATATATGTATGTATATATATATATACAGACCCATATCAGTACTGAATAAAATTTTAAGATTCCGCCAAATCAAGGCATCAACTTCTTTAACATTCTTACACTAGTTTGTCTATATTCACTTAACACCCCATGTTTGAAAACATATATATACTAAGATATGGCTCTTTAAAAAATAAAAAGTAAATTTATTAAAAAAATTAATAATGTGTTGACCCTCCACGAGCCTTCTTCATCTCATGTAAGCGATTAGGCATTGACATGCAATGTGTCTTGCAAACGTCAGCCGGAATATTCTTCCATTCTATATGAATAGCCCTCTCCAGCTTATTAAGATTTTTTGGAGAGGGGACTCTGGCATTCACTTTTCTGGTAAGATATGCCCATAAATTCTCTATGGGGCTGAGATCTGGACTGTTCGGCGGCCATACCATCACTGGGAAGTTCTGACGCTTCTTCCACTCTTCTGCAAGCTTAGAGTTATGACAAGGAGCATTATCTTCTTGGTAGATAAACTCCCCATCATTGTTCTCACTAAGAGATTCCATAAATGGAAGAAGCTTCCTTTTCATTAAGTCCATATATGCATACTGGTCAAGCGTGTTCTTTATGGTTTTCAATGGGCCAACTCCTCCTGCCCATACACAGCCCCAAACCATAATGGAGCCTCCGCCACACTGCAGTCTTGGTCTAATGAACTCTTCTCTGTATTTTTCTTGAGGATACCGCCATACTCTAGTATTGCCATCTCTGCTGAAAAGCATAAACCTTGACTCATCGCTCCAGATGACGCGATCCCATCTCTGATTGGTCTCTCTGGCATGATTAGCAAATGCCAACCGCTTCTTCTTGTGTGCTTTTGGTAGCAGTGGCTTGTATACAACTTTACAAGAAGACAATCCAGATCTACGAATAGTTCGACGAATGGTAGACTTGGAGATGGGATGCCCTAGGGTGTCAGACATGAAGGTGGTAAGACCCCCAAGTGTTGTCTCACGATTCGTCTTCATCTCATTAATCAAGTGACGCTCATCTCGCTCATCCATTATCTTCAAAGTTCCTTTTCGCTTATCAGGAAATGCGGTTCCAGTATCTCTCCATCTATTGATTGTGGAATACACCGTTGCTAGAGGTATACCATTCTTCTCAGAAATTTCAGCAGCAGTGCCATTTACTATAGCACCACCAATTATCAGTCCTCTTTGATAATCTGAAAGCTGTTTTCGTTTGGGAAGAGTTTCCTTTTTGTTTTGGTGAGACATGGTGAGATTCGAATGAGGAAAAGCTTTGAAAAAATAAATAAAAGGTAGTGTAATGGTGATGCCTTGATTTGGCGGAATCTTAAAATTTTATTCAGTACTGATATGGGTCTGTATATATTATCATATCTTGGTGTATTTTATCTTAAACCAACCAAAACTATAATGACATCTATTAAATATAAGCAATAATACGATACGATATACTTGTCATCATTACTTTCTTTTGCTATAATTATATATTTGTATTTTTATGATAAAATGTTATTTTCTGGAGATTCTAGGATATTTGGCGCAGTAAGATCATTTTGTATCATATCAAAAAAAGACGATGAAGTCCATTGTGTCTTAACTGATGTTGTATTCACAGGCGGAGTAGATGGTTTCTTGATAGGTTCGCTTATATTTTGTATAGCTATATTTTCTTTTGATCGTACATACACCATCCTGCTACCGTTTAATTTTTTTGGCTTTACCGAGGTGAAGTTCGTGTATTCTCTGATCCCAAGATTGAGGTTGACGCTCTTTAGTTTCCGGGACAGATAAGCAGACACATCAGAGTCACGTCCAATGACATCTTTATGGAGAGGAAAATCGGTGTACGTGTTCGCGACACTGGTATTGTTCCACCACAAAGAACTTTCCCACACGATCATAGGTATCGGTTCAGTTGAAGGCGTTTCTGGATTAGATACGGGATTTGCAAGCTTATATCCTATGCGAGAGAGCACAACAGTTGCCACATCTGTAACGTCTGTGAATGATAGATCCAGGCCAATCAAACTTTTGATATTTTGGAGATTGAGGAGAGAAGCATCAGACACAGCTTGGTTTCCGGTTAAACTGAGCATCTCTAGGAACTTTATTCGAGGGTTGCCATCCAATCTACTCTCGTCTGTCATCCGACAAAGGTGCCCCACCCCTTGGTCACCAACACAAGTCCAACTGAGGTCAAGAACTGAGAGATTTATGAGCCCACCAATCAACAAGATATCCTTATCTCCAATGTCAGTGTTTGAGAGGTTGAGGCGACAGACAAATCGAGGAAACCAATTAGCAATATAGTGTAAAGCATTCGTCTGGTTAAAAGCAAATGCATGCTTTGTAAGTTCTATAGTGCCGTATTTTTTGTCTTTCCGCAGACCCTCGCCTTGTGAAGCGCCAATGACATCAAGAATATTTGAGCGTAACCGTTTTCCTCTCGACGAGAATAGTGAGTTCATTAGATCAGATACGTATGGATTGTAGGCAACTCCTTCAAGATCAGTAATGAACTGGGAATGGTCTACCAAACATTGAATGCAAATGTCATAAAGTGATTTCACCATTGAATGGAACAAATCGGCGCAGTCAAAAGGTTCAAGGTATCAGTATTTATAGAGTTTGTAAGAGGTGACGTGTGAAGCCTTATTTCTTCCTCTCCCTCGATGTTTGTAAGAAGAAATAAAAAAAGCCAGACTGATAAGTTGTATCTAGTTATGATGAAGACCAATTCAAATAATTATTAAAATACAATACAATACAATATAAAATAAAACAAACTATAATAAAAGCATCGTCCTTTATCTTGCTGCTATTTTCAAGGGACTTTGGTTTCAACTATTTCTAACAGAACAACTGATCATAAAAGACAAGTCTCTTTGAGTTGTACAAGGTATTCATGCTACTAGACAATCAACCTTGAATAGATCCAGGTATTTTATTTGAATATACTATAAATTTTCGGGAGTGGGTGGAGAATAAGCACTGATATTTATTGTCAAAAAATATTTAAGTACACCTCCTGATTCTCCAAAAACAACTAATACATGTTCGTCTCGATAGGAAGCTATGTTGCTTTGACCATGAAGGTCATTAATTGTGCAACGTCTGGTGGCGGGAGATTAACAAATAAGCAATAATGATCGCCTTCACTTTCTGTTACATTGAAAAACAAACTAGACAAAGACAGTGTGCAGGATAAAGTGGATCTTTGTATGATTTAAACCAATATTTCTTTTATACGACTTGCATTAGACTGTGTCCTCTATTAATAGCCACCTTGAAAAGCATACAGAAAAAAAGAAGTTTTTTTTTTTTAAAAAAAAAAGTTAAGGCAATAGGGGAAAGGAGGAGAATGGTCGTGACTCGTGCTGGAGAGCGGTTATTAAAAAAAATAGGTGCCTCTCTTCTCCCTGCCGGCAATGGACAAGCGTCGGGAAAATGCAAGGGGAAGTCTGCAATCGATACAGCCTTCCTTTTTTCACCGAGCATCAAAGGTAGTGAAGCAATTTCAGGACAAATTGATGGATGTCGAAGATGGATGAATGGATGGATGGATGGACATATCTTAGATCAGTAAAGCTGACAATAATTTTATAGCCATCATGGAAGCTGTTCAAACTTTTGGCCGCAAGGTGCGTTGAGAACAAAAAATAAAATAAAATAATAGATGGGATTAAAGACATGACAATCTCATTTAAAATTTTATACGACAGAAAACCGCCACTGCTGTTGCCCACTGTAAGCGTGGACGTGGTCTCGTTAGAGTCAACGGTTCCCCCCTCGCTCTCCTCGAGCCCGAGATCCTTAAGTTCAAGGTCTACGAGGTCATCCTCCTGCTCGGTGAGGAGCGTTTCTCCAACGTTGACATTCGCATTCGCGTAAACGGTGGTGGTCACACCTCCCAGATCTACGCCATCCGTCAGGCTCTTGCCAAGGCCATCGTTGCCTTCTACCAGAAGTACGTCGATGAGGCCTCCAAGAAGGAGATCAAGGACATCCTTGTCCAGTACGACCGTACTCTCCTCGTTGCCGATCCCCGTCGTTGCGAGCCCAAGAAGTTCGGTGGTCCCGGTGCCCGTGCCCGTTTCCAGAAGTCTTACCGTTAAAAGCGTTGGTATTATTGCTAGCTTTTATTTGGCGGCTTTGTACTCATTCATTAGATTGAACGCATATAATGAGAAATAAATGAAAGGAAATCGATGAAAATTATTGAATAAAAATGGAAATCATCCTTACACGACTCAAATTTTGTATCAACTCGCACTACATTTTAGCATTCTTTTATGTACATAATATATTTATTCTGGAAGATAGTCTTAAGGAGGAGTATTTGTTTGTGTTAATCGCTAGTGTATATTTATATGAACGTCGAGGCTGTAATCATTAAGGCATTTTTTAGGCTTCTCAATGCTGAAAAAGTACAGCTCCAATACTAAGGGCTTGCTTTGAAATCTTACTAAAAAAAAGACTAATCAAATCAACGCGTTTTGGCCGAAATGGTAACCATGGTTACCAATAAACTATACGAGTGATTCAAGTGGACCACGCCATGTCACCTGATATGCTAATATGGGATTCTCGGTTGAAGAACGAGTAAGCTGGATGGATCCACAGGATCGAGTCACCTGGGATTCGGATAACTCCGAAAACAGTTACGTCAACATCCTCGCCCCTTTTAGGCTTGTGTTTTTCTTCGTACCTCTTGTTTGACAACCACTCCAGAACTCATCACAAAAAACTCTCTATCTTTACTTTTTACAATGTCTACTGTAAGTCTTAATTTACCTTTACCAACATCCTGTCTATTGGGTCGAGATTAGACAAGAAGATGCCTATTTTCTTGTCGAGGACGTTCGTTCAGCACGCGCCTTTTTTTTTTGCTGCTGCTGCTTCAAACTGCACTGCAACCTTTTAGGCTAGCTGCGTGTTCCTCTTATGGACACCACAAACATTAGTTGTAATGGCCCATCTAATCCTTTGTACATCAGGAACGCGAAAACAATGTCTACATGGCCAAGCTCGCTGAGCAAGCCGAGCGTTACGATGGTAAGTGATTTGGGGATACTTGTGATGCTGTTCGGCAATCTCATTCCTTGTATCAGAAATGGTCCAGTACACCAAGGATGTTTCCAAGGTAAGAATCTCGGATAAAAATACTTGCTCTAGTTTTTTTTTCACTAGCTGCGCAAATATTATTACTACTACTACTATTATTATTATTATTGTTGTTGTTGAATTCATACTTACCAATACATACTGTGATTTTTTTAGATGGGCGTTGAGCTGACTGTTGAAGAGCGTAACTTATTGTCTGTTGCCTACAAGAATGTCATTGGTGCCCGCCGTGCTTCCTGGAGAATCGTTTCCTCTATCGAGCAGAAGGAGGAGTCCAAGGGTAACTCTGCCCAGGTTGAGAAGATCAAGGCTTATCGCCAGAAGATTGAGGCCGAGCTCCAGGATGTGTGCAATGATATCCTTAACGTCTTGACTGATAACCTCATCCCCAATGCTCAGGGTGGTGAGTCCAAGGTGTTCTACTACAAGATGTAAGTTAGAAGGATTTATTTATATATATAGAATGATAAAGATTTAATATTTTGATATGATTTCTAGGAAGGGTGACTACCACCGTTATCTTGCTGAGTTCTTGACAAGTGATGCTCGTAAAGAGTCTGCTACTCAGGCTCACGAGGCTTACAAGAGTGCTACTGATGTTGCTCAAACTGAACTCGCACCTACCCATCCTATTCGTCTTGGTCTTGCCTTGAACTTCTCTGTATTCTACTACGAGATCCTCAACTCCCCCGACCGTGCTTGCCACTTGGCCAAGCAGGCATTCGATGATGCCATTGCTGAACTCGATACTCTTTCTGAAGAATCCTACAAGGACTCTACTCTTATTATGCAGCTCTTGAGAGACAACCTTACTCTGTGGACCTCAGACTTGCAGGAGGGTGCGTACATTATAAATAATTAAATCGATTCTATCCCACTCACAACTAATTATTTCTATTAGATGCCGACAAGGCTGAAGAGTCCAAGGCTGAGCATGCTGAGGAGTCAAAGTGAATTGACTAATGCCATGCATTGTTCCACTTTTTTTTTCTTGGTGATTCCTAAATCATCTTTTTATAAGGCTCTCCATTTCATCTAATTCGTGTAGAAAGAAACAACAGATAATAACAAATTAAGAATAATTTCTTTAGCTTGTAGCAATTCTTTTTTTATATACACCTTTTTTCCCCCTTTCTTTGGCTGTATATTTTTAAAGCCATTCTGCTATTTTCTTTTATTCCCTTTATCGATCTATCATCTCTCTTTTTTATTTTTTTTATAAAGCCAATGTCGCAAGACTATTGTGTTTGTTTTTCAATATAATAAATTACCAGGATTTATTAGTCTCTGATTTTCCTGAACTTTTTTTTCAAATGTTTTTCACAAGATTATTATAATTATTCTATCGGTTTCTTTCCGTCTTGCGGGACTTGTTCTTGTGACAGCCAAGTTTATTCTTAGAAATTTACTCCTCCACTAACATTCAAGATCTACATCTATGCATATTTTTTTCCTGTAATTTTTATTTTCAAGCCTTTGATTTTCTTGAGCTTTAAATATCTTATATAGTCGAAGCATATATTATTATAGCAATAACGACAATAAAGATTAGATCGAATGAAATGAAATGCATGTATAACATATATTTCTATCTCTACTCCTTTTACACGTCAGAGTCGCTATTGAATTGTAATAATAAAAAAGCTTTAGAACGTGTAAAGTTCATCTGCGATTTAATGTGCCGCATAGTTTAATATAATTCCATGTGGCGAATTAACGGAATTTCTTTAAAAGTTAAGAGGACATGGAGAACATGCTGTTTAACTGAATGGGTCAATGAACTGTTCACAACAAAGGACATTAAAATTTTAATTGTTTGTAGATCTTTTCGTGTGAAATAGCACCAATTCATTAAATGGTTTATGTTATGATTATTTTAAAATATTTATATTTAGCATTTGAGTTGAGTTAAATGGGTAAATAATTCAAATTATATTATTTATATATATATACTAAAATAAAAAATATAGAAATATAAAGGAGTTGGCTATTTTATTTGAATTTTATACAAGAAAGAATATTTCTTGCTCTTGTATTCATTTATTTTATTTAGATGATAATATTAATAAAAATAAATAAACTATTTGTTTAAAAATTAAAAATATATTTGTAGGAATTACTAAGTGTGTTATATGAGTTGCAAGAAAATAAGAATAGGAACAAGAGGAGTAAGAGGAGTAGGATTAATAAGATGAATAATAGGAATAATAGGAATAATAGGAATAATAATAATAAGGAGTAATAAATATCTGAGAGATGTTTTAAGCTGGGGAAACTGTGGGCTTGATATCAGACTTGCTGATATCGTCTTCAGATAGGATACTGGGTACTTCGTTGGGGTTTCCGTTGGTGTTTTTTGCTCCAGATGCTATACGTGTCTCCTCAGTCTGGTCTAGACCAAAGGACTGCATAGGAACGGCAAATACGAAAGTCAGAACAGAAAGAGAAACAGCAATGATGTTGAGAAGTTTCTGGACTTCTCCGTAAGCCTTGACAGCGCCATCATACTGTTCAATAGGCAAGCTTTGGACATAGGTAATAGATGAAATAATCTGCGCGTGATCGTATTCTCCAGGAACATATTCAGCGATCTTTGTGGGCAGAAGGGCATTCCAAATAGCACCAGCCATGGTAGAACCAACACTAGCAGCAATTGAACCACCAACTTGGAAAAGAGCAGTAACAATAGCAAGATCTAACAATGCAAGAAAAAAAAAAGCAATGAGGATCCTGTAATTTGGTTGTTTTTATATTGTAAAACTCTTACCATTGTGGGGAACAGAGCTCTGAACGGCAACAAGTACAGGGATAAAGCACATACCAGTACCCAAACCGACAATACTTTGAGAAACAACAACAAAGGCATCTGACGAAGTTGGCAGACGAGCGGGAATCATGATACCAAGACCAACAATGGCAATAGCAATACCAGTCCAGATAAAAGGTCTCCAGACCTTAAAGCGGGCCATCAAAAAGCCGACAGATACTTCAGTAATAATATACATGACATTGTAGCCACACTCGAGATAGATAGCAGTTTTTGAGTCGACTCTACGGGAGATTTGGAGATAAGTAGCAAGGAACTGCCAGTTTGTAGATGAGATCAGGGTGATCGAGGATGTAACAAGAACACCATATAGAGGAGTGCGGGACTCCCAGCGAGCGAGAGGGATAATAGGTTTTGGAGAAAACTTCAACTCCCAGAGTGCGAACAGACCCCAGCAAACAACACCACTAATGAGTGTACCGAGAGTAAGGCCTGGGTTTAAAACAATAGAGAGTTAGCCTTAAAATCTTGGTGGGTGAACCGCACACACAAACACAAATAAAATAATTAAAAAGATCTTTACCACTTGACCATCCGCCCCATTTAGGAAGGGCAAGAACAAGAGGAAGCAACACCAAACACAGTCCACCAATCAGCAAAAGACTTCCAACGATATCAATCTCAATAGCAAGCCAGACAATTCTCTCCCAAAGAGTCATTCTGGGTCCCGAATTGCGTTCCTCCTCCTCAGCCTTCACCAAAAGACCTGAGCGCTTAACCTTGAATTGAACGTTCCAGAGACCAGCAAGAAGAGGTGCACTGGTAACTCCCAGGAGAATACAGTTAATACCAAAAGACCATCTCCATCGACCACTTTCTACAAAGTTGCTGCCGACACTGGAAGCAACAAACAAATTGATGAGGACGGGAGCATTGTAAAGGCCCTGGTATATACCACGGTTGACAATGCTAGTCATATCTACAAAACGAATTATTAATATATATATAAATAAAATAGATCTGATAATAAACGGAGTTCTTCTTTTTGGATTTCTTACCTCCAATAAGAATTGGTCCTAGAATTGTAGTTCCAGAATATCCAAAAGCGTAAATAACTTTTGCTCCCTATTATTATACCATGAAAGAAAGATTAGATTTTGATATATAATTTTTAAAAAGAAATGCAAAAGTACTTACTACAAGAGTAGGATAATTGTTCGCAGAGGCCATAATGATAAATGAAACAATGTAGAAAGTCATGGCAAAAGAGTAGGCTTCAGCTCTTCCAGTAAAATCCGAAAGTTTGGAAATCATCGGTAGAAGGGCAGTTTGAAGAATATAGAGAATAGTGGATAGGATACTGGAAAGATTATTGGCACCGAGAATACTGGTAACCTTAGGAGTTACTGTGGAAGTAATGGTAGTCTCCCAAGTGATGGCCCATGAGAGCAAGAACAATCTACAATTGTGATTTGGTTAAGAAAATATTTTCTTTTTTGTTTTTTTTTTGTTTTTTGATTTGTAAACTTACCCAACAAAAATAAAGATCTGATCGTTTCTAGACCACACCTTTTTGTAAAGCTCAACCTTCTTGACACCGGATAATACCACAGGGCCAGCGGATCCAGATGCTTCTGACATTGTGGAAGTACTGACAAGTTAATTGAATAAAAAGTTTGTTGAATGAAAATCCTAAAATTAAGGGTCTGTATATATACCTCTGTCGGAAGTAAAATCCGTTCTACAGATTGATTCCCAGAGTTTGACAGAGAAAAGCAGAAGAGCAGACTTGGTGCGTTGAGCTATTATTCTAATAAACAGCAAGCAGTGCTCTACTATACAAAAAAATTATCTGATCATCAGATACCATTGACAAACTTCGGAGTTTATTTTCTTGTACGCGATCATAACGTACAAGTCTTGTGCCCCCAAGTTTGTGTGCCACTGAAAGCACGAAAACACTCCTTCCTTTTGATGGATCTCGCAAGATCAAGCAAGATCAAGACAGTTTTTCTGAACCGATCTTTAGATATTTGCTATATTTTCAATGACTTACCATCGAAGAAACATTTTTTAGCTTCACAATGTCACTCAGACTTTAGAACTTTTGGGATAAAATATATTGTCCCACTTTGACTTTTTTTTTTAAAAATTACTCTTTTTGGACGACAGTTTTGCACTGAAGCGTTTCCCTGAGTCAGGCCGAGAAACCGCCCGCATTTTTATTGGAGCTGTCACAAGAGTGACTAGGCAAAGGTCCCTGTTTTGGAGCCACTTTAAGACCTGTCAATTAACTTTTTTTTCTCGTTGGTAGATTTCTCTCATATTCCTATATCCGTTCTCTGTCAGCTCATCTTCAAAAAAAATGTTGATATTTTGTCGCCATTAGATTCCCTTTTTTAATTAATAATCATACGGTGATGGTGCAACTATTGCTAGATCTTATCCTTTTTCCGTACACCTTGCTTTTGGAACAGTTGCTCTGTCATAAGAATTATTCATATCATTTCAAAGTAAACTCCGGGTTTCTTTAAATACCCTTTTGAATAAAATGGCGAGTGCCGTAGATTTTATATTTACGGTCGAGATATAGCTCTAGAACATTAATTAAATTACAGTATGAAGTATATTGTTATCACACCATTATATCACTGTATAGTTGCCCAATTAATTTTATTATAATCATAATGAAATGGTCACAATCATGAAGCAGATTTTTCTTTATTGAAAGTTAGGTGGTCAAAGAGCAATCCATTATTGGCTAGATTGGGTAGAATCTTAATATCGGTATTTATTATTATTATAAAGTTATCTTATTTCTTAGAACTACAAGAAATCTTAGTGAAGCACTGCACGATCTAAGAAGTTTTGTAGATTCAGCTCTGTAGCAAGAGATAATATTACTGTGAATGAAAACTAGCATGTAGGTATTATCTGTGTCACTCTGATCTTAAGTTTCTATTGTAAGAAAAGAAAATGATCTTGGTGATTTATACAACAGTAGACGGCACTACTTTGGTTACGAAAGAAGAAAGATGTATATTTATATATAAATGAATAAATATAGACGATTATGATCACGGCTTCCTCTCTAGAAATTCTTTAAAGCAGATTGATATTTTTTGAATACAATAAGATTCCCTGGAATCCATTATATGCTCTAATCTAAAATCAAAGATCAGATAACTTTTTGTTTCGTGTGAAATGATTTGTACCATACACCTGGATCAATCTAAAAATAAAATTACAACAGACGACTTGCCTTAACAAAAAAAAAGTACTATCAAACGAATCATAAATAAGTGTGGTACTCTTATCCATATGAGGCAAAAGGCTATTTTTTTAAGAAAAAGAAACAAAGAAACGCCTCGTTAGTCTTATTAGTAAACCAGGTGGTTTCCAAGCTTTGACTTAACGGCAGGGTATAGTGAACCATGTAAAAAAAAGGGCAAACTGACTCAATAATAATATTAATGAACACCGCATAGAGCGGGTTGAATTGACTTGCTTTTATTTACGCTTGTATCTCATTGAAGCGGATCGGTTACTTGGACAAGGCAACAAGTGAAACAAATTAACAGATCAACAAAAATTTTATTATGAGACTCTTAATACGAGGTTTTTATAAATCCAATACAATACAATCTAAACAAAGCTATATAATTCTAAAAGAATAAATGGGACTAAGCCGTAATAGAGATTTTTGTGTAAAGCTCAGATAAAATATGATTCTTTTGATAAAAGAAACTAAAACATCTAAGCTGTATACATATATACATATATAGATATATAAAAGCTAAATGCTCTGTTATTTTCTTTTAAGAAAAATCATTTATAGCCAACTGATTTGATTGGATTCTTCTTTTAGTGGCTCTTGTAGCTATGCTATTATCGTAGCATTATGTTTATAGAACATATCCTTACTTTCTGCACTGAAAATTTCATTTTAAACATAAAAAGCTCTGTAAAAGCACTGTAGAATATATATATTTTAATTATCCTATACACTCACTAAAAAAAAGTACAAAATAGGTTATTTATACAAATCATAGTATTAACTAAAACAAGGATTTGACTAATCAGAATGTAGAATTGAGTATACAGTACAGTATAAAATATAAAGTACAAAGTATAAAGTATGGCATAATATATCACGTTTATTATACTCATATAAACTATCTCTGTAGCCATAAGAGAGTTACTAGCTACTCTACATCTCCCGTATTTTCGGAGACCTCATATTCTCACAAGTATTACAAAGATTTAACTTGGTTAATCTGTATCTTAAAACCTTTTTAAGTAATAGAGTACATTCATCAAGGTAACCTTGGTATGAAATAAATCTGTCCATTTCATTTTCTTGCAAAACCAAAACTTCTGTAGCTTCTTTTTTTAAAAAAGAACTTTTGTTTAATGAAGCCGGAGAATTATGTATCAATTAAAAGGTACACATCAAAATAGTGAACTTGAGGGTCTTTTTTTTGAAATAGATAGCTATACAACAAGTGACAAGGACATAAAATCTAGCTATTTGAGTATATAAATTAGTAATAATTGCATTACGAGTGATTGTGTGAAAGTCTCTTTGCTTGATTATATAACTATGATATCAATTCATACAAAGTATTTCTAATATCAGTTATCACACCTAAGAAAAACTTGGTTCTAGGTATATTCTTTTTACACCCATGAAAAATAATTGGACTCCGATTATTGCTTTATGAGTCAAAGACTTTGCCGAAAATAACAGAATTAAAAACTGCTTGGCTTACTTTACTAAAAATCATTTTCTCTGCAAAGTAAACTGACAAGATATTAAGTCTTGTCATTTTCAACAACATATTTGTGTTTTTGAAAAAGAATCGGTGTTTACATTTAATAGTAGAGGAAGAAAAATATTGATCCTCGATTTCTCATCTTATGGCAAATGAAGAGAATTGATCCCCTGATACGGAAGTATAAACTTTTTTGCCGTGTAACTTTGCTGCCTATTAAGAATACCCTGAAAGAACTTCTTACTTTTACCACCAAAAACAACTAAATTAAAAGTGAATTATAAAAATGTCAAGGTGCTTCAGTTGCTAGGTGTATGATGTTGAAGTCAAGAATTTCATAGGAAAATATAAAGTTCTATTTCAAAGAAATAATTTATTATGGATACTACATAATCGTATCAATCATTACATGATACGATATATAAAACGGGCAGAATAAAAGAGAGGGAAACAATCCTAAAGTATATAAAGTATTTTGGGATTCAAAGGAACGTACACGTACATGATATGTAGAAATTTTAAACAGAAAATTTTTACTGCTGCGTTTTTTACCTCTTGGCCTCTCAAACTTAATTTTGTCCTTGCACGGAATGGAAAACCCCATTTCAGCAATCACTTTGGAAAAGCATAAGAGTTAATTTGTTGGAACATATGTACAAGATTTGTGATGCCATGGAGCATCCACCAAGCGTAATTTCCTACAATTCACTAGTCCAAGATTTTGTCTTTTGTATACGACTTGGTTTAATTATGATGCAGACTGCTATTTTTTTTTACAGATGCTTTCAAGCTTAAAGTATCTTGATATGGTAGATATATCTTTTGCGTCCCTCCATACAATGGCTTCAAAGCACAGCGATTCATGGAAGTAGCTAGTAAGTCTGATGTTTCAATACCCGCCTAGTAGCCGAAAAGTATTGGTGTCAATCTTGTTTGCATTCTGATATATTTTCCCAGCCTTCAAAATATAGACATCTCACAACATGATGGGGCAAAATATTTTCTTTTTAATTTAGATACTTTTGATACTCTCCAAAAAATCTTACCTCATTTGGCATCTATCAAGTTCCTTTTTTCTTTTTAAAACTCGTTGACATTTAACAACATGAGGTACAGATGATCCTTAACGCAAACCCGTACTTTTCTATAAAAACACTCTATCCCAACTTGGGTAAATTGGATGACCTATGGATGTATTAGTTAAGATCCAAATATCCAAATCTACGTACTTTGGGGTGATATGTATCAAGTGGAATTACATCAATTCCTATCGGAGACTACAACGGAAGAGAGATACTTTTTCAATCTTAAATTAAACGTTACTTTCAGCACCTGGAAACAATCGATTTTTGCTTCTGAATACACCATAAAGTGTGATAATATTTCTTGGGATTTGACTTTCTAGTTAAATTCTCCAATCAAGCATTTAAAATACAAAAGCAACCATAGCAGTTTTAAAGCGATTTTCCTGGAAACTAATATCCGATAGTTTCTACCAGAATTCTCTTACTGTCCACGTTCGGTGGAAATCAAGATCATAAGCTGTAATGTATCAGTTGCCTTGGTCAGTTTATTGGATAGCTGTATAGCTCTAAGACGACTAGAGTTTTGTTGATGACAGCTATGTATTGGTTCAGATACAGATACCAATACATATACAGATGGAAAGTCTAGGAAATATGGACTCAGGACTTTGGATTTAAATGATATTGCTGCAGGCGCTTCTGTATCCAGCTATATTTCCCTTCGGTGCAGAGATTTGGAAAATATGGAACTGACCAAAGCTAGAATTTATGGATCGACAACTAACGAGACTATGGACCTGAAAATCGACATGCAATTTACCAGATTTAAACTTTCGAGACTTGACCATGTTAAATGCTATTTATCCGACGAGATCATGAATAAAAAATACTACTATCAGCATAATGTTGCTGTCTCAGCTAACTGGTATTAAGCAATCTAATGCAAAGCAAGAACATGTGAATATAAAATTTGGTGTGGACCATCTTAGTTTGGTTCCACATTTTCTCTAAAGTAAACGATTCAGACAACAATTCCGCAGATGTAAAGCAGCTTTCAGAAGAAAAAGCCTTTATAATCACCAAGTATTATAATGATTTCCACCTCAAATCAAATAATGATGTACAAGGAGCCGGAAAATCTATTAAAAAACAAGTTCACAAGGAAGATTGGCAAAAAGACCTTTCTAGAGGCTACGTCGAGCTGAAGTTTGACCATATAATTAAATATAGTATATCCCTACTTTGAACAAATGAAAAGAAAAAATTGTAGGAACAAACTAATAAATCATAAAATATAATCAATAAATATGCTATATATACCAGTGGTCATAATAAAACATCAGCACTACACTACAATTTTTTTAAAACCTTTTCTCCTTGAAATTACACCACGTCTCACCAGATCAACAACAACAAAAAACCCATACCAAGAAAAATCAGCTTTTAGATTATGAAAAAAGACTAATAATCAGCAGTACTATTATAAATGGATCACCCACTGATATATCTGAGAAGAACGATATTCCTCTATAAAAAGTATATACTGCAATCAAAATTTGGAGAGATACTGGGATAGACTTTCTTAAGAGCCAAAAAAAAAACTTTGAGGATGGTTAATGAATGAGCCCAACACCATTTGATTATGAACATAAAGACGAATCTTAAGACAACTCTAGGAGGTCTTAACAACTTCATGTCAAGCACCTTGGTACATTAGATCTTCAAGTCTACCATTCGCTGAATTCTTCATAAACCCGGATTGTATTCCCGTAAAACACCGTAATACTACTGTTACCAAATGCACACAAGAAGAAGCGATTTATTTTTAATTACACCGGAGAGACTAATCAGATGTGACAATTGCGTTATCTTGAGTGATGAGTCAAAATTTATGCTTTTTGGCAAAGGTGGGAATACTAGAGTGCGACAGTATCATAAAAGAAGCGACTTCAATTTATGTGAGCTTTCGATTGCAACTGTCTGAGAGTTTATCGTGCAAAGGAAATAGTACCTCCTGTCGAAAATTTAATTTTGTAGAAGAGTGGAATAAATACCAAAACTTGACAGTGATAGTATGGCTTTCCAATAACCCAGACCTCAGCTCCATAGGAAAGTTATGGTCATATCTTACCAGAAGAGTAAAGGTAAGAGCCCAATTTCCAAAAATAATAATAAGCTCTTAAGAAGTTTGAGACGACTACTCATGTGGAATAAAACAGTATTCTGGCTGAGATTTCTGACTCATTGCATGTCAATTCCTAATTGCATGCATGAGATGAAGAATTATAAAGGGGCCACCACACTATTTTCTTTAAATAAATTTGGCTTTTTTCTTTTTTTTTTCTTTCTTTCAAAAACTATATATTTGAATTTATGTGTTTTCAGACGAGGGTTTGAGACATGGTATGTTGGTTTGTGGGGTGTAAGGGTTAGTAAAAAAAAGGTGCGAATAAAAAAAGGGGGTGGTCAGATCAACACTCATAGCCTTTGCAGCAAATAGTAGTGCTCTTCAGATCAAGAACCAGGGGAATTTAGGGTAATATAGTATTTTTTTCTGAAATAGATTTATAGTAGGTCATTAAGATAATTTTAATAATTTTAATAATAACATTTGGGGTAATTGAATATGGGTACTTGTGACGATTAGAACGGGAAGATAAAACTATGGAAAGAAATTTGATATGAGCAAATCATGAAGGAAGTAAAAATAAGGAGATACTTAAGATAGAATAAATCCGGAAGCTTGTTAGACTGTTACTCGCGTTGACAAGGTATGGATATATCAGATGTGTGTGGCCGAAAACCGATCTTGTCCAAAACCGACTGTGTCAGGTTGTTAGGTGAAAGTAGACCAACTACAATAAGAAAGACAAAGAGGTTGTACTATTAATTTCTCATAAACTGATAATCATGATGGCCATTATTGCTACGAGTCAATATACATATACATACCTTGGTTGTAAGGAAAGATTCGACAAGATTTCAATACTGAGTAGTGTATTGAAAAATGATTTATATACATTTAAAGTATATCCGATATATCCCAAAAGTAAAAAAATAAAGATTTTTTTGTCAAGACCTGCGCTTGAAGGCCGATCCACTCAAGTTTACACCCAAGCTTCTCAACAACCCTCATTCCTGCCTACTCGGCATGGCATCAAATTTACCATGACGGCAAAGTATCGGTGAAATGCTTTAATGCCAAACTGCTCGGGACAGGTGTCTGAGACACCCAAGTGAACAGCATAGCATTTACTTAGGCACCTTAACTTTGCTTCGGGTTCGTCCCTCATGTCCAGTTCTGTTTACCAGAGCGTGGGTTACAAGTATCAAAGTCTAAGCAATGAGGGACTTGAAAAGCACAGGGATCATTTCAACAGGAAGCAGTAAAATACAGGCGATTGTACTGGGTAATCTGGCGATTTTGCTGGAATCTACCTGCATTACTTCACGTCCAGGTGCTCAACGAATTTAAAAAACTCTACGCATCCAGGTGATACACCCTTATACTTGCACCTTTCTGTGACAATCTTGACATGCCCCGAAGGACAAAATCTGGAGAGCCAATATCCAACGTCCTAAGAAAATAGCACAAAGCTACCTCTGCGTTCCTCAGTCTTCTCCATGTTATGTGCCGCACAACACAGAAAAAACTGACGTGGATTTCATCCGGCTTTCGCCTTCATATGAGTGGCTCAGGAAGGTCTTTAACATCCAGTATGCTCTACACTAAGAGCTACTTTCCCTTACGGTACTTGTGATCAGTTGGTTTTTTATAAATATATTTAGCCTTCGATGAAACTTTTCACCGGGATTGGGGAGTTTGTAAAACAACCCGACTCATCGGAAGCTACTTAACACAAAGACAAGAACTCAAGACAAGGTGAGGGGATTTCACCCTCCAGTAACCTTTTCCATGGAGTGAAGGCTACTGACTTGTTGGTATGCCTGGAAAAGCAGTTCACTAGTTCACAATCCAAAGCAGTCAAAAGACCACTCCGGTTCAAACATTGGAGCTTCTCCATCTCAAACAATAAAGTCCAAGACGGAATCCCTTTTGGTTTCTTTTCCACTGCAGTAAATGCAGGTAGAATCGCTCAAAGTACGGACCAATTTTAGGCCATGGTACCTTGAGCGAACTCAATGACTAGACGCCAAAGAGTGCAGTGCGTTCAATAAAAAAACCAGAATCTCATATTAAGACAAGCCCTATAAATAAGGCGTCTACAATGAGCGAGTTGGAAATGAGCCCGGAAACTCATTGTTAAAGACCATGATATACACATCTTGCATGAAAATGTTTACGTATATTCCTTTTGATATATCGTGACCGATAGAATACGAGGTACTCAATGACCACTTCAAGAGTAGAGATATAAAAGAAAATAGAGTATAAGGTTAGTATAATTATTATGTCAAAGTGTATGTGCGCGTTTACCTACCTAGCTGTTAACTGCAAAGGGTGTAAAAATACTGAGCTGGTTCTCGGTACACCTCTCCATAAGCATACCTTTGAATACTATCAAGAAAATAAAGTAATATGAAAGTATAAAGTGAGTATGTTGCTTGAATCAAAGTATGTATATATTGACTTACCACTCAGTGGACCATACATGGTATGAAGGCACCATAAAAAGAATGGTGGTTAACAGCTAAACAGAACTAGAGATTGCAATAGAAAAAAAGAAAACATCAAATTATAGTTAGCGTTTTGATCGTGTTAAAGTATGTTTGTGTACGCGTTTACTTACCTAGCAAACAGCTACGGAAGGCTTGAAAAGTACTTGTGCTAAAAAGCAATACGGGACTGGACACTGGACACTGTGATAAAATAAAAGAGAACATTGAATCATAGTTAGTGTATTGATCTTGTCAAAGTGTATGAGTGTTTGCTTACCTAGCAGATAACTGCGTAGGGTTTAAAAAGTACTTGTGCTTAAAAGCAAAACGGAACTAGACACTGGACACTGTAATAAAAAAAGAAAACATCGAATCATAGTTAGTGTGGTGATCGTGTCAAAGCATGTGTGTGTGTGTATTTACTTACCTGGTACATGAACTTGACGTGAAGGACCTCTCCGTGGCTACAGTGGAATGGACGCTGGGCATAGAAGACAGAAAAAACATGCACAAGAAAACACTGTGCTGTAGTTAGTATAATGACCGCTTCAAAGTGTGTGTGTGTGTATGTGTGTATATAATACTTTACCTGCTATTAGACTGGACATCGGTTTTGGAACTTAGCTAGAAACCGCGTCTGGGGTGCATTTCCATGATAAATATGAGTATGCGCCTTATACAAATGGAAAGATATAGGCTTTTAAAGGCGATTTTCTTACCGTGTCGGAAACCAAGGACCACCAAAAGGAAACCAGGAGGAAGAGGAGGGATAACAGGAAATAGGGAATTGTATCGATTTTTATATGAAAAAAAATGGGGATTGCGCAGCACTGAAGGCGTAAACTGCCTATTTTGGGCAAATCAAAACAAATTCATATGAAAAGTATAGGGTTTCATGTTTTCAGTAAAAGCTCTATGCTTTTTTATATACTACTATCATGAACCCCTTGGAATTGCTTAATAAATGCATTAAATATTACAGTAAATAAGTACATTCGGGTATTACTTTGCTTTAAAGAGCTTTTGTATGCCTTTGGGGAGTTATATTTCTATATGTCTCTAATCACACTACTGATGATCATCCTTTTTGTTAAAAACCCGCCAAACAAATAAAGAAAACATTCTTAACCTTCAGACCATAATTTGTTTATTTTCACTTCAAAAAGTATCTTGAAAGACATGTAAGTAGAGAAGTACAATCATTGAGAGAATAATATAATGTATCTATAATACTAATTGATATTTTACCAGCTCTAAAAAAAAAAAAAGGGGGGGGGGGGGGGGGTTTACGAGTTAGGCAATTTTACATATATATGAAATATTTTTTGTCAACTACGAACATAAAGTTTTCTCTTATTTTTGGTCGATTGAAACACTGTTCTTATAGAATATATTTGCATGTCTTAGCTAACACAGCGTATTCTTTTTGGAATTATTTTTAAAAGCAAATTTGAATTGTATCTAAGTGGTAGAAAAAGTATAATTAAAAGAAGTAAGTGATGAAACATGTCTTCTAGGCACTGAAATACGCGTAAATTTTTGTATTGCTTATCACATTGAAATAACATCAAAGTTATTCAAAGCTTTATTTTTAAAATAATGGTGCAATAAAAAATCTACGGCTACTATCATTCTTCAGAAGCATTTGTGTTTTTTTTTCGCCACTGCACACACACACACACACACACACATCCTCTTGTACCATGCTCACTGCCCGGATTCAACTAATAATAACAGCTTTTAAAAAAAGTTAGTTGGCTAGTTTCTTTTCTTGTGTGCGGTTCTGTTAAACTGATACCCTTGAGAGCACAAGTTAGTTGTAAAGTCGTATACATTGTGGCAGTATTGGACCAAAAGATCATTGCTTTTTACACATTACCCTCAAAATTTAGAGAGATGGCTGCCTGAGAAGTTTTGGTTTATATATAATAAGCCAATACATTTCCCATGTTTATTAATATCAGACCAAGTCTTTTTGCTGAGACAGATGAATCTATTTCTATATTTATAGAATGATATATAACTTAATAACCAAAGTTTGTAAAAGTAAGTACAATAATTCGGAGATGCTTTTGGGTAGGGAACTTTTGAAGAAATTGTATTAGTATAAAGTGCTGCGAACCAAGACAAGTACAAAAAATATGGCTCAGAGATTCTTTTACTATGCTAGAAACATGTGTTATAAAAACAAAACAAAATGTTTATACTTTAATAAAGGATAAACGCCAGAAATTACGCTAACTCTCACGAGAAGCTGTGAAAAACTCTTATCAAATCAAAAGTTTCCAGTTATATTACCAACTCAAAATTCGTACTTCGATTATATTAAGAATATCTGTTATAGTTTTGGAACATAAGTCTAGTGAATCAATGAAGAACATAGAAGTCATAGGGAGGTGTGAAAGGCTGAATTTTAATCAGAGTGTTAGGCAATAGGTAGCAGATTTTCTTCATTTGTTAGTGGAAAGTATAATAAGTGCAATTACAGACTATAATATATTCCAAAGACAGTCATGACACATGGTGGAATGGTTGTGTAGTTTAAGTGTCCAATTCTGTGAAAAGAGAATGGATATAAATAGAAAGACAATTTTTTAAGAGTCTTTTGGAAAGAGCCATTTAACTACTTCGAAGTTCACTGCTATGAACGATACAAGAAACACCGGTATATTAAATCCACCGTGTCATCACTTCTTGGACGCTATTTGATATACTTGCTTACAAGAATATGGAGAATTTTTGGGTCGAGTATCTCCAACTTCTGAATAATCTAAGCCTTGAGACCCTGGATATTGTCTATATACCCATCTTTCTTTTGATATTTGGCTTTTAGAGCATACTAGGCGCACTTTATTAGGTTCAGATCCGGACTTTGAGGCGGCCACTAGTCAGAGCATTTAATTTCCCAATGTTTTTTTTTAATATGCTGTGTAGGAGCCCAGTATGAAAGCTAGTAGAATCTTCTTAGAAAATAAGTCTGGTGCTATGTTTGACATTCAACTTTACATAATGAAGGTTGGGACTCTTCGGCACACCGATAACATATGAGTCTTGGCTTATGAATGATATTATCAGAAGCTGTTAATTTCTTTGAGGACATACTTGACTCTCAAAAATATTTCGTCTCACACTTAAACAAAATCTCGCATAGTCTGTAAAACTGTGTTTTTTTTGGCTCTCCAAGTCAGAGTTTTGAGCTAGTTACTCTGGTAGTTCCTTACGCTTTATATTGCTGCAAACTGCTGTTCTAAGAATACACATGTGGCTCGAAATATCAATAGGGGTATTATTAGCTTTATGGAGTCAAAGAATACAACCACACTCAAACTTTAAGAACTTATGTTTAGGGGAGGAACTTTAAGATTTATTATTATTATTATTATTATTTCTTGACAACATTTGTAGTTGAGTTTAAGGGAAAGGTGTTATGAAGAGAAATGTAAAGAATTTCATAAAAGAAATATGATATGAGAAATATAATTTATCGCTAATTCTTTATGTCAGAGTGTATACACATTGGTCACTCTTCAGTCATTTTGTCTTCAAAGACATATAAAATTAGAATTTCTTAAGAATTATTTTCATTTCTCATAAATCAAATACCAACTTGCTAAAAATCGTTTACCTTTTGTTTTAATCTTTATAATTTAGCACATTATCTGCTATAATTTGAAACTGTATTAATGGACGTAATATAAACATAATTTTAAGTTTTTTTGTTGCTTATTTTATTTTATTATATATTATATTAAAATGATAAAAGTTAAATATTACTCCTCAAAGATATATGAGCAAAAGGTAGCAATTCATTTTAGACATTATTAATAATCTTGCTTTATTTTGCTTTTAATTAGCGAAATATTTCAGTGATACTCAATCGTTGTATTTTGACAGTATATAAGAATATATATATAAATCATAAATGGAAAAGGATATTTATAGGATGTATTTAATTAAAATATAAATGAATGGTTGGATGATACATGTCTTGATATTATCCTTGATCGATTCCCAAAAAATTTTGACATCGATACAGAAATGTCTCCCAATACTCAGTGAAATTTGAACAAATTGTTCTTTTTCGGGATGATCTTGGATGATGCTCGTCAGGTAATTCACAAACACGATTCAAGATATTTCCAACTAGTGTGCAATGTCCAAAGTTTGCTATATATACTGGGTCGTACTGGCCTTCATGGTTGAATACTTGTATTCTTTGAAGGGTGTATAGCCAATTCCATATATCTTCTCCTTTATCCAAGACCGACATGTCAAAGTCTACACTTTCAGCCTTAAGATGGTCAATTAAAACCTGACAGAGATATGTTGTGCTTTTTTCTGTTGTTTCTGGTCCGATGTATGTGTTTGAATCCAGTCTAGTTCTCAGTAGATTAATCAAATATATCCAGGCTTCTGTCACTATTGGTGTGCTAGGACATACAAGTGAGCCTCTGGTAGTGATTTTTGCATATTCGTATCCCAGTGTCATTAGTAGCCGCAATAAATGATTGATCATTCTGTCGGTGCAGAATCGGTAATCAACTTTCTTCATCACTCTTTCTCTTGTTGGGATTGATAATCTATTCTTCTGAGATAAAATGGTCTTGAACTTATTCTTCGAGGCAATATCAGATCCTTTAGAGTCATCTTGGAGAGTCAAATCAACAAGACTATCCAGCAGTTCCAGTGGATCATTAAAATCCTCTGAACCTTGCGGATCTAGAGTCTCAAGATATATTAGCCAGTCCAATGTAAACAGAAGGAGAGTAACTAGTTGTTTCCAAACGCCAGACTCTAGAATCTCTTGAGCAATCGTGATATCGTCAGCATAAAAATCGTCGCCAGAAAGCTTCATGATACGGACCGAAAGAGCTTCTATATTTTTACGAAAGAATTTCGCTGATTTTGTTCGGTCTTCTTCCGTTTTGAGGCTTGGAATCCAATCGGTCAAACAAAAAGTTACGTAGTTGAAAAACTCGGTACATTTTGGCATAATATCATCTTCGTTGAATACTCCATCGATATCCCAAGGGCTAGACATGCATTTAAAACAATCCCAGAATAATGTTCTGATAACTGAAAGAGCATCATCAATTGTTTGTTTTCCTCCAGTATCTTTGCCAAATGTTGCCGTTGGTATACATGGTAAACACACCGAATTATATGGGCTATCAACATCCATTTCATC
Organism: Phycomyces blakesleeanus NRRL 1555(-); assembly: GCF_001638985.1. Taxonomy (NCBI): domain Eukaryota; kingdom Fungi; phylum Mucoromycota; class Mucoromycetes; order Mucorales; family Phycomycetaceae; genus Phycomyces; species Phycomyces blakesleeanus. The sequence continues at coordinate 988,896 of NW_017265144.1, forward strand.
GTCAACTGGGATACTTTCAAAAAAACGCTTTTTGAGAAAAATCGTATTATCCAAACGAGAATGATTTTCGAGAGGCTCAATGTTGAATTCAATGGAAAGGCGGGTGTACTGTGGTTCGGGCTCTCTTCGTCTACGATACGGCAGTATATTATTAGTTGGTATCGTTTCTGCTGGCTTTTTGTATGGTATAGTCTTCTTTTTCTGTCCTGGTTTTTTGCGGCGAACACGTTGAGGCTGACTAACTGACTTGCTGAAAAGATATGCGGACTGGATATCTTTTTCCATTTGGGACGTTGTCGGAAAAGTGCTCATTCCACTATTGGAACTGTGAGTTGTCAATAAAGGGGATTCATCTTCACTATCTGATAATAGATATAAATCATTTCCCTTTGATGATGACAAAACAAATTTGTTTGATCCGTTGTTAGAGCCACTTAGAATATTTGATTTAACCGATTCTTCTGTACTGCTCATATCTTCATCTGAATCCTGTATTGGTATGGGTTTCTTATGACTTGATTTTGCTTTAGGTATAGTCTTTTGATAAGTTTGGGGTTTCTGACGATACTTTTCGTTCTCAATCTCATTTGAATACACCTTTTGGAAGGATAGTGGAAGAACGCCGCGAGTAAACTTTTTCTTATTTTGTAAATCATCGATGGTCGGTGCCTTTACACGTTGAGCTGACATATATTGTTCATCAGGGACAATGAAAGAGTCTTCCGGAGATTTATTTCTTTCTGCCCTGCGAGGTTTCGTTTTGAAAGCTCTGCTAGTGAAAGCTATGTTTTCTTCATCTACCCCACACAGTCCTTTTTCCGAATAATCGGTCAAAGAATTTGGTGAAGACTCTCTAGATTCTTGTGAAAATACATCTATCTCATCATCTAAAATACTAAAATGTTCATTTTCTAGACCGTAAAAAGGCTTATAAATTACCTAAATTTTTACCTCTTAATGCCTTTCGACGATAACTGCGCTTAGTAAATTGATCATAGTCCTCTGGGAATTCAAAGACATCTTCAACAGAAGCCTCTTCTAGTTCATTATCACTATCTTCAAGAGCTATGTATCTATTCTTCATTCGTCTCGTGCGATTTAATTGAAGTTGACCAGGGCTACCGTAAATTTCGTCATCTTCCTGGGAGCTCAGCTCAATCGTTTCATCATCTTCACTAATATCAATGATATCGCCATGGGCAATTACAGGCACATTTGCAGAAATGCTATATTTGGTTGACGAGGAAAGTGATTGAGAACTTGTGGAAAATAATTGTGTGGTATTTTTAGGCACTGATACGACCGAGTTTTGCATGAAAGTAGAGGGTCTATTTTTTCTTGAGCCTATGCCTGAATTTTTATTCTTATTTTTCTTCTTTTTTCCTTGGTAAGTGATAAGGGCTCGAGCGGGTGCTTGAGAAGGCTGTTTAAGCCGGGAATTTGGCAACAAAAGCGTTTGGCTTTCTTCCAAAGATCTTTCAAGCGAGAATTCATCATCTGAAGGTTGGTGCAAGTATTTTTGTATTTCTTTGGAAGAAGTCCTATGAGGTTCTTCTGGGATACTTAAATCCATGTTGTCTTCTATAGTGTCATCTTCGCTGCACAAATCATATGGACCCGACTGAATTTCCTCATCTTCTTCCATTCCGTCAACATCGTCAGCACAATTGAAATCTTCATTGCTAGAATCGCTTTCGTAACGAGATTCTCTGGTTCGTTGTCTTTTAGGGTTCTGTTCATAGCTTTGTAAGACTCGGCGTTCAGCATCAGCGCTTGGTGCAGTAGCAATAATCTTATCCACAATGGAGTTGTATGTAGCGCTGTCTATTGTGTAGGGATGCTTTTGAATGTTACTTCGTTTTCTAAGCGAACGACCACTGCTTGTTGCTTGATTTGTCTCAAACACTTCAGGGACAATCGTTTGAGTCGGTAATAACTGCTCAGTTGTTTGAGTTGTTTGGATTGTTGGATTGATAGTAGAACGAATGCGTACATTGTTGAATACATATGTATTATTATGCTCAGTTGGTACCGCCAGATCTTCAAAAAAGTAAGGTGTGAGTGGTTGAGTTATGAATGAATACTGGACATTTGCGGTTTGTATTACCGTCAATAGAAACTATAGACCCTATTTCAAATGTTCTCACGAACTCATCAGGATCCATGCTGGCAATCGCATTGATTCGCGACATGTCAAGTGGATATTGACTTGATGTATCTTCATGATAAGGCATGATGAGCTACCCATATCAATCGAGTATGCGCCTTTTCTTTTTTGTCTATTATAATTTTTATTTTAATAGATAAAAATTAAATATATATATATATATAAAGTTTATTGAGGACTCTTTATTCTTTACCTTCTTTTTTTGGAAATAAAAAAATCGAAGTAACAATCAAATGCACGGACGTGAATGATTTCACTGCGCACTCGCGATGGGACGCGTTTTGCCGTTTTAATTCACGTCACGCGATGATGACGTTAAACCTTACCTGACTAGAGAAAATCACTAATCATATGCATGGTACTCGCCCCCCTCCCCTTCCCCCCTTCTTCAGTCACACAAAGCTCTCGACGACTTCTTTTTTTTTGTCTTTTTTCTATTATATTTTTAACATACTACCAAATAAAGAAGGCATTTCTTTTCTTTTGACTTATGGATAGGTATTCGCGTGGATACGACGAACGCTATAGAAGCTATTATGACCGACCTCGATCGGACACTTATCGACCAGGTGAAAATTATCGATCTGAACGAGATTACAGGGACGGTGGTGGACGCAGTTACTCGCCGAATTCCCATTACCATTCATCATCGCGATCGCCTGGGCATGGAGGAATGGGAGGTAGAAGCAGTAGTGGAAATCGAGGGGATTCTTATTCAAAAGACCATCGTTATGGAAACTCTGACTCGAGAAGTTATGCGCATTACTCGTCTCGTGGTCCTTCTCCTTCACGGTCGTCTTCCGATTCTCCTCGGCGATCATCCTATGCGTACTATTCACACCGTCAATCGAACACATCTGGAACTACTTACCCTTATCCTTCTCGACGCTCGCCGTCAATAGAAAATAACCGCCGAGAATCATATGACCACAGACCAACTTATTCTCGCCGATCTCCTTCTACAGAAAGTACACGGAGGGAGTCTTATGACCACCGACAATCTTATTCCACGGGTGCGTCTAATACATCATACCCACCTTATATGTCAAGCCATTACTACAGAGACAGCCATAGTTCGGGATCACACTATCCTTCATCATATACTCCCTCAAGGAGACACTATACTGGCCACCCTCATTCTTCTTTTACTTCGCCTACGTCTCATAACGCTGATGAAGATTCAAGTCTCAGATCAAATAAGAATCCTTCATCCTCTTCAAACACAAACACCCTTCCATCACGTTATTTGCCACCAAGTGGAACAGCATCGTCCCACACAACCTCTGCCATGTCTTTACCTTCTACTCAAACCCCAGCACAAACAGCACACCATACTTCACAGACTAATACTTCAACAACAGATAATGATACGGCAATACCAACAACTACATCTGTATCTGCGCCAGATCAATCAACTGCGGCCTCAGTGGATGCAGAGACCTTAACCGGTCCACCTCCAGCGTCGACATCATCGTCAACATCAACATCAATCTCAACATCAGCAACAGTCGCGACAGCTGTATCAACGACTGCAGCATCAGCAGCAGTAGTACCAATTTTATCAGCAGCCACAACACAAGCATCGGCGGTTGTTTCGGCAACCCTAACAACAGCAGTACCTACAACACCTATTGCAAACACTGTAGCTGCTACTTCAAATGCGGCTCTTACGAGTAGCAATAGTAATAGCAACACTCCTGCCCCAGCAGCATCAACTCCTTCTAGTTCTGCTTCCGGGTTAGCCAGTTACTCTTCATATGCATACAGTCACCACAACACAAATAACTCCTCGTCTCAAGGCCAATCATCTCGACATCACTCTAGTGGATCTCATCATTCCCATTATAGCTTCCATCAATCATATAACCATCACCACACCCCATCAAACTCTTCTTCCACACCTCCTATGCGCCAACGAACAAGCTGGGCGCCTGACCAAGAGAAAGAGGTAATGTATATACAATATGTGAAATTCAGATGGGATGGGATAGAATGGAATAGACTGTATTTGAGAGTAGGCTATATATATATATACATATACATATATATTGTAAATATATATATAAAAAAGGGGAGCATTTACTCAATGAGATCAATATGAACTACATCAAGATGGAACGCTATCATAGTGATCACCGTAGGTTATGTGATGAAGAGGGCAAGATTATGGCTAGTACTCGCAAGAGCCGGTTTGAACTCGAATTAGCCAACTGGGAAGGTAGCAAGCTAGAGCATCAACTGGAATTAGTCCAAAAACAATGGGAAGAAAGTGGAATGGAAGATCTTGTACGTGAACAAGTGGCCTCTCGAAAATCGATTAGTGTAGGCATTTCCCGCTCCAAGATGTCAATATAATTTCACTACATTTAAAAACGCATTTATTGAAGAAGGATGAAAAAAAAAGAAAGTGAAAAAGTGAGAGAGAGAGAGAGGGAGAGAGGGAGAGGGGAGAATAATGGTAATTATGTAAAAAAATTTAATAACCTTATTTTTTGTGTATTGCTTGTGAGATATATTGTGTGTGTTTATATATATTTTTTTTACAAAAAAAAGAAGAAGAAGAAAAGCATAGTATGTTCACTATTTCTTTTTTCTATTTTTGTGGAGACGATGTTGTATTCTTTTACGCATACAGGTCATCATCACCATCTTCTTGCCCAAAGCCAGTGTTTGTGTTACTAACGCCATCCATAGCTCGAACCCCATCAGCAGCAGACTGCTGGCTATCTGGGAATTTGAAAGTACCAAAACCACGAGACTGCTGAAGATTCTGTGCAAACATTTCGTAACGACGGATATCGCCATCGCTTACGGAACGACGAGCATATCTCATGGCCTCTTCAAAATGCGCACGAGTTATTTCTGCTACGCCTTCAATATCATCTTCGTCCATGATATCATCATTGTTGCCACCAGACTCTATACGAGCCTGACGTTCCTTTTCATTACGAATATCCTTTTCAATGTCTTCTCGAATAGCTAACTTTGCAGATCGCTGGCAGATTTCACCAAGATCAGCACCAGAGAAACCGTGGGTGTGCTTAGCGATCACACGCAAATCAACATCAGAAGCAATTGGGGATTTTCTTAGTTGAGCTTCAAGAATAGACAAACGGGAGTTTTCATCAGGAAGTGGGATGTAGATGAGCTGGTCAAGACGTCCAGGGCGCAACAAAGCAGGATCAATTTGATCAGGGCGATTAGTAGCGCCAATGACAAAAACATTCTAAATAATTAATATATAAAAACAAAAAACAAAAAAAAATCAGTCAAATATAAATAAACTATTTTTTTTTGCTTTGCTTTACTTTAATTTCTCTTTTTCAATCAATACCTTTTTTGCGTTCATTCCGTCCATCTCTGTGAGGATTTGGTTGAGAACACGATCACCAGCACCGCCACCATCACTTGCCGAACCACCACGAGACTTGGCAATCGAATCCAATTCATCAAAGAACATCACGCAAGGAGCAGCAGCACGGGCCTTGTCAAATACATCACGAACATTGGCTTCTGACTCACCAAACCACATTGTCAACAATTCAGGGCCCTAATATATGAAAAGAAGAAGTTGAATTAATACATATACATGTGTGTATATATATGTATGGGACTTACCTTGATGGAAATGAAATTTGCCTGACACTCATTGGCAATTGCCTTTGCCAATAAGGTTTTACCAGTACCAGGAGGACCATAGAATAAAACACCTTTAGAAGGACTCATACCGAACTTCAAGAACTTTTCAGGATGTTCGACAGGGTACTGAACAGTCTCCTGTAGTTCCAACTTAACGTTCTCCAGACCACCGATATCAGACCATTTGACGGTCGGGACCTCAACCACAGTCTCGCGAAGGGCAGATGGGTTGTTGACTCCAAGGGCGTAGCGGAAGTTCTCCATAGTCACGGCCAGACTTTCCAGTACCTCAGCATCAATTGTGTCCTCTTCCAGATCAATAAGATCCATTTTCTCGCGGATCTGTTGCATGGCAGCCTCCGAACACAGGGAAGCCATGTCGGCACCAACGTAACCGTGAGTTTCTGAAGCAACCTGTTCAAGGTCGACATCATCACCGAGTTTCATGTTCTTTGTGTGTATACGAAGGATTTCCAGACGACCGGTTGGGTCTGGAATGCCAATGTCAACCTCACGATCGAAACGACCAAAACGACGAAGAGCGGGATCAATTGAGTTTGGACGATTGGTTGCAGCAATTACGACCACATTGGCACGGGCCTTCATACCGTCCATCAAAGTCAACAGCTGGGATACAACACGACGCTCGACTTCACCGTTGGTCTATTGATAAAATATTGGTGTATTTATTTAATTTTGATTGTAATTTTGTTGTTGTTGATAATATTTATGAATTATTATTATTATTATTATTATCATTTTACCTTTTCACGCTTGGGTGCAATGGAATCAATTTCATCAATAAAGATGATTGCCGGAGAGTTCTTTTCGGCTTCTTCGAATGCTTTACGAAGATTACTTTCGGATTCACCAGCCATCTTGGACATGACCTCGGGTCCGTTGATGAGGAAGAAGAAGGCCCCTGTCTCGTTTGCAACTGCTCTGGCAATGAGGGTCTTACCAGTACCGGGTGGTCCATACATAAGAATACCACGGGGAGGCTTGATACCAATCGATTTAAAAAGCTGAGGATGGCGGAGAGGAAGTTCGACTAATTCACGGATTTGGGCCATTTGTTTGCGACAACCACCAATGTCATCGTATCCAACCGAGTTCAGATTATTTTCTTCATCTTCTCGCTTGATAGGTTCACCGTCGCAATGGATAACTGTATCTTGTGAGACCTATAAAAGCAATACAGACGCGATGTTTAGATTAGTAAAGGTCATATATATATAAATACGCGTGTGTGTGCATGTACACATGTAAATATGAATTATAATAGATTGCAAAAAAAAAGAATAACTTACGATGCAGAATTCTTCTGGGTCTGTCTTGACTACTTTGAATTCAACCGGACGCATATTACCGCGTACAACAAACAAGTCTCCCTCTCGAACAGGACGGAAATTGTCCAAAAAGTAGTTTTTGAGGTAGGTCTCAAACAGATTACCTGTCAGACCTTCGACAGTATCATCGATAGGTAGCACGAGAATGCTCTTTCCGTACTTGATATCGTTGCAAGGATGAACACTAATCACATCGCCCAAACGAACACTCAAGTTATTGCGAACAACTTGTTACAATTAAAGTATAAATACAACACAATAGATTTAGAATTCAGTTTAATGTGTGTGTATATTTGACATAATCAATGAATAAAATAACATCATTGTTTGCTTTACTGCCGTTACTTGTCATTTCTTTTTCTTTTTTAAGTAATAATAATAATGTGGATATGAATTACCTTTGTTAATTTTGGCCTTGTTGTCTTCAACGTCGTCGTCAGAAAGGACAATCAAAACAGTATCTTTTCTCTTCTTGCCCTTGACTAGGACAGTATCACCTCTAAAGAGTCCAAGACGCTCCATTGTGTTGTTAGATAGGGTGATGACCGAATTATCATCCGAACTGGCATCATCAACCATTAGCTTATTTGGAGCAGACTTGCGACGAAGAATTGCAGTTGCAGGATCATGAGCTGCATCTACTTCAGGCACTTCACCACCAGCATTAGGGCTATACACATAAAAGACGTATACATATAAAAATAAATAAACTGTGATTTTAAAGAAAGAGAAAAAAGGCTGTTCCTGAATATTATGTATATTTTTGGTTTTACGTTAGCTTATTTTTGTGGTCAAGAGTCATTATTTCTGCTTAAGCGATAAAGAGGTGTAACAAGGCTTTGTCTTTGAGATATATAGAGATACGTAAGCCAAAAGCGCATTAATCGTCACCTTTTGGATCCCGCCTAGCTTTGAAAGGATGTAAGCCTGATTTCTTTTCTTTTCTTTTTTTTTATGCCCAACTGTGTACCATTCACATGATAAGGTTTCGAGGGGGGGAAGAGGGGGGATACAAGAGAGAGAGAAAATTAATACTGTAAACTTGTCCCTTGAGTGTGTGTAATATTATATGTGGATAAGAGATGGGTTGCGGTTTGTGGTACAGATTCCAGTAAAGAAGAATATATATATATACATATATGAAGAGTTTGTGAGAATAATTATTATAAATAAATAAATAATTTTTTCTTTGAAATATGTTAACTGTATGATAAATGTATATTTTATGTATAAATTGTTTTGTGTTAATGTCAAAATGTTAATGTTAATGTTTTATGGGCGCTTTGCCTTTTCTTGTGCAATACGCTTTCTCTTAATCATGGTGTTAATGTAGGTACCAAAGACTATGTGATAATAAACAAGAGAAATAAATTACAAAATACATGAGTGATTTGTGGTTCATTTGTTGTCTACTAAATATTGTACGTATTCTTTCCCTTTCCTATATCTATCTATATATTCTCTTTGTTTGACTTACAAAATATAATCAGGTTAAAGAAAGGAACCCAGGTTGCTTGAGGAAGGAAATTTTGTGCAACGATCATTGAAACAGGCGAAATAACCCAAGACACCTTTTGCATGCCCAAAAGGTTGCTCTTGACGGCCTGTTTGATCTGATTTATGGAAGTACTTCCAGCCAAAACAGACATTGCGCTCACATACACTATATGTATATATCATAAGCATAAGCATAACCACAATCATAATCAAAGAATAAAACACACGTACGCATTAAAATAAAAAAAAAAACAAACAAACAAACAAATAACAATGGATATCTCATCACCCCTCTTTTGTCTGGCATATTTTTCTTCATCTTCATCTCGTCTTACCCGTATTCATGATCGGTGAAATGATTAGGTTGGAAAACAATAATTGGCCCACCTTGACCTTGTTTCCTGTCTTGCCTGCGAACAGTCTATTCATGATTTCATACAAAAAATGGCTCAAAGGACCAGAAAGAATCAAGCCTAAAAACACATACACACAAAATACTTTTAATAAAAAGAAAAATCCTGGTGTCTGTACACGAATACCAGCAAATTGTTCTTATTTATTTATTTTGCTTACCATAGGCAGCCATATGAAGAACACGTTTGTCGATATGTTTTTGGCCAGATAATTTTTGGGCTGCTGCTTCCTGACATCCTGCTAATACTGAGCTAGTGATGGCCTTGGTACGAAGAGGGTTTGCTGCCAGTTGGGCAAGGTACATGACCAAAAATGACCGACTGCTATTAGTGGGAAGCGACATGATAATAAAAATAAAATAAAAAAAAGTTGGGAGAAAGGAAGAGAGAGGAAAAAGGCAAACAAGGGTTTAGGGTCCTTTTTTCTGTATATTTATTTTAATGTAAAAAAAAAATGAGAGAGAAAAGCTTATTGGGGATGAATCGGGATTAATCATTGGATCCAGTACTACTGTTTTCATTGGAGGAATTGAAGTCTGGTAAGTAAGAAAGCCTGCAAAAATACCCCTTTGCCATTGAAGTGTATATTTGACGGAAAATGAAAATGAAAATGAAATATATTAATAAAAAATTAACAAAACAAGGCATATTTTATTTCTTCTTGTAGAGGCGAATAAAATATCGCATATTCTGTACGTCAATGGAATACTTTAGGTGGCTAGGATGTCTGCTTGCAACAAAGTAAGTATCATTCCATTTGACTTCAATCACTAAAACACTTGCCTGTACCACAGCGAATTTTCTGAAATCAGGCACTCAAGATCCTTAACGGCATCCAACAAGGTATAGACCATGTAGGTCTTGTCTCCAACTTTGAGATGAGAAAAAGAACCAGCAGACTCCACAATCTTAAAAATCCACAAAACATCTCATTAACTAACAGCCAGCCAACCAAACAACCAATAAATTTATATCGTAAACTTACCAGCAAAAGAGCTCCCTTCTTCATCGAACTCACAAGCGACTGGATAAGAGCCATTGCAGGGGCCTTCTTTACAAAAAGTTCATTCATTACAAACATAAATGTAATCAAGTCTGCAGACGAAATCAATTCTGTACGCCGTGCTTCATTCTCGGTAGAAAGAACATCTCCTTGCTCATAAATGCACGTCAATTGGTCTGTCGTCAACTTCCAGTCGGTACGAATCTTTTCTTCAAACAACCCAAGTACATCTGCCCATTCTCCAATATCTTGCATAGCCAAATGAACCTTCTGACGGTCGGCTGGTGCCCGTGTCATTGCTGCCGCAATACTCACCAACTCGGACCCACTTCCTGATCCAACAGCATATACCAGGCTGTTTTTGGCAAGCACCCTAGACAGTTGGGGTCTACAGAAAATCTCATAGTAGCACAATGCTCGTCCAGGTACATATGCGGCACTGTAAACTTGCAAGTTTTCTGCATCCGTAAAGATTCCTTCGTAATCTCTTTGAACAAAATTGGCCTTGATGCTTTGTAAGGTCTTTCCAAAGTCAGGTCTTGAGAATGTCGGTGTGCATGCTTTTAGAATCAGAATGAGAATGCCTGACAAGTATTATAGATTATCAATGCGTTAGTTAATGACAATAAAATAAAATAAAATAAAAATGTCCCCCATTTCTTTCTTTGGTTAATAGCAATTGCTTACAGACTTTGCTCAGGATCACTTCCGAGGATCTTTTTTCGTTCACGCAAGGCAGCCTTGTCATAGCTGGCCTTTGAGCTTTGGGCCTTATCTTGCATTTTTTTTTAAAAAAATGTCACAATGAATCTTTAAAAAAAAAAGATGGAATGAAAGGGAGAGAAAAGGGGGAAATGAGAGAGATCTTCTAAGCCACTAGAGGGTCCGTGAATATTTCAAAGAATGTCTTGACTGCATATAAAACATTATAATCCCGCCTGCTTAACCTCTTTCTCTTGTCTGCGTGCTTCTTTTTCTTCTCTTAAAAACTATGCCTGAGATTGCAGAAGTAAGTTGTCTATTGCGTTATTGTTGTTTTTAATAAAACAAGCTTAACCTTTTTGTCTAATTTAACATGCTTCAAGGTTGAGAATGCTCGGCGCAAATGTCATCTCAATTGTGTTGGACGTAAAATAGTCAAAGTAGAAGTAGTGAGTCATATATATAAAAGGAAATAAGAAGAAAATGAATGTCGCCCAAGTTATTGTCAGAACGCTCTGATAGAAATGTGTGTGGCGGTAGCAACCAGACCCAATTGTATTTGCAGGAAAAGAACCAGCAGATATTGTAAAAGTATTGGAAAATAAGAAAGTTGTGGATACAAAAAGATGGGGGAAATATTTTGTGTTAAGCAAGTATAAGCAATACAGCTGGTATATTTTTTCGATGCTAAATGAAAAACAATACATATGTACACCAAATGGCCTCATAAATATAGTGCTTGATAAAGGGCCCCACCTGGTGTGTCATTTTGGAATGACAGGCACACTCAAGGTATTAAGTACCATGTTATATACAAAAAAGGCTCTATTTCAATCGATTATACTTCTGTGCTTATTGTTTTTTTTTAAAAAAACGTCTTTTCTGTATTCAAAGTTTAAACATAACGTAGATAATTTGCAGGTAATAAAAGAAGTGTAAATCGAAACAATGGGTTTTTTTTTCTTTATTTTTTTAAAGAAAAAAGGTGTCTTTCATCATTAACAAATAAACTAATTTAACAATTCTTTATTAATCTGTGTATGCGTGGACTGATATATATATATACTATATGGTATATTCGATTCAATTTTTCTTTTTAAATTTTATTTAGCTACACAATGATAAGCAAGCCAAAGACTCGACCTGGCCACCTAGATTCTACAAAATATTGCTCACATTAAAAGGTCCTCAAGACAAATCCCCTATGGATATGGCACTGACGGACAGTCGTCGGTTGGGCCGTATTCGGCTAGTTGGCGGAGATCCACTCAAGAGTGAGCCGATCTCTAAACTTGGTTTTGATCCAATATTGAATCTACCCAATGAAGACACCTTTACAGCTTTGGTTCAAAAACGTGCCATGCCTATCAAAGCATTGTTACTGGATCAGTCATTTTCTGCGCAAGTATATCCCAAAAAAAAATTAATAGACATACACTCAAAATATTGTAGTTTACTTACACAAAGACTTTAAAATTGTACATACACATATACACACAAATGCATGCATATATGTATGTATGGGTATACTTAATGTGTTTCTCTCTCTATCTTAACAAATAAACAAAACAAAAAATAGTGGCGTGGGTAATTGGGTAGCCGATGAAATCCTGTATCATTCCCATATCCACCCTGCACAATATGCAAACACTCTTTCGACAGCACAGTGCCACACGCTTCATCAAAATATGGAGTATGTTTGTCGGACTGCAGTCGAAGCAGACGCAGATTCTTCACTCTTTCCTGACAACTGGATAATGAACTATCGGTGGAAAAAAGGCAAAGGCAAAGGAAATGGTGTTTTACCTAATGGACAAGTTATGGCGTTTGAGACGGTAAATATATATATATATCATTAGATTTTATAGCCTTTTAGAGAAACCTTTAGGATAATTACAGAAATTAGCTTGTGTTGATCAGTCAGAATATTTAGTACAATATATAAAGATTATATATACACTTATGTATACACTTATATATTAAATTGATTACTTATCAACACACACACATACACATACATAATTGATTCAAATATGTAGGTCGGTGGTCGAACAAGCTGTTTTGTACCTGAAGTCCAGGTTCTTCCCGAGAGTCAAAAGACAAAATCTGAAGTAAAGACCAAGGTTAAAAAGAGACCTATCAAAGAAGAAAATGACCAAATTACGGAATGTATTAAGAAAGATGGGATGTCAAGAGCTGAGCGTTATATAAAACGTGCAAAGACTAAAGCAAATAGCTTGAGTGTTTAGCATATGATTATCGTACTTCTTTTTTTTTGTACACCGAAAACGACAATAAAATATAAAATCATTAAAATTCACAATATAAGTCCTGGTTTTATTTTAACCTTCATTGTATATTAAATTTCAACAACTAAAAAAACTAAAGAACATAATAAATCATGAATCCAATAACCGTTGTAACTGGTCTGGCTGTCTTGGGTACCTACTTATACACTGCCAAAAAGAATCAAAGACGCCTGGCAGCAGTCCCGGCCCGTAAAGAGCGTGTGGTCATTCTAGGATGCTCATCAGGCATTGGTAGAGAAACAGCATTAACGTATGCTGCACGCGGTGCAAGTCTGGTTCTTTTTGCACGACGCATGGCCATGCTGGAATCGCTTGAACAGGAATGCAAGGATCGAGGTGCGACCAAGGTCTTGGTTGTCCAAGGTGATGTGGGATCCCAGGTTGATCTAGAGAAAATCAAGACACGAAGCCGGGAAGAGCTGGGTGGACTGGACACCGCAATCTATTGTGCAGGCATGATTTCTGTCCGCCCGTTTTTCGAAGCCTGTAATATCGAGTTCCAAAAATCGTCAGACCAAAAGAGCCATTACACAGCTATTGAAACAAAGAGTACAAGCTCATACGAGGCGCTCAAGAAAATTACGGACATTAATTATTTTGCAGCAGTCGAGGCTACACGAGTCTTGTTGCCTTTGATGATCGAGACGTCCGATATGCCCAACTGGATTGTGATTTCGTCGATGGCCGGTAAAGTAGGTGCTCCTACGCGTGCAATGTATGCCGGGTCCAAGCATGCGGTCCACGGATTCTTTGACTCGTTGCGGGTAGAAGTGGAAAAGTATGGAGTGCACGTGGGATTGGTTTGTCCGGGTACGGTTGATACTGAGCTCAGAGCATCAGCAGTCGACAGAGGAACAGGCGAGATTGCTGGATCAACCAAGGGCAAATTGTCGCCACAGTCTGTAGCCAGTCGTATTGTGGCTGCCTCTGATAGACGAGAGAGAGAGGTGTATATTCCGGTCATGTTTGGATATGCAGCAGTATGGGCCAAACTGGTGGCAAGCGAATTGGTTGACTGGGCAGCAAAGCGAAAGTACAGCTCTGCATAGAAGAAAAATCACATATATATATATCCCAAAAAAAAAATAGGAAGATAGGAAATGAAAATGATAGCTGGGCCACAATAAATGTATATCCACCTGGTCACTTCATTAGTTTAACATTACCCCAAAGTAAATAAATAAAACATACACATACATACACACACACACACACACCCATATATATATATAACAGTAAACTGATTTGCATAGGCTTTAAAATTTTTACATGTATTCAAGAGTTGGAGATTTCGCTTAATATATTTTGTTGTCATGACATTTAATGATAACAAACTTCATGATGTAATATGGTCATATTCAGTGTGTAAATTTTTATTCAATTTTAATGACTAGTTTTAGGCTTCTCTATAAAAACTATACAGTGTGTATTATACTTTTTTTTACTTGACTTAAAATATTTGTATAGAATTTTACAAATAATAATAATAATAATAAAAAGGTGGGAAGGGGAAAAGAGATTGGAGATTATTATGCTTACATCTTGACTTGTAATACAACATTTTTTATTCTCTTTTGTGTTTGCTTGAAATACTTGTGTGGCGCAGGTACTTGGCTGTGGTTGGTGCTTAGCAATGGCTTTTTTTCGGATTTATAACTGTATGAGGTGTAGTGGGCTTATTGCTTGTAACGATGATTTTAAGAATACCTTAAATCAGCCCTGATGTGTGGCTTGCAGCATATTCATATATATGAGGTTAGGATAGTTATATAGACCTAACATATGCTAATGTATGAAAACGAAATAACGCATAGCCTAGAAATCCTTGTTTACCCTTTACTAACATTTAATATATTGTCAAGTTGCTAGAATTGTGCCTCTTGCCTGTTCTTTTTGTACCTTTAAATAAACTTCTTCCATTTATTCCCTGCAAAGCTTTTCAGATTAAGAATATATAAAAGGAGAGTGTGTGAGGCTTCAGACTAGTTCACAAGAAAAAAAAATACGCTTACTCTATTTGGGTCAACAACAGAATAAAAATAAATGCAAGGGATTAAAACAAGAGTTGGCACGCTTGACTAAATTTGAGTATTTGGATCTTGGATATAATATTAAACCAATGGATGACTACATTTTTACTGATTAACAAACTACCACAAAGAGTTAAGTCTCTTTTTCGCTTTTTGGTTTCTGAAACACGGAAATGAAAGCAAAGCAAAGCAAAGCAATTCAAGCCAAAACCAAAGCATACCTTCTTTACATTTATCTAATTCCTTCACACATGTAACTAATACTATAAGAAGTAGTGTGTGTGTGTATGAATTCTGGAGGTACATTAATTAATAATGCTATAGGCGATTCTTTTAAAAATTGTGTATTTTAATAAACATTTATGCATCTCTTACTTTCTGGTGGTTTGATAAACGTTAAGCACAAATAAGTTTTCTTTATAATCTTCTATAGTGTCTATAATGCAATGATTATGAGATTTTGCTTTAAGAAAAAAAAAAGGTTAATTGGATGATTTTTTTTTCAATGTGTGCTTTATATATCTAATTATATATTATGATAAAAGTGTGTCCACTGTAATTTCTTTTGACAGCTACTGATATATTTATGCACACTGATATATTTCTTAGAAACATTGGACCTCGTCATATGTTAAACTTGTATTTCATATCCCTAGTTAACTTGCATTAGATTTGTGGTAGGCTGACGAGTGTGTCTCAAGTACACATGGTTGTCCAAAAGAAAAGAAAAATGGCTTTTCAGAGGATTTCGGTTAAATCGAAATCTAGTTATTTCGAGATCAAAACAAAAAAAAACATAAAAGAAAGGCCGCTTGAAAAAAAAAAAGAAAAAGAGAAAGAAATATCTATACTAAAGCTTTTACATAAAATAGATATATATTGCTATAATTATTTTAAAATACTTATATCCATGGAAACAATATGTCCTTTATGGTTGCACAGCAACATGCCTTGTTGTTGACAAAGAGCTTCTCCTACAAAAGCTTCAACGTGCTCCTTGCCTTGGCATCCGTGTTACTCTTAGGAACAAGGGACACAATGCTTCTTAGTCAAATATATATACCCACGCCATCAGTGATACTCCGTCCCCCCGGAGTTTTTCTCTCTCTTTCTTTCTTTCTTTTTTTTATCAACTCTTTGACCAAGGCGATCTTTCTTTTGTGGAATATTATTATTATTAAATTCTCTCGACAAATCTCACCAATCTCATTATTATTATCAGTATTAAAAAAAACAAGATATGTGATTCGAAATCATCTATTTTTTATTTTCTGTTCTTTTCTTTTATATATAATCTTATCTACAATCCAGAGGGGTGTCCACCTGTGCTTAGAAAGGTTTGGCCAATGGAACACAACAGACTAGAGTCAAGATTATGTAAGGGCTTACTAATAACATTCATTGGGATAGGTAATTATGTAGAATTAACTCTATATGTATTAATTATGATGATGATGATGATGGTATCTGCCAAAAGATAATATCTATAACAATAATAAAAACTATAAGTGTTGTTTTATACAATATTCTGCTGCATATTGACAGCCTCCAAGGTATCATATTTTCCCTGAACGAGGCACACATATTCAACGGAGTATTATATAATATCCTTGTATTACACAGTCTACTTCATGTATATATGTATATACACTTGAGTATCTGTGAATCTCTCTGTAAATGACATTCCAACTCTGTGCATTTGAATCAGGGTAGTTTTGGGTAATTTAATTTTTATTTAACATATAGATATTTGGTTTTCTTTCCCCCTTCACCTCTCTCTCTCTCTCTCTCTCTCTCTCTCTCTCTCTCTCTCTCTCTCTCTCTCTCTCTCTCTCTCTCTCTCTCTCTCTCTCTCTCCTTCCTTCATTTCTTTTCCTTTATATATATATATATCTTTTTACGTGTGTGTACCAGTATACATTTGATGTTTTGCGAGCAATTTCCGAAGATAGTGTACAACTAAAAAAAGTATTATAATACAAAAATATATACACAATGAAGGTAGCCATGGTGATGGCCAAACCATGTGGATGCCTCGTGGCAACGCAATAGCACGTGCAGTTGCTCACTTGTGAAAGCGGAGTTGTGTTTGCATATAATCTCTAGGTTGTTAAGCTGTGTATATTTTCTCCCTTCTTTCACTTCTGTTCTCTTTCTTTCTTTTTTTTTTTTACCTCTTCTTCTTCCTCTTCTCCTTCTTAATTTGAACACTAATACTTCTTATTACTATTATTTTTAATACTGTTACCCTATTATTTTTATAATGCTACTTGCAAACCAATACAACCTTTCACCAATCGATCAATCCGAAAGTCGTGAGCATCCTATGGACCGCCGACAATCTGTCGATCCAAACTCTAGGATACTTCCAAACATCTTTCGACCAACCGATTACCCAGGATGCCCCTCGTCGGTGTCTATGACGATGTCTATGCAAATGCCTACACCTTCTAACTCCAGACGCGGATCCTCGGCAGATTACATCTTCCGTCCACAGTTGCCCTCGCTCGGATCTCCCCCACATTCCCCACAGCACCATCTACGTCCATCTGCACTGGATCATAGACCAGATCTAACAGGGCGTTTCCTGTCATCCCTTGGTACAAACTCTCAATCCTTGTCATCCGTAGCGCCTTCTTCACTGTCGTCGCTATCAATGTCGTCGTCACCCTCATTATCATCATCACCATCAGCATCATCATCATGGCGACGCGACTCACTTCCGTCGATTGCACATCTATCCGTAAAAGATCATTACCAGCCGTCAACATCTCCTCCTCCTCATCCTCATCCTCGTTCTCTTTCTCTTCATCCTTCTTCTCCTTCTTCTTCTTTAGCCAGACCAATTGACAGGCGCCACTCTATTGCTGTGTCTGATCGGGACTGTCGCAACGCACCTACCACAGCAGATCTGTCAACAGATCAATCATCATCATCTTCTTCGTCATCATCAACATTATTATTATTATCCTCAGCATCAGCATCATCCTCAGTATCGTCGTCATCGGCACTAACACTATCATCATCATCGATGCCACGAATGCACAGCTTCACCGCAGGACCACATGACCGACTGTCCAGGAGAGCAAGTGCGGTCCATGCACCTTACTCCCGCTCACCAGAGCTTAGAGTGAGCCATAAGATGGCAGAACGAAAGCGTCGCAGGGAGATGAAAGATTTATTCGATGAGCTGCGCGATTTACTCCCGATTGATCAAGGTTTAAAGACTAGCAAATGGGAAATACTCAGCAAAGGTAATATATATTTTTGAAAAAAAAATCACTGGGATTTTAGCTGGTTTTTTTATTTATTTATTTAGACTAGTAAGAAAAGGAAATGAATAAGTGAATAAATGAAAGAACGAAAGACTGCGCATCACTATTATTACTATTAGTGTTAGTGTTACTAGCATTGTTGTTATTTGAAGATTGTTTTTTAATTCTAATGCTTTATACAGCCGTGGATTACATAGGGGACTTTCGGCACAAAGAAGAACGCTTTGCACATGAAAAGGAGGAACTGCAGCGGGAACTTGCAAGGCTGCAGGACAAGCGATCCTTTTCGATCTCATGAAACACACACACATATTTTCTCTCTTTATCTATCTCTATCTATCTACGCGCACACATCACACACAAAACCATGGAAGATTCTTCTTGAAATTCTTACTTACTCACACTATTCGCACTATTTGCATAAATACTCACTAACACACTCACTCACTCAGCCAGCCAGTCAGTCAGTCAGTCAGTCACTTACTCATCAACCCACCTACCCAATCACATAATATTCACTTTGAAATAATAAATTACTACATGTACACACGTACCTACACATACATATCTATACATACATATACACACACACATATATATACGTCTTTAAATACATACACATACATACATATTCCTTTACCCCCCAACACTATATATACATACAAAAATATTCAAGAAAGATACAAATACATATATATTAAAGAAGAGAAGAGAAAGAAAGCGAGAAAGAAGGTAGATACTTTAAAGAAATATAGAAATATAGAAAAAGAATCATCTTGCCCCTTTCTATTTTTTTTCTCCCCTCTTCTTTCACTTCTTCTTCTTCTTCAAATAGCCAGATTCCCCTTTTTTCTTATGTGATTATTTATACAGGCATATTTATATATAAACCATCTCTGGTACCCTGCCCAAGAACACTTCTTTTCTCTGGTTCTGCACTCATCTTGTAATGCATTGTCTCTTAATACTCATCGCTACTACTGTAGTTCTTGGCCAACAACCTACTCTGACCACCACTGCAAACACGACACTTTTTAGCAACCCGATCCCCACTCCAACCACAACCACCTCAAGTACCATTTTTACTACCACGAGCACCATCAATAGCATCGTACCACTTCCCCTACCAACCTTGGTTTCTGTCAACCTATCCATTCTCTCGTTTTCTGCCTCGCCCACCACATCAGTGCTGACCCACTTTCCTACGCCAACCAGACAGGCGTCGTCGTCTTCGGCTCTGTCTAGCCTTGCCCGTCCTTCTCAGTCGGCACCTCTTCCTGATGACACGGTTGGAAAGTATGGGCGTCTCCATGTATCTGCTGCATCTCGTACAACACAGTCCTCTGTGATCTGTTTGATTGCCGTTGCTCTTTTCTTGTGCTGCAACCTAATATAATATTCAGCAACCACAACCAACAACCAACAACCAACAATAACAATTTACGAAAAGATCCCTTTTGTTCAACCGACTCTTCTATCCCTCCCCCTCCCCCTTTATCTTCCCTTTTTTTTATTATTATTCTTCCCTTTCTTACTTTAGTATATCTTATTTTATTCAACCCCTCCCTTCCTCTTATTTTTATTTTATTTTGTAGAGTTCAATCTGGTGGTTCATTTTCTCTTCTTCTTCGCTGTAAACTCATTATTAGGAAACTTGATATTTTCCTATATACTTTTTTTCAAATTCTTACCTATTAATTCCCAAAAAAAAAAGCAGTTTACAAACTATCTATGTTTTGAATACACGCACGCACGTACTCACGCACTCACGCAAACACGCACTCGTGAACTCACGCATACTATTACTATCACTATCACTATCACTATCACTTGTTCACTCACCTATTCACTTACTCACCTATTCACTTACTCGCCTATTCACTTACTCATAAATATATCAGTATATACATAATTGTTAAAATCATATTTCACCCGTCTGTCTTTATCATAGTATGTATACATAACTATATGTATATAGATATGTATGTATAATGAAGAACATAATCCTGTCAAATATACCGCCACCTTTATCATTGACAAGTATAAACTGCAGTATATTTACAAACCACCTGTGCTGTGGGTCTTACACAGCATTTTGTACTTACAGTTTTTTGGTGATTCTATATTAGGAACATTTTGTACTCTACGCTCCTTCCCCCTCCTTTTATTCTTTTTTTTTACAAACTCCCTATACACCAGATCCTCCCAACCACTACCACGGTACACAGTTCACACTACAAAATATATTTATTTATTTATTTATTAAAAAACCAAAAAGCATATAGTTTGTGTCCATATAACCATATGTATATAGTTATTTTTTTAAAACATAAGTGTAAATGAGTTTAATCTTAAAGATGGAGGGGTAGGGGAGGAGGGATCTTCTCTCTCTTTCTTTTTTTTATAATAATAATAAAAAAATTACTGTCCCACACTCTCAATTTACCGGATATTTGAAAACTTTGCCCAGTTTTTTGATTTTTTTAACATTTTGTGTGAGGTTAGATTGGCTACTTTTCTTATTGTATTACTGTATTCATTTCGTTAGTAAATCTGCTTATTTCGATAAGCTGTTATCTAGGATGCAGTCGAAAATCTAACCAAAAGTTTCGAAGGTTTGGAAATAAAGAAAGAGTAGACAGAAACTATTCAACTCAAATTAAGTTCTGGTGAGTATGGAGCAAGATATACACATCCATAGCCTTTATTTCTTTTGTTAACCAAGTACCCTTGTTGTTTACTTGTACAGCAATCTTACGGGACGACTTTCTGGTGGGACACGACGTTTCTATCTAATCGGACTAATTAATTGTGGTTACCTGTCCGGGGCATGGTGTCTCTATAATCCTGCAGGGCAAAATGGCGTGTCTTAAAAATACAATATATTCAAATAGTGGCCCTACATTTAGACTTGGCCATAAAAAATACACTTTATCAATAGCCAGTTATGCAGAAGATTATAAGGAGTTGTTGTCATTAGATTGTGATGCAATCTTGTTGAATATTTTACTATTTATTGGCCTTCTTACGCCTATACTGTCTTTCTCTTTCTTTCACCTATTGTATCTATATTATGATATGCAAACCACAATCGAGTGAAGAACAGACTCTACAGCCAAACACACTTGTTCCTTCTTGCTAATTAATCTGGCAAGTTAGTAATCTCCAAAACTGTTACATGGCAAACACATGTACACTACACTTTTACACAGTCTAAACCAACCATTACACAGTAGGGAATTGGATTACAAGAAATTTTAGCAGTAATAAATACAGACAATATTATTTTAACTCTCTTGAATAAGTAGCACTCATAGTAATTATCTTTTATTTTCAATTTATTCGTATATCTCAATTTTGTCCTCATCTTTGCTTGAATATGTCCATGTTTCCTATACCAGCTTGGTCGCATATTCTTCCCTTTTATATGTCGTTTACTATTATTACTCTTATTAATGAAATAACTATTCTTATAATGTACTTGATGGGCTTAACCCCTTTACAATAAATATGAGCTGCTATATTCTAATTACTCAAAAAATAATAATAAAACATATGATACGTGGTTATTGGAACAAAGAGTTTATTTTCAAAAGAGTTACTTTTATTGACATCAGATTCTAAAAAAATGAAAATGAAAATTAGACTTTTGTGCATTTAAAAAAGCTTATATAAAGATAAAACTTACTTTATGTGAGGGCATTTGCCCATTTGGTGTATTGTGCCATATAAAGGTCAACTGTATTGCACGGGATCTTGACGCGCGATACAGACAAGAGCTGCTAGTATACCACGGGACATTGACGTAGGCATACTAGCCTAGACTGCCATTAGAGGAAGTGACGCCCCCGTCCTATGACACAATACTCGCCATACCTTCCGCCCTAGTAATGACAGCTGTACATTACAGAACCTAAGCGTATCATACAGAAAAAATCAGATTCAAAGAAATAAAACAATTAGCATTTGACGGTACATTTCAAAGAGCCTGTACAAAAATAAAACTTACTTCAGATGATGAACTTGAATATTTATCGCGTCGTATCATAGCAAGGTCAACTGTACTTCACGGAATCTTGACGTGAAATACAGACAAGAGCTGCCAATATATCATGGAATCTTGACGTGGGTCTATTAGCCTAGATTGCCTCTTCGAGGTCTTAATGCCTCTTAGCTATGACACAACGCGTTTCTTTTATATACATTTAGAACATGAACGTTAGATTTGATTAATTAAACAAATTACAGGCTTTCTTTTATATACATACCATCGTCCAATGTAAATGTACACCTGAAGGTATTGCAGGGCCATTACAATCAACACCTCACAATTATATCAGCAAAACATCTGTTGGCTGACGCAAGCAAGAATGATGCAAGCAGGAATGATGTAAGCAATCACGTGCTGTTTAAACTCTAAGGTGATGGCTGGTCTAAAGATATCGAAATAATTGAAAAAAGAAATTAAATGAAATCAGCCAATAATATTAATTTTTGTCTGACATTACCTATTGATCAAGGTAGGTTTTTTAATGGTTGACCATGTATTTAAAGCTGGAATCGCTGGATTTTAAAGTAAAAAGAAAAGTTAAATAAAAAGGATCATTTTGATAAAAATGGGGAATTAAATACATAAAATCAGCTATATATCTAAATCAGTTAAGCAAAAGCTTTTTAATTGTGTAAGTAATATGGTGAGGCACATAAAGATTCACCATCTAAGAATTGCTTAACATCAATTGCTTAACATCAATTGCTCAAATATTGATCAAAACGTTTTACTCTAAAAGAAAACACATTAATATTTACATTTTGGTTATTTTTACCACACGGGCATGTTTCATGGCAAATTTTCTTTGAGACATACATCTTTAATTTTTTATAAGGAGCTTTTTATGTAGCTAGAATAATATTGAGGCTTCAAAATACCGAATGCTTGGGCTTATACAAGCCAATATAGTAGCTGTATTTTACTCTGGTTATTTATATAGGTATTACAAAAATACCCTTACAGTAATGTAAAGTCTATTCTTTATAACTTCATTCATTTTTATGTTGTTAAAATAAGAATGAAGAAAATAAATACGCAGCTACATGCTATAAAAATAAAAATTGAAAAGGGTTATATGTTAACTGTCTGTAGGATAAGGAAACCCTCAAAAAAGAGCGGTGGGAAAAGGTTACAGCTTACTTGATTTTATTTAGTGTATAAGTTTTATAATACAAAAAATTATTAAATTTTATAAAAACCCACAACTTTTGTAAAGCGGGAAATAAATGCATATATCTAGTGTTTTGGGACATTTATTTTAGTCGACAAGTGCTTGCACCTCTGTCACATATTAAAATTGGAACGATACAGAGAAGATTAGCATGGCCCCTGCACAAGGATGACACTAAACTTCTGAGATGGAACGCTCTACGGAGCATATTTTTTTTGCTTTGTCACCACCTAATATTATTTTTATTTTATTTTATTTTTTGTGTCAAATCTTGAAAGTACTTATAAAATGATACCATATTGAGGAATCAATTTCACATCATAATGTACACCATCTGCAAACATCCCTCAAAGTTCAATCCTTAGCCCTCATCTCCATTCAATATATATATACATACTTCAACTTGTTACATTTTCATACAATTTCACCATCTCTTTCATCTAATGTACATTCAATTCTTGCTCCTCCTGATGTCCATGGCTTTTGTCATGCAGTTTCATTAAGCCCATTATCACCCTCCTTTTCACTAGAAATGTGGCAATCTTTTTTTTGCTTAGCTTCAGACGCGTAGCTCATATTTAACCTGAGCTATATAACACTTCTAGTCACTCTGGCTATCATTTAGAGTTCTTCTAATCTCGTATATGTTTACTATGGTTATATAGAATGCTCGTATCAAAATAACATTTGTGACCTGCAGTTAGACTTGGGCGCAAAAGTAAATAATTGTACATACAATATCAAAAGAGCTACAACCAGTTGAAAGCACCAGTTAAAGCTGCCAAAAGAAGCTTAACATTCCACCACCCAACAGTTGGCGAGATTATCAAAAAGATTCGAGACATCAGTCAGTACAAGGTGCAAGTCTGTGGATGGTGATAAGAGGACTTATGGCCCAAGTCCACCACAAGGAGACTGTTTTCTTGGGATATATTATTGATAATAACAACACAACCACACTATTAGAATTACGTAAAAAGACTTTAAAGCACTTTGATGATATAGACAACACAAGTATTTCTAATTTGCGCAAATAAACTCCGTTATATCTTTGGAAGCACTCGCAAGAGAGCAATGTCTGCTAAAGGAGAAGAGAAACGATAAAGACACTTTTGAAAAGATGCGAGTTTATCATGATTCTGCAGCCTGAAGTCCATTTATCTACCGCCAAAAAGGCGCTATTAGGTGGACGACGTTTGCTGGTGGGGTACTACCCTTTTCTGGTAGAAAGCGATGTTTTGATTATACCGAACCACAAATTCGGATTTGCTGTCCGAAATCAAATAACTATATCTGGTCCGTAAGGAGTTATACTTGTCATAATAAACATACCTTAATACAAGACAGGATAATAGCTTTGGCCAAGTGTAAAGGCATCCTCTTAAATATTTAATGCTATACTTAAAGTTTTATACTACCTGTAGTGAGTTAACTGATATATAGAGAATAGTAAAATAGTTACCCAACATGTTACTTCACGACATTATATCCCAACAGGAAATGTCGTGCCCTTCCCTTATGGCACATTTCGAGTAGGCTCAAGTAGGTTTACTCTCTATAATTACAAGCGCAAATTCCTGAATCTTTGCAATTTCCATTGCCATGTCAACTTAGCCATTAACTGGTGATTCAGGGAGAGGTTTTTGAACAGGATAACGTTCTTTTCCATTCAAAAAACCGATTTCTTTATTGATAGGATTCATATTGAAGTGATTTCTAAAAAGTACTTGCTAACACTATAAATTTTAATTGCTAATATCCAATGAGCAAAGTAATATCTTTGCTATCCCCAAAAAGAAGAATCTTTTTAGTACAGTCAATTAGTAGTTATGAGATGAGTATACAATAGAAAAGAAGGCCTTATATTTAAATATGGAATTAAGAATTTCTAGACACACCGCTTTGTCCTGAAGGATTGGAGAAAGACATCAGACCTCGGACAGGTAGCCACAATCAATTAGTCCGGCAAAAAAGGTAGTGCCCCATTAGGAAACGTCGTCCCCGTAAGATTGATTTCTGGTTTTACTGTATGAACCTTTTCCAAAAAAAAAATCCCGCCACATCCAACAAGTCTAATCTGATTGCGTCACACACTGAAAGAACTTTTTTTTTTTGGTCGCAATAAAATAGAGGGAGAAAAGAAGACCAAATTCTACATTTAAATACCAAAGAGCATACAAAAATAGAGCATAAATAATTTGCTAATACATACATACATATATACATACGTACGTACATGCACGCACATACAGAGTGAGATAGTGACAAGCATATAGATAGGCATATTATTATCTAATTTACTTTTGAAACAATTTTATATATATTTTATATTAAAAGAATTATTATTTTATTTTACTCTTTTTTTTTGGTGGCTGGTACTTTTGATATACAACTTTACAATATTTTTTTTTAATTTTTTTTTAATTTTTTTTTGATTTGTTTTGTTTTGGAATTTCTTGGTGTCTTTAAAGCATTTAAAGAAGCGTCTCATTAAGAAAGAGACTGAGCAAGAAGAGAATATTATACATTTCATATAATTCTAGTAGTATTATGGATTTTATATTTATTTATTAAAAAAAAAGACAAAATTACATATATAAATAAATAACAATAATAAAATAAAAATAAAAAAAAGCACCCTTAATTCTGCAACCTCCCTTTTTTTTTTTTGTAAATATTTATCCAAGCATTTACTCTATATCTATGTTTAGTGTTGACCTTTAGTACTATAGCTAATTATAATATCAGCAGTAATAGTGAGAGTAATGGTAATTTTGATATATATATATTTTATATATAAAAATAAAGAGAAACAAATAAGCAAGAGTTTTAGAGAAAAAAAAATAAAAACCAATATGAATATTTAAAACAAGAAAAGAAAAGAGTCTCAGCAGCTTGTTAAAAAAAGCATAATCATTACATATATTTTATATTATTTCATATTATAATATAATATATTTAAACCACACTCCACTCATTTACTCATTCACTTTACACACACTTTATCTGTGCACACACTATACACTATACAATACAATACACTTACAGTCTTTCTCTCTTTCTCTCTCTCTCTTTCTATTTCTCTCTTTCTCTTTCTCTCTCTCGCTCTCTCTCTATTTACATATACAACCCACTACACTACATAATACACAGAGAGAGAGGTTGTATTCAATATTAATATTAATATTATTATTATTATTATTATTGTTATTATTATTTTTTACATACTACACAACCCTCAAACAAACAAAAACAAAAAATCAGCATCACACACACACACACAAATATCTATAAACAAAGATAAACCCCCCCCTCATCAAGATGGAGAACTGGACTCTGCAGAACACTAGCAGTTCAGTTGTAGACACAGTCAACGGACTAGTCAATAACGCCCTTTGGAAATTCCAGTCTCTCGAATCCCTTGGTCTATCAGACGATGGCCTCCAGTCCACAGACCCATTGGGATTCGATCACGATGGAAATCCAACAGATGAAGACGACTTTCAACAAGAAGTAGATAAACTATTCAGACAAAGTCTAGGAATCGAAACAGGTAAGCCTTCCTTTATTAATTATCATTATTTAATTATCTGTTGTGTAAAGAAAGCTTTTATTGTATCTTATTTAATAATAACGATAATAACGATAATATCTCTATTGGTTGCTTGTTTTCTATTCTTCTTCTTTATATATATATATTTATATATATTCTTATATTTCTTTTATTAAATATACACATATATACACAATGTATATACAATTTAGACTGTGCACACCTCACGCCATTGGCTTTCGACTCAATTCATAGACCAACCACACAACCTCCTCATCCTCCATTATTAACTCCTCCGCCACAACCACAACCACAGCAACCACAGCAACCACAGCAACCACAGCAACCACAGCAGCCACAACAACCGCAATTACCATTACAATTGCAACAGTCTGAAAACTTTGTAGATACTCCACCACAACCTGAAGTTCGGGTCAGAATGTACGTCGAAGAAGCCGCTCAACCAAAACGATCGCGCTCTCCTTCTTCTGCAACCGAGCGAAAGGTTCGGTTACGTATAAACCCTCCACCCGAGAAAGAATCGCCCTCTAGACCCACACCCACAGCATCAGATACTCCTGATAAACCTCAATTACGCTTCCATATCCTCAAGCAGTTCTCTCCAAACCCTGCCCGTGAAGAAAACAAAGACCCAATGAAACCAGACCTCGACGAAAAAAACCTTAGACGTCTTACGGTCGCAACCCTACGCACCCTCGGCGTCCACACAACCGTCGATGAACTCCCTCCGGTAGACATTGCCGAAACCCTCCCAACAGACTCCCAGCAGGTTTTACCCGCTGCGGCAATGCAGGTCATCACGGCCATGATACTCGGTACATCGGGTGACAAGGACGTTTCCCAAACCGTAGGATCCCAAATCTCAAATGGAGACCTGGCTGCCCTGCAGCGCATGATCGTCGCCGGTCTACGAGCCAGAAGCATTGTCATCCACACAACCCCATCCGCCCAACCTCCTTCTTCGGCCGACAGCTCTGCTCAATCCGACTCATCTCCATTCTCTGCATCCGCATCTGCCGTACACCACGGAACCTTGCCAGAAAACGTTCACGACCTCTCGGGCGTAAAATACGAACCTCCAACAAACGTCACCCGTCTATTCCTACGGCTCTATCGGTTTATAATCAACATGCTGCTGTCCACACCAGACTGCTGGCCATTTATCCAGCCAGTCCCCGAAACCGCAGTCGTTTACCACCAAGAAGTCCAGCACCCAATGGACCTATTCACAATCGAACAGAATGTCTGGCAGGGTAAATACAGAACGTTTGCAAAGTTTGAACAGGACATGCAATTGGTCTGGAAGAACGCAAAAGTATTCCATCGCAATACAGGAACCATCCCAAAACACGCAGACAACCTTGAACAATTGTTTTACAAAATAATAGTATATCTAAAAAGGCAGATCAGGCAAGTTCTTTATCATATTTATTTTTGTACCCTGTTAAAATAATTAACATTGCCCTTTTCTTGTTATATATATATATTTTAGAAAACAATCTCATTCACAAGGATCCCAAGAATTCAAATTCGACACTTCAAATAGTCTTCCTGAAGAATCTGATTTTTCATATCCACCTCTACGTCAGATATACTCCAAGCAAAGGTAAAATAAAAGAATATATAATGTATATATATGTGTGTCTGTGTGTCTGTGTGTGTTTATTCATTAATCGGTTTCTTTTTAGTAAAGTTTACACCATCTCTGCCATATCACCTTTTGAAGCAAAGGCAAAAAAACCCAAAGGTCTCACGAACGAAAAACAACTCTATCTCCAACTCAACGGCCCGTTTTTCCAAGCAGTCGAACGCATGAAACTAGATCCACTTGCCAATCACTCGATCGTGCCTCGTTTCTACATTGCCAAGAATCGAACCTTACTCCGTCAGGTTAAAGCCCAGGGAGTTCTGGCAATCTTTTATAACACAAAGGCCAACCGAACCCGTTCCAAACGCTTTCAGATCGAAACCGACATCATCCTAGCCCACCCGGTCAGTGACCTGTTTGACATTGACCAGATGAATGTCTGCACAGACGATTTCTCACCAAAGGGCTGGGTCCACCTCAGACCCCTCAAGCTTCTGGAGCATATCGTGTTCGAAGTCAATGAATCAATTGATCGTGACTATTTCCGTCGCATGTTTGCAACCTGCAAGATGATGAGTGTAGAGGAAAAGAACGGGCAGGATACACCAGAAACTAGGCAACTTTTGGAAAAGATCGTTTGTAAGATTTTGGGTATACCCGAAGAAGAAAAGGCCGTGGCAACGACTGCGACTCCGGCTACAACTGCAACTACAACAACGACAGCATTATCATCAGCGGTTCAATCAGCAGTAAAATCAGCAGTAAAATCAGCATCAATAGCAACATCAGTACCATCAGCATTAGCATCATCAGCATTATCACCATCAAAAGCAGAACCATCATTATCAGCATCATCATCACCAGCACCAGCATCATCGGTATCACCATCTGTAGGAGTAGTAGTTACGGCAGCCGACTCCAAAGACGTACTTACAACATCAGGAGGCGTAAAAAAAGAGCCAACAAGTGGATCTATTGCTCTTGATCTTTTGAATATCAATGAAAGTAAATCTGGTTCGAATCCAAGCAATTGCCAACTGTCTATATCGTCAGCTGCGGTGCATACAAAGACTATCACCAATTCATTGTCACCAGGACTTGTCAAACAAGATAACAACAACGTTTCTACAAACTCTACAAAGAATGTAAAAGATGAGCGGACGGCAGCACAAATTTCAGCAGATGCGACCAGACTGTCAACGCCAGAAAAGGAACACACGGTGTGGAAGAAATTATTAGGAGGTAATGCAAATCATAAACAAGCTATAAAGGTTATAAAACAAGATTTTCAATTATTAAATTTTAATCATGTGTCATGTATTTTATTATCATTATCTTTATTACCATTACCATTACCATTGCCATTGCCATTATCTTTACCATTACAATTACCACGAACAATATCATTATTGATGTCGTTACCATTATCATTATCATTAACTGTCACCGTCATCATCATTATCATCAATATCATCAATATCATTATCATTGTTGTTACTGTTTTTCTTTTCTTTTTTCTCATTGGAACACATACATTCACAAACACACAGTTTGTCAGGCAAAAGGAATCGAGATATGCAATATTGAGAAAAAATACACCAATATCAATTGGAGCTCACCAAACTCTGAGGGATTCTTCAAGCAAGTGTACTTTCTTGAAAGTGTTGTTGTACAGACCTTTAGACAAATGACAATGTACCAACGTATCACAGAAGTAGCCTGTCTAATGTAAGTCAATCTTGTGTAATGTATATATTAATATCAGGCACAGGCAATTTTATTTTATAAGAGAATATCATTTGCTGTTTTCATTATGCCTTTGCTTATATGCACATCTATTTTTTTTAGGAAATTGAAAAACTTGCCTCATATGGCACAAATGAAGGCAATTATTTACAACAATAATGGTGACATTGCTGGTCTATCAATGGAAAGGTAAATTACATAATAAGAATTTTGAATTATTAATCAATTCAATTAATTTTTTTTTTAAAAAAAATCGTATGTTTGTATGTATGTATTTGTAGATACCAAACAACCTTAAAACAATACACACACGTTCATTCTCATCATCGACTGTCAGCATACCAAAAATACGAAATTATCCACCAGATGCTGATCTGTATGAAGACAATCCATGAGGCCGGACTTGCGCACCGTGATCTGTCCGAGGTCAATATTATGATCAACACAATTGACGGCCAATTGGAAGACGGCAGCTCAAAGATCTGCATGTACCTCATTGATTTCGGAAAGGCAGTGTTTTGCGAATCGCAGGACGTCAGAGACTGGTTTGTGGATGTACCACGGGCCTCGTGGGAGTACGATGGGGACGTGGTTCCCGAGACCGAAGAAGAACTGGCAACCTGGTGCGAATCTTTACCGTGGGTTAAAGGAAAACCGGATCACGGGTACCGGATGTACAGATCGATCCAGACCCTGCCAAAGACTAGATCCGACAATCAGGTCTTGCCCTGGCTGATCCACCCCCAGGCCGAAGACATGTATTCTATTGGAGTGATGATGTGGAAGGTATTTGCAGAAACCGAACCATGGCGTGGGATTCTGGATACCGACCTGCAGGGACTTCGGTATGTAGCCGAGGACGATTATCGAATCCAGCGTGCGCTTGAGCGTGAAGTCCATGGCGAATTGAGTCGCCAGTTGCTGCTAAAGTGTCTCAAGACTCGGCCGCAGAACCGGGACACGGCATCGGATATCTTGACCTGGATAGAGCAGGACACTGTCAAGGCTGGTTTATTGGCCGAGTGGAAAATGTATTCATCCGATACACGATCCAGTCGCAAGGCCAAGAGTATGTATGGATTTGAAGATATTGAAGATGAAGAGAAACGGCGGAAGCGTAGAAAACCACTATTGACAGGTAGTGGGAATGGAAGTGGAAGTGGTGGAAACGGCGGTGGTGGTGGCGGTGGCGGCGGCGGAAGTGGAGGTCGTGGTCGGGGTCGCCCAAGGACTAAACAAAACTTACCTGAATCAGCAGAAACGGGCGATAGTACCAATCATCGGCAAGCAACAATTGCCTAGAAGAAGATTAGAATTAGTTTCGGTGACAACAAATTAAAGAAGGATAAACCAAGTCAACCTACCAACCAACCTACCAACCTACCAACCTACCAACCTGCTTGCCTGCTTGCCTGCTTGCCTGCCTGCCTGCCTACATACCTACCTAAACGATCAGCAAAAAACCATCAACCATCACACCAACCATCACACCAACCATCACATCAACCATCACATCAACCAGCAACAATCAACAATTAGTATTCAGCAACTACAAAAAAAGAGAGAGAGAGACAAAATGTAAAGAGAAAGAAAAAAACCCCCCAAAAAAACAAAAGAAGCAAACTACATCTTTAACTTTCCTTTCATCATATTCATATTCATCTTCCTACACCTCTTCCACCTTCCTATTCTGTTTTTCTTCATTTTTCTTTCTTTTGCATTATTTTCTATTTCTATTTCTTTCGCTTTCACTTTCACTTATTCTTTATGCTTCATTATAGAGATTATTCTCACTTTCGGTTCATTCAAAAACCGATCAAGAGAAAGAGAACAGCAGCAACTACAGACAACAACAAAGACAACAACAAGTGAAAGTAGAGAATTACTTCTTTCTTTCTTTCTTTTACGCTGAGCGTATTTTGGGTTAATCTTCTTTCTTCCCTTCTTTTACAAGACGTTTGATAATTACCTTTTCTCTCTCTCTATTTGTCTCTTTCTTTCTTTTCTTTTTATCTATCACCCACCCACCCACACACACACACACACACTTCCTCTCTCTCTCTCTCTCTCTATTTCAATATCTTTCATACCTCTTTCTCTTTCTCACAGTGTATATAAAAACAATTAAATCTTCTTGTCATCATCTCATTACTATCGTATCATATAATTACTTTGTATAAGCATGATTTACCTCCCTCCTTATATATTTTTTATTTTATTTTATTTTATTTTTACGCAAAAAAATAATAGTTACATATTTAAATATATATATATATATATATATATAACTCACGCATGCACACACATATAAAAAATATGTAGAGTCTTTTTAATTAATATAAATATATAAGTAATATTCTTTTCTTCTTCTACTTCTTTAAAATCAAGGCAATTCATTCATATTAATAATAATAAAGATATATGTATATAATTAATTAATTGATTAATTGATTAATTGATTGATAAAAAACAACGGAAGAAGAAAAAACAGTCAGACGGGTAGATAGATTTATAGAGAAGAGAGACGCAAATTGTGAACAAATGTATTATACATATAAGCATATATACATATATATGCTTATATGAGTATATGAGTATGTATGTGTATATAAAGAGGGTATTTTTTCTTGTTTTGTGTATTATAATGTATGCATGTATATTGTGTATTTGTATAATACCAATAACAACAATAGTAATAGTAATAGTAATAGTAATAGTAATAGTAATAGTAATAGTAGTAATAGTAGCAGTAGCGGTAAGACAAAAAGAATTTATAAGGATGATAGTAATGATAATAATAGTAAAGAATGATCTAGGAAATGATACAACAACTACCTGATGATGGTGGTGATGAGGTGGGGTATTCATTCTGCATTTCCGACATAGCCTGCTGATGTTGAGGTAGAGAACAACTCTCTTTGGTTTCTACAGAATGTTTGTGTGTACTGGGTGGACTTGGAGGAAGGTGAACCGGTAGCACTGTTGGCTGTTGCTGTTGCTGATGCTGATTCTGTTGCTGTTGCTGTTGCTGTTGCTGTTGCTGTTGCTGTTGTTGATTATGATTATGATTATGATACTGATGATATTCTTGTTGTTGTTCATGATATTGATATTTTTGCTTGTGATTATGAGGGAATTTTGTTGGCTCTGGGTGTTGTGGTTGTTCCAAATGTTCTAGTTCTCGTTCTCGTTCTCGTTCTCGTTTTGGTTCTAGTTCTGGTTGATGTGCTTGCTTGATGTGGGTATTGCTATGAATTGAATCGGTTTCTATCAAGGGGGGTAAATGGGTCTCATTGGACGAACGTCTGGAGTGTGATAGCTGAAGACTTGGTGTAGGCGAGGCGAGACTGAAATATTTTGTCGGAACTCTTTGTGAAGTGATTATCGTGTCTACTGTCTCCCCACTGGTCCGGCCATTGGATTCAAAGGAGTCGTTTGTAGAATGGATACGAGAAATCTTGGCAGGAATGGGTGTATTGATGTCTGAAAATGATGATTTTTGAATTGCTCTATCAAAAGATTCTTGTTCAGAAACCTAAATAAAAATGACATTGTTTGTAGGTTGTATGAATAATGAAACATTTTTTTTAGTTAATACAATTATCAAATTTAACATTATAATTCTATTTTTTTTTCTACCAATATTCACAGACAATGATCTTCCCTTCATCCCCCCCCTATCTCCTTCCTTCCTTCTTCCATATCTTTATGTTTTTCACATCTCGCCCCTTCACAATCTTTTCTATTTTTCAATATACCCCTTCTCTAATCAACCCCTCATGTTCCTTTCTTTACATCATCCCTTTTTAAGATCCAGATATTTATATTATGTTATCTATTATAAAGCAATACTATATATATATGTATATTTCTAGGTGGCCAGTGTTACCTTTTCATAAAGCATTTTATCTGATGCATCTTTCCCTGATGAGTGTTCCAATACTGTCTGCTGTTCTGGCACCTTGCTGCATGTAAAGTGCTATTAATGCAATAAAACAAAATATAATAAAGGAACAAAGAAATAAATAAATAAATAAAGAAAAGAAATATATAATTTTTTTAAAGAAAAATAAAAGTAAGATATTAGAAACAATGACACCAATGATAATACTGACTGACTGAATGACTAACTAACTAATGATTTAGTTTTGCTAATTTAGTTTACATTTCTTCTATATTTTTCTTACATTATTATTATTAGGTAGATCATTCACACCGTTTAAAGCCGGGCGCGTGTTGGTGTGACATACTTCATTATCGTTTGTATCCACCAGACCTTCTTTTTCGATTACTCTTTTGGCATTCTTGCGCGCATTCTGGATTTTGGCCTTTCTTTCCATTGCCTTTCGGACGGCCTCTTGTCCTTTTCTTATTTCTGCCAATTCCTTTTCGTCCATTTCAATCTGGCGTTTCACAACCACAGGAATTTTGGTTGAATTGGAAGTCGAAGGATAAATTGAATCTTTTGTATTGGATTTAGATTTAGA
This sequence comes from Phycomyces blakesleeanus NRRL 1555(-), assembly GCF_001638985.1. NCBI lineage: Eukaryota > Fungi > Mucoromycota > Mucoromycetes > Mucorales > Phycomycetaceae > Phycomyces > Phycomyces blakesleeanus. The sequence goes on from NW_017265144.1 coordinate 1,023,897, forward strand.
TTTAAATTCTGATTCTGATTCTGATTCTGATTTTGACCCTGTTGTCCTTGTTCGCTCTCTTCGTCTTCGTCTTTTATTACCGCCACCGTCAATCCCAATATTGCCACCACTCTTATTTGTGGGTAAATTGCTGCGATCTTTTAGTTGTTCGTCGTTATCTTCATTGGACTCCGTTTCTATGTCTGCAAGCGTTTCTTTTGAGTGTTGGCGGGACAGTGCTAGCTGAAATGCTTGGAATTTACTACTGCCTCCGGAAAGTCTACTTAAACGTTGATTTCCTAATTTAGAGTATCGCAGTCTTCCTTTCAGAACATCATCAATTGGATATTCTACAAGATAGTAATAATAAACACACATTCATATATATATATATTTGATTAGTCTTTTTTTTTTTAACCAAAAACATAATAATAGAGAAAACTAGTTTTTATAAGCAAATTATTGCTTTTAATAATTACCATTGGGTAGCAAGTGTTTTTCGGCTGGTTTCTGACGACGTGTTAGGTCATAAACTTGTACGATCTAATAATGATGGTGAGATCATGTTCAATGACCCTTCTCATTTGTCCCTCTTATTTCCCCACCCCTTCCCCTCATTATCCCCCTCATTCTTCCCCCACGTCTCTACACACACACACATATATATATATATAATTTGAGGCTTACATTATTGTCACAGAACCGAAGCTCAAAAGCTGGCCCGGGTTTTGTCCGAGATGGTGGCATGTAAAATGTCGACAAGTTTTTTTTTATTATTATTATATTTTATAAATGAACAAAATAGAAAAAAAAAGAATTGATAATGAAGTTGGCTTTCTTATTCTTATTCTTTCTTTTGTTCTTCTTTTAAAAAAACGTTTGGTTGGTGCTGTTTATATATATGTGTGTATATATCTTTATATATAATGTAAAATATGTTTGACTTATTTGAGTAAAAGGAAAGGAATGAATAAAGATATGTAAGTAAGTATATATATATATATATATATAAGAAAGAGTAAATAGTAAAGAAAACCAAGAAGAAGAAGAAAAAAAGATAAGAAGAGAAAGAGGAATAAATGAGTCTAATAATCAAACAATTAGATATATATATATAAGTGTACATGTGTATATGTGTATATGTGTATATGTGTATATGTGTATGTGTATGTATATGTATGTATATATGTATTCACTATGCCCATTAAGCTTGCCCTCACTCCTTTGCCACAAATGGCCATTGTACACACGTTTCCATGATTTGGAAATGGAAATCTATCCTAAAATTTCGAAATGACTAAAGGAACTGTCAGATTATCTTCCCGCCAAGTTTTCTCTCTCTCTCTCTTTTTTTGTAGCCTTACAGGTCTTTTATTTTATGTATGTATGTATGTATGTATGTACGTATGTATGTGTTTGTGTTTGTGTATCTGCTTAAAAGAAGAAGAGTATCTGGAGCAAGAAAAAATATATATATTTTTAGTTATTTCTTTATTGTCATGGAAACAAACTGACATATATAAATAAAAGCTAAAAAGGTTAATAAGTTAATAAACCTTTGTCATTTGTTACCATGGTTAATCTTATATATTTTATTTTTGAAGAAAATGCGAAACGGAGATTAAAAACCATAAATATATAAATTACGCTTACTCTTATAGTTAAAAATAATCAAGAAAATATATAAAATAAGAATGGGAAAAAAAAAAAAAGATAATGAAATAAAATAAAATATAAAAAAAAAGAATAAAAGAAAGAAAGAAGAAAAGATAAAAAGGGATCAAGTCAAACCTACATACGTAAATACATATAGCCAAACATCTAGTTAGCTAGCTTAGTTAGATGAACAGACTACAGAACCGAATCCCAAGTATGTTGAGCAACTGAATAAACTTTTGAAGTTGTTCAAAGCCACACGTCCCTAGAGTTCCCATCATTTTTTTTTTTTACTTTATTATTTTGGGCTTGCTTTAAATTTTTATTATATTACGATATAATATAATATAATATAATATAATATCTTTATATATATTTTTTATATATATTTTTTTATTGTTTCTTGTTTCTCTCATAAAATCCAATTTGCACCATGGTCGATCAGCTTAATGTCAACTATGAGTATCTCGAGAATGCCTTGTGCAACACCACTGGAACCACTCCTCTTGCCGAGAGATTCCGTGCCTTGTTCACATTGAAGAACATTGCCGACGATCGCTCGATTGACATTATTGCCAAAGGTAACTAGAGATATTTATATTTATACATATAATCTAATTTCTCTCTTAAATAAATTGTTTAGCTCTTGCTGATGATTCTGCTTTGTTGAAGCATGAATTGGCTTATTGTCTTGGTCAGATTGGTAACCCCCGTGCCAACTCTGTTCTTACAAAGGTCTTGGCTGATCCTATTGAACACGAGATGGTTCGCCATGAGGCAAGTAAAAAAAATAATAATACGAGAAATAATAGTAATAGTAATAATAGTAAATATATCAAATGTCACAAATTCCTTTATGTATCTATATAAAGGAGAATAAGAATGAAACCAAATAAATAAATAAATAAATAAATAATGGATCAATTATATATACATATATACATATATACATACATATATTAATTAATTTATATTTTCTATATATATATATATATATACATATAGGCTGCTGAAGCCATTGGTGCTATTGGATCGATTGAGATGTTGCCTGTTTTGGAAGAGTACTTGAAGGATCCCAACCAGTCTGTGGTTGAGACCTGCGAATTGGCCATTGACAAGATCCGTTACGACAATGATCCCAAGAACAAGGCCGAGAGAGAGGCCAACAAGAGCTGCTACAATTCTGTTGATCCTGCCCCACCAAGCACCTCGACCAAATCGATCGAAGAACTCCGTTCTCAGTTGAACAACACCGATCTGTCTCTCTTTGAACGTTACAGAGCCATGTTTGCTCTGCGTGAGATTGGAACTCCCGAAGCTGTTCTTGCTCTTGCAACTGGATTAAAGGACAAGAGTGCCCTCTTTCGTCACGAAGGTAAATTAGATATACAAATAATTTGCTATTATTATTATTATTATTATTGGTACTAAATTTATATATTTTTGTGTGTATGTGTATGTGTATGTAGTGGCTTACATCTTTGGCCAAATGCAGCATCCTGCCTCAGTCCCTGCTTTGACAGAAACCCTGAGGGATAGTAAGGAAGCACACATGGTCCGCCATGAAGCTGCCGAGGCTTTGGGTTCAATTGCCACTCCTCAGGTTCTTGAGATCCTCGAGTCTTTTAGACAAGACAATGAGCAGGTTGTTCGTGAAAGTTGTGTGGTTGCTCTTGATATGTACGAGTACGAAACAAGGTGAGCTATTAAATATATAAAAAGAAGGCTATTTCTCTAATAGGTATAATATTAATTCCCTTCTTTTTTCTTCTTTCTAGTGGTGCATTCCAATATGCTGATGGCCTTGAGAAGCAAGGAGAGGCTCAAAACATGCACTCCCTCAAATTGGCTTAAGAATATATATGTATATATATATACATATATACATATATAACAAATATAACACTTGCTCACTCATTCACACATATTTTATATATGTGTGTTCGTGTGTTTCTGTTATATATATGATATATATGATATATAACTCTATCGGTAATCTCAAGAAATTATTGTCATTGTTTTAGAATGTGTACATAAACCCCCTTCCCTCCCAAACCCCCACCTCTTTTTCCTTTCTATTCATTAATCCATTATATATATATATATATTTCTTTTTTTTTGATTAATTTTGTTAGTGTATCTTATGTGTGCTATAAACTTTTACACATATAAAAAAAAACACTCATTTAATTTACTCTCTCACTTACTCATTCACCTCACCTTTATTCACCTTATCTATCTACCTCCCCACCACCAAAAAAAAAAGTCATACTTATTCTCGTTATTTTCTTTTTCTTACTTACATTTTCTTTTCTTTTTTTTTCTTTTTCAGAATTTGAAATATAATATATACAATTTGAAACAATCAAAACAATATATATATATATGTGTGTGTGTGTGAGTGTGTTCATTAAGCTCTTAACTACCATTTTAAAATAATCATTGTATTATATTATATTGAATTATATATATATATATATATAAATCAAATTAAGGTTTTCTTTGGTAATTGTGGGTAAAGATGGGTAAAGATGTTGTAAAATACACCAAAGAAATTCATATGAAAAAAAAATTATTTATTTAAATTGTACCTGTGTGTGAAAGAGACTGACTGATTCCCTGAACAGCCATTCTTTATATATATGTATTTTTGCATGTGAGTTACAAACGAATAAATTCTTCTATATATTTTCCAGGTTTAAACATTATTGGTCGTACGAACCGTTTTTGTACTCTATTTTATATATATATATATATATTTATATTTATATATATATTTTATTTAAAGATGTCTATTGTGATTTGTACACTTCTTTTTCCTATTTAATTATTATATATTTATATATATTTTAATATTAATTAATAAAATATTTATATTAATATTTATATATAGATAGATAGATATCGATATTATATATATATATATATTATTTATTTTTTTTAAAAAAAGGCTCAATAATAGTAATAAGATCAAAGTATATTCTCAATAGAAAGTCTATTACTTTCTTCTTCTTCTTCTTCTTTTACTTTTACTTACTCTCCTTTTTTTTCACTTCTTCTTATTCCTCGTACATACTTTCTCATATCTTAACTCACCAGCACTTTCAAACCACCTAAAAAAAAGCAAAACAAAGACGAAGAAGAAAATAATAATAATAAAGAGACAAGAAATAAGGAATAATTAATACCATGGCTTATTCTCGATACCCTCCATCTCAATCGCAACCTTACGATGACTGGGGACAAAACAGCGAAACAAACTCAACCTCATCTCGGTCAATGACCAATTCTCGATCTCATTCATTGGCATCATCAGCAAGCAGAGCAACTAGTACATCAGGATATGATACTACTGCACGCACTTATTATGTTGAGTTGAAGAAACACCTCCAGTCATTCTTACAAAAAGGTATATATATATATATATATAAATCATTATCGTATTGTATTATGTTGTATTATGATTTTTATAATATATTAAATATATGTATAATTATATAATTATTTTAGAGGCTATGGAAGGCCCAAGTCCACAAAGAGTATCTGCACGCCACAAACTTTCCAAATTAAACAACTCACAATTTCATGAATTGGCCATGGATGTATACGATGAATTGGTTAGGCGTAATATTGGTGATAAACTATGTAAGCCAATAAAAATAAAAATAAAAATAAAAAATAAGATTTAAGATTTAAGATTCAAGTAAGAAATAAGCATTTGATAATTCTTCATTAACTTATTGTTTTATATATATATGTGTGTATTTCTCGTAAATTAATTGTAACCATGACAACAATGATAACCAAAAAAAAAAAAAAAAAAATACCGTTTATTTTTCTTTGTGCGTGTGTGCGTGTGTGTGCATTTTATTTTTATTTATTTTTTAAAATAATAATAATAATAATAATCTTAAAAAGTACCTTTTCTGGCTGTCCGACCCGATTTTCACCCAAAGCGTAATCAGGCACGACAGAAACTAGCCACTTTACCAATGTTACGCTTCACAGACCTGGCTAGTGATGTTTATTATGAGCTCACAAGAAGATATCCACAAGTAACAGATCAAGAAGTAAAGATATTCTCAATGATTCTTGTTCTTATTTTTTTTTCTTAGCATAGAATTTCAAATGAATTATCTTTCTAAAATCAAAACTAACAAATTTGTTCTTCTTATTGTACAAATTTTTTGATTTATTTATTTTTCTATATACAAAAAAAAAGGATTCTCATCGTCCACCAATGCCTCCAATGCCTCTTCTCACAAAACAACTTTCAAACAGCACTAATCCACAACCACCAAGCCAGGCAACTCAAATCGTACCCGTAAAAGGAATGATCAATGTCGAAAGAGGACACTACACTGATGATGACGACGACGACGACGATGATGATGATAACGAACCACACTCGCCTTATTCTCCAAAGAGTCCGGTTGGGCACCATCAAGAACCCGATTGGCCAAAAGGTCAAGGTCAGGCACAGGGATTATTATCTGGAGGGTTAGGGCCAAAACCTATTGCAAATATAATCCACAAGGATAAAAACGATCAGGACGAATCCCTTGATATGCTGATGAACGATCTCGGTAACATGGTTCGCAATTCTCCCTCTACACCCCAATCGGCATTCAATGAATCTCGATCTCTGAACACAAAACTCAGGCAAGAATATGAAGACCAGATAGCCAATTTAACTAGGCGAATTCGACAACTTGAAAACGAGAAAGAGGCAAGTAATACAATACAATACAATACAATAAAATATATTTATTTATTTATAATATAAAACAGTCGATAGAATCAAGTTCAAATCTGGCTACTGAAAAGGAATTGGAACAGCTCAAAAAAGTAAGTAATAACCTTTTTTGGAGTAGTTGTGGTGGACATGAATACATATATATATATATATATATATATATATATATATATATCTTTACAGAACAGCAACAATATAAAAAAGAGTTAAAAGTAAACTAACTATCGAAACACACCCATATATATATTTAGGCAGACAAAGAAAATAGTATTAGAATAGAAGCACTTCAGGAAGAACTTGAAAAGTGGCAGGACCGCTATCAACATCTTGAAGATGCTCGTCTAGAACAACAACAGGTAATTTATTAATTAGGGTATAGTGGGTTTTAATAAACTAACTTTGCTTCGAATATATATATATATTGTTGATTTGATTGTAGGTTATCAACAGAATCAAGCAAGAAACCTTGCCACTTCTTGATGAATTGCATCGATTATCAGAAAGCAATGCGACCCTACAGATTGATAAAGAACAAGCTGATACACGTGTACAAGAGTATGCTGAAGAGGTAAGAAATTAAAGATGATTTTATCTTTATCTTATTTTTATGTTTCATTTCTTTTTTTATATATAAAATATATACACATAAAAGTTGAAACAACTTGAAACAAAGTATCAAAATGCTCGTTTAGAGTTGCGGTCTTACAAAGGTAATTTTATTTTACTTTATTTTATTTTATTTATATATCGTAAATTGGAATACATGAAAGATTCTATATGATAAAAAGGGAAAGGAGCGGAAAAGAGATAGAGGGGAAGATCTTGTGTGCGTGTGTTTTTATAGGATATACGGATGGGAATACGGATTTGGGTTCAAGAAATCGAAATGAAACTAACGATATAAAGATATATAACAAATCAAATCAAATCAAATCAAATCAAAACTAAACTAAAAACTAATTTATTTATTTATTTAAATGATAATTAAATTATATATATATTTTTTCATTGTAATTTTATGATATCATCATTTATTTTAGCTTCTTCACTTTATACTACCGAACTTTACCAGCAAGATCTTTCAAAGAGCGAGTTCTTGAAGCCAACCAAAGATGGCATTATCTTGGTGGACAATATTATGGATTATCAAGATTGCATTCATAAATTATTACAAGTTGCAAGGTAAGAAACAAAGAAAGAGATAGAAATACGAGCATAAAGGCTAGTAAAATATTCACCAGCAGCAACAGTAACAGCAACAGTAATAATCATAATAATTATGCATTTGATAGATCAAGCCACCCTTCTGGAATTCTTTCAGTAATGTCACGTTTGGTAAAGATATGCAGAGCAGTGACAAGTGACATCGAATCTGCAGAAGCATCTGGTCAACTTCAATCGGCATCGTTATCGTTATCGTCAGACAAGCAGGCTAAGCTAGGTCAGCTTAAGGTTGGATTTTCGGTTGCCCTGTCAGACCTACTGGCGGCTTCAAGAAATCATGTTAATGGAAAAGGGATCAGTCCCGTCAGTCTTGTGGATGTGGCTGCAGGTCAGGTCACAGTCGTGGTTGTTGAACTAGTCAAATTTCTTGGCATGTCATCCCAACTACGACCACAACAACAACAACAACAACAACAACAACCAAGTCAGCAACAGCAACCAAATCAACAGCAGCAACATCAGCAACAACAAATATTTTCATCTTCATCATCATCTGCATTATTATCTTCTACGTCCCTGACTTCCTTGCCAGCATCAACCACCTCTTTAGGCTCTTCTGCACCACCCACGCGGGCCGAGCCTTCACCTACCAAAGGATATTTTAGCCGTCAACAGCAACAACAAGACTATTCTAGTCGTGTAGCCACAGCAACAAAATCAGCGCCAACCTCAAACTCAACATCAACATCAACATCAACATCAACATCAACCGCAAGAACAGCACAATCCCCACGTATTGAGCATAATAATTATGCGCCTCAGCCAAACCAAGGTTACATTTCTCAAATCCAGAATCAAAGCCAAGGCCAAAGCCAAAATCACAACTATCACACAAACCAAGCCTATAATGAGGTCTCGACAAACTATTCACCATTATCCTCACCAAATCCATCAAGAGGTGAACGATCACTTTCACCACAAGAACTTGCCGTAAGTTTACAATTAAACTTAAAACTAAAACTAAAGATACTAATACCAGTACCAATACCAATATTAATTAATTTTTTTTTTAGAGTTATTTGAAAACAGAGACTGAGCATATTGTAGAGGCCATCCAAGGTTTGTTGAGTGCACTGCGTTTACCTCCTCACCAGAGCGGTCAAGTGAAATCGATTATTTCTTCGATTGTGGATATCGTTACTCTTGTGGTCGTGCGTTCTCAGAGCACGATTGAGTCGGCTCAGGGCAGACCCTATCGTCACCGCGGAGAACATGTTTTGGCAAACCTGACCGAGTGCAACGAAACCCTTGTGCGTATCAGAGACCGGTTCTTTGGCCAGGCCAACCAAAATCATATGTCTACCTCGTCTTCATCATCTTCACCTCCTCCCCCTACTGCTACTGCGGCTGCCAAGCGTGACCTGGCCAAGGAAGCATATGAGATTGCAAAATATACTAAAGAACTTATCAGTATTTTTGAACAAGACGATTAAAAAAAAAAAAGAATAATAATAATCATAATCATAATAAAATTATCTATTTATTTTTGCTTTGCTTTCATTTAATTTCATTTCATTTGTTCATTCATTATTATATAGACTATAGACTATAGATTTATATATATATATATTAAGAAATAAAAGAAGTATAAATAAGTTATTATTTTCATTTAGTAGGTTTGCTTATTATAATGACAAATAACAAATAAAATGTAAGACGTGTTTGGTGTTTTATGGGTGTAAATATTCTTTCAAAATACAGTAATAACATTATTGTACAAGGGATTATTTTTCTCTCTATTTTCTCTCTCGCTTATCGACTTTGAGTAAAGACATATAAAGAAGAAAAAGAAAATAAAGAGATAAAGAGATAGTTAAAGTAAAGTAAAGTAAAGTAAAGTAGGTAAGTTAGTTAAAGGGTTTGACCATAATTATTGGTCTAAAATGTAAAAAAAAAAAAAGGAAAAATTATAGTGTAATAATAAAGAAGACAAAAATAATAATAATAGTAGTAGTAGTAATAAAGAATAAAAAGAAATATTGAAAAAGATATAAGTGGTTTAAAAGAATAAGTAGAAGAAGTAGTAGTAGAAGTAGTAGAAGTAGTAGAAGAGGTAGAAGAGATAAAATAAAGAGTTATGTGTGTGTGTGTGTTTTTGATGTATTTGAAAAGGGTTCCATATTCTTTCTGAACCTTCTTCGAATTCTTCAGATTCTCCTGTTCTTTCTTCTTTTTCGGATTCTTTTGTTTAAACAAAGAAGAGAAACAAAAAAAAAGGACTTCTTGTCTTTTCCTTTTTTGATTTTTGTCGTAGTTCTTTAGAGAGTAATGACATTAGGATCTCCATTCTACAAAAAAAAAAGGCGAAAATTAATAAATGTGTAAAGCAATCAGAAGAAAAAGAAAGCCAAAAAAAAAAGACTTACAAAAGGATGTCGCCATCCGCACTGGAAATCATTCTTTTTGTATGTCCGGTCATGACTAGTAGAGGTATTGTAGCCAATATGGTACATCAAGAGCGTTTTGCTTGTAACAAGCGACTGGCTGCACTCTTGGCATTCGGGCAGTTCACCCAAAAGGCACTTTTGGATGATGATATCTGGTGGCATGGTGTCGTATTGTAAAAGAAGCCTTGAAACAAGCTTGGCTATCTTTGGCTTAAGAAACAATCCACTATAGACACACACATATAAATATAAATATAAATATAAATATATATATATATATATATATATATGATTTTTTGTTTTGGTAATACAAACACAAACACAAAATAGAAATAGAAATGTAGGTGAGATTTGGGTTGCACAAACATCAAAATAAATAAATAAAATAAAACATCTTGTTTATGTTTACATTTTGTAATGAATAAATAAATGATCTTGATCATTTTATATTCATTTCTCTCTATCGACAACTTCTTTAAGTTTCTATATTTATATGATATTTACCTTCCACCTGTGCCAACAAAAATTCCACAGTGGTTTGGCACTTGCTGGTTTGCCTTGTAGATTACGTTTTCGATCTCACGCCATTCATGTGCACCACAGACCGGGAAATCGTCTTCCATTAGCGCAATGTAAGTAGTCTGCATATTGTCGGTGACCAGATCAAGTGCCTTTGAGACGTGCAGGCGCTGGTTGAGTTGATCTCCTTCCTCCCGAATCCACCGGATGTACTGCTGTCCCTTGAGATCATTTGCAAACCGTTCTCGGGCGGCGTCGAACTGAGAATGATTGGTAAAATGGGTGTACACCACTGTCTGGATTCGGCTGTAAAGTGAGTTTGGGGCAGGGTTCACAGGCCAGTTGGCAAGATAGGATTCCAGGGTACGGGTGAGATAAGGTGGGTTGGAGCGTCGGGGAGCAGTCATGAATACAAAGGTAAACATATATCGATCATTTGACATTCCGTTCATCGTCGCTGGTTCGACAAGGTACTCTCGGGTATGGTAAGAGTTACAGATCAAGAGAACCGACAGTGTCACGCCAACCACGAATGCTGCCTTTTTCATGGTAAACCACAAAATCCTCCATAGAGGGGTCCGTCGGTACCGTTCCTGAACAATAAACTCGTTCATGTCTTTTGTTTCTTCTCCTTCTTGTTCTGGTTCTTGTTCTCCTCCTCCTCCTTCTTGTTGTTGTTGTTGCATTTGGATTTGGATTTGGTGTATCTGCTGCTGTCGGTAATAATGGTGATCGTACCACTTTTCTCGTGCAAGCCAGGACTGGATCAGGACCGTGGTCATATAACCTGTCAATAGTCCGGTCAAAGACCACCAGAGGATGTTCTTGACCGTGTAGTTGACCAGACACATCAGAAATTGAAGTACGACCTTGTGGACGGTCAGCTTGTTGTGAGAGTCTTCATCTCCGTAAATAAGGATGTACTTGTCCTCTATATTTAATGACTGTACGACCAATAAAGCAAACAGAAACGGCGCCAAACCTATTAGAAATCAAATAAAAAGTAAATTTGTTATTTATTGGTTTACAAGCGTGTTCTCAACAAATTAAACAAGAAATAGGACACGGTCTCTCTTATTTATTTCATTCGATTCTTAATTCACACCCCCACCTTATTTCCCTCACTTTATTTTTTATTATTATTAGTATCCTTCACACACACACACACCCCCTTCACCCCCCCCCTCTCTCTCTCTCTCTCTTTATGTATATAATTTTTGTTTGTCTTTTTGTTTGTGTCTGTGTGTCTATCTACCTTAAATGCACAGACACACACACAGACCCTACACTATACCATAATACGCTATAATATACTATAATATACTATAATATGTCTAATGGACTTGTAATTATTATATATATAATTATAATTATAATTTTTTTTTAAAATGTGTAAAAATAAAATAAAATAAATATATTTTTTTTAATAAATATATATAATTACATACCTTGACTACACTCGTGGGCGGAATCACTAAAGAATAATAACGGAACGGCCCAGCCTGTAGATTTGGTGAACAGATAACCAATGACTTGACGCGTTGTGCAGACCGTAAATACCACGCCCAATAAGACTTTAATGAACCGGCGCGTGTTGCCCAACATGTGTGCCAACGACTCCTCGAACAAACCGAGAATCAGGACGTTCCAGCCAAACAAAAGGACGGTCGGCAAAGAAAACTGAAAGAGAAATGGAGACAAGAAGAGGTTGGCGATCTCGAGTCGGTGGATGACATACGAAGGGGCTGAGCATTTGAGTTCAATAAGGTCAAAGAAGTTCAGGGCCGACAAAAAGACAGAGATGACGATGATATAGCGAGTGATGACCGGTAGAGGCCATAGACAGAGAAGTTTTTGTGATTTAGACTTTTTACCATTCAACATGTGTTGGTATGATTGTGGTTGTGGTTGTGGTTGGGATTGGGATGCGTTTGTCAATTGTCTCGGTCGATGGTGGCGAATTCTGTATTTCGAGTTCTTCCGTGCGTGGGTTCGTACAGGGGAAGGTACGGACATTGAGATTGGAGATGAAGGGATTGTGAGTACAAAGCTCCGGGTGCGAGTAGGAACCGAAATCGACAAGGGGAAGGTTGAAGGGAAATGCGAATTGGAATTGGAAATCGAGTTCAAAGAGGAGGTAGAGGTAGAGATCGCAGTTGCGGTTGACGATGATAATGATGATGATGATGATGATGTTGTTGTTGTTGTTGTTGAAGCTAATGTCGACGATGCTGATTTTCGACTCGGTATTAAGTATTTTTCGTTGTTATAATTTTGGTTGTAATTACTCGTTAAAAAAGAGTTTTCTTCTTCGAGCGAAAGTAGGTCTGATCGGTTTATCGCTGAATCCGTAAACATTGCCGACATTGTCTTTGTCAACCTTGAGGTATTATTATTTTTGTTGTTGTTACTATAATTTTTATGATTATGATTACTATTGACATCAACAGTAACATCGTTATTATTATTTTTTGTGTTATTGTTGTTATTGTTGTTGTTGTTCGTCGTCGTCGTCGATGCATTCGTCGCCGTCGTGGTCGCAGTTGGCTCTGTAATTGTGGAGGTTGGCATCGTTGACGATGATGTTGATGACGGTTGGTTCGTTGATCCTGACACTTCCTGGACTATTTGAAAGGAACCGAACATTTTGAAGAGAGATTCCCGCATGGGTCGTTCCAACCAATACAGCAACAGCAACAAAAGGTAGTAGAGAAAGGGAAGAGGTGTTGAGAAGTTATCGAATAAACAAGGGATCGAGAGTTTATGATTTTATGCTTTTTATGCTGCTTTCTTTCTTTCTTTCTTCTTTTTTTTTTTTTCACCAAAAAAAAAGGAATGAAGTTAATATATAAAATATATATATAAAATAAAAAAGAAATAAAGAAAGAAAGAGATAGAGAGAGAGAGAGAAAGGAAGGAAGGAAGGAAGGAAGGAAAGAAGGAAAGTAGGAAGGAAAGAAAGAGGGAATTATAAATATATGTATATAATATATATATAATTTATATTAGAATATAAATAATATAATATATAAATCAGGAATACAAAAAAGGGAACAAATATATATATATATATATATATATTATATATATTATATATATCTATATTTTCAAGTAACTAAAGCAGAAGAAGAAGAGGAAAAAGAAAAATAGGGGAAATATATGTATATAAATGTATAATGTATGTACAAATGTATGTATCTATGTACTGTTTGGTAAGAAATGTATATATATTATATAAATAAAAATTAAAAAGAATAGCAGAAGAACCAAAGCTTTGAAATCAATATTGGAAATAATAATCTTTTTATTCATAGTTTTTTTTTTTTATTTTTTTATTATTTTTTGAAGCGCAATACAAAAAGTATATATGTATATAAAAGATATTTATACAATACGGAATAAATATTTTATCTACATTACACACGATACTAGTTTTGTACTTAATCTAGTTTGTTAAACTCGGCTTTTCCCTTTCGTGTCACACCTATTTTAAAATAAGAAATATACTTATAAAAGTATATACTGAGAGAGTATCGTACAGATACAGACATATATATATAAAAAGATGGAAAGGCTGACTGAATGACTGAATGACTGAATGACTAACCAGCTAACCAACTGGCTAGCTTCCGATAATTTATTTTTATTCAAAAATAATATTCAGTAGTCTTTAATTGCCATTTTTGGCTTATATCTGTGTTCATGTTCCTTTGTTGGTGATGTGCTGGGATTTCTTATCTTAATACGTTATTACTATTAGTGTTTATGTTAAATAACATATATATAATGTCAAAGATATCTTCTTTTGTTCTTCTTGTTTTTTTCTTTTTTATTTAAAGAAGTATATATCTTTATTTATTTATAAAAATGAAAGCTTCTTTAAAGCCTCTCTTTCTTCTTCTTTACTTTATTTCATGCCTTTTCATTTATATGCCTCCTTTTCTTATTATTTATATATATATAAAGGGGATCGACCTATCGTTTTGCGTTTTGTCGATATTTAATACCCGACACCTTTTTTCTTCTTCCTCTTCTTCCTCTTCTTCTTCCTTTTTTTGGTATTTGTATTTATTTTTATATGTATTTAAAAAGAAGGGAAAGTGGCTTCCCTTGGATCTACGATGCCCAAACAAGGAAAGAGGGTGGCGTTTTAGCAAGATTTGCTGAATAAGAAATAGATAAAAATAAAAATAAAAATAAAAAGGCTATGCAAGCAACAGTAACAATAGAAACGGATTGCAGCTTGCATACATAACGTATGTATACGGTGTACATAATGTATAAAGTATCCCAAATATATATATCATAAAAAAACACACAATATAAATATGATAATAATTATCTAAAATCTCTTTCTCTCTCTCTCCTTCCTCCCCTTCCCTTTTCTTCCCCTTTCTTTCTGACTATTCTTTGTAACATTTATAAGATTCTGTACCTGACTACAGAAATTCAGGCAAATTTCATGTCACTGACATAATAACAAAACACACATCTATAATATGTCCATGTGTGTATGTTTGGTATCCTATTTGGCCTGTGTACCTCATTCAGCGTCATCTACACATCATTACCGATCTTTGTTGTACTACATAAACCAAGCCTATTTTCTTACGGCTTTGTATATTCCTATTTTAATTGCTATTGCTATTGCTATTGTTATTGTGTGGGTTGTCTATATAATAATATAACTATGAATATAAAAAGGCTATCATAACATTCTCTTTGAGATAGCCCGAAAATAACAATAATATTGACAGCATAATCATAAATATTTATTTATTTAAAAGAGTGGCTCAAGATGGAATTTGATTGTGGCTTAAATTTCCAGCCAATTTTATCTTCCTTTGGCTTATTCGTTTTTATTTTATTTGTGATTTAATGTACGCCTTGTATTCACCCAAGGGCTGATTGTCTGTTCACCCCAGGCATCAATCAATAGAACAATAATAAGACATCATTCCTTTTTTAGTTTCTTTGTTTATCTTCGCCTACAAATGACGACAGTAACTTCTTTATCCTATTGACATACATACATATATATAATCCAAGCTGTATGTCATAACTTACATCATTATTGAATGAGTTCCCGCTGTACAC
This sequence comes from Phycomyces blakesleeanus NRRL 1555(-), assembly GCF_001638985.1. Classification (NCBI taxonomy): domain Eukaryota; kingdom Fungi; phylum Mucoromycota; class Mucoromycetes; order Mucorales; family Phycomycetaceae; genus Phycomyces; species Phycomyces blakesleeanus. Next base: position 1,039,515 of record NW_017265144.1, read on the forward strand.
TAGGACTCAATATATATATATATATATATATATATATCTTCAACAATCGCTCTCTACACTACACTATACTTGGCTGTATTGTACTGCACTGTACTGCACTGCACTGTACTACACAATGCTGCATTACATCTGCATATATCCGTATGTTCTGGTATGTGCAAGTAGATCTTTGTACCCCAGTTGCTCCTCACCATATTGTTCCGGCTGCACTCTTTAGCGCCAGCCACATTCATATCCTCTATCTCTTGTCCAACCAGTCCGTCAAATGGCCGGATCAATTGATCGATTTTTTTTTGATTTTTATTATTATTATTAGTATTCTACTGTTTTTAGCCCACTTGATAGCCAAGACTTATTTTTCCCAATTTTAGCAGCAACCTTGTTGCCTGTTTTCATATCCACTTATAGCCACAGCCACACAGCTGCCCTGAGCGATTAAACAATCCTCAACTGTCCAAGCCTTTATCTTTCTTTCTCTTTCTTTACGCCCTTGAATTTATTCATCTGGTAACGCGAATAATAAAAAGAAAAAATCAAACTACTGCGAAAGTCTGTCAGGTGATTTGTCTATATATATATATATTAGTATTTTGTGAGATGTCATTGTGTCTGCCGCCAAGTCTATCGTGCTTCTAGACTATTAGTGTTTCATGAACCGATTTTTTCTCTTTTTGTCCATAGCTTTTGTGTGCGTATGTGCGCGTGGATAATAGGATGTTCCTGGTTAGTCACATTAGATGAGGTACTAGGTTAGATTCTTTGTACGAACCTATCAAAATAAAAATAAAAAATTGTTATATAAATAAATAAATACATATATATATATATTATTTGATGACTTTCACTCGTCTTTTTTTTTTAATTGATCCTATTTCCAGTCCATCAGTTCTATTGAGTACCACTCCAGCTCATCATTATCAAATATACTTAACCTCAAATATTATCTAACTTTCTCCACAAAAACCGAATATTATACCCACACACACACCTGTATATATATTATACTCGTGCACGGGTTGAAATGACAGTAAACCTTTCAACCTCTGTGCGTACTCTTTCAAATAAACCTTATCTATTAATTATATTACCCTTGTTTGATGACATCGATACTACTACTACTATTGTTATTCTTGTTGTGTTGTGTTTTAGTCCTAATCATTTAAAACACTTTAAACCATTAGCTTATGATTTTGACATATTATCTTCAGCAAAACTATGAAATGATACCCTACAGCAACAAAAATTCATGTCAAATGAACTCATTCACTCACTCATTCAATATATCATTCACTCTTTCATTCATATTCATATGCACAGAGTACCAAATAAGGAAAAGAAGAAGAATAAGAAGAATAGGAAGGGTCTACTCATACAATTTCATCTAGGGATTTTTTTTTTAAAAAAAAAAAGAAATGATTTGGATAACGTTTGTGAAGCCCTGACCGGGGAGAGGGCTTTGTTATTCTGCTTTTTTTTTTTAATTACGAAATGCCCAATTTTCTTTCTGTACATCTAACCACACACACAAACACAGTACACACGTATATTTACGCTTGGACTATATATTTCTTATAAGAGAAAAAGAAAATTAAATAAATAAGGGCCTTCTCAAACACTCGCCAAGGTCCTAAAAGTTGGCGTTGAAATCCAAATAAGTATTAGCGAAAGTTTCCTAATTTAGTCAATTTTGTTGGCGAAGGTTACTAATTTAGATAACTTTCGCCAATCCATATATAGAAATCACCGCCAAAATTTAAGACCTTGGTGGGTGCTTGAGAAGCCCCTAAACTAATATATATATATATAAAAGAGAGAGAGAGAGGGTGTGGGACGTTGTGAGATGGTGGAGATAAGTTGGTTTTGGTGGCTGCCACTCTTCCAAGGGATTAAAGGTACGACATTAGGGGATCTAAATAGGGAAGGGATCGAAAAAAAAAGGGGGTTCGGATATTTAAGTATCCTTGAAGATGTCTAAATACCGACATATATTGGAAAAAAAAAACCTTTAAAATCTCAACTGAAAGCAGTCACTTAAGAAGATGCTTATGTAGCAAGTGTGGCTGATATTTTAAAAAGAAAGGTTCAATGTGCTGGAATAGAAAATATTTAAACTAAGCAACATAAGTTTAAAAAGTATAAAATGGTATGAATTGGAAAAAAAAACCTTTAAAATCTCAAAACTGAAAGCAGACACTTAAGAAGATGCTTATGTAGCAAGTGTGGCTGATATTTTAAAAAGAAAGGTTCAATGTGCTGGAATAGAAAATATTTAAACTAAGCAACATAAGTTTAAAAAGTATAAAATGATATAGTGGGTATATATAAATATATATATATATATATTCATACATACTACAAGTCCAATAGCTCTTCTTTACCTCTATCATTTACCTTAAGCCTAATACTTCTTTAGCACCAATATTAATTTTGAATGTTTCGAAGTCGGGCCTTTTCAACCTTTTAAATCTCCATACTCAATGCTAATGTCAATTCTAATTCTAATGCTAATGTCAATGCTTCGTCAATTGGAGCCTTTTTAATATTTAAAAGATAGAATTGACCTGGAGATTCGAGTAATATCAATTATTACAGCTATCGTGCTATCAGATTCTTTCTTTGTTTCTTCAGTTCTTTCTAGTCTTGGTAGCAATATTATTATCAGTATTAGTTGGAGGGCGACCATGATCTCGGTGACAAGTAGAGCGTCTTGTTATTTTATTTGTTGGTTTGAGTATTTAAGAATTGGAAACTTGATATAATGATAATGATAATCAAAATAATATTCCTTTGCTTCTTATATATATAAAAAAATGATCCAACTTTTGCTTGTGCTTTATTTGTTTGCTTGTAGTGACATGTTATAGCATCTGAGTATAAAACCATGTCAAATACCTTTACAGTCTACAATGTGTATATAGCTTATAGTAGTGTAAGCTAGATCCATTTATCTACTTGCCTACCTATTTACTTATTTATTTATTTAATTAAGTATTTAATTAATTAATTAATCAATTGTTAATAATAATAATAATAATAATAATAATTACGTGGCTTATATAAAGAAGTTGTGAGGATAAAGTCAAGTAAACTAAAAAGAAAAAAGAAACGCACACACATACACAAATTAAAAGGCAGGAATAATCTTTATATTTGTATTTGTATCTGTATTTGTATTTGTATTTGTTTTGCTTAGATTTGTTTGTAAAATTTGATTCATAAGTTGGACGCGTCTAGTCTAGGCCATTAAAATCTTCCAACACATACGTACATTCGTGCATATATACATACACAAGAATGGTGTTACTTAATATTTACTTTTTACCAAAAATAAAGGTGTTTTCGTTTTAGACTTGTGAGCTAATGAGATTTAAATGTATATATTATGTAATAAAATAGAATGTCCAACTTTGCTAGTTGTTTACAAGAAATCATAAAGCAAAATGATCAGCAAAACGAAAAAAAAAAGAAAAATTCAACCAATAATAATGATACAAAGACTTGTAGACTAGACGGAGGAAATGGTTTATTTGTATAGTTATTTTTATGTTTATGCTTTTTACTTTTTGCATATGCTACTCACATATCCACCTTTCGGTCTTACGTTGAACAGAATCGAATGGTCTGGTCACGGGTGGAGGAGGAATAAGAAATAAGGGGTGGGGTGTTACTGAGTAGAGTAAGAACAAGAAGGTTTATGTGTTTGTGTGTTTGTTTCTGAAAGGAATTCAATAACCAGACCGGATTTGCTCATCATAGTCACCATTATTATCATATTTTAATTATATAATACAAAACTTTGTCTTCAATTCCAACAAGGTCTCGAACCTTTTGTACTTACTGATAGCTATCTATCTATCTATTTATCTATCTATCGATCTATCTATCTTGTTTACCTTGTCTATTTATATTCTAACTTCTTGGTCACACATTTCTTCAAACACACTAGACACACGCTTTGGCCTGCTTTTATCCCCCAAATTGTATCTTTTTTTTTCTTTCTTTTTTGGCTGTTGTTGTCGTGTCCCAATCATTCTACATCTTCCATGTCCTCCGCTCTACCATTTCTGTTTTTTTTTTAAATAAATATTTCAATTGTCAGTATTCTTTACTTTCTTGCTCTCTTTCACATTTTCACATGTACATATAACTTTCTTATTCTTATACTCAACGTATAAAAATAATTAATAAAAAAAAATAAAGGAGATTTCAATATTTAAATATTTTAATATTTTATATATATTTTTTTTGATCAATTCATTTTGATTCAATTTTACTCTTTCTTTTTTATACCTTAATATATATATATATATACACACACACATAATATATATACATATATAAATATAAATATATAAATACTTACGGACAGAAAGACATACAAATTACATACACAAACCAAACCAAACCAAACAAAAAAAAAACAAAAAAAAAACAAAAAACGAAAAAACAAAACTACTAAATGGCATCTCCTGCCACCCTATCTCACGACACTGGTCACCCCCAGTCTCATGGCAAAGGATGCACCTCTGCCAGCTGCTGTTCGCCTTCAAAGCTGTGGCGCACACTGCAGACCATCATCAGCACAAACGACAAGCAAGAACTCACCCGCCTCTTCCAAGACATCGAAAAGCTTCCTCATGTCCTGCGCGTCTTGTTGACCTCTCGGCTGACCAACGACCCGTCCCAGTATCCGGCCTCACACAAGCACCGTGTCATCCAGCTCGATCCTCTGGTCCGTACGGAAGCCACCCGCAAATTCGGCAAATCTGTTACAGATCTCAATGCAGTCCAGCTCTGTCTGTTTCACAAAAACGAAAGCATAGCCATCCAGATCCTGACCTTTGTCCGTCAAAAGGCCACCCTTGCCGAACAGCGATCCTTTGTTCATCATGTCTGGGGTAACCGCAACACCAGTCTCCATCTGGCATCCTTTTTAGCCATGCCGCGTCTGGTCAAGCTTTTGTTGGACATGGGTGCAGATCCCACTGTTCCAAATGCCCGTAAGCTGGTGCCTGCAGACGTCTGTAATAATCAAGAGTGTCTTGGTTTTCTCCAAAAGGCAAGCGCATCCCAGTCTCTCTCACCAAAATCACAAAAGTCAATAACCACACCAACCACGCCAACAGCACCAAAAGTTACTACAACAGAAACTCAAATATGTAAAACTATAACTATAACTACACCTACACCCACACCTACACCTACAACCACAGCTACAACTACATTTATATCTACAGATTCAGCCACACCTACAAGCACAGACGCAGACGCAGACGCAGACGCAAACGTAGACGTACATGCAATCGCAATCGCAAACGTAGAAGTAGACGCAGATGCAAACGTAGATACATACACAAGTGTAGACGCAGATGCAAACGTAGATACATACACAAGTGTAGACACAGACGCAGCTGTAGACGCAGCTGTAGACGCATACGCAGACACAGACATGACGGATTCAGATACGGAAAGCACAACATCCCTATTGTTGTCCGACTGTGTAGAAAAACTTGCGTCTACCCTAGCAGTTCCGTTTGGACCATCTCCGCCGTCGGTAGCACTCAAAAGGAGTCCAAGAATACTGCCGATCGCTTTGACCATCGTCCCCCCCCGGACATTCTCCGATGACGGCCTGTGCGTGTTACCCAAGGACATGGCTTTTCCACTTTCACCTGTTGCAGAAGAAGAAGAAGAAAATGATGAAGAGCTTGAGTTGGAAGACGTGCGAGAAGAAAAAGCAGAGCATGTAAAAGAGGAAGAGTGCGATGATGTGGAAGAGGATGAGGATGAGTGGGATCTTCAACTTTCACGTTCGTCTTCAATTTCGACTGTATTATCCTTAGATACGGAGCCTGCCTGGCCACTCACTCCAACCACGCTTTCTTTGTGTGAGGCAAGACCGAGTATTGGACCCCCTGAATTTGTCGGTTGCCAGACTACTATTAGGACCACTAATACGGCAGCAACAACACCTGTTGATGAAAATCCAATCAGCGATGGCGGCATAGACCAGATCATCATCATCGACTCAACCGATCGAAATGGCAGTCGGAACATTCAAGACCGCCAAGCCGAACAAGTGTTTATTGATCCTATCAAGCCAAGGCGCCATCTTCACGTTAGTTTTGATCCCAAGGCCATTCTTGTGGACGCATGTGTCAAAGGCGACCTCGGCGAAGTCAGTCAGACCATGGATGCGATGCTGCAGCCTTGTGATGACCACCAGAATCACAAAATTGATGGTGACTATGGTGATGCCGACGACAGCCGAAACAGCAAGAGCGCCAAGGACATTAGTATTAGTGGCGTTGGTATTAGTGCTTATAATAGTCATACTACCGGTAATACTCCTGATACCCTTAATGATTATGGTGGTGTTGAACACATTGATCAGCGGTCACTTCTTCAATTGGCACATCTGCACGGCCACAAGCACATCGTGCGTTATCTCCTGCGCGATACTAACAAGGATCTAAAGCCACAAATCAAGCATGGTAACAAGGACGACATTAATCACGACTATCTTGAGGACTGGCCTTTGTCCGGATACTGCTTGACTAACCAGGAGTCGCCCGTTCTTGCACAGAGCAATCAAGGTTGTCCGGATGAAACCTTTGAACCGAAACCAAGTGTTCATCCATGTCAACGTAAGTTACAAAATTTACTTATAATCTCATACACACACACACAAATTTAATTATTTATTTATTTATTTATTTATTTATTTGTTAGTGATCCATGACGATGCCTGTCCTTTACAAGAGCTTATCTGTTGGCCAGAACATATTTCTTTGGATGCGCTCGAGAGAAGTTTGGCCTGCCAAATCATCCTCTAGCCAAAAAACAAAAACAATTGCAAAAACAATCGCAAAAATCAACAAAAAAATCGCAAAAACCAAGTTAATCAGAAAATCAACAACAACAACAACAACAAAAAAAAAAGAATCGTACACACACCAGCACCACTACCACTATTACTATTACTACTACTACTATTACTACTACACAACACTACACAATACTACACAACGCAACATTACATCACAACATCTCACATACACATACCTTATCCTGTTTTGTGTGATTTGTTGACCGATATTATTATTAATAATTTGCGTTGTTCTTACTTGTTACCCATTCTCTATTCTGTATCTTCCTTGCCTTTCTTTTATTTATTTCTTTAACGGCGTGTGCAAATCCCTTCCATTCTCCTTTAACCCTTTCAATTATCTCACCATTCACCCCTTTTCCTTTCCTTTTATATATATTTCCTTTTTGCTTTTCATATCCAAAAAAAAAAAAGAACCCGTCATTCCTTGTTTAGTATTTATTTATTTATTTCCTTCCTTACCCCCCCCCCCCTTTTTTTTCCCCAAAAAAAACTTCTTCTTTTATATACTTTTATGTGTTTATTACTCCCCCCTCCCCCTCCCTCAAGAAAAAAAAAGAAACACTTCTTTATCTTTACCGAACTTCTTTATCTTACTCTTTACCTTTAAACAATTTAACCGCTTCGTTCTGTTTGTCTATAGTTTCTGTTGCCATTTATATATTTTTTTCCCTTTCTTTCTTATTTATTTATTTATTTATTAACCAAAGAACTAACTAATTACTTGATTAGTTATTTAGTTTTTTTTTTAGTTCTTTAGTTAATTAATTATTATTCTCTCTCTCTTTTCTTTTTCTTATTTGTGTGTGATTTATTATGCTTTCTTGTTTATATACGTGTATATTTCTTCTTCTTTTATATATATATATATATATATATATTAATATTCTATTCATATAGTTTGTTTAGTCTGTCATAAACCAGTAGTCTTCCCCACTGTATTACTTGTTGACTTTCTATTCTTTATATTTATATTTATATTTATATTATATTATATTTTATTTTATTTTATTTTATTTTATTTTATTTTAAAAAAAAAAGGACATTTTATACTGATATGCCCTTTTCTCCCTCTCCCTCCCTCCCTCTTCTTACCTCTTCTTATTACTAGTAACATTACCATTACCATTACCATTACCATTACCATTATTATTATTATTATTTAGCTCAAAATTCTCTTTATTCAATTCTACTTCCAAAAATCTTAAAAAATCCCAAAATAACCAAAAAAAAAAAAATAACCAAAAAAAAAAACACAAAAAAAAAGGTTATTTTTGGGATAATTTGGATTTTATCATGAAACTTAAACAAATTACCAAAAATAAATAAATATATGGAACACGCTTTCTCAACCTAAAAAATATATATATATTACATAATAACTTGATTTGATTTGATTATGTAACGATATATAATAAGAATAATATTTTATTTGTTTAATATATGTATAAAAGGTGTTGGATATTAAGTGGTTATATACATGTATTATATATATATATATATTGTAAATGTATATATAAAATAAATAAATAGAATAAATAGATAGAATAAATTATTATTATTATAAGAATAGCTATATATGTATATATGTATATGTATATATTATCTGTATAGTATTTTTATAGAAAAAAGTGTGTATGAACCCTGCTGTGTTCATGTACTTTCATCTCTTGTAATTTGTAGGTATTAAGTTCTTCTTTAATGTACTGAGCCAGAGTGGCACTCAAGTGAACACACACTGCCTCAGGATCAGAACTGCGATCGTATTCTTGGGCCGAGTAAGTCTCTCGTACAGCAACCACCTTTGCGAACCGTAATGTTTGACCACTGCTATTGGTTGATTTCTTTTGTTGTTTCTTGTCTTTTTCTTGCTGGTGGACTGGTCGTTGTACAACAAGATCTCTGGATTGTTTCTTCTCTTGTTGAAATCGACTCTGGTTGGGAATGTACATCGGTTTGGGTGTAATAGACACTGGTTCTATTGGAATACCTATAATAATAATTATACTATAAAAATAAGTATATTTTATACAAACTGAATAATATTAAACAAAAAAAGTAATTTCTTGCTTTTTTTTCCCCTTTTTTAATGTATTGATTTGTTTGTTTGCTTTGGTTGCTTAGTTACTTATTTATTTAGGTAGTTAATTATTTAGTTATTTGTTTGTTTTGTACTTGCCTCGAAGGATACCACCCTTTGATGAAGATCGATAAGGGCTAGGGACAGGAAAGTTCATTTTTGGATTGGATGATCTTGAGTTAGACTTGATCTCCTTAGACAAGGATTTTTGGGTATTTTTGTAAATATTTAAAGTATTCTTTTGCTGTTGCTGTTGTTGCTGTTGTTGCTGTTGTTGCTGTTGCTGCTGCTGAGATGATGGTAGTAGTATTAGTGATGGTGGTAACGGCGGCGGTGGTGATAGTGGTGATAGTGAGGATAAAGACATAGAACGTGGAACATTTATTGGTGGTGACCGCCACTGCTCTTGCCTCTTCTGCAGTTCGTGACGGTCTTGATAGTCTTGATAATCCTGCTTGTCTTTATAGTCTTTGTAGTCTTTATAGTCTTTGTGCTCTTTGTGCTCTTTGTGTTTTTGGGGATATTTTTGTTTGTCAAGCTGTAATTTGTGTTTTATTTTATCGGAAAACTTTTTGGACTGGCTATTGTCGCGTTTGTTGGACCCAACAGAAGCAAATTTTGAAATGGCCAGCATAAAACGAGAGGATGGAGACGTGGGTGTATGTGTAGGCGTATGCGCAGATGTTTGACCTGTTGTGGATGCTGGTGTGGAAGCAGACGCAAAGGGTGTCGGCAGTGGCTCATCTGGGGACATGGTGAAAGAAAGGCTCGAAAGGGTGTTTGTAGAAACAGAGTAATAATCACCAGCACCAAAAGAGAAAGAAGAGCCAGAAGTAGTAGAGGATGTGTAGGATGGCATACTCAATGCATTTGGAATCGGTACCCAGTCATCCAACACAAGTGGCTGTGGTGGCTGTGGTTTTTGTTTTGTTGCTGCTGTTAATGGTGGTGGTGGTGGTGGTGGTGTCTGTAGTGAATATGAGTGCAAATGCGAGTTCGAGTATAGGTGCGGTTGCGGTGGCGTACAATTTGCTGCGTACGCCACTCGTGATGTATGTACACCCCTTGGAGACATGCAGAGTGACTCTAGTCTTGACTGAGAAGAGGGTATCTGGACAACTGGGTCTTCTTGTCGTCGTAGTCTCCACGCATTCTTTAAACGATGTTTGAGCGACGTTTTCTTGATTGGTTCAAACGAGGTCGGCATATCAGCAGAGCTTGTGTATCTTCCCAACAATTCAAAATGATCTATTTTCAATTTCGACCAACTTGAAGTCCTTTTCTTTAGAGAAAATAAAAAGAAGAAGAAGAATAAAGAGAGAAAGAGAAAGAGAAAAGAGTACCAGGTTTCGGTTTTGGTTTTGGTTTTTTTTAGTGGGGGTATTTTTTTTAAACATTGAAGAATGATGTATTATTATCAATTTGATTTTTGTGTGTGTGTGTTTTAACCATCATCATTAATATTATATATCCATATAATCTTTTTTAGCATTCCAGGCCTTGGCGTGTATTGCCATCTTTTATTTATATAATTGTACACAATATACTACTCGCACTACCTCTGGCATCAGCATAAATTCCATTTTTTTTTTGGTTTTTATTTGTAGGAGGGAAATGTTATTAATAATAATAATAATGAAAGTAATCAAAACAAAAGCAAGGCAAAGCGAAGCAAAGCAAAGCAAAGCAGAGCAGAGCAGAGCAGAGCAAAGCAAAGCAAAGCAAAGCAAAGCAAAGCAAAGCAAAGTAAGAAAGCAATCAAATGTGTGTGTGTGAGAGAGAGAGAGAAAGGCAATTATAGAAAGAGATATATAGTAGATATAGTTGGATAGGCAGAGATTAGCCCGAGGGCATGAAATATAGGAGGCAAATTAGGAGAGGGTATTGAACAATGTGTGGTGTGGATTGATCTTTCATTTGTGATGTGATTTTGGTCATTTCTAACGCCTTTGAACAAATTGTACATACTTTTTATATCTATCTATTTGTGTAATTTACTCTACTGTATTATTGTAGTATAGTACTGTCATGCACAAAAGTGCAGATTGCAGCCATGACCACCCCACTTGCATATCTTCTTCTTCCTCTTCTTTGGCCACCAAAAATAAAATAAAAATGAAAGATATGTAGAAATCTTTATTACCACTCACAATTGGCGACGATTACCTTGACAACTGCCTCTAAACCTTTACGATCGACATCATCAAAACCTTCGACCTCTTCACAATCAATATCCAATACACCCAATAGACGCTACAGAAGAATATATGCATATATGTATTTATATATTTGTGTTTATGTACGTATATATATATATACGGGTGCGTTTTACAACCAAATTTAATACAAAAGAAAAGCTAGAAATTTCATCTAGACTAGCAACCCAAGTTATCCATATTCTCCCAAAAAAGAAAATCCTCATTCTATCCTCCCCCCCCCCTTTTCTTACTACTACTACTACTACTACTATTACTACTATTACAATTCTCATTATTATAGTGTATTCATTTATCTGATCTTACCTTATCTTTTACTATTGGTACAACAATCTCAGAGTTGGAGGCAGCATCACAAGCAATATGGCCAGGAAACTCATGAACATCCTTGACGAGCTGAGTGGTTTGAGTAGCAGCAGCAGCACCACATACGCCCTTTCCGAATGGGATAGCAGTACAGGCCACCTTTAATATATGTATGTGGACACACAGACAGAAATACACATTTCATTTGTACAAAAGTAAGATATATATATATATTTATTTATTTAAACATTTCTCTATTTCACTACATCTCTTTTTTTTTCTTTTTTTGAATTAAAAGGGGATATAATCTATCATTTTTCTTCTTCTATCTCCTCCTCCGCTTTCTCCTCTTATTATCATTATTATTCTTTACCTTGCCCTGGAAGGGACCCAAAATCAAGTTCTTTTCATTCTTGGGGTCAACCAAATAAAAACCAGCCCAGTTGATAGGTTTCTTTTGGAAATGCTCAAGTGATTTCAAACCATGATAGATCACAGAAGATGCATTCGAAAGATTAGTAACCTAGATTTATATAATGCAAGTGATGATTATTAACATGATTATGATTAGTAATATATATATATATTAACATTTTTTTTTTTAGAATCTTTACCCAATAGGTTTGATCTTCGGTAATTGCGTTGATTTGATCAACAAGATCGCTATAAAACTCTTCTTTTGGAATGCTAGGGTTTGTGTTTGCAGAAATTTCCTTCATTGTATAGTGTGAAGTGGTGTGGTTTAGGTATGATGGTACTAAAAAAAGTTTGACTTGAAATATTTATATACATTATATTGTATTATATATGTAAATGCGCGTAAAATTAAAATTAAAATTAAAATTAAAATTAAAATTAAAATTAAAATTAAAATTAAAATTAAAATTAAAAATTGAAAAATTGAAAAATTGAAAAATTGAAAAATTGAAAAATTGAAAAATTGAAAAATTGAAAAATTAAAAAATTAAAAAATTAAAATTAAAATAAAAATTACCTGCATTTTGTTTTGTTTTGTTTTTGTTTTTGTTTTTTTTGGGGAATTCAATTTTCTGAAGTTTCAATTAATGTAGATTATTATAGATTATTATAGATTATTGTAGGTTATTAATTAAAGTTATTATAGATTGTGAGATTATGACTTTTTTTCTCTCTCTCTTTCTTCCTTTTTGCTTCTTTCTTATTCTTTTTCATTTCTTTCTCTTTTTTTCCTTTTTTTTTGTTTTAATAGTTGTTAAGAAATGTACGACTATTAGAGGCAGTTGGTGCAATTTCAGACCAGCTACTACTGTGTTCTCCAGAACACCTTTGAAGTTCAAGACTTGATCGAGCAGCTCGGAATCGTGAATGCATTGAAGCCGATCTCTGGGGTAGCAGTATGTTTTGTTCTTCTGGAGGTTGTGGAGTGCGGGTATTGGTTAGGGTAGCCGAGCGACGTAGCTTCTGGACACCGGATGTAGTCAATCGATAGGAGCCCTCGCTACTTGCGTCTTGGTCGTCACATGGAATAGTGTCTTGGGGTATTTGTAATTCGGCCATGGCAAATATGGCGTTGATCTCGGTTGGATCCATTGTTACCACACAGAGTAAAGGGAATAGTCCTCGTTCACAGGTCATTAGATTGTCACCTATTGAACCCAAGTAATAATAAAAAAATGATAATAATGATGATAATAATAATAATAATAATAACAATAATGATAAAAATAATAGTAAAATCACACACAAAAGAGAGAGAGAGAGAAAATAAAATAAAAAATATAGTTCCTTTTGATCTTTCTTTTCTTCTTCTTTCTTTTTCGTTGATATCTGTATGTCTTTATATGTGTATCTTTGTATGTAGGTATATTTATGCATGGATAGGTATATATTTGTATTTGAGTATATAAGCTATTCTCTATTCTATTCTTTTTCTTTACATGTCTACAAAAATTAATATATAAGTGTGTATGTTTACCAAGTGCCCAGCCATCATCAAAGTAGTAGTACATTCGAATAATGTCGCCCTGAGTGATAAGGATTTCGTCTTCGTGCTGAGGTTCTTTGGAGTAGATTACTTGACAGAATCCTTCGAGATAAGTCTGTACTTTGGATACACCTTCGATTTCACCATCAGTGTTACTATTGTTACTGTTACTGTTACGATTACTGTTAATGTTACTAGGATTGCTAGCAGTGTTACTATTGTTAATAATAATATTGTTTTGATTGTTTTTTGCCATCACTGCCGCAGCAGGTATAACGCCCGGCTGTCCTGGTACGCCCGACCATGTGTCTATTGGTGGCTCATCGCCCAACGGCTCGGTCGGAGGCACCATGTCATAGGATTCTGCCTGACTGTAGCCCTGCCTGGGCTTCTTCTTTTTTTGACTCTTTTTCTTTTTTCCCCAGAAACACCACCACCATATCAATATCGTCAGCCCCAATAATAAAAGACCTCCCAATACACCAACAATAATCCCGATCAACTTGTTTCTGTGGGTCCGACTGATATCGGCCGCAGACTTGCACTGCAGCCCTTTGCAACAATCTAGAGTTGTATTAACTGTTTGGCAGTAGCTGCACATTGATTTTTGATCATTTTGGAATCCTACAAATGCGTGGATATATATATTGGATCTTGTTATGCATATGCCTTATAGAGTTGTACACACACTTTTGTGTATATATATATATATATATATCCCACTTTGGATGACCAAAAATAATAATAATAATAGATTCAGCCTTACCACAGCCACCTTCATTTACTAAACCATCCAAACAAGTCGATTGTTCTCCGGTAGATTCGCACGCCGTACGTTGATTCTGTAGTATTTGCTGATATCCGTCTTCGTCACCAATACAGGTCACAGCCTTGGTCTGTATCAGAGAAAGGATCGAATTGACGTTAGAGGTGCAAGTGGATCGACAGAGCAATTTTGGCAAGACGTTGTTTTCGAGGTTACAAGGTAAAGAAGAAGAATAGTCGAGCACAAGTTTGGAACATGTGACTGTGGCAGCAAAGCGTGGATAGACATGCCCATTACAGCCCAAAGGTTGCCATGGGGCTGATGAGTTGATGTATGACAGCAGACCAAGATCGAAATCGGCGATGGAGGTAACGTTCGCAAGCCATGGATATGTCACAAAGGATGCCTGGCCAATGCTGACATAGTAGTTGGTGAATGCAGGACAGGCGGTTGAATTTGCTAAGGAGAGACATTGTTGGCCATTGGAGAGAGGGATGAGCAAGTATAAAATGAGAGCGATGAGGTACATGAAAGACAAAGTACAGAGAAGGAAAAAAAATTAAAAAATTAAAAAAATAAAAAATAAAAAATTAAAGAAATTAAAATAAAATTAAAATTTTAAAAGAAAAAGTGGAGGGGAAGAGAAGGGAAGGGGAAAGAGTAAGGTAAAGTAAGGTAAAGTAAGGTAAAGAATATAAGATAATATAATATAATAGGCTAGAATAGAATAGAAGTGAAGGGAATAGAGGAAAGGAGAAGGAGAAAGAGAGAGAGAGGGGGAGGGAGGAAGGGAGAAGGAGAGAAGAAGGATCAAATGTTACTAACGCTAAAATCGGGTATGGTGGAAGGTGAGTTTGTAAAGCAAAAATAAAAATAAAAATAAATATATATATATAAAATTAAAAAATTAAAAAATTGAAAGAAAAATAAAGGTACAAAAATAAATGATAAAGTATCTATAAACATTTTGTTTGTTTGTAATATTTATAAATAACAGATCTCCCATCTCACCAGATCACATCACACAATAAAAATCATTGACATTTTGTCCTTCATTATTCTTTGTGTATATTATATTTGAATAGTAAAATCAAAATCAAAATCAAAATCAAATAAAGTTCTAATAGACACTTCTTTTATAAAATAATAATCACAATCACAATTAAAGGCGTATGAAAAATTGAAAAAGCCATGTATGTATGTATAGTTTTGGGTGTTTTATATGTTTTTTATTCACAAAATAATAGTAATTGCAGTAATTACAACAATTACTTATTGCTGGTAAGACCAGACGTTCTTGAGGACTAGAGGAAAGAATAATAAAGAAATAAGTATTTGTATTTGATACAGACAAACCATAAAACATAATAACAACCACCCCCTACCCCTCCTTAACACCGCCAATGATATCTATTATTATGTTTGATCCTCTAAAAAATAATAATACTTACAACCATCCTGGGTGGCGAGACGGTTAAGGGAGTCATCAGCCTCAGCGTTCTTGCGGACAAAGCCACAGAGAGCGTAGGTGGAGAAAGACTTGGTGGAGCGACCCTCGGCATTGACCTCAGCAACGTTAAGCTGGATGGAGGCGTGGTCCTTGGCAGTGATGAGACGGTTGGTGGCAGAGCTATCGATCGAATAGGAATAGTAATAATAATAATAATAATAAAATGATTTGATTTGATTAATATTTTGATTTTATCAATAATTGATTACTCAATTCATGTTTGATATACATATATATATATATATATTATTCTATGAACTCATTCTTTTTATCTCACTTTCCGAGACTCACACCCCCCTCTCCCATTTTTGCTTTTATTTTTATTATTGATTGTTATATATCACAAGTAGTATTTTCACTCCCCCCATTGATTTTATATATTTAAATTAACAATTTTATAGATATTTTTGAAATTCTTTTTTTTTGTTTTGTTTTGTTTTTTTTTTTAAAAAAAAAAAGAATATTCCTTCCTCCCGAAATTACTCCATCCAATTCATCTTTCATATTCATGCCTCATTTTACTTGTTTTGTATACAAAAGTATAGTCGCACACAGAAAAATAGAAAAAAAATATATAGCAAAGAAACTCACCACTTGCGGGGGACGTAAAGGTCGACGAATTTGCCTTCAGAGTTCTCCATTGTGAATGTGTTGGAAAAGAGAAAGTTTGAACCCACCCCTTGGGCTTCATCCAATAAACCATAAATTTTTTCTCGTTGCGCTCGGGCCAAGCCACCCAAGGTCCAATTTCCAAAAGGCTGACATCATCATCTCCTTGGACAATAAAAATAAAATCATTATATATATTATTTTATTTTATTTTATTCTGTAGTAGAAAATTTAATTTTTTTTTGAAGTGCATATAGAAAGTGCAGCAGTAGGAGTAAGAAATAAGAAATGGGATGAGGAAAGAGAGAGAAAGGGAGAAAGGGAGAAAGGGAAGAAAAGGTATTGAATCCGTCAGTCTTTTTTTTTAAAAAAAAATATGAATATGAATGTCATTTCTGCCCTGTGGTGGCGGCATGTCAAATAAAATAGCCTACTTCTTCTTCCGTCACCTTTCACCTTTTACCTTTTTCTTTTTCTTTCTCACTCTATCTCTGTCTGTCTCTCTAAAACATGGTGAGTTCAAAGGCACAAACACCAGTAAAAATATAAGCAATAGTTATAAATGTATACGAATGTTCTTTAATGTGCTTTAATGTGTACATGCATGTGTGCATTTGTATACGTTTTTCTGTCAAAGTTACATAAAAGAGAGGGGTGAGAGTGGGTACATACTATGCATATTTAACCAAATTGACCATCTTCTTTTTCTTTCTTTCTTATTTTGCTTGTTTTCTTTGTCTTTATTATTCGTGAATACTTAGTCTGATCCCTATGACTGTGCCCTTGACTTGATGCGTAGACTTCCTCCACAGAATGTGGAAGAGAACCTCGCAAAACTACTTGACCTTGTTAGCCCTGAACTTGCAGATGACCTCTTGTCGGCAATTGACCAACCTCTCAAAGTCAAACGCTGCTCAAAAACCGGAAGAGACTTTCTGGTGTGCGATTACAACCGAGATGGAGATTCTTACAGGTAATAATATCTATGCATATATATATATATATATTTCTGGTGTGTGGGAGCTTGTATGTGTTTATATATAGCTTTACTGTTATTATATGTTTTAAATATAAATTATATGTATATATGTATGTATATGTGTGTGTATGTGTTTTTGCGGATTTATATATATATATATATATATATATGTGTGTGTATCTTTCAAGATCACCATGGAGTAATGAGTATGAACCAGAGCTTTTGGATGGCACCGTCCCATCGCGCACATTGAGAAAGCTAGAGGTTGCTGCCAATGAAGCATTTGATACCTACCGAGAAATGTACTATGAAGGAGGAGTTTCTTCGGTCTATACCTTTGATATTGACGACAAATTTGCTGTAGTTGTTCTCATCAAGAAAGGTACACTAACACTAACAGTAACAACAACAACTCCCAACAAAGCAAACGAAAAAAAAGACTGCCTTATATATATATATATATATATTAATTTACTCTATCATATAAACACATGTAAATGTATATATTTTAGTTGGAGATGGTCTGAAACGTATGAAGGGTGCATGGGACTCGATCCATGTATTCGAAGTGCAGGAACGCGGTAGAAACGCACACTACAAGTTGACTTCGACAATTATGCTCTATATGCTGACCAGCAGCCAAGAACTGGGCACAATGAATTTGAGCGGAAGTATGACCCGACAGTCTGAACAGGACTACCCCGTCGATGACCCTGCTGCCCACATTGTTAATATCGGACGTATGGTGGAGGAGATGGAACTCAAGATGCGCAACTCACTCCAGGAAGTTTATTTTGGTAAGACCAAGGATATTGTGAATGATCTCCGCAGTCTCGGTTCGCTTGAGGAAACCAGACGACAGGCCAAGATCCAGCAGGAGCTTGTCGGTAGACTTATGGAGAGAAATGCACGATAGTCTTAATGCCACGTCACTAAGAAAGAAGTTACACACGTTTATTTGGATACATATATATTATATATATATCTTCTGCTACTTTATTAAGTGTTACACATCCTATTTTTTCTTTTATTTTCTGTCCTTTCAACCCTCTTTTATTTTCTCTCTCTCTCTCTTGCTCATTTGCTCGCGTTCGTTTTCCTTCTTTTTCCTTCTTCTTTACTTTCCTTTTCTTTGTCTTGCTTGTGATGAAGCTCTTGTTTCTTGTCGCACTCTTGTGCCTGGCAATAACAGCACAAGCACAGAAACGTAGCAATGTGCCTTTGAAAACACACTCCATCTCCATGCCTTATATTGGTGCGTTACAATGAGTTCATTCTTCATTACAATCTTATTATTGCTATACTAGCAAATGAAATAAACCAAAATAAATATATAAATATATAATTAAATAAATAAATTAATTAATTCAATTAATGGAAAAAAAGTATATATATATATATATATACACAAAAAGAACAAAAAAAAACTGAGCAGGCAGTGTTATTTCATTAGATGACGAACTTCAGAGTCGCTGGTTTGACTTTGGAGGCGATACAATCATCAATACCAACCGACAAATTCGACTCACTAGTACCAAACCCTCCCAGAGTGGATATCTCTGGTCGAGATTGGTGAGTTTGCTTTATATGTTTTCTGTATACACGAGTTGGAAATTTTAAAATAAAGAATATGAAGAAAAATATAAACTAATTAATTGATTGGTGGGTGTTTTCAATAAACGAACAATATATATAATTATATAATTAGCCCTTGACAGCTACAGATTTCGAGATTGAATTCAAATTCAAGGTTGCTGGATCTTCTAGCCATTTGTTTGGAGATGGATTTGCAAGTAAGCTAGAGAGATACATATATTTATGTATTTTTGAAGCCAATTGATGTAATTTATAATGTTGTATTTATATTTTGTTCTGTGCTTTTTTCTTCATTAGTGTGGTTGACAAAGCAGAGAGCTGTTACTGGGCCTGTATTCGGTTCCGTTGATTTCTTTAATGGTCTTGGCATATTCTTCGATTCTTATGACAACGAGAGAGCTCATGTAAGAAAGAGTGGAATTTGACATAAACTATCTACCACAGTGTTAAATCAATATCGGGGTTAACAAATGTTTTTTTTTCTCTTCAACCAACAACAACAACAACAAAACACTTGTAGCGCCACTCATTCCCTTATGTGAGATCTATGTTGAATGATGGTTCAAAGTCTTACGATAACAGCCAAGATGGTCGAATGACTGAATTGGCTGGATGTGAGGTATGAAAATAATAGACAGAAAAGTTGATAGAATATTTTAAAGAATATATATATATAAACCTTAAATTTTATCTGATCTTTATTTCTTATCTAGGCCAATTTCCGTGATAGAGAATTCCCCACCAGAGGTAAATTGACTTACCACAAGAACAACTATGTTCAATTGGAGCTTATGTGGCGCGAGGAGGATGTGTGGGAGGTCTGCTTCAAGGTAAAGCAAAATTCAATAAGATATTGAATAATAATAATAATAATAGTAGTAGTAGTAGTAGTAGCTGTATGAAATATACAAGAAGTTTTTACTAAACTTTATCTGATTATGAATTATCGTATTTTTTTTTTGGTTTGTAGCAACACAAGGTTGAATTGCCTGATCAGGTGTACTTGGGCTTTACTGCTCACACTGGTGAAGTCACAGGTAAATTAAAATAAAATAAATGCAAGGGAGAGAGATAAATTAAATAATGAAATCTTACATAATTCACATACTCATACGAATAATCCAAATAATATAATAGACAACCATGATATTATCAGTGTCACAACCCGCACTTTACCTCCTAAACCTATCGAATCATTACCCGAGGTACCTGTGACCAAGCCAAAGAAGAACTACGGTGGAGTCTGGTCATTCTTGTTCAAGCTGGTGGCTATCTGTGGTGCTATTGGTGTATTGTTTGTGGGTTATCGCTTTTATGAGAATAAGAATAGAATGAAGCGATTCTAAGCAATATAATATAATATCATATCATATCATATCATATCATAAAAAAAGCCAAAAAAATAAAATAAATTAAAATAAAATAAAAGCAAGACATGTATGCAATGTATGTGTGTGTGTGTTATGTATATGTGTTACACCCATTTTTATTTTGGTTTATTTTATTCTGAATTTGGTTGTATTAATTGGATAGGATAAGTGGTTTGCAATAATAATCGTTCATTTTCGTAGATTTGTCGTTCAAGATTAGCTATATCTGTGAGAGAGGGAACTGATAAGGTGTGCTCAGTGTGAGTCATCTGTAGAGGTAGATTGGTTGTAGGCAGTTGGTATGCCCTTTGATTGACGAAACGGGCATAATGAATGATAAACTCTGCCTGGCGCATTGTCTCAATTGCCTTTGCACTTCTTCGTGTGCGTACATAAAGTATTGCACGTTCAGCTGTTAAACACAGTCTATTCTCGAGTAACCAACAACAAGCAAATAAGCCAGCACGTCCAACTCCTAATTAAAATAAATAGAAGCAAATGCATAATCAATAATTTTATTTTATCTTAAATACAGACATTACATTATTACTATTAACTATTAAATATTCTTATCTTTCGAGATAACGACTCCCGAACATCCGCATACACACACACACACATATATATATATATATATATATTATTATCGATTTGTTTGATTTACCTCCTCTACAATGTGCAAGAACATTCTGTCCATGCTGGATATTTTTGTTTATGCATTGAATAGCTTCGTGTACTTCTTGTAGTGTACTCGGGCATCCACCTTCTGCCATCGGTAATCTGATGACTTCCAAATGATGTGTTTTGGCTGCCTGGATATAGTCTGGCCATGAGGCACCCAAGAAATCCAATTCATTGTCATCAAGACAACTTTTTTTTTTAAAAAAAAAGAAAAGAAAAGAGAGATCGACGTTTATTGTTATTTACTACAAGCACACACAGAAAATGATATCTGACATAACGTAGATCACTTACCAAACTATTGCAGTAATATTAAACGAAGCCATTCTCTCAAAATCCAGATCTAGATCACGGTTTATGGCTGCCCTCCCTCGAACCGGACCTGACAGACGTACTTTTTTACCAGGACAAGAACTAAGTGCCATGTTACCCCATATCGCAGTTGGTTCTGTGGGTTCTATAACTAATGAGGGAAAGCTGGCGAGGTCATTGAGATCAAGATTGGGAGGTAATGGAGATATGGAAAGGTATGTCAAGGCCTCGAGAGGAATCATCCAACTAATGCTGTTCATGAAGATACATTAACTTTTGTGGTAATCTAAAGTGCATTATCTTTACACACACACAAGTACAAGTACAAGTACAGGTACAAATACACAAAATAATGATATTACTTTATCGGGTGAGTAATGGAAGTCTTTGGTTGGGTTCGGTTACTGCATGGTTTGGTGGTAGTGGTTGGTATGTTGACATCCGTACAAGGTAATGATTCTGTGGACATTGTGGTATTTTATTTCAGTTTTGTTTGTTGTTTGGCTCTTTATATTTATGTATTTATATGAGGAGGAGCAATAAAGAAGAAGAAGAAGAAGAAGATACGTAAAGTAAACCAAAGTAAAAATAAAATAAAATATAATAAAATAAAGAAATTGGTTTCTATAAAGTTAGTCTTGGAAACCCCCCTCCCCCTCCATTTCTCCTTCCTTTTTCTTTTCTTTTTCTTTTCTTTCTCTTTCGCACTCACACTCACACTCACACTAACACTCACACTGTCACTCATACTCTCACATTTGCTCGCACTTTTGATTCTTTGCTTCGTTGCTTCTTTCTTGTTCTCTTTCGCTTACTTTCTCTTTCACACTCTCCGCATCATCCACAGCATGACCAAATAGGGACCTACTTGACCAATGGAGAAGCCAGTCCGACATATCAATGTCGCAGCTCATTGGTGCGTTGCTAGCTTTATTTTATTTTCTTCAAGCTTGTGCGCGTTGTTTCAATTATGAATTTTAGTGTTATTTTTTGGGGTAAAAGGTGGAGAGAATTAAAAAGAAAGTAACCCACAAAAGCTACACTATAAAAAGAATATGAAGAAAAAGCGATTTTTAATGTGATTTTTTTTTACAAGTTTTCCAAAGTTAAAAGTATGTTTTATAATGGAATTTTAATTAAGCACTGATTTTTCTCCCCTTTTTACTTATTATTGTAGTTCAAAAGTAATGCCATATTTTAAAATATCCCACTTCTTCAACCCACTATAAAAATTAAAGTTAATAAAATTATTCAAATCTAATAGCTTACCGAATGTATCTTGGGTGAAGCCTTGCGATAACGAGCCCGGAATATTCTTTATCTTCTTTGAACCTTTGTTAGTCTTTGTCTCAAACGACGACCCTCCTGAACATCTTCTTCTGCTTGTCTTATAGTACTTCCAACATGAATGACACAGGTGAATCTATTAGGGACAATACCGTGTCTAAATCAGTTAAGTATATGTTGGAAGTCCAGAACAGCAGCAGGTTCTCTATTCCACAAATTATGCTCAAACTGTAATGAAGACATGTCCTCCAAACAATTTCGATTTAGTAAATTTGTATAGATTTATAAAAACAATAATATTAATAATAGAAAGAATGATGACTGGTTGTAATATTTATTTACCTTAGAAGACCATGTCAAGTTACAGTTGGAATTTGAGTGGGGTTATATGAGTGAAGGTTTTCAACTTGCTTGAATGTTCGAAGGGAAATCTGGGAGCACGAAAAACAGTGCTTGGAAGTACTAAATTTATCAAACAAACAAAGATCAAATCCATGCTTACGAAGTAGACATCTAGTCACTACACCATTGATTGGTTCATGGTTATGTTTGTCAGATACAGACTAGCTTTTCACCATCAATACAAAAGTCCAACCAAATTCAGCACTGATATTGCTGGCTAGACATTCATTGGGTTTTAATTGGTTAATATATGAGGAGAGGTGAAGCTTGCGAAATAAATATTGACAGCTGGTTTGATTTTTTAATTTGCGTAAAAGAAGCAGAGGATAAAGGTACTTGCAGCAATATATGCATCGTCGCGGCGTTAAATAAGCTAATAATTTAATCTTGTTTTTTTCCCGTTATATATGAAGCAGTTCTATGATCAAACAACAATATCTTGCTTAATTTATCCGTCAAGATCGAAGAATGGATTGTATGCTAACTTGGCAGGAAATGTGTACCTGATAACTGCATAAGTGGGTGGGGAACTTATGTGGGTTTTAGTAACCAGGTCTTGTATTGATTCCTTGGCAGTAAGGGCTCGGGATAGGGTAGTTTCGCTCAATATCTTCTAATCCATAAACGACTGGAGATATGAGGTTTTGGTAGTGTTTTTTTATAGGGCTGCTATACTAAGAGATTGGGTAATTATATATGTTGTATGTCGGTCAATGGACTACTTGCAAGAGTAAAAGGTAAAGGTGTGTAGAGTTTGAAATTCTTGCCCGTCAATCGTGCTGACTTTTATAGACTTTTCTTTTATATACAGAATATTCGTATCGAAATCGCCATTTGTGACATAAATTTGGATGGAACCGCAAAAGTAAATGGTCACAAATACACTATCGAAATAGCCATGAGCGCAAATGATGATATAGCACTGGGCGATGATTATATTATTACTATTTTAAAAGTAATAATGAGGAAACAATTGAAATATTGATATAGTGTAAGATACCCGAACAGGATTATGAGGGCTGGGTGAGACACATCATCTCATTCCCCAGAAGATGTGTTAATATGGAGCAAAACATTTAATAAATATTCTTAATTTGCGTTCATGGCTATTTCGATACGAATATTCTGTATCAAAGACATACGAGGGAAATTTTATTATTCAAAGCAAATATATTTGCGTCTAAAGATTTTTATAAAGGAAATATAAATATAATATAATATAATATAAGATGGTCAAGTTCATGCTACTTCAGTCCAGTCCAGTCAGTTTTTTTTCTTGGTTCATTTGATTTTTCTTTTGATCTTTTTTTTGTCCGTTTTTTTCTTCTTTTTTTTTTCCAGTCAATATAAGCTAAGAGTGATATGAGGAGGGGGAGGATTTTGATATTGAAAAATAATAAAGGGGAATAATTTGGACTTTGATTTTGATTCTTTTTTTTTGATTCTTTTTTTTGCTTTCTTTTTTGTCCAGTCAATTTCACGGAATAGTAATAATGGAATGGTTTTGATATTGAAAAGAATAAAAAAGATAATTTGGACTTTTTTTTTTTTTGCTTTTTTTTTGTCCAAACACAGCACACATAATAAAGGGGATAATTTGGACTTTTTGATTTTGATTTTTGATTTTGATTTTTTTGATTTTTTTTTGATTCTTTTTTTTTGCTTCTTTTTTTTTGTCCAGTCAATTTCACAGAATAGTAATAAGAGGATGGGTTTTGATATTGAAAAGAATAAGAGAAGGGGGTTTTGGTATCGCTCTTTTTGCTCTTTCTGTTTTTTTTTTAACTTCTTTTTTTGAGCATTTTTTTTTTTGTTCAAAGACTTCATTTGCTTTGTATGTATATAAGGGGATTTCATACCTTGTCCTAATCCAGAGTCTTGTTCTAGTTCGCAGCTTTGCTTCAATCCAGGTCCAGGTTCCAATGCAGTTCTTCCGGTTTGTTCATCTTTTTTTTTTGCTTTTTTTTTGCTTTTTTTTTGTTCTTTTTTTTTGTTCTTTTTTGTTCTTTTTTGTTTTTTTTTGTTTTTTTTTTTTTTTGCTTTTTTTTGCTTTTTTTTAGAGAGAGGAGGGCTTAGTATATGCCTGTGTGGTTTTTGGACAGGACTTAGTATAGGCCTCAGGGTCGGATTTCTTTTGATCCTTTTGGAGTGGAGGACTTAGTATAGGCCTCGGATTTGGATTTCTTTTGATCCTTTTGGAGAGGAGGACTTAGTATATGCCTGTTTTTTTTACAGGACTTAGTATAGGCCTCGGATTTGGATTTCTTTTGATCCTTTTGGAGAGGAGGACTTAGTATAGGCCTCAGATTTGGTTTTTGGTTTTTCTTTTGGAATTTGCTGTTGGAATTTTGCATTGGACCCCTTCTTGGAAATCGACTTGGCCTTGAGACTTGGAGATACAACCCAGATTTTGGACTTGTATAGAAATGCGCCTCTACTTTTGTATGTATGTATGTATGTATGTATGTATGTATGTATGTATGTATGTATGTGTGTATGTATATGTATGTGTATGTGTTTATATCTGTGTGTATATATACGTGTGTGTGTGTGTAAGAAAAAGAGAAAAATAGAAATTGTATGTGTTTGTGTGCATCTATGTGTACTTCTCCACTTGTATACTTGTGTGCGCTATTACTAGTACTATAACAGTACTTAGAGAGTGTTTGGACATTTGGACTTGGGCTTGGACAAGACTTGGAATTGGACTTGGACATATAAGCAAACCGTGGCTTGACCATTTCAGGGATTCTGTTAGTCTATGAGTTTCGACTTGAGATAGAGAGATAATTGTGAATATAATTTTTTTTCTTTTTTTTTTTGCTTTTTTTCGTATCTTATTTTTTGTATTTTTTTTTGTATCTTTTTTATATTTTTCTTGCTTGACTTGGTTCTTGCTGCTGTCATACTTGCACAGGATTCAGGCTTCGGAATTTTCCACATTATTGGAGTTGATAAGGCCGAATATGACTTAAAAAGATAAAGAGAAAAATGAGTGAGAAAACGAGGAACATATTTACATATGAGGCAGGTTTGAAAGACCAAAAGAACATACCTTAATTGATAGGATTTGTTTTGTAAGCAAAGGAATGGATCTTGGAATATGTATCATCATCTGAAGAGATGGGCTCGGGACTGCAAAATGCTCTTCGATGACCGGGCGGAATGGGCCTTGACCACCAGCAGGAGGTATACGAAACCACCCGCAGTAAACAACCAAGCTTCCAGTAGAAACAATGTGCCAACTTGCAGCGATGGGGTCAACCACAAAAGGGTTTGACCACCGAATGGCAGAGGAGCTACCAGATCTTGGCTTACCACACCAAGAACCCTAAATATATACAGGCATACAATGCAATGTACAATATTTTGAGGGGAGAAAAGGTACGACTAGCGTGCCGAGCAGCTTTACCTTTTGGTAAAGTCCAACGCTCACAAGCTCTCTCTGGTATTCTCTAAAGGGTTGTATTATTGCAAGCCCTGTCACAGGGCGGCCCTGGGAAGATGAAAAAATATCATATAATTAGTACCGAGACATATTGTATATAAATAGTACTTATCTTCTGGATAAACGGACTAATGGTTGATATTATCTCTGACAAAGAAATCCAGAGACAAAAACAACCCTTGAAAAATTGCCTTATTGCTTGCTTTGTGGTTCACATTGCTTCTGCCTTGAGCTCTGTCGTTTACTACTGGAGGCCTCTACTTGTTCCTGCTGGTGTTCTCGGTCCATAATATAAACCCAGTCATCTCAAATACCTTCTTGCAGTCCTGAGCCAATAGTCTTGAATGATGATGAGGAACTTATTCTTGTTGTAACCATATCCCAGTCGAGACACTTCATGTGCTTTTTGGCCAACCCAGCGAGATGGCGAGACTCTGGGTTAGCCTACTTGATTTTAACCTTTTGTACTTGGCGGTTTAAAAGTTTGAATGTTTGAATGCTTGAATACTTGAATGCTCGAATTCTTGGATTCTTGGATGCTTGATCTCATTTTTTTCATGTTTATGTTCAATTTTGCTTTGATACTGGACCCAATTTTTCGTGAAATTATATATATATATATAAATGCATGGCTTTTAAGCACTTGTCTCGACCTGGATTGGATAGGTTCGTCGAAAGTAACCTTGCTTCTCCTTCACAACTGAAAGTGTACGTAAATGCCCTTCGACTCGGGTCTTAGTTTCTTGACTATACGCATTTCCAGTCGCTAACTGTAACCTGCCTTTTTTGGTGACAATTTCTAGCTCACCCTGCTTGGTCTGGTAAATAAACCAGACCATATCAATCAGAGACCTCCTCGAATGAGGGTGGCTAGGACTCTAACCACAGGTTATGCGTGATGCTTGAAACCATCGGCGAATTCCACGCTATCTCTTCAGTGACAATTTCTTGTATAGTCAGTTTATCTTGGTTCGACTGACAAAGTCACTGATACCTAATTGATCAGACCTAGAAGCATATCCTTTTACGCAGATGAATTTTGGGTTTGCCATCTCAAAGTAGCTGCGGATGTCTGGACATGCGTGTGTATGCATCATTTGAGTCCGGACACAAGGACTAGTAGCAATCATAGTGACTGATATACCGTCATATCTGTGTGGAAAAAAACTCGCCAATCTTGATAGAAATCAGATGTTCTTGGCTCTTTTTCCAAAACCTCTTGGGACTGTCTACCCCACAGCAATAGATTTTCTACAATCTATAGTGTAGCCAGCTCAAAGTTCAAAAGGACCTTTCCGAGCCTACCAGTGAATCTTCAGGAACTCACCAGAAAAAAGTAGGGGACTGACAATAGCCTTCCAAGGACCCCAAGAAAGAATCCGGCAAGGAAGCAAAACCCATTCGGCCAGACATGACTACATAATGAACACCGTGCCCCACAGTATTCATTCTCCCTGGCTTAAGCACAAAACTCAAGCTACAAAGACCCAGAACCCAGGTACCGAACAGGCCAGAGACCCAGCCAACCGCAATCTCCAGAAAAATACCGGAAATCTAGCCAACCAGACCAGACCAGCCAACAGGACCACCGTGGCCCAAAAACGGCCTAGAATCAAGGACTCTGGAAGCCCTACTCGTACAGAAACCACCACTCACAGATCTCGGCCTCAGACCTGAGAGGAAGTCAACAAGAACCCTACGAACAAAAAGTTCAAGCCAACCCTACAGCAGTGCAAGCACCACCCTCGAATGTATACAAACGGCAAATACCAGAGGCAAACAGGATTGAAAACCAGTCTAGTACCACCATAGGTTACACTCATATGTAAACCTCCACAATCTACCTTCTCTTTATACTGTCTATGCCAAGCCAAGACTCAGAACCAAGCTAACAGGCGGAGCATGGTGTCGATCCCAGAGGGAAACGATAATCCAGTCCTTTGAATCTGAAAGCAGGAGGAACCGAACGTAAAAGAGGCTACCCTTACAGCTTAACCAAGAGACCCAACGTGAATCACCACGCAGATAGTCCCAAGGAAAAGTACTGTGAAAGGTCTGGGAATTCCAGTGTCACCATAAAGCTTACCAGAAGCTTCAGGATCGACCTTTGGTTCCGACCGCATCGGCTTGGCTCCAGGGCCAACCGACCGACAAGATGTCCGCTTGGTGAAGCGTACAGATCGCATCTTAATGTGCAGACCTTTGAACCGGTTCATGACTTGAATTACGCTGTGGCGTACTTTGCTTGTTCCTCTTTGCCTACCCAACCCTTCCCTGAGTCAGCGGCACCAACACAGAAAAGCTTACGTGTCAAAGGGGGTGACTACAGCCATTGTCATTCTTGAGTTATCTGTCTGGGGATTTCCTGGAAGCCATATTCTTGTTTCCACCACCTTTCTACTGCTGGATGCAGTACCAGGCTTTAGGAACCAAGCCAAAGCAAAATTTTGTTTCTTAACCAACATTCGTTCACAATTAGGTCCAAAGTCAACCGATGGAACTCAAAAGCTAAGCACAACTAGGCTTTCTCTTCTTGCTACTGGATGTAGCACGAGGAGTAGGCTTCACTGGCACCGAATCTTTGGCATTTTAGAAACCCTTTGCCTGGAATTCGGCGGCCGACAAACCGTTGTTTGTTGGCGCATCGAAAGACTTTGCCGATTTCTTGCCCTTGACAAGAGAACGTTTGGGTTTCCCAACGCTGGTGGAAGATTCAACCTTGGGATCCTTTGGCTGCTCCATATGAGCGCCGGAAGCCAGCGCTTTCAACTTTGCAGCCATGGAGACCTTAGTCTCGGCTTTGGTTTCCTTTGGCTGCTTCTCGCGAGAGCCAGAGGCTTTCTCGGTCGTTGTTGCAACCTCGGTGTCCTTAGCCTTCTTCTTTCCACTCTGACTGGCGGGCTTGGCTGTCTTTGAATGGCCCTTTGGTCCTAGGACCGCAGAAGCGCACTCTCCAACCTTCTCTGCCCCGTCGGCGAGCAGACCAGACACAGACGCAGGAAGCGACTCTCCGCCCTTTTTCAGTCCACCTGACTTTTTGGTACCGCGACTCTGAGGCTTCAGCGCAGTAACAGCGATGGGCGCATCCAATCGTGTCATGTCGTGTTCCACCTTGTCGTCTACAACCTGCTGCGGGACACAGGTTGGGATCTTGTTCGCATTGCAATCCTTCTTTGCAGACTGGGAGACGTGCTGCAAATCGTCAACCGTCGGATTGCAGGTGTGGGCCACGAGCTTTTCGCCACAAATAGCGTCAGGCACCACTACCTCGACAACATCATCATCAATCTCCATGGGATTTTCGACTTCCACGACTTCACTCCAAGCCAGGTCGTCGTCAATCTCCATCGGTGTGGGAAGTCCTGTGGAGAGAAATTCGCCAAAAAAACCATTCACTGACTGCCAAGAAGATAAAGCGAACGCCTCATCAAGACCTTCTACTGTCCCAAACTTTGGCTTTGGATCCTTCAAGCCAGCATTATTCAAACCCGATGGGGTTTGAACGGACTCTTGTTCAAAGACAAAAGTCTCCTCGACTGGCTTTGGAACCAAACCGCACTCTGGTTCAGCGACTTCAGTCAATGAGTCGCAATGACCTTTGTTTTCAGAGTCGTTGAGCTCCTCTTCCAACATCGCGTCAAGGAATCTTGTAGGGAGTCTTGGATTTGCAAAACCCTCTGAGAAAAATCTTTCACAGATGAATCTGAGTCGTACGCTGACCTCAGCTTCATCGCATATATCTACAAGCTCACTCGACACACCCTCGTCGAGATCAGCATGGGTTTCCCCACAGGTACCAGCTACGCCGTCAACTGGGAACACCATTGTATCAATGCCACGCTCCAACTCATCCAAGGGAAGGAGGTGTGGAATATATTCCCGAAGCCCTACTCCAAAGAACACGCTAGACTCTCCTACACAAACAACGTCTTCCTCCTCCGAAGAGGAATTATCGACGGACATATGACCTGGGATACCTCCGTGGCGCTCACTCAACAAGCTACCTGAGGGTTCTCCCGTTGTTCGTGAACTAGTAGACCACAAAGAGCCTACCCAGTTTGACACAAGGCCAAGGATTGTCTGACGCATCACAGTATCGTGAGCTTCGACTCGATTCTCGCCGTTTGGTCTCACGTCAAGAGATGGGGTTGCACCCACTTCCGCCATGGAGGGGCGTCTTCTTGCAGGTTTGGCCATGCAAAATGCAGAGGGCAAAGGAGAAGCTTCCAATAGCATCACAGGGATGAATAGGAGCGCTGGGGCGAGTAGGTAAGCGAGCGCGAAGGCTGCGCAGAGAGCGTTGTAAACTTTGGAATTCATTGAGAGTAATGATGGATAAACAAAGTGCGAAAGAGAAAAAAGCAGGGCAGGTGGGAATAACTGAGGTATGTATATGTTTTTTTTTGTTTTCTGATGGTAGTCGCGCTGACATCACACTCTAGGCTACCAATATATCTGTCTATACGCCTTTATCAATTTGACACACATAGGTATTGGCAGATAAGAATTGTCTCCCCCCAAACAACTACCAAGCAACCTGTATATTTTCACATGATGATTAATACAGGTACCGCACGCCCTCTGAGGATTACCACCCACACAAAAAGAACAACCAACCGGTTCATGTATATTTAACGCTTCTACACTGTGGTAAGTTCTTGTACATTTGTATCAACACCAAGTCCAAGTACCAAGAGGTCTGTACTTTACTGTTGTAAAAGGGCTTCATTATATGTTTAATACGCTCGTCTTGAATATGTTATTTTATTCTATTTTATTCTATTCTATTCTTTATTTTATTTTATTTTATTTATATTGTGTTGATTAAACTCCCGAAATAAAATAAAATAAAATAAAATGAAATGAAATGAAATGAAAATTTTCTTCTGTTGGAACAAGAAGTGCACAGACCAGCTTAGAGTAACCTGAAGATTGCCATTATTGAAACTTGTACTCTGTCTTTAGAGTTGTTACTACAACCGATCAAAACCAAGTCTTTCTTTACTTCTTTACTTCTTTACTTCTTTACTTTCCTCTATTTTCTTTTGATTTACTTTTGATTTACTTTACAAAAAAGTTGGTTTTTGTTATCTAATGACTGTTTCTTATTGGCTGTCCCTTCCGTTGTATAACAGTTACACGATTACAGGTTAATATAAATTATAACCAATAGAAAGAGAAAACATGTACCAAGGTAGTAAAAAATCATATTGACTATCGGATGCTTTCCCTCTTCCTTGTTATATTCAATCCACATATAAATATTAACAGCTCTTATGAGACCATTTTTTGTCAACAAAATGCCAGACCACTTATAAAACCCCCCAAACTGCAGTACTACAGTTTAATACTAGGCCAAGGCAATTTTTGTTGTTGTTGGATGTGCTGCTGTGTAAAGCGTATCAGCCAATCGTAACATAGTGATGTTATGGGAGATAGAGGAACTAACCTACAATGAATCCTACAGACTCTTTATTGCTAACACGTAAAAAAAAAACTTTCGATGACTTGAAGTGACGCTTTCGTAGTCGAATAAGCTGAGTCTTGCTACTTTGTAGTAAAATCCTGCTGCCAAGTTTGCACCCTCCATTATTCACCAATGAGATTTGTGGGTGAGAGGAATATAACGAGTGTGATATATTTTACCACCATTTTCACACTTCGTCTGTATCAAATCAAGTTTACATTCCGAAGGATATTGATCTGTGTAATCCAGAGACAAAGAATCCGGTGCTATTATTCTTTTAAAAAAAAATAGAAAATAATATATCTTTTATGTATATTTGTGTTTAAAAGAGAGAAAGTGAAGGGAAGTATGGACTAGATACCCAAGTAATAGTCCCATTGTATTTATGAAACAATAATTATTCTTCTTCTTCTTCTTTTAGCTTTTTCGTCTGCTCCCTGCTAATTAGTCCTATTTCTTTGATATAATGAGAGTAATATTAATGTTTTCAGCAATATGATTATATTGAGAGCTGCTTGTATCAGACATCATATCATTAGATATTTTTATCGTGCAAATATTAGTTTATTGAATCAAAATCACTAAAAACAGCCTATTTGATCAAAAAGAACCTGTGTGTGGAAGCTAGAGATAACAGATATCTAGTATGCTCAGAGATATTACAAAGCTGTTTTGCGCATAAATGATAATGTTAGTATCTTAGAATATATATTGCTTACAAGAACTATGCAATATTTTTCTCTTCTTCTTCTTCTTCTTCTTCTGAAAAAGAGATCCCCAGAATAGTCTCTCAATCATTCGGTTTAAATATGTTAAAGCTTTTGTACTATAAACTTGTAGCAATAAAATAATATAGCTCAAAATGTTATAAGCTAACAATATTACATTAAATGTATTTCATTAACGAGGTTTATGTGCAAAGAATAAAGTACAAATAATCCATCCTGATAGCTGATATTTGTAGAGAACATCGAGGATCTATCTCAAATATCGCTATATAAGTGTATAGACACCCACACACATAATATATTAGACTTTAATGGGTTTATCTTTTTATCAGTATTTAAAGGCATATAAAATACAAATTATTGTCCCTTGAGTCTCTTATATATATTTATCTTTTGAGAGGCAGCTGCTATTTAATTAACCGTATATTAATGTCTGTGTCCTAGTTGTCTAAGATTGCTGTCTTGAGATATAAATTATGAATGCTGACTTGTTAAGTTATAATAGTAACGTATTCCGTTTGTATATCAAATTGATTATAAACAGTTCCAAGCAATATATCAAAGCAAAAGAAAAAAGGGAAGTCATTGGGACTAATTGCCCAATTTGCTTTTTTCAGATAGGTTTATTTCGTAGCAGCAAGGCTACAACTGCTAAATACTCGAATGTACTATTTGGATAAAAATTTAACTATCAACGAAAATGATGCTTTTGATCAAATTGGCAAATTCTACACCGAAAATCAGCTATAAATCACTATTCATAAAGCTAATAGGCTCTATAACTATAAGTAACCTGGTTAGACACATCAAGATCCACCTTATCAACATTTTTTGATATCGATTGCTCAAATATTGACCAAAACATCCCACATTTTCACTTTATAAAATCTTAATTCACTATCAATCGGGCTATTTGCACCAAAAAAGTCCATTTTCGATACCCACTTTTACTCACAGGACAACTGAAAAAAAGTCTGGAAAATTTTCTTTTTAGCCTATTAAGTAAAGCTGTGTAGAACATAAATACGAGTCCGTCAATACTTGTCTCAACAAAAACAAATGCGAACTCGTGGAGATATCAACTACTCTAAAAATGCCTAAATTTGTTAAGGAAGTATAAAAAAGGCAAATAATCTATTTGCACCACAGGGCTAAATAAATTACTGCGGGGGTATCTTTGTAATAAATATATAAATAACCAGAGTAACATACAGATATTAAATTGTTTTGTATAAGGCCAAGCATTAGGTCTTCTTAAGCCTTAATATTACTCTAGCTACGTAAAGAGTTCTTTATAAAAAATTAGAGATGTATGCCCTAAAGAAATATTGATATGAAACATGCCCATGTGATAAAATAACCCGAATGTTAATATTAATAGGGTTTCTTTTAAATTGAAACGTTTTGAGTTTTTGATCAATATTTGAGTAATCAATTTCAAACAAACTTTATATAGTGGATATCCATGTGCCTTACCATATTACTTATACACTTAAAGACCCTTTGCTTAAACGATTTGGATATATAGCTGATTTTCTGTATTTAATTTCCCATTTTGATCGAAATGATCCTTTTTATTTAACTTTTTCCTTGTTTAAAAATTAGCGACCCCGGCTTTAAATACATGGTCAACCGTTAAAAAACGTACCTTGATCAATAGGTAATGTCAGACAAAAATTAATATTATTGGCTGATTTCATTTAATTTTTTTTTTCAATCGTTTCGATATCTCAAAACCAGCCATCACCTTAGAGTTTAAACAGCACGTGATTGCTTACATCATTCCTGCTTGCATCATTCTTGGTTGTGTCAGTCAACAGATGTTTTGCTGATATAATTGTGAGGTGTTGATTGTAATGGCCCTGCAATACATTCAGGTGTACATTTACATTGGACGATGGTATGTATATAAAAGAAAGCCTGTAATTTGTTTAATTAATCAAATCTAACGTTCATGTTCTAAATGTATATAAAAGAAACGCGTTGTATCATAGCTAAGAGGCATTAAGACCTTTAAGAGGCAATCTAGGCTAATAGACCCACGTCAAGATTCCGTGATATATTGGCAGCTCTTGTCTGTATCTCACGTCAAGATTCCGTGAAGTACAGTTGACCTTGCTATGATACGACGCGATAAATATTCAAGTCCATCATCTGAAGTAGGTTTTATTTTTGTACAGGCTTTTTGAAATGCACCGCCTAATTCTAATTGTTTTATTTATTTGAGTCTGATTTCTTCTGTATGATACGCTTAGGTTCCGTAATGTACAGCTGTAATTAGTGGGGCGGAAGGTATGGCGAGTATTGTGTCATAGGACAGGGGCGTCACTTCCTCTAATGGCAGTCTAGGCTAGTATGTCTACGTCAAGGTCCCGTGGTATACTAGCAGCTCTTGTCTGTATTGCACGTCAAGATTCCGTGCAATACAGTTGACCTTTCTATGGCACAATACACCAAATGGGCAAATGCCCTCATATAAAGTAAGTTTTATCTTTATACAAGCTTTTTTAAATGCACAAAAGTCTACTTTTCATTTTCAGTTTTTTAGAGTCTGATGTCAATAAAAATAACTCTTTCAAGAATAAAATATTTGTTCCAATAACCACTTATCAAATGTCTTATTATTATTTTTTGAGTAATTAGAATATAGCAGCTCATATTTATTGTAAAGGGGTTAAGCCCATCAAGTACATTATAAGAATAGTTATTTCATTAATAATAATAATAATAATAAACGAGATGTAAAAGAAAAGAATATGTGACCAAGCTAGTGTAGGAAACAAGGAAATGTTCAAACAAGAATGAGTGCTGAAGAACTTGCTTCTTGTCACTCTGCATAATTACATATGTATATAACTTATGATGCTTGCAGACTCGAGGCAAAAGTGCGAAAATTATAATTTTTAAACAGACAGAGAAATTTAATAACTTTACCTGTAATTTCTTGTAAGCTTTATTTTTTACTCTGCTTTCTGCTCCCAGCATATACTTAGCATCTAAGAGCATCTTCAGCAGTCCACTTTATCTCCACTTTTACATTAAATTTAAAGATTTAGCTAAAGTTTGTCCTCCCAGCAGTTCGATTAAATTCACTTTAAATATAAAAGACAGTCCCTTTTCTTTATCTTCCTATTAAATTTAATAGGAAGATAAAATTTATTGATGAAAACGCTCTCAAAATTTATTTAAAGATAAATCGAACTGCTGGGAAAATTGACCTTTTCTTTAGCTAAAGTAGCGGTGTTTAACTTTAGATAAATTAAAAGTTCTCTCACTGCTGAAGATGTTCTAAAACTCTAATCCGCCTATCTTGATATAAGCCCTTGCATAAGCTGATATGATTTATGTAAATTATATATGTATCGTTCTCACCATCATATAATTATTCTTTAAAAAAGCAATGGAGATATCTCTGCCCATGACTTACATTTAGTCGTTCTATATTTTTAAAGCAAGTCCATGAATTACTCCCGCGCATATAATCCACGATATAACTGTGTTCCCAATTGAGGTAAACAATAGACACAAGTAAACAATTACCTTTGGAGGGAATACCTGAATCTCGCATATATTGTGGAATTAAACCTTTATAAGAATAAAATATTTAAACAAACTTAGGCGAATGGTGTTTTCTTTCTTTGCATAGTATGGTTATTTCTTCTTAAAATAGTCCCGCTGGAGACGACAGTCTACCTCGTGTACATGTATATATATATATATAGCTATCTTATCGTGTCCCCGGTGTTAAATTATTTTTCTAAAAAAAAAAAATAACTCGAAAAATCGAACACCCTGATTGACGCTTTTTACTATGCGTATATTTAACTTATAAATCTTTATACATATTGATTCTTAGCGAAACAACATGAAAAATGAGGTACTTTCTGTATAAAGAAAGAGAAAACATAATATATTTATTGAGAATTGAAAAGGATCAAAATACTTTCCATGGTAGGTATACTGTACACATATTCGAGCGAAACAAAAGAATAAAAGAAAAGAAAAGGGATGCGCTGTATTTTAAAGTTTGTGTGATCTTGGTCCAAGCTGGTTTGACTTGTAAGGATAAGACAGATCAACATTATATGTTTGATTGAATATGTGCTGGCCTTG
This sequence comes from Phycomyces blakesleeanus NRRL 1555(-), assembly GCF_001638985.1. NCBI lineage: Eukaryota > Fungi > Mucoromycota > Mucoromycetes > Mucorales > Phycomycetaceae > Phycomyces > Phycomyces blakesleeanus. The sequence continues at coordinate 1,076,237 of NW_017265144.1, forward strand.
TTTCCACAGGTCAGATTCATTAGATTTTGGCTGCAGAGTTTTTAATGGTGTACTTTGATCGATAGGAGCAAATACTGTATTCATCAAAATGGCTAGCTTGTATTTCATGGTCTTGATATTTAGTGTTTCTATCCGAACACGTACAACAAATCCCTTGTTTGATCGACTGTCGGAATATATTACTTGCGCAGATGTCTTGATGTGTTCTCCTGTGCGTATTGGCAATATAAAACAAATGTCATTCATATTAACTAGCTTGAATGCAGTTGATTGAAGGAAGTGAGTGGCTGCTGAACATGCAACTTTGTAACCTCCGTGTACAAGATATCCTCCAAACGTAGTTCCATGTGCATTTCTATCTTGTGGAGTTGTTATTCCATGGCTCTCAACTTGCGTATCAGAAATTGCCACTGATCCAAGGACGTCTGAACCTTGATCTTGCTCAGTATTTAATATGCAATTTGATATAATGTTCTCTTGCGTGCAAAGTGCTAGCTTTTGCTGAATTTGGTTATTATTCTGTTGAGCTGCAATCTTTTTCTCCGTGCGGTCGAATAATAATTTTTCTGAAAGGGTTGTGCATTTAAGTTGGCCTACTTTGCACGGTTTTCCAATTAATGTATTGAACTGCATAAAGGTAGCTTCAAATATCGCTACAGTGTTTTGGTTTTGAGCACCTAGACCAGGAACAACTATGGGGCGAAGAATCCTGGTGTCCATTGTAATATTTTCATGCTTGACCATTTCTAGTGAAAGAACAACTAAAGATTTATATGTATGTGTGTATTGGTTAGATGATAATAATAAAGCTTCATATCAATACACATAGATTAAACATACCGACTAACAAGGTACCCTTTGTGTAAGCAACACATCCACTAAGCTTGTAGTCCTCAATTGAATCTGGCATATTGAGGTATATTTGCTCTATACCAACCGTGAGATTGACGAATATGTCATTCACTTTCATACACTCGATGTGTCTTCCCGAAATTACTCCAGCTACATCATCAATTGCTACCAGAAATATCAGTTTAAGTGCCTTTCTTTGGAGTCAGGCAATGTATATACATTTATATATATATATATATATATATTTGAAAAAGAAAGCCTTTTGTGATTATTATATATGGCCAACCTTCTAAAATCTTTCCGAACTGAATACTTCCATCTTCAGAAGTATGGCTATCATTGAATTCTTGGGAAGATTTGAACGGTAAATACTGCTCTACATAACTGTGCGACATCTAAAATCATACACCAGCAAAATAGAGAGAGAGAGAAATACATTATTATTACAAGACTAAAATCTCCAAGTCTTTTGTGTTTGCTTTTGTTTACCAGTTTTTCAGTAGGAGGCTCCTTTCTGTATTCAATTACACGTTTACGAATAGACTCGTCAAACTTTTGACGATCTTTCAAAGACCATCTTGAGCTGAATTCTTTGTCATAAATAGCTTTGGTATGTATACCATGTTAGTTTTTCAATGATACGTATATATACATATACATATGTCCTATTATGTGTACAATATGTTTATGAGCTCTTACAAGGAAATGGGATATCTTCCCATTTATCTAGACGCGGTATTTGTCGGATAGGATTTTCTATGTGAGTGAGATCAGTGTTGATGTTTTCAATTGTAGACATGTTTGTAGTGTGATATTGAATATATATATATATATATATTGGTTCTTGGTTTGTGGACCTTGTCAAATATTGAATCTGTTATTATATTTATATGATTTTTTTCCTGGTATTTGGTTTGGTCATATGCTTTTTTATATCTCTTTCTCTTATTATTTTTTACAGTATATATAACTTATGTTGCTTATAATAGATTAGATTATTGATATTAAAGGTGTAGAATATATGTGGGCCAATGGGGTTTCTTTTTTTTGGAGTTTTTTATACACGTTTGTTCAGAAGGTTATTGCACATTTCAAAACTGGACGGGATATTGTAGTAACGGTTCTGGATCTACATAAAATCCTCTCCCAACCAATAACAGCAAATAATCATACTGTGCTTTAGCTTTTTAATGTTCTGGAGAAAAAAAAATGACAGGAAAATACTCTATATATATATGTTCTATTAGAAGAAAGAAAGAAAAATTCTGTCCACTCAAAAATCCAATAGACTATTAGTTCTAGACAAAAGCTGCCAAGAAAATAAAAAAATGGTCAAAATTAGCCTATTCACTTTTAGTACATACGCATGTTATTGGTACATTTCTATCTACATAATTCACGCCTCAGTCTGTAACCATTCTAGAGTATTTATTAATATATGTATTCATTAGTATATTTACTAATGGGTCAAGACAAAGCTTTACTGTAAGTGACTAAGGCGACCCAATGGTTAATTGAGTACGAATCCGCTGTTTAGGTATATGTCCATATATATACATAAGAGACCAAAAGAAAAACAGAAATACCCTCATTTCGGTTTGAAGGATTTGGATGTAAATATTTCTTTAAAGGTTACTCAATTCAGCATATAAAAGTATCAAAACTTGTGATGACTATAAGGTCTGCATACAGATAAACCGTTATAATTTAAATAAGTCCAAGAGATTTAAAAGGATCACTATATACACCTTTAATGCAAACCCAACAGACAAAAGAATTATTAATAGTATTATTAATAAAGGAAAGAAAAAATAAGAAAGAAAAACGCTAAATATAATGATTTACTCCCAGTATATTATAATAAAGTGTTCTATGTATTTTCCAACATCTTCTTGCAAAAGTAACAGTTAAATAAACCATCCCTGATCTATAAACCAGCACCGACATCACTAACAGCAGCAACAACAACAACAAACATTAACACAACAGGAACTACTCCTTAAAATCATCCCCTCTTTGATATATATATATACATATATTAGTAATTTATCAATTGCCTCCCTCTGTATCCACAAATGGTGTTTTTTTTTCTATGAAAACATGGTATATTATAGGCACTTATTACAAAGGAGTATGATTATATTATAGTCTCCTGAACAGTTAAATACGCATATATATGTATAAAAGAAGAAAAAAGAAAAAAGAGAAAGATCTTCTACCCAGTAAAATATAAATGTCTACCTATCAATGTTAGCTAAAAAGAATTATATCAAATCAAGAAACATATAAAGCACAAAGCTTCTCGTAAAGACGTATATTTATATGTACAGAAATATACATGTGTGTGTGTATGTAATGAATAATGACAAGTTACAAATTTATAGGCATATCTTTCTATTGTAATTTCATATATACACATACGCACGTACAAATTTAGTATATATACTTTCTAGCAATTAGTTTAAAGTCACTCCCATTCTGCCTGTCACACAAGTCAAAGCCACTTGCCTCCGCCCAAAAATTAATAGAAGGACAGGCTCGAAAGAGAGAAAAGGCAAAAAGAAAAAAAAGAAAAAAGGGACCATCGCAAGCTCCGTTGACATGGATTCGAAATTGACAGCTGAGCAAGCATTTCTATTGCTACCCAAAGATCATAATCTAGAGGGAGGCGATTCACCAGCCGCTACACCTTCTAACAGTCCTGCTAAGAGAAGAAAACTCGACACTAGAGAAATAACGCAGGTCAATATATCCGATGATGAGATGGAGCCGACAATCTCTACTGATGTCCCAATGGCAGATGTCCAACTGGATGAAATCTCACCTTTCAAGCCCACAAAGTGGCAAAATACGATCAATAAACTTGTTAAAGCCATTGTCTCGATCCGCTTTAGTCAAGTCGCAGCATTTGATACTGAAGGTATTAAAGCAAGAAAATAATAACTAGCCACTCGTCAGATTTTACTTTTATATATATATACATGTATCCAAGGCAACCTACGGATACCCACCTTTAGACGCAAATACACACATTGTTCTTCTACTCTTCCTTTCTTTCTTTTTCTTTTTTAATTCACTGCAGTTTGATGCAGCAAAAAAAGGTTTATTAGACTCACACATATGATTCAATTGTTTAGGCCCTGAGACTTCAGAAGCATCTGGATTTATTGTGGACGCAAAGAACGGTATCATTCTCACCAACCGCCACGTTGCGTGTGCAGGCCCATTTGTAGGAGAGGCCGTGTGTCACGATCATGAAGAAGTAGACGTGTATCCAATTTACAGAGATCCTGTTCACGATTTCGGATTCCTCAAGTATGTTACTATTTTCTGAATTAAGATCATAATTTTTTACCTATCTTTGATATACTACTACTGTATGCTTTATCTCTATCTTTATCTTTATCTTTATCTTTACCTTTACCTTTCATTTTTCTTTTATGCTGCTTCTAATTGTTGTTGATGGTTCACATTTTAATTACATTAATAATTTGTAGATTCGACCCCAGCAAAATCAAATACATGCCAGTAACTCAAGTAGAATTGAGGCCTGAGCTAGCCAAGGTGGGCCTTGACATTCGTGTGGTTGGGTAGGGATGAGGAATTAAAACAAACAAAAAAAAACAATAAGAAGGAGGAAAAGGTTTACTATATGCACGGATTTTTTTTAACTAACAAAATGTTGGTTTTATGCTGTAGTAACGATGCAGGTGAAAAGTTGAGTATCTTGGCAGGCTCCATATCTCGTCTCGATCGCAACACACCCGACTACGGTGACTTGACATACAACGATTTCAATACATTTTATTTGTAAGTATAAACTTGATTCTTCTGTAACTTATCTTAATTATCTTAATTATCTAATATTTATATTCCTATATATCTATATGTCTATGTCTATATCTATGTCTATACCTATATCTATATATTTATTTGAAACAAAAATAAATAAATAAAAACAAACAAACAAAAAAAAACAAAAAACAAAAACTTCAAGACAAGCAGCATCAAGCACAAGTGGCGGTAGTTCTGGATCTCCAGTAATTGATATCGAGGGAAACGCTGTTGCATTACAGGCTGGTGGACACACCAAAGCTGCTACCGATTTCTTTTTGCCTCTTGACAGAATTAAGCGTGCACTGCATTATATTCGACGTGGTGAACCTGTACCAAGAGGAGATATTCAGGTCCAATTTACGTAAGTCTTTAGGACACCTATTACATGTCAATAGGAGAAGAAGAAAAAAGAAAAGAGAAAAAACAGGATAATTAATGCTTTACATTTTTTATCATCTTTTCTTATTTTATATATATATATATATAAGCTATCGTCCTTTTGACGAAGCTCGTAGACTGGGATTGAGACCAGAAACGGAAGAAAAGTTGAGAGGAATCTTCAAAGACGAAATTGGTATGTTGGTGGTAGAAACAGTGCTTCCCGAAGGCCCCGCTCATAAGAAAATGGAGGAGGGTGACATTTTGCTGACAATAAATGGCGAGTACATCACCAAATTCGTACCTTTTGAGGAGATGATGGATTCAAATGTGGGAAAGACTATCCGTATTGGCATCGAGAGAGGTGGTGAACCCATGGAACTTGATATTTGTGTAGGAAATCTTCATGCAATGTAAGTGCTTATAGAATATATACTTATAACAAAACGCAATTAACTAACAATATTCAACTATAGCACTCCAGATCGTTATGTTGAAATTGGTGGATCAAAGTTGAATGAGGTTTCTTACCAACTTGCTCGTACTTACTGTGTACCTTGCAGAGGAGTCTATGTCGCCGAACCTTCTGGCAGTAAGTATCTAGTTAATTAATTAATTAATAATAATAAACAAAGAGCTGGAGGGGATAGGGAGGAAGAGAAGGTTACATTAAGACCTTTCTTTCTTCATTTTTGAATTATTATGAATTTGGTAAACTAATATGGTCTATTAGTGTTCCGATTGGATGGTCCTGACAATGGTTGGATTATCAAGTCTGTTGATGACAAACCAACTCCTGACCTGAACACCTTTATCGAGGTCATGAAGTCTCTGCCCGACCGTGAAAGAGTCCCTGTAGTGTACTACTCTATTGCAGATGCCCATACAATCCTTGTTGCTGTTGTGCAAGTAGAACGTCACTGGTCTAGCTTCAGATTAGCTGTACGCAATGACAAGACCGGATTGTGGGATTTCACTGACATGGGAGAACCTATTTCTCCTCGCGCTATCAAACCTTCCACAAAACGTTTCATTGAACTTGACGATAGTCTCGGCCCTGCCAAGGATCTGATCCGTTGTCTGGTCAAGGTTAACTTTTATATGCCCTGTCGTCTTGATGGGTTTCCTCGTAGTCGTAAGATAGGTGCAGGCATTATCGTAGACAAGGAGAGAGGTTTTGTTATTGTTAGTCGCAGCATTGTACCATTCTCAATGGGCGACTTGACATTAACCGTCGCAGATTCTACTGTTATTCCTGCAAAGGTCATCGTAAGTATTACACACACACACATGCACACACATATATGCTTGTGAATATCGCTTATTGATTAATTGTATTTAGTACCTCCACCCAACTCACAATTTCACAGTTGTTCAGTATGATCCTAAACATATTGGTGACACCGACGTTATGAGTGCTCCTTTTAGCACCGAAACCTTGCTTCAGGGACACAAGGTTACTTTGGTAGCTCACAACCACAATCAACGCCCTGTTTGTTTGACAACAGTTGTTACTGATGTTACATGTGTCACAATCCCTCACAATGGAGTAAGTAAAACAAAACTGGAGGATATAGAAATAAGATTTCATTTGTACTTTAGAAACAACAAAAATATGCTTATTAATATCTATCATATCTACATATAATTTTTTTCTTAGACCCCTCGTTTTAGAAGTATTAATTTGGATGCCATTACTCTCGACACACCTCTTGCTGTTCAATGCTCTTCTGGACTTTTGGCAGATTCCAATGGTCTTGTACAAGGTCTCTGGATGAGTTTCTTGGGAGAACGCAACCCGAATGGCCATGACAACGAGTACCATTTGGGTATCCACATCTCAACCATCAAACCTGTTCTTGATCGCCTTCAAAAGGGTGTTCCTGTCAACCTTCGTAGCATCAATGCCGAGCTGACGACTGTCCAGATGGCCCAGGCTGGTGCCATGGGACTTTCGAATGAGTGGGTTCGCAAGATTGAGGAAGCCAATCCTGCCAAACACCAGCTGTTTATGATTAAACGTACCGAGGCAGGCAGTGAGAGCGCTCAGGTACTGAAGGAGCTGGATCTCATCTTGGCTGTCAATGGCAAGGTCGTGACACGAATGTATGAGATGGATGTACAGTACGAGGCAGAAGAATTGTCTCTGACTATCCTGAGACAAAAGAAGGAAATCACAGTAAAGGTCAAGACTGATGTTATGTCTGGTGATGGTACCAGCCGTGTTGTGTTCTGGGCAGGTGCTGCACTACATGGTATGTACAAATGTTGTATATATATATATGTGTGTGTGTGTGTGTGTGTGTGCGTGTGTCTGTAATCGAAGAGATTTTACCTAACTTATTGACGTTATTTATTTGCTTAGAACCTCACAAGGCTGTATTACAACAGAGCAAGACCCTTCCCTCGCGTATTTATATTTCTGCACGTTCCAAGGGCTCTCCTTCTTATATGTATGGCCTTGTGCCAACCATGTGGATTACACACATCAACTCCAAGCAAGTAGAAACCCTTGATGACTTTATTATGGCTGTCAAGGATATTGCTGACAATACTTATGTGCGTGTGCGCTGTGTGAGCTTTGATAATGTGCCCATCATGCTGTCAGTAAAGATGGTCAACCATTACTTCCCTTTGGTAGATATGGTGAAGGATCCGAGTGTAGAATGCGGTTGGTCAAAAAAAGAGGTTGAACTTGCCTAGAAATAAATACCACATTTGTGTATAAATTACATGCCCACGTATGTGTTACGTATGTATATGTGTATGTGTATGTGTATGTGTATGTGCGTGTGTTTTGTGTGTTTTGTGTATTTTGTGGAATACCTTTTTTTCGATTATCTTTATTTTTTATATTACTATTATATTTTTTTATAATTTTTCTTCCACTCTTTTTCACTCTCACTCTCTCACATTTTTTATATAAAGACAATAAACTAAAATTTGTATATTTTAAAAATCTTCATACAAATATATACATCATGTACCATTTGCGATGGTGTTAAAAGGACACCAGGCTTTTGCAGCTATAGGACATAACACATATCTTAATATGTATATATAAAGTGTAAATCAGAAAAGATCATTTTCGCTTGGATATCTTATATCATCAACACTTTAAAACACTCCTATTTTAAGATCAATCTGGTACAGACAATGAATTTTGAATCAGCATGAGTAACACAAAGATTTGAAGAAAATAACCCCTTGAACAAGTCGTTTCCTCTTCTAAAAATATTAACACACTTGGTTGAACTCAGCTTCTCAAGTATTCAAGCTTCAACAAAGATAACATTATTCTTTTTTCGCCAAAAGTCATATATAAGCTTAAGAAATTTGACGTAACTTTAGCATTCTATACCTTTCAACTTATTTTAAGCAAGCAACTTTAATCTTTCTAGTCTGTCCGCCCCCAAACATATGGGATAAATCCAACTCAAAATTTAATCAAAGATGAAACAAAGACTAAAACCTTCAATCTGTATTATTGGATTAGAGTTTTTTTGTTTGTGTTTTTAAAAAAAAAATTGATCTTTTAAAATTAAGATTAAAAGGAAAAATCAACTGGCTCTGATTGTCTAGTATTTTTCCATTGCTAATTAAATTGAAAAGTACATCATACTTTTGATGGAAGATATGGTATTAAGGGCACTTTAATTCGATCTAATACTAAGTTTTGCATTCATAAATGAAAAATGAACCTTTTCTGAGACAGTCTCAGGTTAAATTTGAAAAAGTGTACCTTTCATGAATAGAGAGAACGTGGGCTTGTAGCATTTTCTCATTAAACTTAACGAATATAGTAGTGGGTGAATTGATACAGCTCTATATCCTCTCTACTGTATCTACATAATACATATCATTATGATATTTCTGCTTCGGCGCTATGGATCATATTTCTGAAAGACAGACTTTCTCGCATTTAACCTGAGACTACCTCTAAAAGCTTTGATATTCTGATTTTTGAATGCGAAACACTATACTCAGACTGTAGTGGCAACCATTATCTACACCGAATGTCTTCATTTTTACTATATTATTATTTAAGAATAATAAACACAGCAATTTTCTCTTAAAGATGCTCATGTATCAAATAAGAAAACCTTTTGGCGTTCAAATTTAGTGATATTTGGAAGCTTTATTTTTTTCCCTTGTCATTGTCATTGTCACTATAATACAATTATCACTAAATTGAGCTCAGACTCTACATACATTTAATACTATAGAGTATCTCTTAAAGGATTGTACTAATACATGTACACATACACACACACCTATACATTTATTTAACTTCCAATAGAAAGAAAAAGGTTAATCTATTGAAACAGAAAACAAAAGATGAACTATTAAACCTTTTCGGTTTTGTGCTCTATAAAAAAGTACCTATTTCTTGGATCCTCTTTATTCATAGACAATCGCTGTCACGTAACGACTCTGACAATGCGGACAATAAAATAATTTGTACAGAAAAAAAACCTACCTTTTCAACTGTTGTGTGCGCCATGTCAGGAGGAAGCCATAAACGAAACATCGAAGACGTTGATGATCACCATCACCCAGTTAATCGGAGGCTACCACGTGTTATTCCAGCATCACAAATAACGGAAAATGGGTACATGCAACAGAATTTAGGCACCAATCTTAAAAAACCGTCAGAACTGTTCCTGCCTAGGCGCACCCAGGCATGGCCACCTTCCCTTACATCGAAACATTCATTTAATAATTTCAGAGACAGCACATCTCCAGAATCTTCAAACAAACACATTGTAATAGACTTAACACTAGACGATTCCGATGAAGAAAACAACTTAAATATATCTTCACCCTTGATGTTTGGTATCTCACGCCAAGCAGCTTTGGCTGCAAATAAACTGAATAAAAATAAGCAAAAAGGAAAAGAAAAACAACAAGAAGGAGAAAAAGAAGGAGTGACTAAAGAGGTTGAAACAACTCAGACTAGTTCATCCAAACCTATTCAAAAAGTACAAGAAGATCCTATCTCAAATTTAGCTGTTGAACAACCTATGCAATCACCGCTCCGCACAGAGCACAATCCTTTGCCAGTAACTGTACCGATCAATAATTCAGAGCATACTCCTTTGCCAGTGCCTGCACCGATCAATAGCCCAGAGCATGGTTCTTTACCAGTACCTGCACCGATCAATAGCCCAGAGCACGGTTCTTTGCCAGTACCTGCACCGATCAATAACTCTGAGCATGCTCCTTTGCCAGTTCCTGTACCAATCAATAGCCCAGACCACAGTTCTTTCCCAGTGCCTGCACCGATCAATAACCCAGAGCATGGTTCTTTGCCAATGCCTGCACCGACAAATAACTCTGAGCCTATAAAACGCGCAGAAACTCCAAACACTTCATCGACGCAAAATACAACATCAGCATATTCGAGTAAAATAAAGAGAATAACTCTCTTAGCTCCCAGATCACCAAACAATACAGTCGCACAAACTCCCTTAACATCAAGTAATATATTATCAGCTATGAACGACCTGCATAACGCTAAGATCCGCTCGTTTTCAAACTATGTGTCACATGTAACAAAAAAAGACAACCCCACTCCTACCGACAATGGATCTACAAGTAATAACCTACAATTAAGCACAGACAGTATATCCGCAGCACCTGAAAATACACCTGTAATCAACGTAACCTCACACCCACTTACTGAAGCTACAAATGACAACCTACAATTGAGCACAGGCAGTACACCAGTAGCACTTAGAACCACACCTGTAATCGACACAACCCCACACTCACCTATTGGACCTACCTGCGATACTCTTCTAAGTCCACAAAATTCCCGTTCTAGCTCTCCATCAGAAAATTCACCAAATGAAATTTTCTACACGCCACCGCCACCTCCACCACTACAATTATTAGCCATGTCCGAACAATTCGAAAATGCAAATGATGACTTGGACCCTATAGTAGAACCATACAATAATATTAGTACACAAAATATAACCCCTATGGAAATCTCACCAGCCCCGGAAGAACCCAATACACCTGAACCAATTCGTCCAAATTCTACATATTCAGAAAGTGAAATGGCAAATAGCATTGCCTTTGAAAGTTCGTTTGTAGAAGAAAACACCCAGAGTTCAATGTCTGTATCCAACAATTCTACACAAAGATCTTCTTCAGAAGGCATCGATAGTTTATTAGGCAATGATTTGTCATCCCAAAACTCACGACAAACTACCGGAACACTGAATATCGCATCCAAATTAAACCGCCCTAGGTATGATGGCAGTGAAAACAATGCCAATGGACCCGTAGAAAATTCTGTCCGGGAAGATGATTCTTCGAAAGATATGGAAGCTACAATAAAACCTCTAGTATCTACCGAAAACGAAGTTCAGAAACATTATACTATTAATGAAAAGAATAATAGTAATAATAATCTAATGAAGTCCAACCATTCCGGCAACAACCAAACTGTACCTGTGACTCAGCCGGTTCACGATTCTCAAGATAATATGGACGAAGACATGGAAGTAAATGTGGTAGACGTGGACCCCCCACTCGGATCGGAATTCATGTACAGTCCAAGTCCTGGTGACTACACTCCAAACTTGTCTAAGAATGTCACGAAAACAAAAACCGAGAATAAAAAAGCCAATACTGGAAAGTAAGTTAATATTATAAGCACCAAGCGACAAAATAACATGAAAAATAACAAGAGAAACTAATCTCTACTTATAACAGAAATAAGGGATCAAGGGAAACTTCGCCTACAGAGAAAACTATCCCAAATGTTCCGCCTAAAAGACCCTCAGCTTTACGACGTCCTCCAAGTGAAAAAAATGAAGTGGTTGCTGTTGCTAGTAGACGTCACCTTCAGACTGGATATGTGTATGGTGTGGAAATGTCATATCATGCCAACCTGAACCAATCAGAAGACCACCCCGAGGATCCACTTCGTATATTTTCCATTTACAACAAGTTACAACAGAGTGGACTATTAGACGACTGTGTACGCCTCATGTGCAAAAAAGCCCATGCTCGGGATGTTTTGATGGTCCATACAGAAGAACATTTCAAAAATATCAAATCCACAAAATGTAAGTGTATATATATATATATATGTACATTCATTCACTCATTAATTTATTCATTTTTTCTTTCTTTTTTATATTTTGAAAAAAAAAGCTATGACAAGAAACCAATTGCTTGATATGGAGAACTCTCATGATTCAATCTACTTGAATGGTCATACATATGAGTGTAGCATGTATGCAATTGGTAGTGTCATAGAGGCCTGTAGAGCTGTAATCGAAAATAGAGTTAAAAATGCATTTGCTATTGTCCGTCCACCGGGTCATCATGCAGAGACTGAGCATGCAATGGGATTTTGTGTTATGAATAATGTTGCGATTGCAACAAGGTATTGTATGACACACCTTGACACGAAAAAAGTAATGATATTAGATTGGTAAGTTATTTTTTTAGAAGAAGAAGAAAGAGAGAAAAAAATGATAGAAATGATATAATTGAATTGATTGAATTGATTTTTTTTTTAAATATATGCTCTCGATAGGGATGTTCATTTTGGTAAGGCTTATTGATCTAGAAACCTTTGTTTAAGTATGTGCAAATGCCATTTTTAATCTCATTACATTGCCTCTTCTTTTTTTTTCTCGAGGGAAATAGGTAATGGCACGCAGGAGATTTTTTCAGATGATCCAAATGTTTTATACGTCTCTCTTCATCGATTTGAGAACGGAAGTTTTTATCCTCAGAACCAAAAAGGAAGAGCAGATTACTTTGGCTCAAAGAGAGGAAAAGGAAAGTAAGTATTCAAGATTTTTGGATCAGATGGAGGGTCCAGATGGTTTTATAGCCAATGACTAATTGTATGCTTTATAATAGGACCGTTAATGTTCCATGGCCTAAAGAAGGAATGGGAGACGCAGAATATATTTATGCTTTTGAGCAAGTAATTATGCCAATTGCCAGAGAATTTGCTCCTTCTCTGGTGATAGGTAAGCAAAAAAAATGACTTTGATTATGATATATATATATATATATATGTTTTTTTTTTCATCTTTTGGCTCAATTGATTCTTCTCTCCTTTTGATATATCTTTATAGTTTCGGCTGGTTTCGATGCTGCTCATGGAGATCATATTGGCCAGTGCGAGGTTACACCTGCAGGATATGGCCAAATGACCCACATGTTGATGTCACTTGCAAATGGAAAAGTTGTGATGGCTTTGGAAGGAGGATATAATATCAACTCTATCGCAGTCTCTAGTGTTGGGTGTATGGCTGTACTTAAAGGAGAAGCACCAGAGCCTATCAAACCTGACTCTAGACCAAGCGAGATTTGTAAAGAGACTATTGCTATTGTCAAGAAATTGCAGGCTACACAATGGAAATCACTAGCATAATAATTACTTTTTTTTTCTTTAAAGGAAAAGATACTAGTAGTCTTCATTTTTATTCTTATTCTTATTCTTATTATCATTATGATTATGATTTTATGCTTATTTTATTTTCATATTCGTGTTTATGTCTGGTGCTTTATACCATGCTTTTGACTGCGAAAATACATGTACATATTGTGTAATGCTTGTGAATACAATACAAAATACAAATATATGTTTAATGTTTATGATTTTACTTCTTACCAAAAAAGCTTAACAGATTTGCCTGTCCAGCAGATGCTGCTCCCTTCTTCGCACCCTTCTTCGCCGCCGGGGCTGCCTTTGGTTTGGGTGTATTTTCTGTCTGTGCGATAGTTTTTTTGGCAGTATTATTCAAATTGGAAAAAATAGGAACGGTAGCAGGAGTATCAGAAGCGGTGTCGGCATCAACCTCTTCCCACTCCCACACATTTTCAGTAACTAATATAATATATAAGCGTCAGGAAGTGTTAATGAGTATACACACACATATAAATAAATAAACCAGACAGTATTGATTCTTGCTTATATATGATTCAAGTTGTTACCTCTAAATCCACGTTCGTTCACATATGTTTTCTTTTTTTGTACTTTGCGTCGAATCTTTCCAGGTGTCGAGGAAGTTGTTGACCCATCTTTTGTTTCTAGCTCGTTTTCTAGAAGAATAAATCAGCCAGATTTTATAAGACATAAAACATAAATAAATCAATAAATAAAACCGTGTTCTCATACTACAACTATTACCTTTTGTCTTTTCGGGAATCTCTTTAACAGAATCAACATCAATTGGATTGTCCGCCATCGCAACATCTTCATCTTTTGCCGACTTATCAGACCCAGGTGTTTCATTACTATCAGTGTATGTTTTTGTTTCAGTTGGAATATCATCGTCAAATATATCATCTTCTTCATCCGTAAAGACGTTTGCATTCAAATTAGATCGGGCTAGTCGTCGATCGAGTTCTTCGTCAGATTCTTCTTCCTCTGATGCGACAGCTATTTGTTTTGTTAACCAGTTTTGTTGTAATATTCAACTTAATAAATCGCCAGACATTTCGCTTTCTTTTTCTTTTTCTTTTTTACCTGGGATTATAGGTTTACTAGAATCTTTAATCTTCTTGGAAATATGGTGGTTTTTTGATTTGGGTTCTTCAGATTCAGATGACTTTCTTTTACTGGATGTTGATGCATTTGATGTCTTGTTCTACAAATGAATATAAGTACACCTATATGTGCCGTGTCTAAATAATTACTTTTAAGAATGCACCAAATGTGTTTGGAGTTGCCTTTGCTGGTGTTGCCTTTGCTGGTGTTGCCTTTGGTGCAGGAACTGGTGTTGGTGTTGGTGCTGGTGTTTCTTTCGGTACAGAGATCGAATGGGTTGGTCTAGATTCTTGCTTGACGCTTGATTTATTTACTAAACGAGTATTCTGCAACAAACCGCACCTACAAATAAATAGTTTCACGATAATCTACATCAATCGGATGCCTCTTTCTTTATCAGGTTGTCTATTCATTAATCTCCATGATAGGCTTACTTTGTGCGATCCTCGGCTGTCAGCTTAGGAAGATTTTCATCAGCTGCTATAATTACAGATAAATCCTGTGTCTGTCAATTAGCTTTCACTGCCTTTATCTTTTTCTATACAATCAATCTATTGAGCTTGCCCATCTTCTTGTTGCTTTACCTTTGGATCATATGGACAGAGACTATAAACTTGTGTTCCTGATATATGTTTAAATGTTTGTTTTACAGCTTTTTGATTTTATTTTGTCAGTATGTGTGTATGTGTGTGTGTGTGTGTGTGTGTGATATGGTTGAGATAAAAGAAAATCGTATCAGCATCTGTAATTATCATTTGCATAGCCTCACGTAAAATAAAATTGGGTTATTTCAATAAACTTACACTCTAGTTCATTACTCTTTGCCATGCGAATTACAAGCTGATTACTGTCAGATGCTTTTTCTGTACCGATCAAGCAATAAGTTGCGTGTATTTGTTGATGTGCGTTTGCATAATCTTGTAAAACTCTAATTTTTACATGTTTTAGCGCAATGAATCCTACAAATGGCTCGGGCCACTTACTGCTTGGCAGTATTTACAGGAATGCGAAATTGTCTTGTTAGGAGTCTGTAGGTAACCTTGTTATAGAATTATTAATTATTATGTAAAGAACTGATAAGCTTTTTTATAGTATTATTATTATTATTATTATTTGTAGGCTTACTGGTTCCTTTTCATGAAGCAACTTTGTATCTAAGTATTCTTCCATGTCAAGCATTATTTTATTTTTGTCTTCTTTTGGCCTGTAAACTCTCGCACGTCCAAACTGCGTATTGAAATTAAACTGAACGCGATTACAAAAGCGCGCTCATTGTGACTGGAAAATTCTGAACCTTTTTTTTTTTTTCTTTTTCTATCCCCTTTTTTTTCCAGCTTTTAAAACCTTCTACTGAATTACTTATTCAGGAAAAATACACTTTGTTTTATTTTTTGGGGGGACTAAACACATATTACTCATAAGATTCTATATTTCTGTATTATAAATTTCCAAGGTTATTTGCACAGTGAACTTAAATCCTGTGTAATTCCTTCTTTTTTCCGAGTCTGTAAATGATCCATTGAAAGAAGTGTACCATTTGTATTAAACTCCCAGAGCTATAAAGCCAATGTCTATAAATACATAGTTAAAGGAAAATAAATTTATTTTATATAAACAAGCAACTAGTACACATATACACAGTAGCAAGGATAACAAAGCTATAATACTGGTGTTATGATAGAATGGTAAAGCGGACCAGAGTCGGCTATAGTACGCTTAACATCAACTTTTTCGATTTCCTTCCAGCCGATTACGGTCGGGTGAAGAGTTAAAGCAAGGGCAAGAAGAATACTAAGGATAACAAAGCAAAATAAACATATCCGGGAACGTCTTCTCCATCTGGTATCAACTCGCTGTTCATTTCCACTCGGTTTGGTGTCTGAGGCAGGATTGTAGATAGAGCCTATGATCCAGAATGGAGGAAAGAAAATTCCAATGATAAAATAAGCCCTGGATAACTTTTGAGGCATCATGTCGTCTGCTCTTTCCACGTCTTTTAGAGCAGCGGATGGATTATCTTTGCGTCTAGATCCAAACCACTTCTTTGTTGTATCCATGCCATAATTATTTTTCTTGGTGTCTTGGAGGTCAGAATACCCGACAGAGTAAAGTGTGCTCAGATACTTGTATCGTTCTTCATTCTGATCGGTCTCTTGTAAAACTTGAGGTGGTGCGCTAACCGAGAGTTCCGATGACAGTGTAGCCGGAAGCTTAAACTCTTGGTCGCGTATTGCATTGTTGTTTGTTACTTCAGTGTGCTCGTTGCGGATAGGGTTTGTGAGTTTTCTGAATGAGTAGTGAGGATCAAAGCACTCAAGAGATGGCCGGTTACTATTTACAACAGAACTTCTGGAGGAATAAGCTTCGGGGACTAGATCATTGTGAGATCTAGAGCCATTTGCATTGAATTTATAGTTGTTGGCTATAGAATTGCATCTCGACGGTGCAAGATATGTCAAGTTTAGCCCACATCCAGGAGGTTTCTGTGAGAATATGTCATGCTGAGCTAAAGGCCAGTCAGGCTCAATAGGATCTCCTTGAGAAGCCGCCTGGTGTTCAGAACTTGGGTTGTCTGACATGGTATTAAATATATAGGTAGAGAGTTGGGCTGATAATTATACAAGAAAGAGAACGTTTTTTAATGATGACCAAGTGTTGATATTAATGTATTCTGAGACAGGTGTAATTCTCTAAATTTATATGAATTCACCGAGCATTTATGATAAGACACTCTCAAAGGCCATTATAAACCACTAAGAACAACCAGTCAACAAATCAAATCACAGCTTATATTCCGAGACTAATTTATTATCAGTGATATATGTATGTATTTATGTATATAAAGTCTCGTATTAAATCTATACCAAACCGGCAAAAGAAAAAAAAAATCTAATGTATATTTACAAAGAAGCCTCAGCTTCGATCTTGTGCTTGTAATGGGTTTCTGAAAGATCCCGAAGTCTTGCAGCTGCTTGCTCAGGAGTCAGATCACGCTGTGGCTCACCCAAAAGTTCAAATCTGATTATGATGGCAAGAATAATGTGAGAAAAAATACGCTCAATAAATAATCATCAAAAAATATATGTCTTGTATCTTACCCAACCAAAAACTTTCTGACGGTAGCACTTCTTAATAAAGGAGGGTAGAAGTGGATGTGAAGATGTGAATAGTCAAATTCACCGCGCACAGGAGCCTGATGAATCCCCATGGAGTATGGGAAGGAGCACTCAAAAAGGTTGTCATATCGACATGTCATCCTTCTTAAAATGTCTGCCAAATCGGTTTTTTGCTCGTCTGTCATTTGAGGAAGACTGGACACATGCACCTTTGGAAGCACAAGGGTCTCAAAGGGCCACACTGCCCAGAAGGGAACCACACACACATATGAATCGTTTTCCATCACCACACGCTCCTTGTCAGCCAATTCCCGGCTTGCATAGTTGCAAAGCATGCATGCACCATCGTGTGAGTCAGCATAGGCCTTGAGGGAATTTAACTCGGTCTGGGGTTCTTCAGGGATCCGGTCCGTGCACCACATTTGACCGTGAGGATGGGGGTTTGAGCAACCCATAGCAGCACCTTTGTTCTCAAAGATCTGTACATGAGATACACACTCCTTCTCGGCCATGGCTTTGTAACTCTCGGTCCAGGCATTCACCACCGAATGAATCTCATCATTTGTCATTTCGGCCATAGTCAAGTCATGGCGCGGGGAAAAGCACATCACATGACATTCTCCTCGGACACCTTCTACTTGCAACAAGTCGTCTGTGTTTGTGTTGTCGAGTGTAGGCTGATCAGACTTGACAGCTGCAAAGTCATTGGGGAAGATGTAAGTAGAAGTATAGTCAGGGTTATTTTCTCCATTTGCACGCTGGTTGTTAGGGCACAGGTAGCATTTAGGATCATGGGATGGTCGCTGTTCGAGATCTGGGCCCTCTTGCTGACCCTGCCAAGGACGCTGTGTGCGATGAGGTGAACAGAGGACCCATGAGCGGGTGAGTGGGTTGTAACGACGGTGAGAATGGTGGTTAAAGTCAAACATATTAAGAGGAATAAAAGGAAAGGGTGTAGGCACTTTAATTTTTCCTTCTTTTTTTTCTTAGCTGGTTTCTACTCGGGTTTATTTAAATACTTTGTGAATAATTGTATACTGGTATTATGACTATTGTTATTGCTACTGTTATATATTTTTATAGTATCTTTTATCTTTTTGCCCCTTCCGCGGGCCCGTTTTGCTTATGTAAAGGTCGGGCCTTGGAGCAAGAACCCAGCGCTTATGTAACCTTGTTGAGCTCATCATGGTAACAGTAGCGGTGTTTTCTTCTTTGACCACCAGATAAAATATGGATTACAGCAATTTCGTATACATATATTCTTATAGTCTAAATTAATCTAAACTATCACTGAGCGGTATAATCTGGAATAAATAGGAATTGTACCTTACATGGTTATTCTCCTGTACCGTATTTTATATATTAATTCTGTAAAAGCTTGTTTTATGCTAATATGGTAATATGTGCTATAGTGTGTCTGTGAATTGGTTACTTTGGTAACAGGGTCCAATATCAGAGAAATCGATTTCTTTGTGTGTATGTGTGTATATGTGTATGTGTATGTGTATGTGTGATACTTGGACGAAATGTCTAGGGCCCTTTTCTCGATGATATTTCGAGTACAGCCAGACTTTGTAATTATATATAATTCTTATCCTTGTTTCTCAACCGAGGGAGGGAGGTAGCATAGTGGTGTTCTTGTTGTTATTACTTGTAGTATATGATTCGTTTACTGTTTTACACATCAGCTCAAGTACTGGCATCATTGAAGGCTAGATAACGGAAAGAAAAGAAGGAGGATATATATACAACTTAGTAAAACAGCAATATATATATATATATATATATTCGAATTTACCTCTGTTATATATGCTTCTAAGCGCTTGTACATATAGCTCAAGATAAATAGCTGTCTGTTTGCAAGTTCTGCAGTGGTTTTATCATTATTTTGATGGCTGAAAAGGACAAAGGTGTAAACTTGAGCCAGCACAAAACCTTAAATAAATAAAACAGGAGTTAATGGCTTTGCTCAAACCCACAAAAACAATATATTTACTTGAAATAGACCATCCAAATTGGAGGAATGTTTGAACATCAATTACATCCAAAATCTCGATTGCTCTCTCCATATATTTCATGCAACCACTCAGGATTTTTTCATTTTTCTTCAGTTTGGAATCAGGTAACAAAAACGGTCGTTTTACTTGGAGATTAACGGCACAGTAACCTAAATAGAGTTGTCCAGCTATGATATATACATATTTGCGTGTGTGATGTGTGAGTTTGTAAATATATTAAATTCCTGTTTTAAGGCACTGCATAATATCACTTACAGCCACTGTTTATTTTCTGTGCAAGTTCAGGAGATAGTTCCTTTCGGCGTATCATATCAAATTCCTCCTCCGTTATCTTGAGATTACTAGGCAAAGTTTGCTCCCATTCTTTTAGCATCCGCTCGATATTCACTCTTGCTTGATTGTATATTTCTTCGTTATGATTAACAATTCGTGCACGCGGAGAACAGAGTGTACGAAGAACATCGCTCAATATCTCAGACAATTTTACGAGATAAAAGAAAGTAATATATTTGTTTGAAGGTAATGGTTCCTCTGTTTCAGAATCGATTTCTGGTAGGTCTACATCGCAATCAGCATCAGAAATCATCAAGGGCCTAAACATTATAAATTTCTTTAATATTATTGTTTTTTTTAAAGAAAGGCATGTATATATATATATATTATACAATACCTTCCGAGGCAGCCACATATCCAGCGATCAATAACATAGGCGGACCACCACAATCTTTTGTAGAATTTAATTGTTTCTTTGGTTGCTCCACATGTACTCCTTGAACGATGTAGACCAAGTTCCTGGGCCTAATAAACAGCATTCATTAGAAACACATATTTCTTTTTATAATATTGTTAGCGAACGGACCAATTTTATTGCCATACTCATAGCTATCCAGTCTACACCATCTGCAGACCATTTTGTAGCGTTACATGCCCCTAATAATAGGATTTGTATTGTTTCGATTCTTGGCTGTATTAAATCAAGGTCGAATTTCTCTTTGATTTGCTCCGTCAAGGAATCATAAAGTTGGACGCGTGTTATGTAGTTCTTTCGGGCCGAAGGGTTGTTTTCATCCATAATACGACAAGAAGAACGGCAGATCGCAGCTAGAAGAACCATTGACTGGGAGTCAAAGTCGTTTCTATACGT
Organism: Phycomyces blakesleeanus NRRL 1555(-); assembly: GCF_001638985.1. Taxonomy (NCBI): domain Eukaryota; kingdom Fungi; phylum Mucoromycota; class Mucoromycetes; order Mucorales; family Phycomycetaceae; genus Phycomyces; species Phycomyces blakesleeanus. The sequence goes on from NW_017265144.1 coordinate 1,097,111, forward strand.
ATCATAAAATGATTCTTCATCCACAATTGGTACGAATATATTCATCTGCGTAAAGTATCTATACAATATAATATATGATTAGCGTCTGGACAAACATTGAATAAGCTTTCCATTTCTACTCGGGCATACATATCAACCAGGTGGTCTATAACTTCTTTTGGAGGGAGTCTCCAGGGCACAGAATCATTTCCATGTGGAAAATTGAATAGGTCTTCTTTGAATATTCCAGTTTTAGAAATTGAGATTATCAGATCGTCTTCATGATTGTCTAGCGGCTTTGCTATATCGTGGGTCAAGTCTTTCATGTTCCTTCCGGTCATTTCGAACAATTTACCCAATAGATACACACCAGAAGAGCTACCCATAAAGGAATCATTATATCCAGGATTCTCAGAGTCAGTAGAATACGGTGAATTTTGTGCTCCACAATTTCTCGGGGATGGCGCAGCTGACTTGTGTAATGAAGGAGACACGGATTGGTTTGAGGTGGTCTGTGGGTTTTGGGCAGGTGAATATGTGATTTCTCTTCTTTTTCTCCATTGATCTTCACTGTTTTCGCTTTCTTCTGAATTTTTCCTCTTGGTATTGGCTGATTCATTAGTCTGGATGTCTGTATCACTTTCGTCACTGTAAGCTTGTTCAATGTCTTCTGAAATGTCCACTTCTTTTCCTTTCAGTAGTGCTTTGATTGAATCAGAACTTTCATTTCCATTATCAGACATATTCATAAGTAGATCCTCCATTCTCTTCAATCGGCTTTCTAGTTTTTCTACATAGCCTTTCGGCGGACCTCTTTTTTTCCCTGCCTAATTCCTTTGTAAGTAATTCATATATTTATATATATATATAATTATGTAGATTCATATGCGCCAAGCCTTTAGTTACCTCATTGAATGTACACATCTTCTTATAGTTATCACACGATGAACATGGCTTATTTGGAGTTAACTGGCTATAATTGCATCTATTGATATATTTCTAACTTAATAAGCAATTCTTATATGTCTTTTTATTCTTTTTTTATAGAGAGAGAGTATAGCTTTTAGTCTAGTGTACCTTATCTTCTTGCGTCGGCATAAGTCGCCTTATATGTTCAACATGAATATAAAAACATAATTACAAAATGAGAATGGTTAAGAACGTGGTTTGTTTTAATTTTTCGCAATGTAAAATCTTCGGCGGTCAGTCCGAATCAGGTCAATTCCTAATGACATTTATATATATTTTTAAGACTTACAAGCTCTATCTTTTCTTGTTCGTTCTTTTGGAATACTGTTCAATTGGTCATATACATGCTGTGCTGTAGCATTTGTTGGTAGCATTTGGATCACAAATTGTTGGGAATCTTGTGGTCGAGTCATAGGGTTGGTTACATGTGGCATAGTTGGTAGATTGTTACAGGCCGTTAGATCATGTCCATGATACATTGAGGACTGGGGCGAACTTTGTGACCGTGGCCTGTCATTAGCATCAAAGGGCAGCATAAGATACGATGCAATGTGTATATATATATATATATATATATATATATATTATGTATATGACTAGTTCAAGCAAGGCAAAAAATAAGCTAGAAATACATTATGTCTTTATATATATATGTATGATATATAACTTTGTGTGTGTAGATTGCCCAGACTTTTTTTTTCTTAGAATGCCGGGTATAGTATTCCCAGCCAATCGAAAACGTATATTAGTAAGGGGAAGGTGCTGAGAAGGGAAGCATAACAAACCGTTAGATTTCTTATTTTATCGTGGCTAAATGTGGCGCTGAGCAATCCTGTCCATAAAGAGCGGAGCACAATGGCTTGCACGGGAGAGGTAATAGAGGTGTACATCATTTTTCCCTGAAATTGTAAGGCGCACTGTCCGATTATTACAATTCGACCTCTAAAATGAGGACTATTTGCCGGACCGGACAACCAGAGCACAACCACAGGATATCAAGCAGACTGGAATGGAAATAGTAAGAAAGTCTAGTGAAACCAAGGTGAGATATGGTAAAATGTAAAGCCTGTTAATTCTACAGCATAGATCTCATTGTTCTTTGTATCTTGTGGAACTTACAATACTTTGACTATTATCAGTAGATCAAGGTAAGCCAGAGCATCTACTATACATTGATCTTTTAATATAATGTATAAACACATAAAAATATAAAATGCTTTAGAGTGACAAGAGACAGTTATTTTTAAAACATACAAAAGGTATTCATACTATCTTTACTTATTTACTTATTTGTTTTAACCAGCTGTTGCTTCAAGGCATAATTTAACCGGATATTTCGACAAGACTTTCAAGTCTTTATTTTTATTTTCTGATCCAAACTATTCCTTAAGTACTACCCTTGATCTCATTGATTTTTAACCTTTGGCCAATACCAAACCACTTTTGAACTTGGATCATCATCTTAAAAGACGTAAGATTATGTTTTAATGTATGTGAGCCTCGTTTAATAAATCAGAGGCTTATAAGCAGTAAGCTATAGTATATTCTTTAAGGTTCTTTTGTATTACGAATTTATTGAGGTATATTTTAGGGCACCTAAAAATATATATATATATATAAAAGAAAGCAAATGGAATTCTGTCACATGTTTCTCAAATTGTTCAACATGAGGTCTTTGTTACTGTTGTTGGAAAAGAAAGTAGGAAGCATCATTGACGTCTCTATATAAATCAAATAAGCTCCCACCCGCATGGCATCCGCAAAAAAAATCCTGAGTTTCTTTTTCTTGAGTCATACGTTCCGAACATTTTGATCTTACGCATCTTATTACAATTGGATTATCTTTAGTCGCTTTAATCTTATGGATCTTAACCATCATCTATAACACAAATGAAAGGCAAAATTGTCTTGTATATTATAACCATCGTTTTTTTTTTATGTTTAGTTTAGAAGCTTTCATGCTGATTACTTCTGTTGGTTGCCATTTTTGGATCAGAATATATTAGTTATTGTACATCAATATAAATTTGATAGAGTATTGATGTTTAACATCATATTTTATTGCAGTAATGGGTTAAAATTGCATATTCAGACCCTTTCTATTTAATATAATTTAATTAATGACATAACACTCTCCCTCTTCGCCCATTTCATATCGGAAAACAAGATGAAAATATTCCAACTAATTACTGATCAATACGTGGCTTCCTATATACAGACCAGGTAATATAAGGGAGAAAAAAATATGTATTGGATTAATGGGAATGATATAAAATATATGGCTATAGTAAGATCCTTGGCAGATCAAACCAATGTCTCTTATAAAGCTTAGTAGTAATAGCTCTCTTGGCCAAAAGAAACCTATTATGTGCACGCACAATATTCAGTTGGTAGCGTTACCTAACAATACCAAGAGTCTTAATTGAACATGGTACTTGAGAGAAAATTAAATCAACATATATATGTATATGCATATATCTTCAATACAGTTTTTTCCTATTATACTAATAGTAATATTTTGGCGCATAGTTCACCCTTACCATAAATACAGCAAGAAGGTGACTAGAGTGAGACGGCATCTCTACAACCGAGAAATATAATCTCCGCTTACCAAAGCAAAGTACTACGGCATCCCCGGAAATGCTTGGGATATCGTACATTGAACATCAGTTAATTTATTATTAAATTGTGTATTATACCAAGCCTTTTAAGTCTCTCAATGTAATAATCTAGTGATGTAATCACCCTAGTTATGTGTTGTTTTATATTATCATATACATCATATCTCTTTTAATTAAGCCGAAAAAATACACAATCACACTGTATTCCTATATGGAAAAAAGAAAACAAAACAACTATTGACAGTACGCCAAGCCCAAATACAATAAGTGCTGCTATAAATAACACTTCCATAGCGTTTTACGTAACTGTATATACGCCGGGTGTGTTTTTTGGTTCTTATATAGCATATTTACACTGAAATATATGCGTTTACTATTGTCCTTGGCCATAATGGTACATCATTTTCTTAAGATTTATCTGCTCCGATCAGGGTCTACATATTCAAAATTGTCCAAATAAACAGTATATAATGATGATACGATCAAATATTGAAGGGTAAATATCCCACAATTTCATAACAATCTTGAAAACCAACGCAAAAAAAACATATAACTGTTTTTTTTATATAGGAGTTTTTCGATCCTTGTTATCAAAAGAAGGAGAAAGGGTACACTATGGGAAATTAATGGTGATTTTGAAAAAATATATAGTACTTTCCAAAATCACATCAAAATCACCACTTTTTTTTCCTATAGTAGTAATAAGGAAATTTGAAACTTTGTAGATATAGAAGCAAGGGTATATCATTAACATAGCCCTAGAAGTCTTTCAATTGAGAGATCTTTTGAATCTATCTCTTAATGATAAGATTCCGAGTAATTTTTATGATTATTGATAAATTAAAGGAATAGAAATCTTTAAACTAGGGCATAAAAGGCTGTTGAACTTCTTTAATATTTATTAGATAAATAGTCTTTTTTTTTCTCTTTCAATATTTCCCTATTGGTTGAATTCAAAGTTTAGCTTTAAACGCAACTAAAAAAAGTCTATTGAGCAATGTACCTTGAATTTCAAACAAAATAGAAAATGAGCATTACCAAGGCATGTATAAGGTATGTTGTCCTCTCTAAGAATACAAAGCATAAACATCATTAACTTTTTTCCCTTTATATTCAAACAAGATGACCTCTTCTAGCTTATTGTATATTGTACCGTACTAAATACTTAAAATAAAGTGGGAACAAAGTTAGTCGTCAAACTTACAAAATCAAGCAAGACAACCATAGCTAAAATTTTGTTGTAATATGTTGCTGCTGTTGTTGATTCTTTTTTGTTCATATTCATTTAATTCAATTGTATTTTATTCTGTCACACCAAGACCAGATGTGTAAGGGGTCAATGATACTTGAAAGTCCAAAAAAAAAACAAGAAAGAGTAAAAGAATTTATTATACAACATATATAGTCTTCTTGTCTGTCTGTCTCTCTTTCCTTTTTCTATCTTTCTTTCGTACAAAATGATATCCCCTGCAGTAAATCTTACTAATAGTGAATATGATGAGCACCTCAAGGAGTGTTTAGATTATCTACAAAATAAAAATGATTATATAGAGAGAAATATTTCGAAACATTTTCGTGATGAGAGTACCGAGCCACCAGATTTATTCGCAGGACATGAATTGCCACAGCCAAGAAGACTTCGATCCAATTCAATAGGATACATGCCCAGGAACCATCAAAATGGTCTTACCGAAAGGCCTTTGCTAGACTATGAAGTAAAACGTAAAAATAGAGGTGAAGAGAGTCAAGTGAAGGTAAGCTTGAAGATTACTTTGTTCTTTATTTTCCTTTTAAATATATGTATATGTCTATGTCTATGTCTATTTGATAGGAGGAGCATAGATATCATGATGACTTTCATGTACCTTATTCTTCACCGCGTGAAAGTCCTAGGCAACAAAATCCAGTACAAGAAGAATACCGCGGATATTACAATGAGTTTGAGAATAATGAGTATGATAGTGAAGAAGACAACTTGAATAAAAGACATCAAGAAGCACTTGAGAATTCACTTAAAAACACAAAAACAACCCATTTTGAACCTCCAACTCCACCTCCCCCTCGTCCTCAACCTCAACCTCGGCCTCGTCCTCGTCCTCAGATTCAACATCTAGCCCCAACTTCAACCTCAACCTCAACTCAACCTCAACCGCAACCGCAACCGCAACCGCAACCGGAACCGGAACCGGAACTCCAATCTCAAGCCCAACCTCAACATCGACCTATATCTATTTCTCCACAGCCCGCATCTCCTTTGTCTTTACCAAGGAGCCCAGCAATACCGGTTATCCCACCAAATTCGAATATTTTGCCATTGGTTGATACTCTTGCTGATTATTTGGATCCTAGTCGCGCAATTTCCCCAATGTTTTCTTCAGGCCCTTCAATGTACCAATACAAAACAGACAGATGGACATTCTCTGCACTATTCCGTCGTATCATGGGTTTCAACTTTCCTAGATCAAGAGAATACCGATCCGATTATTATACGCCACCAGTTCCAGAGCCTCGTATACACTACACTGCAACAGGGCGCATGATTCACACAGTTCCTACGAGTGATATTCCGGGTGAGGTCTTGACTCCTCAACAGGGAGCAAACCTTTTCTCTAGAATTTACAATGTAAACCCCAGCCAGGCCCTGATTTCACCGCCTTCAGTTGTCCTACCCGAAGCAGAGCGAATCGCTAATCTCAGCCAGATTTGGGTGTTTCGTGCTTTGGGAGATAACCAATATGGTCCCAAGATTTGGTCTGTGTTTGACTATGCAAATCAAGCCTTGCTTTTCGAACATGCCAGAAAAGTGCGGTCTGGAATACCTGTAGACCCGGGAGTCGAGTTTTTTGATACTCACATCAGACGCGGTATTTTACCCGTGTTGATTGTTCCTAGCCAGATGTTAGGATACTATCCAAGAGACATTGTAACCGAGACAATAGAAATGCTTTCAATCGCTTGTCTGGACAATACACCAGATGTACATCTTATTTATAGGCAGTTTGGTGCTAGTAATGCGTTTCCATATTACTGATGTATATAGTATTATTATTTATAAAGAAAAAATAGAACTATAGAAACTTTTAACTATTACAAATTAATAATAAAAATAAAAGTTTACAATTCAATTCAATTCAATACAATACAATATGAATACATAAGTGGGTTACTGAAGCATATGTCAAATCTTACTATTTTTTCCTCTTTTTCTCTCTCTTTTACTACCACTTGTTAATCTGTCGGTCTCAGATAAACTTTGTGTTAATAATAAACCTGGACACAGAGCAAATCGTGTACCCAGAAGAGTGACAGGTAGTGTGGGTTTGTGTACGTGAGAGAGAGAAAAATATAAGATTTGAAAATCAATTTTTTTTCTTAATTCTAACGTTCAATTCTGACTTGGTAAGATATAGTAGAACAAAGCTAAAGAACCAGAAAAGAGTGCACAAGAGTAACACTGTGATACAGTTGAATAAACTATTCGGTTGGTTATTCGTACATCCACTATGATTCAATCATTTTCTGGAATCCTGTTTGGTTAGATAAGTTTCTTGCTTTATAAATCTTAATTTAACGTCGCGAATCGCAGATGGATCGGATCTGTAAAATAAAATAAACTATTGTAGTTTTATCCTTTTCCTTATCCCAATCTTATATTATTTTATTCTTTCTCTTTCTCGCTCTCTTCGTTCTTCTTTTACTTTCTATTCTTGGCTGTAATATGGTGAATAGATATGTTGCTGAACAAGTTTTCAGTTATTTTGGCCTGGTTCTTTGGTCTTTTCAATTGGCTCCTCAAGGTAGAAAACTCAATTGATTGATCTTGCTTTCTTGCTTATTTTATCAAGGTTATATGAATATGAATAAACTATTCTTAACAAATATATATATATATGTTCTTTCTTTCTTTCTCTATGAACGCGTTCCTATATATGTGCAGTGTGGAAAAGCTATCGTAGAAAATCAACGGATGGTGTGTCGCCTTGGACAATGTTGATCTGGGCAATCTCAGGTGCCCTTCTTGGAAATTACAATGTCGGATTGAATGTGGCAATTCCTCTCCAAATCCAACCCCAATTATTTACATTTATTGCTATTATATGTCTTGCTCAAGAACTGCATTACAGCTTCAAATGGTCTGTTTTAAGATCTTGGTTGGCTTTTGTTATTACTGTCTTGTTGGCAGGTGGCTTTGAAGCTGGCATGGTGTTTGCATTTAGGGTAAAAAAAAAAGAAATGTAGAATGTTGAAATTCAAATATAGAGTGAAAGTTAAATAGACAGATAAATATGGAGAAGAAAGAAGGGGAAATGTGGCTTACATTTTGTCTGTGTTTAGGCGGCACAAGATAATGGGGTGGATAAAGCAATCACCTTTTTTGGTGTTATTCCTGTTATAACTATTCTTATTGGATTTGCTCCTCAATACTATACCATCTTCCGTAAGTAAATTGGCAACAGATCCAAAGCAAAAAAGAAGAAGATCTAATCATAAATGACAAATATATTGTAGGTGACTTAAAGGTCGAAGGAATTTCGCACGTATTCTTGGCTATGGACTTTTTTGGATCTATATTCTCATTTATTGCCCTAGGTAATTAAGCGCATGATAATTGAAACGGATTATAATATGCAGATTCTAAGCAACAATTGAAACATTATTTTCTATTATATGTTATACATACAATAGCATTTAGAGACAAGATGGACGTCTTATCACTAGTCAATTATGCTGGAATTGCTGTGTTTGATGCTGGAATTCTAATTCTCTACTATGTATTCAAATGGTACAATGGAAATGAAGGAGGAAGGCGAAAGAAAGGAGACATCAGTGATGTCGAGACCCAATGCCCTGAAAAAGAAACAGAGGACAAGAAAATAAGTCCAGACGATTCTACTTCAACCACCTAGATATATTTACATGCATACACACCTTACGCCTTACATTACATTACATTATATTATATTACGTTATGTTACACCACATTAATAATTAATCAATATTCACATACTCATACACCTCCTCTATATATATATCTCGTCAATATAAAACGGTTCCTTAATAAATCTTTCTGACCGTATAATACACTCAATCAATTCCATAATTGCTTTAACATTTGATCCTTTTCCTTTTCTTCTTCTTCTCTTTTTGATTTTTTTCCATTCTTTCTTTCTTTCTTTCGTTTCGTTTTGTTTCTTTCTTATTGATATCGAATATTTTTAATTAGCATGAAAATTTTAGGCCAAAGGTGCCTTTTGTTGAGAAGCCTTTTGGGTAATGCGGGATTGGTACTTGAGAAGAACAGTCTTCATAGAGACTGCCTTTTCACTGTACAGGTTCTTATCTTTGGTCTCCAACAGGTATTTATCCAAACCGCCCTTCTTATCAATTGTACGGAGAACGGATGTGGTGACCTTGAGCTCAAAGAACTTTCCGAGAGTTTCGGAAAAGAGCTTCTTGTTTTGGACGTTTGGGAGCCAGTTACGTCTAGTTTTTGTTTTGGAGAAAGGGTTCTATAAACGCACATTACCAAAAGAATGTTCAAATTTTTGGAGTTAAATCGACTGACAAGAAGAAGAAAAGCAAGAAAAAAGAATGAAGTGGAAATAGTCATTTCTCCTTACGTTGTTACCAAACTGAATGTGCTTTCCTCCGAAAAGACCACGTTGTGCACGCTTGAAGGTGGCTCGCGCAAGGGCGTAAGCAGGTGTGGCAGACAGCATGGTGAACAGTACAGAAGAAGAAGCCTTTCAGGCTGTGTTTGTCGCAGGGGAGGGTTTGGGCCAAGCCAATGTGACGGTTTGTCATAAAGAAGCGGGACCTGAACAAAATGACAAGACCTCTCTCTCTATCTCAATGCGTTGCCTTGTTGAAGTAGTTTACTCAATTTTTTAGAGTGATAATCTATTCTTCTTCTTATTCATCTTCTTTCTTATTTTTGTTTCTATCTCTCTCTATCTCTACCTTTGCTTCGTTCTCTATCTCTTATTACATATTTTATTTTCCTTTAACAAATGAGTTTTCAACCAGATGATATTGCCGAGTCGATATTGAGACACAAAGAAAACAATGTAATGGGTCATTTGAAAGTTTAAAATGTAGTCATGCTAATCTTCATTGTTTCACAGGGAGTGATTGAAGAATACAACATCAAATGGTTAGGATACGATGTCGATGCCTCTACTTGGGAATCTGCTCATGTGATTGAAACGTGAGTTTTGTATAGCAAACAAAGAAGAAGAAGAATAGAATCATTAAGGATCTTGTGGTTTACTTATGTAATGCAAAAAAAAACTATACTATCATATATTATGCTATGCTATGCCATAGAGATTTTCCCGCTTTAGCTTACAAATATAAAAACAAAGTAATCCAGGAGAAAAAGCAGTTACAATCCATAGAAAATGCCATAAGGAATGAAGAAAAAAAAGAAACGGAAGATTTTGATTCTGAAGATTATATGGACTTTATTGAAAATATCACGGACTGGGAAACCGAAGTAGACCACATTGCATCCGTAGAAAGAGCTCAATATGCAGGATTAGTTGTCTACATTGTGTGGTAAGGATAATTCAGGGGGGGTTAGGATCGACAAAACAAGCAGACAAAGAAACAGACACGTGCGAACGTATACACGTATACACGTACGTATACATACAGTAAAAATTCATTGAAGTGATGCTTTGACAGGAAGAATGGAAAAAAGACTATTCATCATTCTACCGAAGTCTATGCAAAATGTCCTGAAAGGGTAGGGTAACAGAGAGATAGAGGCGAAAATAATATATATATATGGGATCTAATCATAAGAATTTATACTTTCTTCATTCTTTATGTGCGTCTGTTTATGCTTATATTTTAGATGTTAGACTTTTATGAATCTAAGATCATTAGAGCAAAGGTCACTCAAAAGGACCTTGAGAAAACAAAACGCAATTTCAGAAATAATGGATCTAGAAGGAAGTAACCAGGTAACTGTTCAACTGTAACATACGATATATCTTGCGATGAAACAAATAGGTACTCAGACACGAGTAGAATATTACGATAGATACACCTTCTTATTCTTCTTCTTCTTTCTCTCTTTCTTCTTTACCCTTTTATATATATATACTTTTTATTATTATTATATCGGCACAAGTATCCATGAAAGACAGCAAACTATAATTGTTTAGAAACGAACCTACTCCCCTCTTCTTTTCTTATTTTTTGGACACTCTATCTTTGTTGTATAAAACAAAAGAAAAGAAGAAAATTACACCATATTAAATGCATACATATTTATATATTACACTACATTACACTACATTACATTGCATCGCATTGCATTATAACTCAAATCACATCAAATACAAATACTTCATTATAAATTAATAAAGACTTGAATGAATAGAGTCGCTGTTATTTGTGCATGTGGTCTTTTCTTTAATCCTTATACTTCTTTAAACACATTGAAAACAAAACAACAAAAGGAATATCAATTTAGCTGTCTTTAATGTAATACAGTGCTTCATAATTAAGTATAGTAAATGTCATGTTATGTTATATTATGTTATGTTATGCATTTGTTTATTTATTTATTTGTTTATGAATTTATTTAATTTTTATTTAATACTTGTAATATGGACAAATAAGCATCTATGCGTCGAACTTGATGCTGTGGCTCTCGAATGTAATGGCACCACCTCTGTAAGCTCCTCTCTTCTTCTTATTCTTCTCTGCTCTGAACTTGTCGCCGCGAGTCTTGATCAGGTCGACGTGTGCCTTCCAGCCGTATGACATTTCATCAGATCCACCCTTTCCGACGTATGAGTTATCCTTCAGGCGATCATCTGTGAATTCGACTTCCTCGGGCTTTACTCTCTGGAAAGGTGTTCCTGGCTGACGGGGTCCCTTCTTTTTGGGGAGAGGCCTAAAAATGGGCGGAATGATAAGAATGAGGCGAGGTGGGGTGAGGAAGAGGGAGGGTAAGAAGAAAATAATGGGTCAGGAAACAGTGTTTTATTTTGGTTTATCGTTCGTTCATTAATTCATTTGTTAATTTGATCATTCATTTTGATCATTTATGCGTTTGTTTTTCTCTTTCTCTCTACATATATACATATATATCTCTCTTTCTCACTCTCTCACTTTCTCTCTCTCACACACTCTTTCATTAAATCTAAAATTCTCACTTTTGGACTGCAGCCTTCTTTGCAGCAGGGGATTCAATGGGTTCCTCAGCCTTACGCTTCTTGGAGTCCTTTTCATCTTCGGAATCTGAAGAGGAATCGCTATCGGATGAAGAGTCGCTGTCAGAGGAAGATGAAGAGGAAGAATCGCTATCGGAAGACTCGGCCTTCTTGTCAACATCCATCTTTTCGGTCTCTTCTTCAGAGTCGCTGGAATCAGAGTCGCTAGAATCGGAATCGCTGGAATCGGAATCGCTGGAATCAGAGCTTGAGGAGTTTTCCTTGGTCTCTTCCTTAACCTCTTCCTTAACTTCAACCTTCTTCTCGTCTTCATCTTCAGAATCGCTGGAGTCAGAGTCGCTGGAATCGGAATCGCTGGAACTGGAGCTGGAGCTGGAGGAGCTTTCTTTGGTCTCTTCCTTAACCTCTTCCTTAACTTCAACCTTCTTCTCGTCTTCATCCTCGGAATCGCTGGAGTCAGAGTCGCTGGAATCGGAATCGCTGGAGCTAGAGCTAGAGCTGGAAGAGCTTTCCTTGACCTCTTCCTTGACCTCTTCCTTAGCTTCAACCTTCTTCTCCTCTTCATCCTCGGAATCGCTGGAGTCAGAGTCGCTGGAATCGGAATCGCTGGAGCTAGAGCTGGAAGAGCTCTCCTTGGCAGCCTCCTTAACTTCAACCTTCTTCTCTTCCTCATCCTCAGAATCGCTGGAGCTGTCAGAATCGCTGGAGCTGGAGGAGTCGCTGGAGTCGGAATCGCTGGAGCTGGAGGAGCTCTCCTTGGCAGCCTCCTTAACTTCTTCCTTAACTTCAACCTTCTTCTCTTCCTCATCCTCAGAATCGCTGGAGCTGTCAGAGTCGCTGGAATCGGAATCGCTGGAGCTAGAGCTGGAAGAATCAGACTTTGCCTCAGAAACGGCTGCCTTGACTGCGGCAGGAGCAGCCTTGACTTCCTCTTCGTCATCAGAATCGCTTGAATCAGAATCACTTGAATCAGACGAAGAAGAAGAATCACTACTAGAATCAGACTTTGCAGCTTCGGCGGTGGTGGTAGCAACAGTCTTTACTTCCTCATCGTCAGAGTCAGAGTCAGAATCGCTGGAAGAGTCGCTGGAAGAATCGCTGCTGCTGCTGGATGATTCTGCAGAAGCTACAACGGGGGCAGCCAAAGCCTCGACCTTCTTCTCTTCTTCATCCTCAGAGTCGCTGGAATCGCTGGAGCTAGAAGAATCACTGCTTGAAGAGGAGGAAGCAGAGGATGAGGAGGTAGGGACAGCAATTGCCACAGGCTTAGCCTCCTTCATTTTAACATCCTCATCATCTTCAGAATCGCTGGAATCGCTAGAGTCGCTAGAGTCGCTAGAGTCGCTAGAGTCGCTAGAAGAGGAAGAGGAAGCGCTGGAAACAATAGGCTTGGCCTCTTCCATCACAACATCGGGTTTTTCGTCGTCAGAATCACTGCTATCGGAATCGCTTGAGCTGTCAGAGTCGCTGGAGCTGGAGTTGGAGCTCTCTTCTTTTACGGATTGTCTGTTTAATTTTTAATGTGTAAGTCATTACGCAGACACGATTCGATTAATTTTACCTGCTTTGGTACTCCTTGAAGATTGTCTGGAGATCAGCCTTGACAGTTGTCTTGGTCTGATTTTAAGAAAAAAAAATAAGGTTAGGTAAAGTTCTAGATCAGATCTGTTTTCTCTTACAGAAGGAATTGACTTCTTAAGCAAATCAGCTGCTTTCTTTTGGCCGCAATGCACCAAGTATTGGTGTACTAGTGCGTCGAGTTCGGGCGTAGTAGATGACATTAAAGCAAATAGAGAACAGACGTACGAATACCAAGTTAAAAAAAAGAAAAAAAAAGTTTTTTTTTTCTTTTTAAAGCAGAGCTTTTTAACTCAGCGTGGCTTGCGGAAGTGTCTTTTTTCTTTCACTCTTTCTTTCTTTTTTCTTTTTTTGGATGTTCTCTTATTTCTTCCTCTATTCTTCACTACACTACATTCACTACACTAAGCGATAGTCACTCACTCATTCACTCACTGTTTTCTCTCATACACACACGCTTTCTCTCTTTCTCTCTATTATTATTATTTTTATCTAATCAAAATAAAGGTCAAAGACTCTTGCCTGATATGGGGAAAGCAGTCATGTGTTCATTGATCAAAGAATTCGTTTGACAGGACCATAGGATACTAACAAGCTAGCAAACACATAGAAACCAAACAATCAACCCAAACAATCAATATGTGTATATTGTGTATGATCTTCTTCTTCTTCTTCTGTGTTTTATATAACTTTAATTCCTCGGGATTAATGATATCATATAGAACCAAGAGAAATTGGGATTTAGGTGATTTTCAAAGGGAGTATATATATAAATATATATTAAGGTACCAAAATTATTGTCAGCATTATGATCATAATCTTCATTTACTTTATTTATATATAAATGAAAAGGAACATATTAAATCCAAAAGAACAGATTTGAGTAATTGATATCAAAGGCATATAAAACAATTGCATATCTACATTGTTGAAACCCCCTTTATACTTTAAACTTTTTTTAAAAAAAAATCCAAACCAACCCGTACCTTTTAATTTTAATTTTGATTTTTACGGTCAAATATGTCAAATATGTCAAAGATTTCTGATACCCAACCCTTTGGGAGGTTTTTGGTTTTGGTTTTGGTTTTTTAGTCTTAATAGTAGTAGTAGTAATAGTAGTAGTAGTAGTAGTAGTAGTAGTAGTAGTAGTAGTAGTAAGATATAACTTGGTGTAGGCATGTATTTGTCTACATTCTAGTAACAAACATTCAATATTAAATCTTCTGTATATGTATATATTAGAATATACACATGTTTTATAAGAAAACTCATTCATTATCTAAAGGAATGAATAATTGATAGCAAACAAGACTTGTATCACAAATTCTACCCATTCATTTATGATTTTTTTTACTCAAATCAAACGATATCTAACTTGTATCCATTAAGGACATCTTAAAGTTGCTGTCAATATTTTACCTTGATAATATTGAATAACAGCCATAATAACGAAATAAAGAAATAAAAAGAAAAGGGCATCAATATACACTTGAAAAGTCAATGTAACACTATAGTCGTTTTTGTGCTTTTTTTTATGAAGTAGGGATAAACACGGTTATGTTTTTTTTATACCTTCAAGTTATTCAGAAAGTAGAAAACTCAAAAGAGGCAATATGAAGGAGGTAGATGTTGAGGTTGAGGGGGTGTGAGAGAAGTGCGCGCCCTGACGGCATTCAAGTTTTAACAATTACGGATAAATACAAGAGGAGCACAAAGTAGGAAGGGGGAAGGGGAAGGGGGAAGAAAGCCAAAGTCTGTGCTACGCGACTTTTTATCTGCACCGTGTTGAAAATAAAGGGGATAATATGCTGCTGCTGCTACTGCTACTACTCGTTTTTCTTGTTCTTTCTATGTATGTATATGCTAGAGAACATATTCAAATCAAGATAGTACCTGAAAAGAAACGTTTTTCAGTACTGATTTTGAATGAAGATATAAAAGTGAAATTAGTATTTTGAAATAGACTTTATGACTATAGTTATGATGAAGGACTTGTAAAAGCAAGATTATTAGCTTGGCGTACTTTCTACATTACAGTCATTGAAAGAAGAAATATAAAGTAATAATAAAAAGGTAAATAAAATTCCATGCGTATTACGTAACACGATTTTAGGCTTTTAGAAAAAACAAATAAAAAAATATACAAGAGGAATTACCTGTGACAGTCTTGGCAAATTTCAGAAAGTCAAACAGAAATGTATTTTAGCTTTGATTCTTTTATTAGTTTATATTATACATGTCGTAATTTATATCTATATTGATAGTGAGACGTCAAGTTCAAGTTCAAGTTAAAGTTTAAGCTCATGGCCATGACCATGACCATGACCATGTCTATATCTATACATAAAATATAGGGTAGATTAAGCTTCATTAGGACCAGTATTGAATAAACGCAAAAATCGATAATAAGGATATTTATGTTCAATTGATAATTTCTTTTTAGTATTTTGATTACAATCAAGTACCCTTTTTCTTACATGTACCTATAAATGAATACTTCTGCTATTATTATTATTATTACTGTTGAGTTCATTATGAAAGACCCCGTTTAATACGGACTGTTAAAAAGGAGATTCCTTTATTGACTGAATTGTACTGATTGATTGATTGATTATATATATATATAAATATATAAATATATAAAAGGCTGTGCTACTTTGTTGCTGTTGAATTTATATAAAAATATAAAAATATATAATTTTATGGCTGGTGAGGCTGTATTCACCTCTGTTTTTGAAAAAATATACCTAAAAAGGCATTTTACCACATTCTCTTCAATCTCTCCTGTCTCTTTCTCTCTCCCACACACACATATATATATATATATATTTCTTCTATCTTGCCTGTCTGTTTGTCTCTATTTCTATATTATATAATACAATAGTGCTAATGGCTGGCTTACTACTATATTCTATACTTATTTAGACGCCTTGGTATTGTTAACCAGTATGGAGATTTTGATATAAAAAGAATAAACTTAGGGTTATAAATAACAAAAAAAATTAAGGCCTACAAGTGTTGGTTATATAATACAGAGGATTTTTGTTTTACCTTATTTTATACGTGTGTTTGAACTTGGACCTTATTCTTCTAATTTAGAAATAAAAGAGAATATAAGCCATGTCATTTTCATCAGATTGCAAGATATTTATAAATGATTACCTTTTCTTTTTTCTTCCTTTAGTTCTTAAGGACCGGCTACTTCTAAATAAGCAAATCTAACAATAGTCAATAAGCACGTATATACTTACATACCTAGTAACAGAAATAGACGGTCAAGAAGTACTATCTTTTCTTATTTTGGTGATAAAGGAAATACTAAAAGATAATAATAAAGAGTACTACAAGCCCAACTTGTGTAAATTAAGAGAAAAAGAGATCGAAACAGGAACAAAGCTTCTATCAGACGACTTTTTATATATATACAAATTTTATTATATTTTTGGTCAAGTAGTGCAAGATATATTTCTCTTACTCTAAATAGATGTCGGATAAAAGAAATAAATGAATAAAAGAAAGACAGGCCTTCTATGCGTACGACACTAAGGAAATATAGATCATAACCTCTTTCTCTCTCCCTTTTTTTTTGCTTCTATTCTCATATCGATATACAGTTGTTTGCAAAAACGACCTCTTTATACCTCTTGTCTCGCGTTTCATTAAAGGCTATAAGAAGAAGACTAAAATTAACTTTTTTCTTTCGTTTTTAAATTAATGACCAATAAAATTATATTGATCTAATCTTTATGATTTTCTTTTGTCATTTTCTGGTAAAATTTGATATTTTATCTTTCTGTAATATTTTTTTATAGTTTCTTTTTTGTTGTTATAGTAAGAATAATTTAAATAGGTATATAAAGAAGAGAAGAGAAAAGAAAGGAACATTTTGTGAACATTTATCACATTAAATAAATAAATAAAGAAGTGTATAAAGATAAGGATAGAGAAAAAGAAGTAGTTAGATATGTTGATTTATAAAAAAAAAGATAGACGACGAAAAAGAATTTGGGAGGTTTTTTTTTAATATTATTACTATTACTATTGCTATTGTTATTACTATTACTAATATTATTATTTGCTAGCAAATAATAACATTTTTGATTGATGGGTTTGGTTATTATATATATAATAAAGTAATAAAAAAAATCAAACTTCTTTATGTCTTGTCTGTCATTTTTTATTCTTTTTTTTATGTTTGCTTATGCCTTCTTGTTCTTCTTGTAGATCTTGAGACCGGAAGCACTGGTGCCCTTCTTGATAGCCAAGCCAAGGGTGTCGTTTTCGGTATCAAAGGTGGTGTAGAAAGCATTGGTGAAGCTGGATCCGAGGACCCAGTCTCTGTCAGAGCTGCCACGGCTGATACGAGTGGCACAGCAATCACGGCCGTTGTCGATCTCACGGGTCCAGTATGATGCGGGAATTTCAACAATGTGGGTCTCCAACTGCAACTTGAGGGGAGGGAGATCCTTGATCTTGGAGCACTTGATGCTGTAGGTCTTTGTGGTAGCATAGTAGGTTCCCCCGAACTTCTTGTGGAAAGCATCGGCTATAAATATTTATAAAAATGAAACGATGTTTAGAAAATAAATAAATAAATAATAATTATATATATGTGTATGTATTAATTACCTTGGTGGGCAGGCATGGAAATGTATTCGGAAGAGGTACTGATGGCAGCAATGGCACCAATCTGCTGCTTCAAGTTGAGCTTAGAACCAAAGTTGGCATCACGAATGCAGACTTCCCAGTTCTTGGGTCCACCGTCAGGGTTGTTGGAAAGAGGCAAGTAGTTGACATCGCCTTCAATGACACTGGTGTCAACACCACCGAGAACAAGGTAACCATCAACCTTCTGGTTGTGACGCTTGACGAAACCGAAACCACCAGACGAAACAGTGTTATCTGTGGTTGCGGAAGTGGTAGTATCGACAGGAGTAGTAACGGTGGCAGGAGTGGTGGTGATTGTACCGTCGGTAGCAGTGGTAGAGGTAGAACCGTCAGCATTTGTGGTGGTGACCGAACCATCAGCGTTGGTTACAATAGTGGCAGGAGTGGTGGTGATTGTACCGTCGGTAGCAGTGGTAGAGGTAGAACCGTCAGCATTTGTGGTAGTGACCGAACCATCAGCGTTGGTTACAATAGTGGGTTCAGGAGTGACAACACCAGACTGGCTGAAACCATCGTCCTCGGTGGAGGTGGTGTACATGCCGAATTGCAGACTCTCAATACCAGAACCCTGCTGGTAAGCGTTTTCAACAAAGGCAGAAGCAGGGATGGCAACATCTCGCTTGTTGAGACCTAAAACAAGAAAACAAAAAAAAACAAAAATTATTTTTGTTAAATATTTTCGATATATAATTATATATATATATTTGGTAATTACTATTACTACTATTACTATTATCTTTAGAGAATAATAAGACTAATAAGAGTAATATGCATATTTTGTGTATGGGTTGTGCAAGTGAGTGGTTAATTACCATAAGCAGCAGAAGACTTAATCTTGGTCTGAGTAAAGTTCACATCACGACCAAGACCGAGATAACCATCTAATAAAGAAAAAAAGAAGAGAGAATTTACGTTAATATATATATGATTATTAAATATAATTATTTATTTACCAAAGCCATCGACGAAACCACTCATGCGGTAAGCACCACCAAAGGGCATGTTCTCAACAGTGAGACCAGCAAAGTTAAAGGTGTCAAGGTAAACGTGAGTATCGACACAGGCATCTCCGTATTCGACTGAGAATTTCTTGCCAAGAGAAGTAACGGTATCGGAGCGTCTAGAGTAATAGGTACAGCGATCAAGGCAGTTTTCAGTCTTGCACTAATGTAAGGTAATAATAAAGATATATTATTGATAATTATTGCAAAATAAATAATAGGTAACATTAGTAAAACGAAAAGAGTAATCAAAATGAACACCAAAATAAATCTAAAATAATGACAAAAAATCTTACCCGAGATCCACGAACCCAGGAATAACCGGTTGCTATGGTTAAGAGAAAATAAATTAATATATATATATATATATGTATATCTCTATGGAGATAAATAAATGTATGATCAACTTACTGGTATCAAAGGCCATGGTGAACTCCTGGGGAGGAGTACCAATCTGAACAGTACCAGACAACTAATAGAAAAAATTATATATATTTGTTAATAATGAAATCTATTATTATTAGTATATAAATATATTATATACACATTTTGTTTTTGTTTTTTAAATGTTCTACAGAAAGTTTAAAGGTTGAATCTTATTTTATTCTATCTAATTTAATTTAATAAAGAAATGTAGATAAATATGGGACTTACAACACCATTGGAAAGTTCCTTTCCGCCAGCCTTTACAAAGTCGTTGCTACGCTTGTAAAGAGGAATCTTCATGGGTTCGGCCGAAGCAGAGAGAGCGAGCTGGGCAAGAGCTGCGAGACAAAGGATTGCAGAGCGCATGTTTATTTGTTTTCTTTCTTTGCTTGGTTGGTTGTTTTTATATATGTTTGTATATATATAAGAGAAAGGGAGCGAGAGGGATTGAATATAATTGAAGGCTTGTTGTTGTTATATTCTTTTTTGTATGAACGTCAAAAAGAATTTGGTGTTCAGGGATTTATTGTTTTCTGCTGACTGCCCTTTTCTTCTGTTATAGAACAATTTGTTATATGTAATATATAATTGAGTTCTACAAGTGAGGGAGAGAGAGAAAGAGAAAGGGAGAGTTGAAGGAAAGAGAGAAGAAGTAAAGAGAGCGAAAGAAAGAGCGAAAGAAGGAAGATGGGCGAGGGAGGGGGTGGAAAAAAGGATGAAGAGGTAAAGGGAAAAGCAAAAAGAGGGAAAATTGAATGGAGTTTTAAAAAGAACAAGGGAAAACTTCCAAGACAGCGTGCGATTGGGTTGCCGTGGAAATGAATATGAGGACAAAATTTATTAACTTTTTTGTGATTCTATTTTTGTATTTTATTTTATATATGTGTTTTCTATTATCAAAAAAAAAGAAAAAAAAGAAAGTCAAATCTTGTCCTTGCTGATCTTGTCCTTTCTTTGTCAATAGAAGTTCCCTTCTTTTACTTTATATATATTATATATTTATATATCTTCTTTTGTCTACCCGCTCCGAATATCCACAATTCTAACTCTTCAAGACTCGGGTCTCCGCAGAAATCGAACAAGATGTTCGTTTTTATTCTTTTCAACCTTTTCTTTTTGAAACAATCACATTCTTTTCTATACAAAATATCCCGGCACGCATTTATATATAGGTTTGTATAAAAAGTATAAAGAAGCCAACTTTTGTGGATTTTACACGTCCGCCCTGTAATGAAGATATATTTGTGTTTGTAGTTTACTAATCGTGGTGTTGACCCATTTCCCCGGGTTGTTATCTTCCACTCATTCCACTGTGTCCCAGAATACATTTTTTTATATGTATGTATATGAAGAAGAGATCAGATACAAATTACTGCTTCTATTTTAATATACACAGACATCATTGCATTATTGTACTTGCTTTCAACAAATCAATATACAAATTATACCTACATTCTCGCGTCTATGACCACAATCACAAGATAATGACTATATAATACCTCACAATTCATAATTTATTATTCATAATCCACAATTCATAAGTCCATAATACACTACTACTTTATAAATAATGATAAATAATGAATAAATAAAAATAATAATAATAATAATAATAATAGCGCAGTCTTAAAAGAGATCAAATCTAGTATTACACGTGCTGGATTCCCTGGTTGTCTCTAGAGTTGTTGAACAACCACAAAAAAAAGGTGTATAAAGTTTTTTTTTGGTGATGTATTTCTGAGTTGGTCAATGGTTGAACAAGAAGGTTGGTATCATATTCATTCTAAAGCCAAAAATAGTATGTATTTCCTATTCTCTGTCTTGAATTTCAACAACAAAAAAACCCTCTTTTTTTTTACTAGACAGACCAAAGCACAAAATCTGGAATGACTTGACTTGTAAACAGTCAATTCCATTTTTCTTTCTTACATACATATATTTGAAAATATATATAATTTTGGTCTTTACTTTACTTTTGGTATATTGAACATGAAAACCTTCTTTTCGGCTATATATATATTTCAATTAAAATAAAGTAGGAGCTGTAAGCTAGTGATATATTTCTTTTTAGTAGCCTGGACCCTTGATGACTTTATATATTGCCATGGAGACTAAGAAAAAAATTGAAGAATTTGGTATTCCCGGCTACTAAAGATTCTTTTATATATATTCATTTTTCATCAATTAGGAATATCAATTTCAATTAAGAATAGTCTATCAATCTATATGTATTCTTTATTGGTCATTTGAATCACCATGGTTTCCATGCTGTTCATTAAACGCAATAAAATATATATATAAAATATAGTACATTACCCTATCAATAAAAAAAATGCAGCACAATCCCCATCTTATTCTACTCTTTGTTTTGTATTTCTATTCATTTTCTACCTGTCTTTGTTATTATATAAGACAAATATACAAATGTAATTTATTTAACGATCGTGTGGTACTCAAATATCTCTTGCACAACTACTTCTTTAGGTAATCTACCAGGTCTTTGTGTATCCCACTTCAACTATCAAAATATTGTTTGAACAGAAAACACCAAAAAAAGAGAAGAAATGGCAGGCAGAAATATAGTGGCCTGTGCTGTAATAATGGATATTGGAACCAATCGTCTCAAAAGAATAATATTTATATATAATTATTGGTATATAATTCTGTCATGAAAAAGAAAAAGTAAAGTAAAGCCACACACACACAAAAAAAAGTTATTTTGGACTGACCTTGGACAAGAAATTTACTATTTTTTGTTAATCCATTCATTTATTCATTTAAGTAAATAAATAAATTTATATATTACTATTAATTTGAAACAGACCTCCTATAACCACCCCTCCTTTTGTATTTGATATATTAAATATAAAATATATAAAAGTAAAGTAAAGTAAAGTAAAGGAATATGGTATTATTATTATTTGCCACAAAAAACAACAAACACTAAATTAAAAATAATTCAACTACAGTTTGTTATATTCACCACCACCACCACCGCCACTTTCTTCTTCTTGCTCTTTAATATATATATATATATTACTCTTGGTTTGTCTTTAACTATAAATGATATACATATCTAGATTATAAGGTGATTCTCTATTAGACTTATATTTACAGCTTGTTTGTCATTAATGGTAATTAATAGTAATACATACACATATATATGTTTATATTGATAATTATGATAGAATGCACTACAAAATGACATTAATCTCTAGTACATTGAATAATTTAATATTTGATTAGATAGATAGATAAATAAATGTTCTGGCCTTGTATAGGCAACAACCAAACCAAACCCAACCCAGTTTAATTTATTTTATTTTGTATTTAAATATTTCATTTATAAATTCAAATTTTGTGTACCAGACCCTTACCAACAAAGTACTCTTTTCTACATTAGAATAAAAGAAAGAAATATAAAATAAAGTAAAATAAAATAATTTTTATATCTATCTATCTTTTTTATGTATATATTACTGTGGCGTATCATATAATATCTACCTATTTCTGACTTGTATATACGTATATATGTATATTTTAAAAAACCACAAACCAAGGGTTGGATATGGTCCCAAAAATCGGCACTAGAACTTCAAATCTTAAATAAATATACTTTAATATTTTATATTTATTACACATAAGAATAGGTAAATCCAGATACTTTATATATAAAGAAATTTGACTTGACGAATAACAGCAAACACACAAACACACAAACAAACAAATACATGGCATCGTCGATATTATACAAAAAGATATAACTATAATAAAATCAACACAATTCTACAGGGGTTCTTTCTTCATAGCTAAATAAAGATTCTAGAATACTCAATACCAAAGACTATCAAGTCAATTACAGATATTTTTTCTCTCTCTCTAAAAAGTACAGCGTGGAAAATCATAACTAAAATATTTGCGCATTTTTTATGAGGTTTATAAAGTGTATATGATATACACCACAATAGTGAGAAAATTAAAGAACCAAAGAAAAGAGCTACTTTGTCACGAAGCATCAGTACAAAAATACGCGCACATATATATCAAACCTAATAAATATAAATATAAGATTTTAGCTTTTTGGTTTTAAAGGAATTGCGGTCGAGGCACTTTTTTCTTTCTTTTTTTCTTCCTTTCATAATTTTATTTTTATAGGATCTTCAAAATGGCGGATTTGAATTTTTTTTTTTAAAAAAATTATGGCGCCATCTGTGAAACGACCAACAAAACCTAATATTGCAAACCTCCATCTCCCTCATCCCAGTCAATGCCATTCAATTCATTTTCCACCCCCTTACCTTTCCCCTCACCTATTTACTTTACGTTAGTTTACTCTAATGCTTATCATTCTATATATATATATATATACATATATATCTATTGACTTAGCTACTCACATACATACATACATATATACATGCACATACATGTAGAAGATCAATAAAGATATCCAATAATGAAAACAAAGATAGAGAGAAAAGGAGGATGTTTCCCAGGAAACCACAGATTATTGTTCAAAAGCGATAATATTAATAGAGAACTTCTTTATATTCTACTAATTTCAACACATATTTGGTGTGGAATTTCTAGATTTTATAGAAAGAAAGAAGAGGAAGAAGATCATTATGATTATCATATTAATAGCAATGCCAATAAGAATAATAAAAGAAGAAAGGGAGAGAAGGAGGGAGAGAAAACATGGAAAGTACGAATAGAAATGTTCTATGTTGCTCTATATCTTTCTTGATTACAAGCAAAGCAATTTGTGCCACGATCTAAAGAACAGGATTGCTAGCTCTTCCTTCCTTTCTCTCTTTTGAAATCATACTGCACATATGATAACTTAGTATAGATAAATTGTTTTGTCTCTTCTTTTTTTTTTGAGAATCACAATAGTACTGATAATACTTATAATAATGTTATAACATTCAAGATAGTTCAGCTTGTCCAAAGAAGTATTTAATTGTGTAGGATATTTAGCAGCTAGTATATGTATATTTAAATACACGATGTATTGTACCAGCCTAAGCCCAAGTCCAAAGTCAAAGTCAAAGTCAAAGTCAAAGCCATGTCATAAATAGTAGAAGGTCCAGACAATTATGAGAAATACTTATCTATCTATTTATTACGTAGCAGCCAGTGGTGTATCTGGAAGGTGTACATGTGCCCCACACAAATGGTCTCAAAGTAAATGAAGATATTTAGTACAATACTGTTTTTTATTTTTATTTTTTTACTTTTTTTGCACAAATCGCAGTCAAAGATGATGATGATGATGATGATTATGATAATGTACATCATAGCCTATATATATATTTATATTTGGCCGATTCTTTTCTTTGGCCCGTTTCCATGGTAATTAGTTATTATTACTCTTTTAAAAAAATCAAAGAAAAGGTCAACATTACCTTCTTATTTTCCATAGCTATAATTACCATTATTCAAATAAACAGAGGAAGAATAATAAAAAGTGCCAATGATAAATATAATGTATAGCAAGAATCGGTATATCGTATTTCCGTAGCCCAATTGCGTGGATATTAGCTTGAATGTCCAGGAAAATTCTTAAATAGGTTACTGGTGTCATAATTGTATTTTTATAAAGGTACAATCGGGCTCTTAGAATAGAATAGACTATTCGGGCTAAAGTATGCCCATATTACCAATAAAGTAAAACACATACAAGCAGCTGTGGATAAACGGCTTCCATACCAGCATCATCCTTTCCCTCAAAATAATAATAATAATAATAATCTATATATTTGGCTGTAAATGTTCTGTTTAATACAAGTTAATTCAAGAAGGATAATTCATATATATTTATATTTATATAAGAGAGGTTAAGAGGTATTTTATTATTATTATTACTATTATTACTATTTATATATATATATCATTATTTAACAGACAAACATAAGGTTGACATCAATAGGATGAGAAGAGCTCATCTGAGGACGTTGCTCATATTTGTTTCGCAAGATGTCGCGAACGCTGTTCAACAGCATGTGGTATGATTGGTTGGGGTTTTCTCGAAGAGTAGCTAGAATAAGACATAATGCATAAAGCTGATTTAGAAAGAAGTTTACAACAACAACAACAACAACAAACAAAACTTACAAGTAAATGCATAACTCATGGCACCGGTAGCCTTTCCTGCCTCTTGACTATCTGCAGAAGTTTGATCGTCTTTACATCTAGAAAAAATATTCAATAAAATCAATAAATCAACTGACCGTTCTTTTTCTTTGTTCCTTCCTTTCTTCTTACCCTGAAAACATGATAACATCTGCAGGAGAACTGTTCTGCTGTCTGTTTTGCTCTCCAACATCACGAGCATTGAACAGTCTCATGGCTGTGTCCTTCATCGAAGAAAATGCTCCCATCTTGTCACCCTGAAGATATGCCACACCAGCAGTAAGCAGACCCTTGCCAGCATCCTTGAAAAGATTCATCTCTTTGATGACACCGTGTGTAGAGTAAATGTATGGAAGGTCAAGTGCAGTGGCCGAGTGGCAGCTGTCAAAGATTGCGGTCAATCGACATCCAGCACACAATGGTCTCACCATAATATCGTGCATATCCTTTTTTTTATCATTTAAAAAGAAGAAGTAAAAGGTTAATATCCTTTGACCACTTGAAAGCAAGAGTAAAAAAACACTCTCCAATATACTACTTTTCTTATCTTATCTTATTTTTTTTACGCTCTTTTCTCTACTATTATACTCTATTATACTCTATTATACTCTGCTTGTCTTTCTTACAGCCTAACCCATTTTATATCTTATATATTTACATCGTCAATAATCTGACCGGATTCGCCATCAAATTCTTGAAAGTCGACTGGATAAATTGTCTCATCATAGCCATCATCTTCATCACCACTGATATCCTTGACCTATTGAAACCACACACATACATACATATTTACGGATTAATTAATCATATATATATTTAATCTTTAAACCAAAATATTCAATCAACTTACACTACCACCATGACCACTGTAGTGAAAGAAAAATCTATATATTTTTTGTTTGGATTTTACAACGTTAGTATATAATTATCACCATTTTATAATATAGACGAAGAAAAATGAAAAT
This sequence comes from Phycomyces blakesleeanus NRRL 1555(-), assembly GCF_001638985.1. Taxonomy (NCBI): domain Eukaryota; kingdom Fungi; phylum Mucoromycota; class Mucoromycetes; order Mucorales; family Phycomycetaceae; genus Phycomyces; species Phycomyces blakesleeanus. The sequence goes on from NW_017265144.1 coordinate 1,123,642, forward strand.
CAAGGGGGATGGTGTGTTTTTTTTGTAAACTTACGAGTCATTAGGGTTGGCATCATGAACAAGCCATTCCATAGCTGCCAAAATGTTGGCCCTGGTTGGAATAAGCTGTGGTTCTTCTTGATCATCAGTCAAGATTACCATGTCCTCTTCTTGAAATCCGTATAGGGTTGTCAAGAAGTTCTTAACATTATGAACATCATTGATACATCCTAAATGTTTTTAATTTATTTATTATCTATAGTTAATTTCTTTTTTGCTCAACTTGTATTGCATTATCACTATGTTCTTCTCTTTTTTTTTTTTACCTTTTAACTCGTTGGGTGTGCCAGTGTAATTGATACCAATCAAAAGGGCTCTCTTCTTTCCTTGACCTAGTTGATTATCAAAACAATACGGTTTAATAAATGGAATTATATGATTATAATTATGAATGCATGTGCATATACGCGCATTGTACACATAACAACCATATTGTAATACTTGCAATTTGAGAGCTCAAATGATGGAGGGGGCTGGTTTTTCAAATCATGGCGAACATGCAAAAACACTTCATCGCCTGACGACTGGTGCTCTTCATGATATCGTGCTACATGAGAATTTCAAAAAGCAAAATAATAATCTAAAATCAGCAACAAAACGAGGCATTTTTTTCTCTTTTTTCTCTTTCTTATTTTGGGGGGTCTCGGTTAAAAGGCGAAAAAATAAGCCATCATGATTATTATATATTTTATACTTCTACTAGACCAAATAAGAATCTGCTTCTCAGCTACAGACCACAGAGTAAAAAGAGAAAAAGATAACGATGGTAATGGTAGTTGCTTTTCTTTTTGTTTACCTAATGAATCTTCAGAACTCTTCAGAGTAGGACGGGTGTAAGTGGACTCGGGATCTTCCTCCTCTTCCTCTTCCGTATCGGTCGGGACAGAGTAACCGTTGTGTAACCTGCCATGGCCACCGACCGGAATCCCGTATGAGTATGAGCCTTCAGAAGTAGTGTAGTTTGAAGAAGTAGTAGTAGTGTATGTCTAGATGGGTTTTTGTAAATTTTTGAATGGTGAGATTCTTTGCTGCTATTGTTGATATTGGTGTTGTTACTGTGAAAAAGAGAAAAGGTACGCGATATTTTCCCCTTTTTTTCTTTTTCTTTTTCTTTTTTACCTTTGTATAGTGATAGGTTGTGGTTCCATCTTCAGACTCTTCGCGCGTTTCTTCAGTATAATCACCGTAACCCTCACTAGGAGGGAAGTTACTAGTTCTGCTGTAACTGTGATAGTAGTTTTCTGTCATTTATGCTATTGTTTGCTTGTTTGTTTGGTTTGGTATAGTTGGCTTATTGTTCTTCTATTTTACTGTGTAAGAAGAAAAGTAATGAAAAATATAAAAAAGAGGGAAAAGCGCAGGAGTTGACGAGGTTTGGATTTCTTTTATTCTTTTATTTTATTTTTTATTTTATTATATTTTTAATAGATTCTTTGCCCCGATCGCTTTTTTAAGCTTTACCATGTACAAGTCACGTGCGGGAGAAAGAAAAGAATGAACCTATTTGTTGCTAAGTTGTATTAAAATGAAATACATACGTACATATATATATAAAGATGTATAAATATGTATAAAGGAAAGATGTTTATTACAATTATTACAATTATTACAATTATTACAATTATTACAATTATTAAGGTTATTGCATAAATAAGCTGTTGCCATTTGGTTCACCAAAAGACTGTATATTGTCAAAGAAGATGTTCTCCCAACCTAATCCAAGATAATTTATATTATGGTTTGTGGGTGAGAAAACTTCCAAACATATATATATATACATGTAATATAAAATAAAGTAAAAAAAGAAAAAAAAAAGCCTAATTCTTTTTCCACTTACATTGGGAACCGTTATTAGTTTCATCCACAAACGGAGCACCAGTAGATGAGAAGAGTTGTTGCCACGTAGCCTGGGTTACCGAACAAGGACCTCCAAATAACCAGGAATCCTGCTCTTCCGAACCACATAAACCAGTACCAGTGCCAATGCCAGTACCATTGCCAGTTCCAGTTCCAGTTCCAGTACCAGCACTAGTACCAGCACTGGTACCAATGATACCATTACCATTGCTATCACCGGCTGTAACGTTACTATTGCTATTACTACTACTACTACTATTCTTATTATTATTTTCTTGTTGTTGTTGGTTTTGGTTTTGGTTCTGGGTTTGATACATGTTGTTTGCTAGTGTCTGTTGTGGCTGGTAAAATGGATGTTGCTGAGGCTCCTCTTGTACATCAGAGATAATGTGTTGTACACTCATCATTTTCGGAGATCTGTAATCCTTAAACGATAATGTTTGCGAAGCATATTCATTCCCGCCATGTTCCTGTCGTGTTTGGGCTTGGGCTTGGGCTTGAGCCTGGGCTTGAAGTTGAGCTTGAGCTTGGGCATGAGCTTGAGCTTGAGCTTGGGCATGAGCTTGTGCTTGTGCTTGGGCATGAGCTTGTGCTTGGGCATGAGCTTGTTCTTGAGCTTGAGCTTGTTCTTGAGTTTGAGTCTGGGGTTGAGTTTGGGGTTGAGCTTGAGCTTGAGGTTTGGTTTTGTCAAAACCGTGTGGTGGAGCCCTTGGAGTGTATCTAACGCCATTTGCATCTACTCCCACAATACTCATTAATTTTGTCAAGAGGCTGATTATTGGAGGGCCATATGGAATGTCTCTTGTCAAGGGTCCCACACACTCTTCCATACTGATACGAATGTACTCGCATGCCAATGATTCCACTTTTGGATCATTGCTCATACAATTGTAAATATGTATCAATACAGCCTGATATATGGAATAAGCTTGTAATATACACAGAAACAAACAAACACAAGCAAACAAATAAATACATGAATACAAAGATGTTCAAAGTCAAAAGAAGAGAAAAAATTAAAAGCCCCACTCACCAGCAAAGTTCCATCCAAATCTAGTAATTGCTATGCTCGGTAGCACTCGTGCAATGTCAATTGTTATTTTGGCCATCTTGGTGCAACGTTGCATAGCTTCTGCGTATACCTGCGCCTTTGCACCGTCACTGTTTTCCAACGCGATAAAAGGGCGATGGAGTAGGATGACAACAGCGCAATAGCATGCCGTAATACATCCACCATCATAGAGGTTTTTTGGACCAGAGTAATGATAGTTACCGGCACCATTTCCACCATTGATATTGTTACTGTATTTTTGTTTTTTGATTCCTTCGAGGTCCTCACAGGTGATACGATACTGTTCGGGTAATTGGTCGAACCATTCGTTCAACATCCGTTGTAAACTGTAGGCCGTTTGTTCCATTGACGCTGTCTTGTATCCCACAGATTTAGCCTTTGGAGAGTATATCCGGCGCAGCACTTCGCCCAGAATACCCGAAAGTTTGACAAAATTCACAAACAAAACGTAATCCATCTTGTTTTTACGTTCGTCGGTACTTCCATAAAGTCTTGGCAAATCAATATCGCAATCTGAATCGGCAATTGCCAGAGGTCTTCCCATCACTGCACAGCACCAACGGTCGGTCACATAAACACTATACCACAGCCGCTTTCTCTGTTCGTGCACCTCTTCCGATATCTTTGTCGAAGAAAATGTACGATGTAAACCCAGGTCCTGAGCCTACCATAAACAACAACGAAACCAGAAAAATGAATTATGATGAGATTCTTTATGTACATAATTTGTATATATATAAATTAATATTCTTACCATTCTGACAGCCATACCAGCCATTATCCAACAACGGTGTGTGTTACCAGAGTAGGTCGGATGAGCGCAGAGTAAGATCAGGGCCTGTATATTAGCTATTCGAGGAACCAGATACTCTTTTCGAACCAATTTTGCGGACTTCTCAAGCAAGGTACTGAAGATCACGTCCCTCTCCATTCCTGCATTTTTAAACAAAGGATCGTCTGATTGAATCAAGAAACAAGCATAAAGGCAGATTGAGTATGTCAAGAGTGGGGCTGGAGGCGGCGATGACCGTCCATCTAACGAATTCATGTAATCATCTTTATCCAGAATTGGTAGAGTAGGATGAGGTATTTCAAAATAACTAAAGAAAATTGTATATAAGTATATTTATATGTTTGTGTATTTGTTTTATAGACGAGAAATATATATATATAAATAAATTAATTAAGCTTACACTTGAGCCAGTGCTCGTAACACAGAACGAGGGACAAGATCGTCAATTGTGTCTTGCTTATCCACCTCTCTTTGACAGGCATGCTCAGCTTCAGTAGCGTCTCTGATAAATACCATATCTTCGTCAAATTTATTGAGCTTGCGTAGTCTGTAGGTTCCATTGTAGGTTGGCAAGAGAGGTACTTCTTGATTATATATGTACGGGTGTGTTTGTGTTTGTGTTTGTGCTTGTGCTTGTGCTTGTGAATGTGAATGCGAATATGCAGTGTGTGTGTTGGATTTTGAGTTGCTTCTTGTCGGCCCATACGGTCCATTTCGTCCCGATTGTTCCTCAAATGGTAGCGGGGTTTCTTTTCCTCTTTCTCCTGCTGCTGATACTAATGTTGATGCTGATGTTGATGCTGAGACTAATGATGGTGTTGATGTTAATGTTGATGCTGATGCTGATGGTGGCTTTAATACTGATGGTAATTTTTTTGTTGCTGTTGTTGCTGTTTCATCCTGTTTATTAGTTTGTTGACCAGAAAGTATATTTCCAACTATATAGTAGCCTGAGGAACTACCGTGATATCGTATAACTTTGTTTTTAGCCGTTTCCATTGTACAGACCATACTATCAATGGACGGCAAAACAGGAGAGCCGGCATCAGATAATGCTTGTACACTTGAGCTGGTTTCGGAATATGGAGAACCATTGTTGTTGTTGTTGTTATAGATACTTGGGGACATCGAGTGGCTGTGGTGTTGTTGGTTAGATTTTTCAATCGAGGATTCTTCTGAGCCTTCTTCGGTTGACACAAATGACTGAGATCGTTGACGTTTGTTGGAAGGTTTATCGGTATCATCCTGATGACCTGGTTGGATATTTTCTAGAAGTTTTTCCATCTTTTTTAAACGCATCTCCAAACTTTCGATGTAACTAGAATGGATTTAGAGAATAATAATGCGTATTAAAGCAACAGCTATTATCATTAGAAAATTGCTTTATATTTCGTTCGTTCTTTTGTATATCTAGATCCATATATTCTGGCACAATTTTGGTTTTCAATTTACCCTTTTGGCGGACCTCTCTTTTTGGTAGTCTATAATAGTTTAAAAATATTAAGGGATCAAAAGTTTTATAAGTTATAGGTGTTTGTGCCTATATGGCTGTTTAAAAATATTTCTTACGTTATTAAATGTGCATTCCCATTCATACTGCCTGCATGTCGAACAAGGATGTGTATTATCGACATCACATCTAGAGCAAGTATAGCAACAATATTAAAATGGGAGAAAGGGAGAAAAGTAAAATAAAAAGATTAATGCAACATGTTTTTTCTTCTTCTTTAGTTGAGATCAAGGGTTAAAAATTATGATTTACTTTATCTTCTTTCGCCTACAAGTATCACCTACAAGACAATCATGTTAATTATTACTGATATATAGTATTAATAATATTTAATGATATTTTAACCACAAATATTATATACTTATTTATTTATTTTTGGGTTTTTTTGCTTTGTCATTTTTATTTAATTATCCTTATTCATTAAACGTTTTATGCTCTTTTTATATATTCTTATCGCTTTTTTTTTATTTGGTTTAATTGAATTTGATAAAAGGCTTACAAGCTCTGGTGATTCTAGTACGGCGTGGATTTTGGGTAGCGTTTGATTTCCTAGTCGTTGCTGTCTCTGCTGCTGCTGCTGCTGCTGTTGTTGTTGTTGAATAATTTCCTTGGTCAATGATTGTATTATCATTAGAGTTCATTTCAGATTGTTCTAGTGTGTGTGCATTTATGACAGGTTTGAATGAACTAGTAGAGTGTTTCCAGCTTTGCTGAGCTTGGGTTTCCGCCTGAGAGGAATGTGAATGACGATTTCCAAGGTCAATTGTAGAGAATTGTCCAATATTTTTTTGATCTCGAGGATTCATTGTGATGTAATATTTAATGCTGATATTATTATTGTTATCTCTTTAGGATAATGTTAATGTTAATGATAATGAATTCAAAAAAGAAATGAAAAATAAAATAAAAAGCTAAAACAAGGAACAGGGTTTCCAATTAAGAAAGTTGTAGCCTCTTTATTTTGCCGAATGTTGAAAATAATCATAATTGATAATTAATTAGCCGAATGATTGATTTAGTGTATATATTTGTATTAGAGAGGGTGTCGAGTTATGATAATTTCAAGATGACTAAAAAATAATTATTTGTAAAACCCAATCAAAAATAAGAATAAAGCTCAGACACAGTTATGAATATTATAAGTTGAAAGCATTGATACTAAGAAATTTAGAGGAAATAGACCTTAATAAACTTGACTTTCCAAGGCCTATTTTATTAAGTAAGTATGAAGAAGAGGCTACTGGCTATCATACATTTTGTTATGAAGTGGGAAAAATAAGCCCAATTTTTACTAGAAATTTAGTGAGCATTTGAAGCCAAAAGTTAGGTAATCCCTAACTTTTGGCTTCAAATGCTCACTAAATGGCCTCCACCATGAAATTTGCAAAACAAGTATTGGAATTTAATTCGCCGCGTAAAATAAAAAATTGCAAACGTTTGCAATTCAGGCTCGAAGACACCCTCTCTATTATGTGATTAATATTATCTTTATGAGCAGCATATGTATATCTGTGTGTATAAATTTGAGATAGCAATTGTCTTATAAAAAAATGTAATATAAATAAAGTAAAATAAAAAAGGAAAGCAATTAAAAGAAATAGGGAAGAGACCAAATCGCAGCAGCAATAGCAATAGTAATATTAATAGTAGTAAAACACAATTATATAATATAGGTACACAAGTAGGTATAGAAGTAAGTAAGTATACACATATATATAGCTAGCTGAGAACTGTACCAGCAAGAGCATCTCCCCAGCTGTTGGACCCACTCATTGGTACACCAGGACGTACGGCCGTATTCAAAGTGGAGGATGTTTGGGCACCAGAGGTATTTGAAGACCGTAGTCCGAATGTGGAAGGCTTGAAAATCATCACGACTGCAGCGGTCACGATTAGACATGTCAGCAGCAAAGTAGTCGATATTCGGCATCGCTTCTTCCACACTGTTCCTTCATCAGACACATACCAGCAGCCACAGTCACTGCTGCCAATAAACCAAGCTGGAGGGAATATAAACCCAAAGCAGAATAAATATTTCTCGATTGGCCATCTCGGCTCAACCTTCCGTCTGTCCATGTTTGTGTCTGAGCTTGTACTTGCACTGGTACTGATACTGATACTGACACTTGCACTTGCAATTGCACTTGTGCTCGTATTTGGGCTTGAGTTTCTACCCGTCTCACTCTTGTCATTCCCGATTATCTTACTCTCACTACTATATACATTGTGTGTTGTATTGAATGCTAAGCTTTTATCGTTAATGGCAATACATGAGTCTCCGCTTTGGTATTTAAGCGGAATGATTTGTATAATGCTGCTGAGATTATCATGCTTCTTTACAGGAAAGGTCATTAAAATTGTAAAATAAATAAATAATTAATGATCAATACAAAGAACCAAGAAAGATACCTTTATATATCTTTATATTTGTCTTGTATTGATTGTATATATAGTGATAAAATATTCCCATCAAAATATCATACTCCTTTTTTTCTTCATATAACTATGGAAACGTTAATCTCAAATACTTTTCTGCAAGTCACAATTCTTGAACAAAAAGAAGAAGAAAAAACAGAAATTTATACTTTTGCTATATATGATGGATTTACTATACACATTTATAAGGCTTCATATTTTATATAATATAAGCTTAACTAAATGACTGGTTATGGAATCGATTAATTTTATATATGAAGAAAATACATGTTCTTTAATTGTTTTTTTTTTCAAGAAATAATATATCACTTTTATTTTGAAAGTGCTCATTTGATTGGCTATGGCTTACAGAAAAGTATTTGAAATTAACGTTTCAGATATTCTTCTGGTGTGGTCAGACCAAAAGTTCAAAAAAAAGGGCAAAAAAAGGGCAAAATTATTGTGAAATCTATTATCGTTTCAGGTCATAATAATCAGACAACAGGTGGTCCCCTTTCAAAGTATCTGATAAGCTCACTCTTCTTTCTCAGACATTTTCGGTTCTGCTCTCTTTCTCTCTCTCGTTGTGCTCCAGTATATTTTTTTTTCTAAATATCTCCGTACTTGTTCTATACTCAACTTTAGGCCATTATCTCCAACGGTAGAGACAAGAGACCTTCTTTCTTTCCCACTTCTTTATGAAGACGTGGGCATGTGATATGTTTCATTGCACGACTTCAATTACTCTTTTCTTCTTCTTCTTACTTATTACTTATAGAAGCTTAAGATTACATTTTTTTTTAAAAAAGTAAACCATTTTCTCGTCTTGTGCTACGCATTCTCTTTGGGTACTCCAATGGTTTATTTGTATTAGGAGCACAAAATTTGGTACTATAAAGCCTTATGAATGTGTACGTGGGCATAGCTACAAACGCGAAACTTGACTAGCAATTTACCTTTTTACAACAAACACAATCATTATACTCCATTACCATCATGCCAATTACTCAACTTCCGCCTGAAGTTCTTAGTTCAATTGCAGAATTCCTTTCTAAAAAAGATTTACTGCAAGGTTCACTTGTTTGCAAGAAATGGCGACGACTTTTTTATGAAAAGCTTTGGCAAGACATCTCTATATTTGATGAAAAGGCATCTAATGCAGTTTACAATATATCCCCTGAAAACAAATATTTGATCTATGGTCAGCATGTCAGAAACATATACATTAGTAACGAATATCCTGTCAGCAGCAAAAATATCTTGGTTCTTCAACAACTTTTTCCAAACACTCGGAAACTTAGTATAACGTTATCCTATCCAGAGATGATATATACAGACACAGACACAAACTGTAGTGTGTGGAGGTCAATGGATAATCTCAGCATAAACTTTGGTGATTACATCAATAGTACCTTGATAAAACCGTGCTCTGGAATATTATCACAGTTCGCCTATGTGACAACACTTGATTTGAGCTTTAGCGATGCATACACATCTGGAATCGGGGACTTTGAAGGTATTCACTATTATCTGCCACGCCTAAAACACTTTTCAACCAAAGTTAAGTTGGCCAGGATTACTGAAGAAGACATGAACCATATAAACGAGAGAGTCCCAGCTTATGATTTGACGAATATTTCATTATCAATGTACATGGAAGACTTACAGTGGCTTTATTACTTTGCTGTAAAATATACAAATGTCCGTACATTGTCGTTATGCCCTATATTTGAAAGCGGCCCTTTGAGAGACTACAACCTAGGACTAACCAGATCAAAACTATCAATGCTTCCTCACGTATTCTCAAACCTGAACAAACTGGTCATAAGAGATGTTGGATATACTAGCATGCTTTCCCTCCCATTATATGAGTGCCTTTACAATGGAATAACACTGATCAAAGAATGGAAATATGATTACTACATTCAGACGGATGAAGACCAAAGACTCGAGAGAACCACTGCAGAAATTATGCGCATATGCTCCAAAACCATCGAGTCAATAATATTTGAATATACGGATCCTATCGACTCACCCGCGCCTCACGATATATCCAAGTCATTCACAGATTGTCCCCGATTAGTTCTTATTAACATATTTAACTGCGGTTCATGTTTACAATTCGATATTATTGCAGACTGCTGTCCTTCTTTAAAGGAACTCCGGTTATTTGGTGGAGGTGTTTATATTGGTTCCGAGGCAATGAAATCGTTCAAGCCACATGGACTGCGGGTACTTAATCTAAATGCTTCTTCCATTGATCCTGATACATTGAAATACATATCTGTCCGATGTGAATCTCTAAGCCACGTGTGGTTGAGAAGATTGTCAGTATTCGGAACTATTTCTGCAGACACAGGAACTCTTTTGGTCGATATGTCCAGCGCCAAACTTACGGAACTGCGAATTGGCTGTTTATTTTACAGAACTCCTGCTGAAATAGGATCGTGGGATCCGACCACAGAAATCGATTTTATGAAACTGATACGAGCTGTTAGACCGCATCATCAAATGATCGAGAGTAATGAAAGAATTGATCAATCTTTTCCCAGAAATGTAGTCAAATATGAGACTGAAACTACTTGGTATAACCTATTCAACCGCACAGACATGCCATCATCTGTAAACCTTGACATTTTAAAGAAGCCTGTGGTAGACTATATAGAAGAATACTTTGAGAATTATCGAGACAATATGATTTCTGGTAAAATTCAGGGTATTCGTATTTCTGGTAAAACAGCGGGTATCTGTGTTCCTGGAGAAGAGGAACTTCCTCAAGAATATGATTTGGATCTTAGCCGAGGATATGTGAAATTTATGTGTGGATATGTAGAACACTGTTATATTCATACAATGCCTAAAAGATGTTGGGCTGATTTCTATTGGGACCCTATAAAAAATAAAGTATGTAGTAGATGAACTATTTTCCTGATAAATTGAACAATCTTTTTTTTTTACATTAATAGTATAAAACATAATATTTAAACAGAAATATAGTAATTGTTACGTACTTTTGTGTGTGTATCCAATCTCTATTACATGTATTAATATACTACTATTACCATTACTATTACTTTTAAAATAAAAATCTTTAAAACAATATGTATTTTTTAAACTATACTAAATTCAAAGACGTATCGAAACAAGGGAAGAATCCAATAACAGAATGCGGATTACCAAGTAGAGATAACAGCTACTCAATCGCTCTTCATGATATCAATACTCAATAATAAAGCTCAAATTTGACGGTAGTATGTTAGTGAGAAAAATAGATTAAGTACTTTGCATCAAAGCATTTGAAGTGGTTAACTTTTAACCTTATATTTAGTGAATGTATTTTGAGAATATTAGTGGTTGAATAAAGCAAGAAAAAAAATACATAAACTTCGAGATTGTGGTTATATTTGACAAAATAATTAAGCGCTTACAATGTCCACAGTTTTTTTAACTCCATAGTACTTTCATTAATACTCTTCTTACGGTCACTTTATTGAAAATCTTGTCTTCTACATGTAGGTTGACTATATATTTAACCGAATGCAAAATCGAATTAGAATGTAATGGCTGCAGATTCTTCAAGCTGCGAAAACTCGCATATTAGAGGAGGGTACTGTTTTTATATAATAAAACTTTCAAGCGTGATTATTACCTTAATGGATTAACTTATCTTATAGTTAGAGACAAAACAAACAGGTATATAAATTAGTACTTGCCGGACTTTCACCTCTGCATTGTTAGTTTTTCGCTTTCACAAACTCTTTAGTTCGGCATGTATCCCAGCACTTGTAATAAGATGAAATAAAACCCTTGAGATGACGTTTTTTGCTCTATACTTTTGTAGGCTTCTGTATTTTTTTGATAGTGTCTTTTTTGTAAAAGTCAGATCAAGGGCGCGTAAGTTTACTCTTTGCCGCTGCACAAAATTTTTCTATTGTGTTAAAGTCTAGGAAGCATAAGTAAGAAGATACTCATATATATATAGCATAATATTTCTTTTCAATATTGTACTGTTTAACCCATTTATCTATCTCTGTGCTGTTCAAATATGAATGAAACGACCTAGTTCTTTCACTACAGCTAATACGCTTCCAGACACTTTTTTATAGATTGTATAGCTGTCTATCAATATTGGGTCAAGTTAAATAAAAAGTACTCAGTAGGATATTAGTAAGCAAACAATTGTATCAACAATGCTAAATCAATGAGATTCAGGGCAACCCTATTCTCATTGACATTAACAACAACAGCAATAACAGCAGCATTTCCAATCCCCCCTCCATATCTGTACAAAAATATGCTATAATAATATGATTAATACTAAAGAAGTATTGAAAAAACTACTCGCAATTGACTATTCTTTTCTCGATAGTATGTACTGTTGCAAGTAAACGATGTGGTTTCTAAAGAATATGAGTTCAATTCCCGAAAATATACTATTGATTCCGATTGGCCTATGTCCTTACTATTTTTGGGAAACATTGTAAATTTATCGTATTTATGAAAATGTCCTTTTTATAAATATGAGCTTAATTACTAAGCAAGCCTGCGATCCTTTTTTTTTTTTAAAAATAATAATAATAATTAAAGCACGTTTTGTATTGATAGTCAAGTTTCAATAATATATATAAAATAAACTCGAATCACAATAGATCAGAATGAATGAAATAAATAAAGGAGACGCTTGATATACAAAAAGAGAGAAATAGCGAGTATAAAACTAGACCAAGCCCTGATTTTTCTTTTATCCTAGGCGTTCAAAAAATTCATATATATTCTTTTGAGATCCTCGGCTGATATAATTCATATACAATACATACGTAATTCACACTAAAGTAACGGCGTACTCTGTAATAGTATTTTTTTATAATAATCCTCGCAGCTATATAAATATAGGATATATTATCCGTCCCTTAATAACGGTACCAATAATTATAGCAAAAAGTAAAATGAGAATAGGAATATTTGAGGCTTGCCATGACAAAGTACTTTGCCCAGATAAATGGTCTTATATTTTACCTTTTTGCTTTTGCAAAAATAAAATAATAAAGAGCATGTAATGTTTCTCTTTAAAGGAATTAAACCTATAACTTTGAAGAAGCAACTCCTATTACAACAATTGATGACGGGTACAATTTCAGTGATAAAATAAAATAAAAAGGTTTTTGACATATTTATTCACTATCAAAGTAAATAATTTTTTTTAAAAAAAAATACATGTCTTTTTGATTAGTATTGTTATAACTATCACTATCACTATTAGTATTACTATCATTATTACCGTGTACACATTTCATTATATATATATATATATATATATATATTGTTATTGTTATTACATTAAATATTCATACATACATTACATACATTTATTATTATTATTCTTATAATATGAAGGGAATCATCTCAAAACCCGACGATCGGACTTTATCCAAAAAACTATATAGAACCAAGTTGCAGAAACAAATAATTCTTTACTACCGTCAATCAATCTCTTTCAAAATGACTTCAAACACCCAAGTAATCTATGTCAAGCCTCCCAAGGAATACCCCATTATTGGCGAAACTATGAAGATTGCCAAATCTACAATTGATCTTGATTGTGCTCTCTCTCAAGGCGACATAATCATTAAGAACCTTGTACTCTCTGTCGATCCTTATATGCGTGGCCGTATGCGAGACCCTTCAATTGAATCCTATGCACCAGCATTCGAGTTCAACAGTGTCATGACTGGTGATACAATGTCTGTCGTGATCAAATCCAACAACCCAAAGTTCAAGCAAGGCGACCTAGTCTATGGCAAGACAGGCCTTGGGTACTTTGAAGAATATTCACACGTCAAGGGTGCCTATGCTGACATTGGATACGTTGTTCGCAATGACCCCAAAACTACTGGTCTGCCATTGACTTACTATGTCGGTGTACTCGGAATGCCTGGACTGACAGCATATGTTGGGTAAGTTTTAGTATTTTATATATTATATAGATAGAGAGCTGTCATTGATTTTACAAAACAAAAATACCGAAGGAAAGAAAGAAATCTAACTTGGTTTGGGATTAACTTGCGTGGATTACAAACACATATATAGACTTCAAAAGTATGGAAAACCAAAGAAGGGTGAGACACTGTATGTATCGGCCGCTTCTGGAGCTGTTGGTCAAATCGTTGGTCAGATTGGCAAGGCGCTTGGACTTCATGTAGTCGGATCTGCTGGATCGGACGAAAAGGTTGCTTATCTTAAAGAACTTGGTTTTGACGGAGCTTTCAACTACAAGACCCAGAGTATTGACGAAAAGCTCAAGGAACTCTGTCCAAAGGGTATTGATATTTATTACGAAAGTGTGGGTGGCGAAATGCTCGAGCATGTGCTCAACCATGCCAACAACTTTGGCCGAATTGTTGTGTGTGGCATGATCTCTCAGTACAATACCTCGAACCCTTACCCGATTCGCAACATCATCTATGTACTGACTAAGCGACTGACGATGAGTGGATTTATTGTGATGGACAAAGAAAACATAGCATATGAAGAAGAGTTCATGAGAACATGCACTCAGTGGTTATTAGAAGGAAAGATCAAGTACAGAGAGACAGTTGCCGAAGGAATCGAAAACACTCCCCAGGCTCTGTTAGATGTATTAAAGGGAAAGAACTTTGGAAAGCAAGTGGTCAAGATTGCTGATTTGTAAAATAAGAATATTAATATATAGACATGTAGACATATTAAATAAGTGTTTTGTAATCAATACATATAAAATCAGTAACAAGACACATACATTAAGTGTACAGTTTGAAAAATAAACAAATACATATACAATAAACTATCTTTTGTGTTTTTACTATTGATTTATTCTAAAGAAAAGAACGGGTCAATGTTTCAATAATATTGAAACCATTTATTTTAAGCCTCTCACTCTCTCTTTAGTATGTATGTATCTATTGGATAATGATCGAACAACAAGCATTGTATAGCCACCGTATATATTAAGTCCAATACAAAACTCCTTGGTCTATCATGTTCACATTTAGTAATATTATATATCTTTGATAGACATCATGCAGATACTAATCTCTGGCCAACATAAATTATTATTGTTATCATCAACAACTTATCTTCCTCTTCTCCTCTTCTTTCTCTTTTGATTTCATATTTCTCCTGTTGCTGCTCCCTAGCTTTCAATACATCCCATGTGGTCTGGTCTATCTACTCCTTCAATATATAAATAAATTCACTTTTATTCTTTATAAGATGGGGCTGTACTTATCGATCGACTGTCAATACAGAATAATAATAATAAAACAATAAAAGGTAAAGAAGTGTATCGATATTATTATTATTATTTACTCTTCTTTATAGATATACTTTTCATCTTTTCTTAAAAGAAACAAATAAGCCAAAAAGAATGCTACCTTTGAAATGAGACTTTATTGTTAAAAACACAATTATAATCGAACAATACAAGCCATTTTTGATTAAAAAATAATAATAAAATAAAATAAAAAGGGTTATTATTTGGCTTTAACCATCAAAGCTCTTTTCTTTCTTTTTGGTTTGTATTAAATTATATGCAATAATTTATATGATATTTATATTCCTTACAAAATAACATCAGCTTTAACTACAGCGACAATAACAAAAAAAGGGATTGTCCTACCCCTAAACTGATCCAAGGAAATGAACAAAAAAAGATCTTCATCAAAGTCTATTATTGATAATCCTGCCTTGATTGTAGGCTATTAATTTTGTACTGAAGCTCTAACCAATTGGCGATAGGAATGCTTTTCTAATGAATATAATATACATACATATATATAGATGTATACATATCCATACCGATAATTACCATAATTCTCTCGATTTTATCAAATTAAGACTACACACCTCTTTAACTATGAAAACAAAACAATGCAACTAAATTATACACCAAAGAAAATGTAATGTTTTCTCAATGTATCTTCTTTCTTTTCATTCGATCTATTAAAATATGGTCAGGATTTATCAACTTTCTACACATCATTAATCTGATTTAAATAAGGGATGCCTTGATTTGATTTGAATGATTTTGATTCATATTTGATTCTTCATATTTAAATATATTGGACTAAAATCATCAATAATATTTGATAAACAAATATGGACTCCAACAATAAATCCATCAACCTTCAAAGTATAGATGTCTGTTTAAGTAGATACCACTACAATCTCTTGTTACACTAGTGATAGTGATAGTAATTATATCACCAAAGCTTAAATATACGTACATATTATTTGTAGCGTAAACTAATTGAACTGACAATGGTATAGCTTGCATGGATAGAATCAAGGAGTATCGAGTAACTATTACTTACAGAGTATGGGTGGATCTTGTAGTATATTAGCATTACAGAGAACGTATATTACTCTGGTCACTGTCATTGATCTGTATTGAACAGAGGAACCTCCCTATATCTGTCTCTCTCTGTGTATCCTTGACGCTTTAATGTATTCAACTCTCTGTCACTACTTCCCCCCAAAAAAATCCGTTTTTGTGTTTCACTACATTTTTCCAGATAATACTACCATCACTTACACTAAACAGCTATATAAAAGACTACACATTATCCAATCTTACAATTACTTTACAGTCTATAATTATAAAGTGTACGTGACCCAAGTGTGTTTAAAATCCCTAGAATTGTTAGTCTAGAAGGTTCATTAACAAGAAGGAACCATAGTCCTGCTCTGGAGTTTATATTTCAGTTGAGTGTGATGTATATTACCACAAACAGGACAGAATTCAAATAGAGTTGAATGGTTTGGGTATTTTCTTATTATCCAAACTACTCTAATGATTTGTTTGACACATACACTTTAGGAGATAAAGAATCTCACTTCTAAAAGCTTAAACAAAGGCTGGAATAAACTTCACTCGACCTTCAATTGGGGCTTCTACTTTGAAAAATAAATCATAATCATAATCATAATAAAGCTCCATTTTCTTACCTTTCTTCAATTTCTGACTTATATATATTCTTCCTAATAAGTTTATACATATCTGACTTGTAGATAGTGTCATTGAATATATACAAAGCAATTCATTAACCACAAGGTGTATCCTTAAATGAAGCATTGATATATTCAGAAGAAGTTTTAAAAGAGTATAAACATGTTATTAAAACAAGCGACGAGGAATTAAAGTGATACTTTGGGTACTGTTGGCTTATAGAAGAGAAAAAGCGGACTGGTATCAATTACGATGCTGTCTCAATTGTGATGGTTACATTCCTTTTATAAAACCTCTTCTACGACTGGGCATGTATTTATAATCGGCTCCCGAGATTGACGTTGTGTTTTTATATGACTAGAAAATACAACATACTTCAAGAAGTGCTAATAATATAGCGATATATGTGCCTGTTGATTCAAAGATGAATTAACTGGGTTGTCTAAAAAAATTAATGCTGTTAGCTGAGATGTGCAGACATCAGAGAAGAAAGAAGGTCGGGTGAATAAGAGGATTATGTGTGTTTACCACATTAAGATAGTAAAGTAATATGTGTCAATCGCAAAGGAATACGAAAGGCTAGAATCAAGAAGAGAAAGGATGAACGGGGCTTGAAGTTACAAGTGTTGCATATTTCGGCCCAAAACTTTCTGTACTACCTTGAAAGTTTGAACAATAAACAGGTATCGAAGTTAATAAAAGAATACATATTATGAGAAATAAATTTCATCATTTATTAACTAATATCATAAAATCCCTTTTGGTGAAATCATAGGACACCGATAACATATCAATCTCTATTAGGCTGGGGAAAAGGTGCTTACAATAAGGCTACGATCAAACACAAATGTGTTATATTGGGAAGTAAATTTTGAGAGTTCAAGAGTTCAAGAGTATTGCTCCAAATTCACAAAATACTCATATTTTAATAACTTTGTTACATAAAGTACATTTTCTATATCTATTAACTTAACAACCAGCCTGTATTTTGGCATGTAACTGTCCACTTTATACACTTTTACTAACAGTCATTTAGATGGTCATTATCTTATACTTCCAATAAATCTATTTGTTTCCGCAACAGTATCACTACAGTCAGCGCCTCAATTTAGTGATGTTTTGTGAAATTATTTATATCACTATCACTAAGCCAAATATCATTAAATTGAGTGCTGCCTGTAAAATTTCTTTCATACATCCATTACAGCAAGTAAAATAATTTTAGAATCTAATGACATATTACATATAAAGCCTTTGTTACCAAAAATGAAATGATAGTCTTATATATATATTTTTAAAGAAAAATAGCACACATATGCATCGACGGCTTATTTTGCTTTTATAGAATCAAATGAATTAATTTGGAAAAAGGATGAAGCTGTTACCACCTGAGACTCTTTGTGGCTACTTACTAAGCCAAGTTCAACGATATTTGTACCACATAATATCTTTATTACTCACATGCTTCTCTAAATAAATTACGCCTCTGTTTTTTTCTCTTTTTTTATTCACAAGCTTTTATCACTTTCTCTTTATTCTCTCTTTGTATGCTAGCATCAAACTTACCTTTTGAAATTCTCTCAAAAATTGCAAGGCTTCTGGTAGCAGATGATAAACTATCTTGTATTCTCACTTGCAAGGCATGGAAAATTCCATTTCAAGAATCGCTTTGGGAGAATATCAAAATCAATTTCATGGATAAACTTGAGACCATCTGTACTAGTGTAAAGGATACAACAAATAATTACCTACCATCTAATCATATAACGAAAGGTCTGCGGGTCGATGGAAAGACAATTTTAGCTGACTGGAAGCAGACCAGTGCTTTCAAAACCTTTCCAAACTTGAAGCATGTCGATATGGGATCGCTATCTTTTTACAACGTCAACATAAAACGTATAAAATATGGCCCTCAATGGGATACATTGAACAGTTTATATTTCAAAGTTCCCCCAATAGACCGGAAAATATCGACTACAGCTATTCTTGAGGTTTTAAAAAAAGCCTCCAATCTCAAAGAAATATGCATCTATTCTGATCACCACTATGTTGAAATCGAATTTAACCTAAATCAATATAATGCTTTTCATATCGCATTGCCACGACTGGTAAATATCAGGGTCCAATTAATGCTCAAAGATATACATCCAGATGCCGTACCAAGTATTCCAAAAACTCTATCAGCACTCGATGTAACAAAACTCTATTTAAAACTCTCCGGTTGGAGTCATTTGTGGTTGTACTACTTTTGCTACAAGTATCTAAACCTGCAGACTTTGTCGTTTGTATCCATATGCCGACTTGGGGGGATAGTTATAAAAAAAACGACAAAAGAGAAATATCACTTCTCCGTTCAGTTAAGAGAGTATTTCCACGCTTGGAAACAGTGCGTTTCTACAGTCTGGAATGGTCAGAATGGTCGCATGTACTGCTCTGGGAACTCCTTTGCCCATCGAACGTACGTCTCAAGAATTTAAAGTACACTTTAAAACCCAGATATCATACCACAGTTTTTCCTTGTACAGTCTTTGAACGATTACTACAGTCATTTGTCACAACACTCGAAAGACTCTCCATTAATGGACAAGTACGTTTTGATAGTAAGATCATATAAAACCCAGTTTTCCTTTACTCTTCGCTGTTGGTGAGCATTAAGATCAAGTATTGTGGCGTACATATTGCATTGGACAACCTATTGGACAATTATCCATCCTTACAGAAATTCGGGTTTTCCCATGGGAAGCTATACATTAGTAATCCAAAGAGTTCTGGATGCCCAAGTCAACATGGCTTAAAGCTCTTGAAGTTAGATCTTGTTGTGACAAGTGTTTCCGCACTTGAATATGCATCTTTCAGATGCAAAAGTCTACAATCTATAAATATGAAGAGTTCGAGAATTTGTGGATCAATTTCTGCCGAAGCCAGAAGCATATGCATTGTCATATCTCACTTAAAGCTCAAGACATCAATCTTTGACCATGTCAGATTCTTCTCATCCGAGGAAGACATGAGCGATGATACTTCCATTAACTTGATATTGCTTTCTCACTCAACCAATCCCCACATGTCAACCAAAGCAAAAGAGAATGAAAACGAGAACGTTAATGTCAATCAAAAATCTTCTGTGGAGCCTCTAGCTTGGTAACATCTTCGTGGTGATTACGATGGCTTGTTTGACTCTTGCCTACGGATCAGACCGCTTTCAGAACAAGAAGTCTGGACTGCAAATGAATACTTTCAAGTTTCTCAGTTTAAAAGCAAGGCGAATGTTTCTGAGGCTGAAAAATCCTATTATGATAAGCGTGATGAAGAAGATTGGGAGGAAGACCTTTGTAGAGGCTATGTCGAATTGAGGTGTAATTACAAGACTGAATGTGATGTGCCTTTATGGACTTGTCGAGAATATTCTTTTGATCAAAAGACATCTTATGGGCCTGGTAATATATAACTCGTAGTAATTAATTACTTTCTTTCATCCTTTCACATCAAATTTAAATAAAAGCCAGGCCTCGAGTGGTTAGTGCACAGACAATTATATATATAAATTCAATTTAATCTTAATATAAAGAAAAAACATGGTACCGATATTGAGACCTTTTAAGGTAAATTGATTAAGCCTTATAAAATATTATACCTTTTATAATATACAATACAATAAAAAAAACTTTAGTGTTTTAAGATAGCTGCCATTTATGTTATTTCATGATTTACTTAAAGATAAATAAAAAGAAATATTCTTCATAGTTGTATTCTTATTGGAGAGTAAGTCTAATGGCTCTATTACAATTACGTTAAAGATGCTGAAATACACATTTCTTTTTACCAAGAAAAGACAAACAGTCGATCTAAATTGATAAAGATAAGTCTTCTAGATAATAACATATTTGATTAATTACAAAGTGTATTTCTAAAATGGAAGGCAAATGTTAAAAATATGACAATATATTACCCGTTCATTTAAAGAGAAACTAATTCTATTGCACTAACAAAGAGAAGAGTAAGAAAATACTGTAAGAATGTTATCTATTAAAGAGACAAAATAATATTGCTTTTATCTGTTACTATTAAAATCCCTGTTGTGTAATGGTTGGTTTACACTGTTTGAGTGTATAGTGTACGCGACAGAACATTGAAGGATGTATTATGTAATATATCAATATCTTTTTCACTGAGAATATAATTGCAAGTATGTATACAATAGCAAATTAAAAAGTTACCAAGCATTCTCTGATATTCAAAGTACAAAAAGCTTAGTAAATGATGACTATGGTTTTAATAAATACGTCAATACTGAACTTTTCGTACATAGTCTGTGTAAGTAAAATGAGGACATTGTTTGTGTGTTCAATTCATCGCGCCTTTTCTGTATCTTTCAAGCACACGTTTCTTTATTCTTTATCTCTCAATTATCACTTATTTTTTTTTTTTAGTTTTTCTTCTTTCTCTCATTACAATGCATCCTTTTCACAATGTTCATCCGAATAAGCCAAATTCCGTAATATACATTTCAAGCCAGCAGCATTTTAAAAAACTATTTTGACTGTACCCTTATATACTTTATAGACAAAGACAACCTCTACAATTAGACAGAGTTATCTATATCACATTAAAATATACAAACATTTATTTTTATTAATCTTCGAATTTGCTTGACTAAATGGACTTTCTCTTATAAATGAGCCCTCCTAATTACAACATTAACCTCTTCCATCAAGTGAAAAAAAAAGTTTAAAAGCGTGTTTTTTTTATTAAAGACGATCATAGTTAAAAAAAAAGACTTTATTTATTTATTACATATACACATAAAGAAGCTATTTGATTTGATTTGATTTAATTTAATTTGATTTCAGTTAATGTTCTTTTACATGAGTAAAAGAATAAAAAGCATGACACCAAGTTCTTTGTCCCCGCATTACGCGGCTCAATCTCCTTCAGGACGTAAACCTGACTTGGTAGCGAAGGAGGTGCTGGAATGGTGGCAAACCAACGGAAAGCACCCGTTCATCCAGCCCCACATCTCGTCACCGAGTAATGTGGGTGCGAACTCGCCAGAGAACTTACCACTAGGTGATAAGGTCCAACTCATTCGACTACCAGTAGCTTCACCGTCAGCCGTTAAAGAGTTCAGTCAGGTTAGCAGTGAAGAGCCAGCACATCTCACCACAGGTTAGACCTCCCTCCCCCCAGCATCATGATTCCACATTGGCGATGCGATGTACACAGTAGTCCTTCCATAAATGAAAAGAGACCATGCCCCACGACTTCTCAGAATTAACTGAGCTGGCGAGTAACAACTTTCACTTTCCGATGCTTGTAGCATGGAAGAATCTCCCTGCAACGGTCGCAAGAGACGCCTCACTATGAAACCGGGACTGTTGTTGCTCAAGGAGAAAACAAACGACACGCGTTGGAGGGGTTCTATTTGTAACAGAAAAACTTTTCATCTGCGATTAAAGTTTAGGACTGCGCTTTTTGTCAGTCTTAGATGACCACGTCAAAGCAAACGTGACATAGATATATAGGCGTTTTACTAAGTTTGTGTAACTATTATACTGCAGAAGAGACAGCTAATACTATTTACTCAAAGTACTTATGAAAATGACTTTGTAAGGCGAAGTAAAGTAGAGCAAAGAAGCAAGGAAGTAATAAAGTGTTCGGTATTGATCGGTATAGCAATAACTCTAAAGATGGAGTATAAAATTCTATAACGGCGATTTGTAGGTTACTCTAAACTGGTCTGTGCACTTTTTGTTCAAGAACACAAGAGAAAGTATTTTTCTTTTGTTTGTACATGTATATAATCTGAATTAGCATAATACGGTAGATGGAGAAATTTTGAATTTAAACATGAGTTTTATTGAAATGAGACTATACCGATAGTTGAAAGTACCAAGATGAGTTTCCGAGAGAAGGAGTGTTTGCCATAAGCTTTTTTAGAGATTATTGTGCAGAACATAATAAACGCTTTCAAAATTTACTCTTTAAGAGATTTAGTTACTAATAGTATTCATGTACAAATGAAAACGAAAGCACTTGGCAAATAAATTCTACTGAAAAGATCGAATTCTATCATTTTATTAAGGTCTAATTTGGCACTGACACGCCAGCCATTCCGTACTATGTAGTATAAGTTAAATACCGGAGATTCTATTAAGGATGTAGCCAGAAAAAAACACAGATAGTCTAACTACACCTTTAGCTTACTCAAGACCAATGTTGACTTGGCTATGAACAAGGTCGAGTAATTTATAAAGGCTATTTTGATTCTACAACAACAATGACTTGGCCCTTTATTGAGAGATACAGTTAAGGATTTATCGGTGATGCTAATTACAGGAGAGTAAAGTAGTTACTATAATGGAACTTATACTTTTTAAAAAGAACTACCATAAGATGATTATATTACTTTCAAAGAGAAAAAAAAAAGGTCATTTGGTATTGATATTTCTTTCTTTATTAAATAATAAAAAATTGGTTTTTCTCTAAACGTATTTATTTTATATTGCTTTTAATTATTTAGGGCTCTAATAGATCGTGTTGTTGAAAGTTCTAATTTATTGCTCCCAGAAAAAACTTGCCTTGGACTATAAAAAATGACACCAATGAGAAAATAATTTGATCGCTTATTATCTGACCTTCTCAAGATCCTTTTGGGTAAGTTGTATATTTGATAAAATAATAATAAAAAATTATATTTTTTGTGAAGATTATAGACATCCTTTGTTGTAAACTAGCTTAAAACAACAATAACTTGATTTGACATATTCGAGAACGCTTTTCTCGTACAATAAGTGAGCCGACACTGTGCTTTGTTTATCAACGATCTTAAAGACACGACGTTTCCAAGATAGGATGTAGGCGTTTCCTGCCAGGATGTAGAATCTTTAAGTAGTATGATATACAGTTATGTCATTATACACAGAAGTATTTACTAGTAATTTAAAGCTAAATTTATAAAAGTGTACATTGAATATGTCACTTTTTGTACTTTTCTAAAGCCATTATTCTACCTTGTATTAGAGGGGATATGTATGTACTTGTGGAACTTTACTCACTACAATATATTTGACAATTTCTTATTTGGTGGGTATAGAAACATTTGATAGTAAATTGCTACAAGCACACACCCTATATAATATACAGAACTTTTTGCTGTAGTGAATTTGGCTAATAAACAGGGCTAGAAGCGAGTTAATGGTTCGGGCTAGAAACAGGCTAGAGGCATCCAGGGTAGAAGCGGGCTGGTGAATCTGGTTAGTGAACCTGACTAACTTCTATTCTTTTCATTTTGTTGGACTTGGTTCATACTAGGGTTCATTACCATAGGGGTATTCAATAATATTATTAGATTAAAAGACCTTCAATTCCGTAGAAAAATTCCATGTCCAAGAAAATTGTTACAGGCCCATACCCTATATTTATCTATTATGGGAGTAAATTTATACACACACTACTTATTTTATATTGATTTTGATTGGCTAACTGCCATCACAATTTTTTTTTGGACTTCTAAAAATGTAAAAAAAAAAGAGAGAGAAAGAGACATAGAGAAAGAAAAATAATCTCAGTTTTTATTTTATTTTATTTTATTTTAGATCTAAAAAAAAAAGCAAATTGCAAATTACAAACGAACGAACGAACGAACGAACGAAAGAACGATGCACGCCCATAATTCACATGAACACGATGAACCCGAATCATGGGTTTCTCAACTAGGTTATGCTGAAGATCCCGAGACACCCCTGACAGCCGACACGTTCCCAAGCAAATCAGGTGGAAGACCCGTAAGACAAACCCCTTTTCCTTCTTCCCTTTTATATTATTATTAAGTGATTTAGACAATGATCATATTGATTTATATTATTCAATACTAATGGATTCTTTATATACGTGCATGTATATATTTAAAAGGCATGGATGAATCCTGAACATGTATTGTCAGCCGAGCAGGTTACTTGTGGTAACTGTGATCAACCCATGGTGTTGCTTGTTCAAGTAAGAGAACAATATTTTTTTTATATTGAATTCTACTGTATTGAATGTATTCTCTTTTCTTCTACATTACACTACATTACACATAATCCTTTTTTTTTATTGTTATAAATAAATAAAAGGCAAGAATATTCTAACTAGCTTGGTTGAACTTTTACTTAATAAACTTTTTTTAAAAAAAAATAGCTTTATACTCCCGAGGATCAACCATCAGAAGCCTTCCATCGTACTGTTTATGTCTTTTGCTGTAAGAAAGGATCCTGTATTAAAAAGGATTGGACTAAAAGGTAATATGTATATACATGTGTGTGTGTGTGGTGTATATAAACGATGGGTATTATTGATCTTATTGATCTTATTATTAGATGACTAACAATGTGTGTGTGTATAAATACAAAATCCAGTTTCAAGGTTTTCCGTAGTCAATTACCTAGAGAAAACCCTTATTGGCCTCCTCCTGGTGACGAGTCCGAAGATGAAGACGCCATGGACACTGATTTCACACCAAAGCAATTCAAGGCTCCTACTTTGTGCGTAATTTGTGGGCTGGCTGGAACAAAGCAATGTGGCCGATGCCACAGCACCCACTATTGCTCTCGTGCCCATCAATTGGCTGACTGGAATGAGTGCAAACACAAGATGTTCTGTGGAAAGACATCCGACGAGAGTGTAGATAGACTCCGCAAGGCACAAGTGTTTGGAGAAAAGGAAATTGTGAGTGAAGCCGAAGGTAGAGAAGTTGAAAAGCTCGAAGAAGAAAAGTACCGTAAGAAGATCCAAGAGGCTGGTACAGTAGAGGAAGAAGAAGATGATGTAGAGTACGGTAAGTCAATCAAGATGATCCATTTGTAGATTGTAAAGAAAAAAGATATGTGCAGTGGATAGTGGTTTTTTCTTTCTTTATTTCTTTCTGTGTGTGTGTGTAATGAATATATATACTTATAAACACATACACACATACACACAAATATATATAATATATAATATAATATAGATGATGCGCCTGTGGACTCCAAGGTATCTGTGGATGACACTTTCTTACAGTTCCAGCTACGCCTGGAGTTGAACCCAGATCAGGTCCTTCGTTATGATCGTGTCGAGTACGACATGCCAGACAGGGAACCTTTGTGGGTTCAAAAGGATCAGAAACCCAGCAATATTCCTGCCTGTGAGAAATGCGGTGGTGTGCGTACATTTGAGTTCCAGATCTTGTCAACCATCCTCAATTTCCTTGCTGTCTCCCACACTTCCGAGGATTCGCTTGACTGGGGATCTCTTTATGTCTACACCTGTAAACACAACTGTGCTCTAACAGATGTGTTTACTCCCGAGTACATCTGGAAGCAAGACTTTTCTGCTGATGGTATGCGCCTCGGTGGCGAAGCCCCACCAAAGAAGTCTTCTGCTTAAATATATATATATACAATAATAATACGCACAAACACTTTATTTGTATCTTTAACTATAAAAATATTTACATACATACATAACACTTGCATTTATATATGTAAAAAGAAATAAACATTATTATTCATTATTCATTATTCATTGTCGTTGGTTTGTTGTATGGTGCTTTATTGTGTTGGATCTATGTTTTATAATCTACAAGAAGTATGTGTATGTGTGTGCGTGTCTACCAACTTTATTATGTGTTTATTATATAATGTATTTACTATTTAATTTAATTTAATTTAATTTAATTTATTCATCCAAAAGTTCAAGATGTCCTTTGACTGCACCACCCACACTCACACGATCAATGAGGAAAGTATCGTGGCCAAACATGGCATCCAATTCATAATATGTCACACGTTTGTTTCCGGCTGCCCTGAGACACTCTGCAATCTCCTTTTGTTGCCATACCGGGAACAGGATATCAGACTGAACACCCAAGACCAGTGTAGGCATAGTTAAGTTGCGCATTCCGTTGATGAGATCCTGAGTGGCAGGGTCAGATGATGTGAGGCTAGTTAAAGGTTGTTTTGACTTAGCACTCTCTTTTCTATCCGTATTCGCAGAAGAGTTTGCTACATCAAGGTTCTTTTTGCGCATCTCGAGTGCAGAGGTATTTCCGGAAATGGTTCGACATGCTTCGGCATTGTCCTGATCATCGCTACTGTTGTTCTCCGAGAGTCCACGCCCGCTTCGACGCTTCTTGAGTTCTTCGAGCTTGGGGGTATTTCGCAGTCTCTGGTCCAAAAGACCATTGACCGATGACTCGGACATGTCAAACATATCCATGGCCTTAGAGATGTAAAGCAGAGAGTTGGGGTCATATTGGAGGCAGAAGCGTTCGCCTTGGTGATCCAGATAGGTTTCGATCAAGAAGTCAGGGCACAGAGCAGGAGATTGGTCTTCGTGAGCACGCTTTCTTCCAAATCTCTGTTCCCACTCTGGGCCAGATCGATAACTAATAGTAGCAATCTCACGAGCCAACTAATACAATGTATCAATTAATAAATGAAATGAAATAAGATTTGATTTTTATCTATTACCTTCATACCAACATGAGGGGGAACTGACTTGTAGTAGAACCCCTTGTTCCAGTTTGGATCAGACATCAAGACTAGAATCGATTTGTAAATAGCATTTGGTCAATAAACCTTGTATCTATTTTTCACTTTTATATATATATATATATATCCTCTCTTTTTCTTACCTTGTCTTTGAGTGTGTCTGAGGGCAATTGAATACGGATGAGAGCGAGAACAGGCAGAAATACTGACCAATCGCTTGACTCTGTCGGGATACAGAGATGCGGCCGCAATCGATTGCATTCCACCCATACTGCTTCCCACACTTGCGTGCAGACGGTCAATTCCAAGGTTGTCGAGCAAGAGGAACTGAGCTCGAATCATGTCAAACACAGTCAGGATTGGGAACCGGGTGGCATAGCGTTCGTTGTCTGCGGGGTCAATTGAACTAGGCCCTGTGGAGCCATAGCAGCCACCAATCACGTTTGTGCAGATCACAAAGAACTTGTTGGTGTCGATGGGTGAGCCAGGCCCGATAAAATCTTCCCACCAGCCTGGCTTGGTGTTCTTGGAATGCGACTTGGCATGTGAAGATGCCGACAGTCCGGTGTGGATGAGGATCGCATTGTCTCGCTTAGCATTCAGCTCTCCCCAGGTTTCGTAGGCAATCGTAAATCTGGGCAAGATTCCACCATGGTCCAGAAGAAAGGGTTCATTGTGTTCAAAGGTTTCGTAGCCTGTGACGACCTTGTCGTAACTTGGTTCGGGGCCACTGTCGAGTTCGAGAGTTCGAGACTTGAGCTTGTCGATACATGGGAAAGAGAGTGGAGGGTTCGAGGAAGTAGAAGGTTCGGATTCGAGAGGACACAGGGAATATATTGTTGGCGAACGATGAAAAGCTTGATTTGGTTGTTAGAAACGAATATATGTTTAGTTAATTAAAAGATGTATATGTATATTTATTGTTGCTCTTATTACTGTTTCTCTCTTTTTTATATATATATAGATGAAATAAAATGAAAACAAAAAGGTAGGGGATGAAAGCAAGAAGAAATACCGGGAATTTATGTTCGGTATTGTTTATAGTGTGATAAAAGAAAATGTCCAGATATATATATATATATATTATATTTATGTATGTATGTATATTATACCTCTTTGATTGATTTGGGTTAGGGGTTGAATTGCCTTGAAGAGGTTTGCCCGAGAGTAACGAAGGAAGGTGGTCATAGTGGAATAAGATGTGATAAAGACAAGAGGAAAAGAAAGAATAGGCTTCAAACGACACAGACACAGACTACACGACAGACACACAGACACAAGATACAGAAATAAAAATAAAATAAAATAAAATAAAATAAAGAAAAGTGATAATTGAATTTGAATTTTTTAATCTACAAAAAAAAATGACTTGAAAGTTTGTACCCTATGAAAATGACGCGATGATCTGACAGTCTTGTTGGACAATCTTTCTATTTTTCTCTTTAGATAAGCCAAATATGTATATACATATAAGGAAGAAGAAGACGTTGGAATTATTACTCATTTCTTTTTTTTTTATTAATCATCACTAGGAACATCAAATTTCTCATACGCTTCGGCTATAGTAACCTCTTGATTGGCGGCATACTTTTTATATATATATTATATATATTTCAAGATTACTCAGCAATTGAAAAATAAAAATGTCGATAAAATACCAATTATTATATAAGTTCAAGTAAATGAAAACTTACTATACCAAGCAGAACAGTAGCAGAGTCCTTGATGTCGTTATAGTCATGCAGCAACTTTATGTACTCTTTTGTGATTTTTGATGCCTCTTCTTCAGTAACTCTAAATACAGTACATATTAAAAGCATAAAACATATAATACACAGTATCAATATCAATATATGCTGGCTCACCCAGATGTTCCGCATAGCTCATCATATTCAACCTTCTTCTGTTTAAGTTCCTTTTTTAAAGTTATAAGAATTGTTCGATTAGTCGGCAAGCGTACACACAGATATATAAATAAGCTACCTCTTTCAAAGGCGTTTGATTATCCATATTGAACAAAGGAATGTATTTATATATTTATTTTTTTAAAAAAAAGGCAGCAAAAGGATAGTTTCTTTGACAAGCTTTTATTTTATTTAATTTAATTTAATTAAATTGTGTATATATCAATAAAGAAGGTCTTATTATCAAATAGATAAACTACATTAAATTAATATATCAATTGAATCTGTACAATTGGTATGCAATTATATGCTCACCGATAATAATAAAACCAAAATGATAAAAGATAGAGAGAGAAAATGCAGTGATATTACAAGCCACTGTGACTAAATATCCTTGTCGCAGTCGATCTTGCCTTTTTGCATGGATTTCAAACCATAAATTACAAGAAAGCCCAAAATGACCATATATACATATATACATTAACAATAGGCTATTTGTAGTTTAATAGAGAAATAAGCAAAATAAAACATAGCAGAAGAAAAACAGCAACATATTATGATATAATTGAAATAAAATAAAATTAACAAGTGCCTTTAAGAAAGGCTCAAATATATATATATTATTATTATGTATACTTTTCTTAGTGGTACACCTTTGACTCTGACTCTGACTCTGACTCTGACTTTGACTTTGACTTTAGCCACACACTCGCACGCAGACACAGACACAAAGAGAGAGAGAAAAAGTCTATTATTATTGTTTTTTTTATAATTAAAACCATTATTATTATTGTTACGGTTTCTTTCTTTTTATATATGTATATATAATACATATATATAATACATACGTATATCTTAATTTTATTATTTTATATATTGTTTTTTTTCATTGCTATTTTTGAACGTCATTCTGTGTTCCTTAATTTGTGCATGCCCTTCATTGCTGTAACTGCGACTTTACGTACAACCAAACATTCAGCTCTTACTTCTTTCCGGCTCAGTTCATCGTTTTTATATAAATCACCAGCCTCGTTACAACAACAGATCAGACACATGAAAGCATACATTCAAGTCGTCGGCCAGTCCTCCCCCGAGGGACCCCCAACAATTATTGTGCATTACGATCAGCAGCGTTACATGTTCAACTGTCGTGAAGGTACCCAGCGACTGTGCGTAGAAGAAAAGGTGCGCATGACCAAACTGCGAAACATTTTCCTGACTCGCATCAATTGGGAAACCATGGGTGGCATGCCTGGCATGCTGCTTACCTTGACTGACGTCGGAACCAAGAGACTCGATCTTCACGGCGGCAAGAACCTTACGCACCTTATGGCTGCCATGCGTCAGTTTATCTATCGTACCTCGAACCAAGTCGAAACCCACGAAATCAAGAGCAGTCTGGATACTTTTGATGATGGAAATCTTTCTGTAAAACCAGTACCGATTTTTCCTACCGCCAGTGCTACTGCTATGCCTACCGTCAGTAGTAGTACTAGTAGCGTCAGCAGCTTTAACAGTGCTATTAGCAACAGCGAAGGAGAAGACTCACTTGCGAACTCCATGATGAGTGATGCTTCAGCCGGTCAAAAGCGTGCTTGGGAAGAAGATGTCGTGGATCCAAAAACTTACTTGACCAGAGATCGCTGGTTGACAGACAAAGGATCATGGGTGACTGCGGCAAACATGAAAGCATTCTCGGAAGCGGAGAAGGATGGGTACCGTAAATATGTTCTTTCAAGGATGTTTACTGTTCTTGGACCTTCCAATGCACCTGGCCATACCATTGAGGCTCCATGTACACCCAGAACCGAACAAAAGCAACAAAAACAAAAACAAAAAGTTGATAATAATAATAATAATAATAGTAATAATAATACTGCTGCTGCTGTTTCTAATAATAATAATAATAATAATAATGATAATAATGCCAATGTTAATAATAACCATCCTCTTGGTGATGAGGTTGCTGAAGCCATGGAAGATATTGAAATGGTGGCAACAACTGTCGAGAATATTGTGGAAAAGGTCAAGGCAAAAAAAGTTGTGAAAAGGAGAGCTACGGTGGTTGGTCGTGAGATTGATCATCTTTACTCGGGACTTCCTCCGACAAAACCTAGTCAAATGGTGGTATCGTATATCTGCCAAGGTCCCACAATTCCAGGAAAATTCAATCCAAAGGCAGCAATTGGTTTGGGTGTAAAGCCAGGGCCAGCATTTGGTAAAGATATATATATATATATAATTATCAGCTTGTGAGTTTTGTTTTAATGAATTGAACGATGTATTTTATTTTATTTTGCTTTGATTTCTAGGTCAATTGCAAAAAGGTATTGATATTGTATTGGAAAACGGTACTGTGGTTACCAAGAGTCAAGTTTGTGAGGCAGAGAAAGATGGCCATGTGAGTATAGTATTCTATCTTGTACTAATATAAAGGGAAAAGAAACCAATTGAAAGAGAATAACATGTATGTGCGCATAAGTGCTTGGGTTGGACTAATAAAGTCCTTTTTGTCTTCTTTATATATATGTGTGTGTATAATATATGATATATAAGATTTTTATGATCATTGACTGCCCTGACTCGAGCTACATTGACAACCTCGTTACGTCTCCCGAGTTTTCTCCTTATCAGGCCATTGGTGGAAGTCACACACCAAATGTCATGATCCATTTATTGGGTCCCCAGGTCTTGGAAGATGCTCGTTACAGAGAATGGATTAAAACATTTGATTCCAATACCGAGGTAAGTTTATTACTTATATTATTATTACTATTATTTGGGATTAAACTAATTTTATATATATATATATGTGTGTGTGTGTATTAGCACATCATCAGTACCCAAAAGATCTGCCCTCAAGGAGTTCTTTACAAAAGCCATGCTCTTAGTCAATTGAAGCTTGCACAGCTAGACCCCAATGTGTTTCCAATTCCAGACTACAATAATACACCCGAGCAGTACCTTGAAGAATGCAAGTATATATATATTATGTAAAAATATAGAAATATAAAAAGGTTCCATGTATTTGGCACTACCAACCTTACCTACCTTGCCTACAATTATCATTTTCTTATTTATATTTGCGCTTTTTTTTTTAGTCTCTGATCTTCCCCCACGATGTGTTCCATTGACAAATTTGACCGTTTGTAATCTTGAGCCACGCACGGGCATAAACTTAAAAGGACCCAAGCCATTTGTATTTGACCACACTGACAAGAACCAACCAAAGATCAAGGACTTCTTTAACGATGCGGCATGTCAAGAGTCCATTACACTTGCTAAACAAGAAGCTGCCAAGGTTGATTTGGGAGGTAGTTTTCCAGGAGACGATGTTGAGGTTATTACACTCGGAACTGGTAGTGCCATTCCATCTAAGTATCGTAATGGTAAGTTACAAAAGAAGAAGAATAAGAAGACGTGTGTGTGTGTGTGTGTACAACAATTACAATAACAAGAACAAAAAACAAAGAAATAAAAAGGGTAGAAAAGAGAATAAATGAATTAATAAATTAATAAATAAAAATATAATAGTCAGTGCCACTCTTGTAAAGATTCCAGACTATGGATCATTACTGCTTGATGCAGGTGAGGGCACATTTGGACAGATGATGCGTATATGTGGACAGAACAAATTGGCAGAGGAACTCAATGCAGTCCGGGCCATTTTTGTGTCTCACCTTCACGCGGATCACCATTTGGGGGTGTCACAACTCTTGACGCAGTGGTACAAGGTAGGTAACCCACGGAACTAGAAGTGGGTTGGATGATAATAATAATAATAATAAAAGTGGTGGTAGTGATCGCTTATTTGATTGATTGACTGATTGAGTGATTGACTTTTTGTTTATTTTAACCATAAAACATCTCACACACGCGTCTGTGTGCGTCTTCTTCATACAAATTCTGTGCTTATAAATCTATACTACTGTAACAATAATTTTTGTTGAATAGCATAACAAAGACACATCTGAACAGCTTGTTGTAGTAGCTCCTACTACTTACGAAAGGTGGTTACAAGAATATAATGAAATCGAGTCATTTGGACTGTACAAGAAAGTTTTGTACATCAGGTCAGAAGATATCCTCACCAACAATATCTCACCTTTGGCGTAAGTAACAATAAGCATATCATTCCACCATGATATATTAATATTAATATTAATATTCTTTAATATTCTTTTAGACAAAAGAACTATGAGTATTTGAAAGAAAGTCTCGGCTTAATGGTCATGCGACCGGTAGAGGTGTTTCACTGTCGCTACGCCTACGGACTCTCGGTAGAGCACGCGTCGGGATGGAAGCTTGTGTAAGACAGAGAGAGAAAAGGGGGGAGTGAACTTTTTTTTTCCTTCTGTTTCCTTTTGGCTGAGTGGGATGTTTAACAATTGGACACGTCCCATCGATTGATTGACTGAGTGGTTTAAATGACTGACTGATTAACTGACTAACCGGCTGGTTCTTTTTGCTATTAGTTACTCGGGTGATACTCGGCCATGCAATCGCCTGGTTCAAGCAGGCAAGGACTGCACTCTGTTGATTCATGAGGCCTCGTTTGAAGATTCAATGAAAGAGGAAGCTGAAGTCAAAAGACATTCTACTACTGGAGAAGCAGTGGAAGTAGGCAACAGGTAAAGTGATTCTTGTAATTATTGTATATAGTTTATTTACTAAATTTATGAAAAATGATCTATAGAATGAATGCTCGGTTTACTATACTGAATCATTTCAGTCAACGTTATCCAAAGCTTCCTTTACTTGAAGGATCTCATCCGAACGTGTTCTTTAGCTTTGATATGATGACAGTTCCTATCAAACAAATCCCACGCCTTCCTAAATTCACAGATGCTATCCAGCTGTTCTTTAAAGAGGTTGAGAAGGAAGAAAAAGAAGACTCTCTTGGTCTCTAAATAAAAGAAGTCATTTTGTGTTTTTATATACACATGTCTCTGTCTCGAAATGTCTATGTGTGTCTATTATATCTGTGTTACCATAAATATCCTTTTATATATTTTTCTCGCTTATCGAGCGGAGAGATTGAGTGTAGATTACGGTATAGACAAAAAAAGAAAAAAAAAGAGGTGCATTCGATGACACACAAATCAAGTAAATTGCGTCGCTTTTTATTTTATTTTATTTTATTTTATTTTATTTTATTTTATTGTATTTTTATATATAAATTTTTCCCTTTTAGCTGGTTTTTTTTTGTAAATCACACTATAAACGCGCTACATACATACATCATTCATTCATATATATTTCAAAAAAAAAATAGTCTCTTTAATAATCTCATATATTATATATATATATTCTTTTGGATTTTGCTTTTCTCTTTTCCTTTTCTTCTCTTCTCTTCTTACTTTTATTTTCAATTTCTTTTATATATATATACATTTTCTCTTTAAAAATCAATCAATAATGTCTGAATTCGCACAAGAGTCTTTGACACCTACTACTGCTCCTGCTCCTGCTCCTATCATTGCCAGTGAGTCTCAGCCTACACCCATTGACCAAGGAACCCCTGCTGCTGCTGCCGTTGTTCCTGAACTCAAGTCTGCCCAGGAAGTCCGTAAGTAACCAAAACAAAAACAAAATTAAAATCATGTCAAATACAAGACGCGTCTCCTACACCCACACACACGTATATGTTTATATATATAGAATACAATGAAATATAAACACGCAATAAATAAATATTGACAATTTCTTTATTCTTCTATATAAAGCCGTTGCTGCCCCTCGTCAGGAAGTACCTCAAAGTGTCAAAAGCGTCGAGGAGCCTATCACCAAGAAGGAAGTTCCAGTGACTGCTACTCCCGCTCCCTCCTCTGCTCCTACTTCTACTCCTTCAAAGGGATCCAACGCCGCCAACTCATTTTTTGCACCCGTTTACCAATCTCCTGACATTAAGTTTGATGATGGTAAGTTTGAATAAAGCAAGGGAATCTATATATACATCCAGTCTAGACAGAAAATAGAAGAGGGAGGGAGAGATATAGATAGGTAGATAAATAGATAGGGAAATGGGCTATTAGTATTATATATATATATATATATATATATAGATGTATATATAAAAAACAAAAATCCTTGACTTTGGGGCTTATCAAAATATGTTTCTTGTTGTGTTTCTGTGTGTTTAGATCCTACTGCTTATATCAAATCAAGAACCGCGTCTCTTATTTTCTGGGAGAAGCCCAAGAAGAGTGCTGTCGTTCTTGGCTCTACTCTGACTGCCTTGATCCTTACCCAATACTACTCTGTTCTCCAGCTCCTTGCTGCCTTTTTCACCATCGTCACTGGTCTGAACTGGGTTTATGTCAACACCCATAAACAAGGTCAAAAGTTTATTAATGGACGTGCTCCCGCTGATGTAACCAACCCTCACAAGTAAGTATCTGTCTACCATCATCATTATTAAAAGCCGTTAATGTAATTCTCATTCAATGTAATGCAATGTACATTCCTTTATTAATCTTCGTTGGTTCTGTTTGTTTGATAATAAAAAACAGTGCTCGTCTTGCAGTCAAGACTACCTTGGTGTCGCGTGATCGTGTTGTTCGTTCTGCAGAACTTGCTGTTGATGTCATCGAGACTCTTTCCCGCCAGGTGACCAAGCTTGTATTGATTGAGGACAACTCTCGTTCTCTGGTAGCCTTGGCTGTGTCTTACTCTGTCTGGACTTTGGCCAAGTACGTCGCAACCAAGTACATCGTCGGTGTATTTGTAGTCTCCGCTTTCCTCTTCCCCCGTCTCTATCTCCAGCACAAGGACATCATCGATAGCCAGGTCACACAGCACAGTCAGCACGCATACACTCTTGCACAGCAGTACGGTGGTGTTGCTAGCCAGACTGCCAAGCAATACTATGGACAGGCATTGCGCATGGTCAACATGTCTGGTGCTGGTAATGCCCAGGCCAAGAAAGCAGAGTAAAAAAAAACCCCAATGAAATGAGATGAATTGAAGGAATGACTTTGTATATCCTCTTTCTTTTCTTTCTTTCTTTCTCTTTCTCTTTCTCTATATATAATATCTATATATATATATACACAAAATATCCCACTTCTGGCTAACCCTATTCTTTCTTTTCCCCTTACCCACTCAATTACCCACTCAATTACCTACCTATCTACCTATCTACCTACCTATCTACTCACACACACTCACATAGCTTGTTTCTTTTCTTTTTACTTTTTCTTTTATTTTATTTTTACTCTTATAAAATAAATCAATATATATATATTATATATTTTATAATTTTTATCTTCAAAAAGACAAGAAATTGTATGAAAAATTGGTCAATACAATAAGATACGATACAATACAATACAATACTCATTCGTTTTGTATTTGAATCTCAAATTGTAGTTGTGGGAGTTTGTGTGTGTTAGCTTTAGGTTTGTTTTGATTTTTTATGGTGCCGATTGTTTTCCTTTTTCTTTTATATATATATACATCTTTGTATTAGACATTTCCTTATGATAAGTATCATTAATAAAGAGAAAAGAGAAATATAAATTCATTATAGGATATGAAAACAAATGATTTTTTGGTTTTGGTTTGTAGGGTAGATCTTATTTAGCTTGGTTATTGTTCTCTAGCCCCCCTGATTTTCTTTTCTACACTAAAATAAATGGATAGGAAGAGATAAGCAATCAAAGCAATCAGATCGCTTTTATTATTACTATTGTATGTATGTACGCGTACATACATACATATTGTAACATACTAGACAATACAATGTAAATGAGCTAATCCTTTCTTTCTAATATTAATATTTAGAATCTTTTAAAAAAATAAAAAATATACTGATGTCCAATGATATACATGTTTGAAGCTAATGAGGATGTCAACCATAATCCTCATAACTACCGCAGCCGTTACCGCCGTTACCACCGTTACCGCCGTTACCACCGTTACCGCCGTTACCACTGTAGTCATAGTTACCACCGTAACCATAGTTACCATCACCATAGATACCATAGTTACTATCGTTACCAACAGTAACTTTATCATGATAAAAAGAAAACCTAGGTAGGTAGGTCATAGACACCACCTAAAAGACATAATATTTTGTACACAAAATTATAGGGCCTTGAATAATATAAAATAATTATAAAAACGGATACATCCCAATGAACTTTTCTTACTATAAAAAGAGATATAGAAAAATAATAAAAATAATAAAAAAAAAGAGGGTGATGTCAGTCACCGTTGCACAGTATGCGATTCTTTTTAGTCTTTAATGTAATATAAATAATATAAAACACTTTATATTAAAAGACAAATTTTACTAGAATATGTGTTCAAAGTGAAATATTTATTACTATTGCCATTATTATTATTATTATTATTATAATAAGAATAATAATAATAATAATAATAATATAATAATTTCTTATAACTTCCAGGCATGTATTATTCCATCAGTTGAAATACATTTTTTATGCTTGCATGTAATGCTCATTTTATTTATGTGTGTTATTTATAATAGAGAGATAGAGATGGAGGTTTAATCGCTACAATGTTACACTAGTGTTGTCCAACCTGAATCTCTCTTCTCTCTCTCTCTTTATTTCAAGTGTAGCCTAATCTTTTTCAAAGTCTGGTAGCTCCCAAAAATAAAGCAAAATGATAGTGGCTTTTTATTTGTTCAAATAGGGATATACGGTATATTATTTCTTCTAATTATCACCATGCAATATACTCTAACAAAAGACAACAAGCTAAACCAAACTAAACCAAACCAAAATAAAATGGAATAAATATAAAGATGTCCAATCTTAATATCATCATTGGGTTTTATTCTCTTGAAATACATGCGACTCTTTTATTTTATTTTATTAATTGCTCGGTGCGAGCGTAAATTGAAAAACTATAAAAAATAACTCATATTGATGATATTGACTGTAGAAAATACAACTATCGTAGAGCTTATTTTGTTGTGTATCTAAGTAACAAGCTTATATTCAACATTAAAAAGCATGTTTATTGTTGTGTCTGTAGCTGTTTAATAGTAGTAGTAATGAGAGAGAAAAGAGGGACATATCAAGTAAGAAAAAATAAACTTGTCCGGAACAAGGCAGTGAACATCGATTTATTACACACACACAAAATGGTTTGGTTGGTTCCCGATCAAGCTCTGTTGTAGCTTTCACATGTTGAAGAGCGGAACATACGGAAAGTGCTATTATTTCCCGGGGGTTCTTTATTTTTAGCCTATTTCTCCTTTTCTTCCTTTCTCCCTGTTTCTGTGTTTGCTAAGGGTGTGATGTCGTGTGTGCGGGTGCGGGTGTGTATGTGTGTGATTTGTGTGAGCTTGTTTGTTTGTTGGTTCGTAAATTATTATTTTATTTTACTTTTTCTTCATTTTCCTGGGGATGGCCCAAATGGAAAGCAACCCTTTATTATCCGCTCAAGAATCACGGCATTTTTTGTTTATTTTATACTATGCTTATTATTACCATTACCATTACTGTTACTATTCTATTAAAATCCTATCTGTCATAGAAATTGTCTTTTTATTTATTTAGTTCCTATATTCCATTGTCTATTCACCCTGCCAATAATATTTCTCATATTGAGCCTCTGGTGAATAATAAATATTGATTCAATTGCAAACCAAAGGATCTTCGACCAAGTTTACTATTCGTTTTTTAATTTTATTTTATTTTTACAGGCGAATTTCACTGATCTTCTTTTTATTTTTTTATTGCATAAAAATAATAAATAATAAATTCCTGAAAACATGGGATTGTATTCAAAAATGACGAGGAACATTATGTAACATAGTCTCAAGGATACAAAATCCTAGGAAAGATTCTCAAAAGATAGCCATGAACTACAAGTAATACTATTAGCGATAGTGATAGTGATAGTGATAGTGTATTTTGTTTTTTTTTTGTTTTTTTTGACAGGTATAAATATAAACCAGAAATTTGCTTTCATTCACACCTTACTCGTGTCAAGCTCCACGAGAGAACCTTAATAAATAAATAACTTGTTATGCGTTCTTCTCTAATTGTATACTTGTCGTTGCTTTCAGTGGCCTCTATGGGTAAGTCAATCTTTTCAATACAATTTCATCCACTTTTTTTTAGAAAAGAAAATAATTAAACTTTGGATTATTTTTATTTTTAATCTTAATTTTTAATTTTTAATTTTGTTTTTTATAGCCCTTGCTCAGCATCGACAGGAAAATAATGGTTCCGATGACATTGTCACCGTCACTGTTGCTACCACGGTCACCGAGATTGCCAACAGAAGAACTCCTACCCATGCTGTGTCTCGAACTGGTCCAGCTCCTCAAGCTACTATAGACGAGGATAGCCACCATCGTCCTAGACCTCCTCCACCACCACCTCCTCCTCACCATGTAGGTCCTCCTCCAAGACCTCCTCCTCACCATATGGGTCCTCCTCCACCTCCACCTCCTCCATTCTTTGGCCCTCCTCCTCCACCACCACCACCACCTCCACCACCGCCATTCTTTGGTCCTCCTCCTCCACCACCACCACCTCCTCCACCACCGCCATTCTTTGGTCCTCCTCCTCCTCCTCCACCGCCCCCACCACACTTTGATCCCCCTCCCCCTCCATTCGGACCACCACCTCCACCTCCTCCGTTTGGTCCACCTAGACCATGGAGTGTCCCACCCGGACCTCCTCCTCCACCCGGACCTCCTCCTCCACCCGGACCTCCTCCTCCTCCAGGACCTCCTCCTCCTCCAGGACCTCCTCCTCCTCCAGGACCTCCTCCTCCTCCAGGACCTCCTCCTCCTCCAGGACCTCCTCCTCCTCCAGGACCTCCACCTCCACCCGGACCTCCACCTCCACCCGGACCTCCTCCTCCACCCGGACCTCCACCTCCACCAGGACCTCCACCTCCACCAGGACCTCCACCTCCACCAGGACCTCCACCTCCACCCGGACCAGGTCAATTCGGTCCTCCTCCACCTCCACCTGGACCTCCTCCTCCACCTCCACCACCCGGACCACCTGGACCACCTCCCCCTCCCCCTCCTCCCCCACCAGGTCCTCCAGGTCCTCCCCCTCCTCCAGGTCCTCCAGGTCCACCACCTCCACCACCTCCACGAGGCCCAGGTCCATTTAATGCTCCTCCTCCAGGTCCTCCCCCTCCACCCGGACCACATTCTCCACCCGGACCTCCTGCACCACCAGGACCATCAGGACCTCCACCTCCACCTGAAGCACCTGCACCACCAGGACCTCCTGCACCACCAGGACCTCCTGCACCTCCTGCACCTCCTGCACCTCCAGGTCCTCCCGCTCCTCCAGGACCATCAGGACCTCCTCCTCCACCAGGATCACCTGCCCCACCAGGACCTCCAGCACCACCTGGACCTCCTACTCCTCCTGGACCTCCAGGCCCACCAGGAGGACCTCCATTCCTTAACCACGTCAATCCTCACATCACACCTGGCCATCCTGCCGTTGCACATCCCACAAACTCAAAACACGATGATGACAAGCACGAGACTAAGAAGGGTGGAAAGAGCGAGAAGAGCGAAAAGGGCAAGAAGACTGATTCGGCTGGCTCGGCCTCCTCTTCGGAACCTTCGATGACCGGAAGTGTCAGTGGCTCTCCTATGCCAACTGTGGATCTGCTCGACTTCCCAAAGGCATCCAAGCCATCTTCTGCCTCGGCATCCGTGAAGAAGCTTGCCCCATCCGTCGTAATGGCTAAGCAAGACAGTGCAGGCGTTAGTAATTTGCAGATCCAGATCGGTATTACATTGATGATTGCTCTATTGTCTCTTTTAGCTTTGGCCTAAAATAGAACATAGTGTAATTAATTAATCAAATAATTAAATATATATATATATATATATACATATAAATGTGTACATATAAAAAGATAGAAAGACATAGAATATGTGTATATAGAATATTGTATTTCTTCTTTTATTTATTGTATATATATATATAAATATATAAGTAAATACAGATATAACATAATAATCAATTTAATAAAAATAAAATCTTAATGTGTTATTATCAATATTGGGTGCCTTTTTGTGTGTGTGCAAATATTATCTAGAATAGAAGATTTATGTACAGATCATTTTTACTATTAACATTTATTAGTATATTATTTATGGGTCTTTGATTTGTATTTCATTTTCTTATTCTGGATCTCTTTATCTCTTTCTGTAGGTAAATTGACTATATTAGCTTCTTTAGTCTCGTACAATATATATATGCAATACGTTTGTATGTATCCATAAAACAAAAGAAAAAGGTCAATTGCTTACAGAATTTAGAAATTATATATATATATATATCTGTCAAGTCCATTAGTATGAATGTAGGTATGGGTCAGAGACTAATGATCTTATTAAAAATGTATTGAGTTTATATAAGTAATGGTTCAATTCAGTGCTTACAGAACAAACCAAAAATTGTGTGAAAAGATAAACCAAAAAAAAAGTAGACATTTAAACAGGCCTATGGATCAGCTTGCTATACCAGTAGTATAGAAATTCATTATGTATATACCACTCATACGAAGAAAAAAGGTCTTGAAAAATCATAGCATTTCTAACACAAATCATATATATATGCTATTCTTTAACAAACAAAGTTTGGATTGTTCATTGTAAAGGTTTAGAGTGTCATATTCCAATAAAGCATAGCATATATTTTATAAAAAAGAAAAGAAAATTTAAGTTTAATATCTGGTGTTTCCACCACGAGCATCAATTACAGCCTTAATTCTATCAGACATCCTGGCAACAAAACCAGCCCCAAACTTTGGGTCCATCTGTTCACATTCCTTTGCGATGCAGACCTTGATATCTTTAGTATTGTTAATATAAGCCTTTTGCTTTGTAATTCGGTCTTTTATGGCCTTCAATACATGTTCAATTGGGTTCAAATCAGGACTTTAGGAAGGCTAGTAGT
The DNA here is from genome assembly GCF_001638985.1 of Phycomyces blakesleeanus NRRL 1555(-). Lineage (NCBI taxonomy): Eukaryota > Fungi > Mucoromycota > Mucoromycetes > Mucorales > Phycomycetaceae > Phycomyces > Phycomyces blakesleeanus. The sequence continues at coordinate 1,165,649 of NW_017265144.1, forward strand.
CAAATCGTTTGATCTGCCAACGATTCTTCCACCATGTTGTATATGAGCCAGTATGACAGCTAGCACCATCTTCTTGGAAGGTGAAGACTATATCCTGTTCTCCATTTAAGTTTTGATACCCTGGATTGAAGTCGTTGGATAAACAGTCGACATATACGTCTTGGTCGACTGAGCCTTCAAGAGCCACGAGAGATCCAAATCCTCCTGGCCAGAAACACCTCCATACCATTACTTAACTTTTTCCAAACCTCACTGTAGGAACTATATGCCTTTGCTGGAGACGCTCTCTAGTCTTACGAATTACGGATGCGTCAGAATCATTGCCTTTCACCATGAACCTGGACTCATCTGACCAGATTACTCTTCTCCAGTCTTCAACTGCCATATCGGCTCTGGCTCTTTCCCAACGCAGTCTGTTTTTCATCTGTTTGGATTCCAATTTTGACCTGGCAACTGGGATGTAAGAAGCAAAGTTGTCTGCGCGAATATAGCTGATAACCGGCTCTCTTGACAAGCAATTCCACCGAGATGTGCCAAGCTAATTTGGTGATACCCCATAACCCCCTCTTTTATCCTCATCTCGGCCAAATAGATTTCGCCGCACATTTGAACAAAGGCTAGTGTTTATCGGTGACGCGTAGTGTCTTTGAGTTTTTCTGGCGTAGGCTTTTTAGGGGTCGGTTGTTCCAGTTGCTTTGTCAATTCCTGATGATGATGCCAATCGTCGAATGAGGGAGGTCCAAGATATTTATTTGATTTTTCACCGGAGGGAAAATGGTTTTTCTTGATGGAGAGCATTTATGTCACAATGTAAAAAGAAAAGAGAAAATCTACTAGCACACGGCTAGGCGCATTTGTTTCTTTGATAGTTTCTGTGTTGGTAACCCGAGGTGTTTCTTAATGTAGCTTCGGTATGAAATATAAAAAAAAACAAAACAAAAAATAAAGAGTTTCAACCTTTGATGGATTTATGAAGACTTGTTTTTTTTTTTAGAATTTATTTTCTAGATTTTTGAGTGTATTCTGTTTTCAAATTTATTAATTTTTTTTTGCGTAGTTTGATAATTGATTCCGGTAGCTTTAGACAGCTATAGGCAGCTCCAGATGGTTTCAAAGGGGGTTTTTTTTCTCCGTTTCTCATTTCGCTTAGATATACTTCATTTATATGAACAATCTTGAGTTCTTTAGTTTCAATGCTTGTTAATCGAAACGGTGAATTTATAACAAAGATGGACGGCTTCCTTTGTCAAAGTCCTTTACGATATTATATCTACTATAGTTTGTAAATAAGAGGAGAAAAGTAGTACAGTTAAAAGCCCATCAGAGTGTGTAGAATCCCTCAGACACTTTCTCTCTCATAAGCTTTTAGAAGCTTTTGGAGTACTATACTACATTATATACATATTAATGACAGCTTAATACTCAAATAATTTATGAGCATGCATTTTCAAAATAAATTGAAAAGTCTTTCATAATTCAATAAATAAGATGTATATATATATATAAGTAAATTTGTCTAAAAAAAAGAAGAATAATTGCTAGTGTTGTCTAGGCAACCTGGCTAGAAAAGACATATATATATAATTAAATAAACAAAATGCTCTTCTCTAATTTACACTGTATATAACCTAAGGGGGGGGGGGGGGGGAGATTAGCTACATGTTGTGTGTGATAAAGTTTGATATACTTTTAATGATATCGTCCAAATAAGAAGAAAAATATTAAGAGTAAAAATACTCAACGATGTTGGGAGCATATATAAGATGACTAAAGAAATAAAGAAAAAGAAAAGAAGAAAGTCATATTCCCACTCTGTACGCACACAGGCACACAGGCACACAAGCACACAAAATGTGGGGTGGTTCTCCGATAAAACCTCAGTTTAAATTATGTAGGTTTACCTAAAAAGAAATTGATAGTAATTACTTGTAAGGACAACTGCACTTCTTTAATCGATTGATCTATCTATCCTATAGGTATATATAAATTATAAGGCGTTTAAAAAAAGGCTCTGTAATTGAGGTGAAATACCAAAAAATATCAAGGTAATGTAAGGAAACAATATTATTTCTCTGAAGGTGTGTGTGTGTGTGTGTGTGGATCTAACTGTCTAAAACACAAAAGACAAGTTGGTGTCTTGGCAATATATATACAGGCATATGAAGATTATAGGTAGGTAAAAGTATACACTTGCCTATTTGCTTTATTTTGTTCAAATTAGGGTTTCAATATCAAATGCTTTTCTTCTTTTCTTCTTCTTTGCCTCATTCTAATGACCGGCTGGTTCAGTGTAAAATATATATTTTAATTATCAAAGAAGTTAGAATAGATGTCCAATTACACTAGAAAGGGAGACTTTGTTTAAAGCAAGCTTTTGTGTGTGTAAGAAGGAATCATTACTACAATCATAAATGCTACACAAAGGAGAAAGGAAGTCTTTTGATAATATATACACATGTATATAAATATTCTTTAAAACTAATTTTATATCGTCATGGTAACCATTTCTTATAATATATTTAAACAGTCTTAACTCACCTTCTTCTTCTTCTTTTACTCACACTCAAAAAAAAATTAAAGGGAAAGAAAGAAAGAAAAAGAGAGAGAAAATAAAGAAAGCTCGCCTACAACTTCTTCTTCCTCCTCTTCTTCTTTTTTACTTGTTCACCCTCTTCTTTCTCCTTCTTCTTCTTTCTCCTAGTCTTTATATATATTATTGTACTCATTTAAACCCGAAAATGACGGGTCAATTGTGCATCGATGCAATTACACAAGGAATTGTCAAAGTTGGATTCAGAGTGATTCTCCATGTGTTCTTTCGCGAAATTAAGACCAGTGGTGTAGATCAAGTACCTGCCAATGGGCCATGCATCTTCATTGTCGGACCTCATTCCAACCAATTTGTTGACGGTATGGTATTCTACAGCTACACTGTTCGTAGAACCTACTCTGTAATGGCTGCTGTTTCCTATAAAAAGCCTGTTATTGGACACATAGGGCAAGTACTTCGAGCAAGTAAGTGTCTTATTGAATTCTTGTTCCCATTTCTATTCTCCTTTCATCATAGAAAATGTATATATATGTTATATGATATAATATTCTCCATAGTTATAATTTAATCTAATTTTAATATCACACACACACATGTATATATATATACCGTAATGTTAATGTTAATGTTAATTATATAATAATTACAATCATATTATGTATTTTGTATTATCTTAGTTCCTGTGGTTAGACCTCAGGATATCATGAAGAGTGGAACTGGACATGTACTCTATGATCCAATGGATCCTTACCGAGTCAGAGGTGTTGGTACTATGTTTACGCAGGAGCTGATGCCCCGTGATACTGTTGTGTTTGTTGGATGCAAGTTACAGGTGATAAAGGTTGTGTCGGACACCGAGATGGAAATTGCGTACACACTCGACACCAGGGAAGATGCCTTGGCAGGGTGCAAGTCTAATGTTCCCTGTGTATTCAAAATTGCACCGCATGTGGATCAGACACCAGTGTATGAAGAAGTCCACAATTACCTAGACAACAACCAATGCATAGTCATATTTCCTGAAGGCGGTAGTCATGATCGTACTGAAATGTTACCATTAAAAGGTTTGTCTTTCTTTTGTCTTTATTTATTTTTGCGTCTTTTGTGTTGATTTTGATGTTGATGTTGATGTTGTTCCTTATCTATACATACACATGGTTAAATCTAAAAGATAATTCTGTGTTGTATTCATGCAAAGTAAAATATAGTAAAATATTAATGCTAATAACTAACTACTAATTATCGTCTACTGTTTAAGCTGGTTTTGCTGTAATGGCATTAGGAGCTGTGGCTGAGAACCCTTCGCTTGATCTCAAGATTATCCCGGTTGGTATGTCATTTATTAATGTCTCTTTCTTATCATTAAATAAGAAGAAGATAAGAGGAAATAGAGTATACATATACACAAAAAAAACAAACAAACATATATAGATAAGATTACAGCACAAGATACTTTTAGAGTATTTATACATCTTTATCTCTATGTATAATTGTATAAGGACGTCAAAAATCATATATAAAATAGAAAACAATATAATGAGAAAAGAAGGAGGGAGGGAAAGAGGGGGAGAAGTAAGGGGTGGAGAAGGGGAAGGATAGGGGGGGGGGGGGGGGGGGGGGAGTGGTGATAATTGAAGATTGACTGACAGATAAACTTGTGTGTAGGTTTGAACTACTTTCATCCCGACCAGTTCCGATCCAGGGCTGTTGTTTCTTATGGCCAGCCGATTTCTGTCAGTCATGAAGATGCAGAGATGTTTAAACGGGGTGGAAGGGATAAACATGAGGCTGTAATGCGTCTATTGGATCAAAGCGACGAAGCCTTCAAGGGAGTAACAATCAGTGCTCCCGACGACGACACACTTTGTGTAAGTAACAGCATACATATAATGACAGAATATTCGCTTTTAAACCACCTTGTATATATACACGCGCGCGCAAATACTTATATTCATATTCATTTTATATATCTTTTCTTTAGATTATTAGAGCTGCATGCCGTCTACGTGAATCTGACCACCATACTCCACTCTCTATCGAGCAAATCGTTCAGCACAACCGCGATTTTGCAAAGGGATGGAACCAGCTAAGAAGCGACCCCCAACTTCAAGCATTGTCACGGAGAGTAAAGCTATACAACGAAACCCTCTCCTTTTTTGATATAAAAGACCATCAAGTTGAAAAGCTTAATATACCTCAAATGACAGCAGCTAGACTACTTGTCCAACGACTGACAAAACTCCTTGTGGTTTCTGGTGTGTGTGCGCCTGCGTAAGTAATTCCTTTTTCTTTTTTTTTCTTTTTTTTTTTTTAGTTGGTTGATTGATTGATTAATTTAAATAAATAAGTAAATGGATGAGTAAATCCATATATGGGACTTTGATTGATACTTTGTTTTTAGTGATAAAGAAGCTTACTTGCATTATTTACTTATTTGTTTATGTTGTGTAGATATATTGCCAATCTACCACTAATGTGGATCACTCAGTATATCAGCAAAATGAAGCAAAGAGGTAAAGAAGCGTCTAGTTAAAGTGGTGTATCTATATATCTATATATGCATTATTGATTTATAGTTGTTAAATGGAATTCTTACTAATTTACTTGTATATGTAAATTGTTTTTAGAGGCCTTGGCTGGATCCATGGTAAAAGTGGCTGCAAAGGATGTCTTGGCTACCTGGAAGGTACTGGTAGCAGCATTCGCGGTCCCGTCCCTTTATCTTCTGTATGCTGGAATCTACGTTTTTTATTTTGCAAAGAATAGAATTTTCTTGTCACCAAAAGCAAAGATCCTCAAAATTTCCAATCTGTTTGCCTTACAACTCATACTCCAGTACGGGTTCTTGCGCCTTGGTGATGCCGGCCGTGATCTATACAAGTAAATGAGACTCGAATGATTGCAAAATACATACATATATACACAAATTAACTGATATAAATATCATTCTTTCAGATCAACAAAACCACTATTTTTGGCACTTCGTAACCCAAAAGCAGGAGAAATCCTTCAGTCTATGCGATCAAATCTAGCAAAAGATATCACTACGTTTGTTAGCCAGCACACAAATATATTCCCTACCTTTGACGAAAATATTGAAAATATTAACGAATCACCTATAACCAGAGGTAAGAAAGGAAGAAAAATAAGAAGGAGAAATTACATTCTAACATGAGAAAAAAAAACGTCCCTTCTTTGCTGGGTTTGTTTATTTAGAGACATCTCCAACATTATCCATAGTAACCACTACCTCTGCTGACTCGCAAGGATTATGCGATACTCCAAATCCAGATAAATTTGATCTTGATATGTACAAAGAGCAAAAACCAGAGTCTAGTTTTCCCATTAAGAATGAAACAGAACATAGTATATAAATATAGTAGAAGGATCAAGAAGTGCATGTTTGTCTGTGTGTTTGTGTACAAAAGTCTTGGTTCAAAGAAGAAAACGTGTTTTACTGTTAAAAGAAATATTCATATATTATTTCCAAAGTGATTATGAAATCCACTTGAACTGTAGGCTCAAAATTATTATTATTATTATTTGCTCAAGATAATGATAGGCTCTTATTTTTATGCTGATATTTATGCTTTAAACGAAATGTGCAAGTCAATTAGAGAACAATTGAAAGATATGATTTTTTTGCATAAATCTAAAGGTGAAAGAGGTTTATTTCATTTTGATTCTTTTTTATTTCATTTGATTTGGTGGGTAACCAAGTGAATAAAAAGAAAAATAATAAATCAATAATCGGTAAGAATATTATTAAGGTGAGGACGCTACTTTCACAAAATGTATTTTATTTATTCATTCGTTCATTTATTAAATATGCTTGTTAATGTATAAAGACATGAGTATTGCATAGTTGCTACAGTTATTTTTTCTTAACCTAAATGCAGAGACAGATATAGATATAGACATTGGCAGAGACACAGACACAAACAGATACAGAGTGGATATACAGAGATGTAGATACACAAATATTAAATATACGAAGAATAGAAGAAAAAGGAGACTCTGTTATTAAAGGTTAAAATTACAAGCACATACCTTCTGGTTCAACAAATGGAGTTTTTCCCTTTGTCGGATGCCTGATCATGGCTATGTGTATTTCGTGCTTCCTGTACACTCTCATTGATTTGGTGAGAGCTCGGGTAGCTGCTAATCAATCCGGGACCATTGTGTTCGTGTGGGTGCAGTGTCGGGAACGGCCACATTTGACCTTGCTGTCGAAATACAGAAGGGTGCATACTTGTGACAATTCCAATATCTGGTCTATGTGAAGTAAAAATAGGCGGGTGACTACCTGAACTGTCCATAAAATGTTGGTAAGCTGGAAAAGTTTCGCTAGAGTATTGGTTTGGATTTGGATTTGTATTTGGATTTAGATTGGGGTTGATATTTTGGCTTGGGTGGTGATGGTGGTGGTGGTGATGTTGGTGGTTACGGTAATTGTGGTGATTGTGAAGGTTGTGAAGGTTGTGATTATTGTGGCTAGATCTGGAGTTAATGAAGAAAGCTTCGCGGTCAGACATTGACATACTACTACCACTATCACTAGTAGTAATTCTGCCACTAGCTGTAGCAGAAACAGTTGTGGCAGTGGCAGTGGCAGTGGTAGCAGTAGCGGTGTGTTTAGAACTGTCGACTGTTACTGTAGGACTTTGATGACTGAGGGGAACAGTGCTGGTATTGGAATACAATAGATCTGGATCATTTGTAGCCAGTGTGGTTCTGACTGGCAAGACGTGTGGATATCCAGAATCACGCTTAGGGGACCGCCCATGTTCTTGCGAGGACTGTGCCTTTCTTTCTTTTGCACGCCTGTTCTGCAACCACACCTGGACTCGACCTGGAGTGGTGTCCAGTTTTGCGGCCATCGCCTTTTTTTCGCTTGAAGATGGCCGAGGGTGTCTTCGATAGAGTTCTTCGAGCAACTCGAGCTCAGAAGTCGAGAACCGGTGCCTGTGCTTTATTTCGGTTTGAAATTCTTCGTCATCGCTCGTACTTGTGGAGCTATTTGTATTCGCGTGCTCTTGATTATGCTCGCCATCGGTCTGCTCTTTTGAATTGGCATCCATATTTTGAATAAAAAAAAAGAAGAAAAGAAAGATAAAATGAAAACTTGAAAGAAGAGGTTTATATATACATAAGAATATTGACAGACTTTTTATATTCATTTATTTTTCTGAAACAGAATAATAATATTGTTAGACCTAATTGAGAGATTTGTTCTCGAAATAAAATACTGATTAATTACTGATAATACAACTGTGATAATGAAGCTTAAAAAAGCAAAAACAAAAAGACAGAAAGAAAGAAGAGAGATGGTTAGTATTGCTATTATTTTGTGATGATTATTGTCTGATATTATACACGTTTCTTGTTCTGGTTGTAGTAAAGGATATTCATAATACGTGCATTGATTTTGCTAATGTTCAGGTATTATACGCACATTCATTCCGTACCTCTTTGGAGATGAGTAGCTTTTATCGTAGTTACCTGTAGGGTCAATAAGAATCAGAATAAGAATACCAAGTTCATTCATTTATTGAATCAAATTAAATTAAATTGATAGTAAAAATGTATATACGTATATAAAAATAAATAATAAAAAGGAGACAAAATACAATACCAAAAAAAGAAAAGAAAAAGAAACTTTCCCCCGCTAATATTAACTTCTAATGCCAGTTTACTGATAGACAAACGTATTTCTGAAACTGTTGGATCAACAGATAAAAAGGCTAGAACAATATTAACAGCATAATTGGAATCTTTTTTTATATATAAAATAAATAAATAATAGTATTTGTCATTTTTCAATCTTTCACAATGAAAAAGACTTTGGAATAATTTATAATACAATATATACATAAACCGCAGTCTTAAATACCAAAAAAAAAGATACAAAAATACACACAGAAAAGAACAAAAAAAAAGGTAGAAAATCATTGAAATATCAATTTTTTATTGTTTTTTTTTCTATAATGTATCTTTTTCTTTCTGTTATCTAACTTTAATTGGCTTTTAATCTCTCTCTCTCTCTCTTTTTGTCCTTCATTCTTCATGTGCATAGGTGAGTTTACATATCTTGACAAGAGATCAACCAAAAGTTATAGCATTGAAACATTGGAACAATAAAGAAAGAAAGAAAGAAAGGTTTTCGGTCATTTCTTCTTCTTTTTGCTTTTGTTTAAATACGTCACATACAGCCTTATATTTGCCCACATATATATATATATATCTTTCTGTCCACTTCTTTCACAGCCTTACAATATTACCGTTTTGCTTTTTGCTTTTTGTTTGTTTTGTTTCATTTTATATATTTCTTGTTTTAATCTCCACTTGCACAACCTCTGCATCCACAATGAACACACTCGATTGTCTTTCCTTCTTCTAGCTTCTCTTTAGGTACACGGCAAACACAAGTTGTTCCAAAGTTGGTGTCTCTTGGCTGAACACATCGAAGACAGCACAATTTCTCGAATCCAGGCTATATATAAATATAGTAAGAAAAAGAAAGAATAAGTAAGGTAAATGATGTAGAATGAGTTTTATAAAAACATACACACACAGAAACACACGCATATATAGCCATGTATATACTATATACCAATACATTACCTTTTTCCATTTTGCGATTAGATTAGCATCGGCATATTTGTATTTTAATAAATAATCATATAGTTCTCGCGAGATTGCCTTTCGCTTGTGGTAAAGATCGAAAATATATCGTGTACGTTGATGATGAATGCGGAAGATTGGCCAGGAGCTTTCTACAATACGTTTACCCTCATGAGGCTCATTCTCAACTATATAAAAGAAAGAAAGATATTTAAATTAATACACACACGCACACACACATATATATAAAATAATGTCAAGGTATATTCAATTATATTTATATACCTTCTTTCATCTTTTTGGCAAACTCATCTAGAGTTGGCTCAATTTCATCAAAACCCTGAGGAGGTCGCTTTGTTCGTGTTGTTCTGACTTTTGGCATTGCGTACAAGATCGATGGACGTGTTGCAAAGACCAAAAAAAAAAAAGTTAACTGCGAAAGCCAGAATAGATATGACCCAAACTTGGCAACCGTTGAAAACCGAGTCACAATTTCGCTTTTTTAAAATAATTTTTTAAAAAAAGGACAGAGAACGGATGGAAGCAAGGGAAAAAGAAAAAGAAAGGGGTAGTGAATGAATTTGAAGATTAGACTTTATAATTTTTATTTATTTATCTGTTAAATAAATTCTTTGGTACCTTTCTTTTTTAATTATTTCTTTCTTTTTAATTATAATTTGATATATACATGAGTATAGACGGCTATTATCTATTTGCATCGAGCGTTGCTGCTCTTATTGCCAGGACAGTAACTTATCCGAGTAAGTTCTTGGACTGTCGCTGGCAAATCGAGTTTGAAGAAGAGGAAGAAAAAGACATCAACAACAACAACAACAAATAACGAATAAACTATATTAATGAACCTTGTCAAAATTGAAATAAAAATTAATAAAAATCCAAAAAAAAAAAAGTTGATACAATCAAGACAAGACTTCAAGTAGAACATCTTCCGTTGCTGAATGGCGAATATTCAAATGAGACAATCCTTAATCAGGCATCGCGATCCATATATCTCATCACCCACAGCTCGCTCGCTTCTCTATACCATGGTCTCTTTGTCACTCTCCTTCTCTCTGTCCCGGCTCTTTCGATCTATCTCTCTTGTTACGCTGCTGCCAAGACCTGGCTCGACATCAATGGACCAGAATGGATTAGTCAGGGCGGAATAATAAACCCACTTGTCTCGGGTTGTTTTGCAGAAGTAGTATCTGGTGTATTCTTTACGCCCATGGAAGTTCTCAAGAGCTGTCTCCAGAATGAGTACCATGATAATGATTACAATCACATTCAATCAAACAACATCAACATCAACATCAGTAACAGCACCAGTAGCAGCTCGACATTTGAGTTGGTATTTTATATCTGGAAAACCAAAGGTCTACGGGGGTTCTATCGAGGCTACTGGATGAGCCTACTTGTCTTTGTTCCACACACGATGACTTATTTTGTAGTCTATGAGAAGCTCAAGGCAGTAGCTGGAGAAGAGTCATTTGTGATTTACATGATCTGCTCTACTTTTGCAGGTACAGTGGCCACAGTGGTGTCTACACCTCTTGATATTATCAAGACACGTTGGCAAGTGTCAGCAGGGGCAGAGTCAAATCAAGAGCCGGGACCACAGTCAGAGTCAGGGATGGTATCAGTTGTATCAGAATCAGGGTCAGAGTCAGATGATGAAAATAAGGACGTTGTAGTAAATTCGCGCAGTGGACCGCTTGCAATTGCGTATCAGATGTGGCACAAGGAAGGCAAGTGGCGAGCATTCACACGAGGATTGTTCGCAAGAATTGCTACAATGATTCCAATGACTACCATAAGTATGACCGTATTTGAGACTCTTATGGACTGGCACACCCGATCTATTGGACAATAAGATGTACAACTTTAAAGCAACCCACTATTCAAAGAAAGAAATATACACATACATGTATATAACAGCTGTGTGTGTAGACGGAGTGTAGATGTAGAGTAGAATGGTCTAATGAAGTATTTTGTGTATTTATTTATTTTTTGCTTATAAATATACAAATACATTATTTATTAATTACATATTGTATAAGAAAGATAAATAAAATAAAATAAAACAAAGAAAAAGGTATACCAAGTAGAATTAGCTTTGAAATATAAAGTAGATAGTTATTTTTTGTATATAGATATAAAATAGGGTAATAGAAGTAAAAATAAAAATAAAGAGATATTGTGTAAATTGGGTAGACAAAAAGAGGGTATGTGTTTGTATGTGTGTTATGTTTTGTGTATGTACTTTAGAAGAGGTATATAAAAGAATAGGGATAAGAATAAAATGTACTTGAAACCGTTTCTCTCCAATATAATCTCTCCTTCCCCTCTCTGCCCGCCTGTTTTTTTTTAAAAAAAAGGTAACCATTAATCTGTAAGATCAATTGCAGCTAAATAAAAAGAATATTAAATCAATTGTTCAATGTTAGTATAGAAATATAAAGGTGTATATTCATAGGCACTTTTTTTTTAAAGAAAAAACTTACATTGGAGAAGCATGCAGGACATCATAATGGCAAGCATAGAGATACCAGTAAGATTATCATAGGTTGCAGCAGAAAGACCAAAGAACAAAACTGCGTTCAATATACGAGAAGCACAGATAATGCGAGACCATTTTGCTATAAGATTAAGAGTAGTAGAGTGAGATTTTGTTATGATTTTACAAGTATGTGTGTGTGTGTGTTATTGATTTTCTTACCGTCAACTCTAGTATTAACCAACTTGATCAAAGCATTGATACACAGAATAAGTCCAGCAGAGATCCAGAATGCTTGAAATACAAATCTAGTATCTGGAATCTCTTCACACGCCTCGGTTTCTCCACCTGCTCCAGAGGCAACTCGCAGTGCAGTAATAAGAGAGTGACCGGCGGCCTCTGATGTTGCTGTTGTTGCGGCTGGTAAATGCAATTCAGCCTCGACTTCATGACAGGCCTCACGCATCAGCTCGGCACCGGCTTCTCCGTCATCCCATCCAAGACGGAAGATTGTGATAACATCAATCAATGCGATACCAAAAGCGACTTGGCATAGGTGGAGAGGGAAATGGAGCCATACCCATATTTGACTCACTTCAATTTCGTTGAGAATCTTGATAATAAATACATATATATATTAGCTTCTGCCGTTTAAAAGTATAAAGTATGTAGGTTAACACAGATAACATACCTCAGTATTAAAATCATCAAAGTACATGAAGAAGAAGTTGAAGATGATGATCAAACCAAACATGATAGAAACACTATAAAATAAAATAAAATAAATAAAACATGATTCCAAATATGTATATATATATAAACTTACACGACTGGAACGTGGGCTTCGGCATCTGAGACCATCGTAATAAATCCCATACAATTCTCACCAAGAATGATAAGAGTAAAAAGACCGAATCTTTCAGCAAGATGACTAGCAGCCAAAGAGGTTTGCTTGTTCTTCTTCAAGGCTACGTTTACAATAAATTCTGCGCCGATACTGATATACCAAAGCAAGTAACGAGCGGTCTGGTTTGTGGGGAACAAGAGAGAGCAACCCCACATAATAATTGAAATTGCATTAATTGCTACATAAGCAGCCAGAGTTTTGCGAGCAAACGAGCCAGAAATAATAGCAGCAATAAGTACAACGCCGTATTCGATCAACAAAACTGCCTTCATGACTAAAAGAAAAGCAAGAACATGGATTATTTAGACATTAAGATGTGTGTACATGTGTTTTCAGTAATAAAAGATATATATATATATATAGGAATGAATGAAAACTTACCCATATAGCCAATAATGAAACCCTTTGGACTATCTTGCCAGAAACCATTACTAGATGCAGCCATGCCAACTATACGTGTTTATGAATGATTGTTTAGATTCAAGCTTACACTCACACTCACGTTCACTCGTAGAGAGAGTGAGAGAAATATAATGAAAAACTTACCCAAACCACACAGCTCTATGACCTTATAGATGTGGTGCATAACATCTAGATATCAAATTTTAGTACATGAAGAAATAAATACGAATAATATGAACAATATATATATATATATATATATACTTTAGTGTCTTACCACCAGAGTCATAACGAGAAGAATACCTGAAAGAAAGAAAGAAAGAAAGAAAAAGTCAATACAAGTGTAATGATGGCTTGTATCTATGCTTAGATACTTACAATGCACTTGAACACCATGTCCACCACATTACAACAAACCAGGCTGCGTAGATTCCCAATTGTTCTTGACCAGTGATATGGTTTGCATGAGTAAAGGTTCTACAAACAACACAGCGTTAGACATTTACTGATTATACATATGTATATGAGGACGAGAGAGAGACATACGTGAGCCAACCGACATAAAACACATCACCAAACAACTCCACCCATGTAGCCTTTGTTTCTTCTTCAGTATCATCAGAAAGATCTGCATCAGGAAGACTACAATATAATGTTAGTTAATATTTGTTTATCTATATATCTCTTTTTCTATATATGTACATATTTATAATTTTAAGGTTTCTTACACAAAAATCGGGCGACGTCCTGCCCCACTTTCTCTGCCTTCTTCTTCGTCTTTTGGTTTATATGACTTGATTTCCAAGTAAACATTTTCGTTTAGTCGGATAACAGTTCCAGACAGATGGGACAAGGGGTGAGTTTCAGTCCTTGGCTTTTCACTCAATTTCTCTGGCTCCTCCACGTGCTTGGTCGTCACTCCATTATTTTCGGGTACTTGGAGTTTTTCGGATTGCTCCTGTTTTGGAGACTCGGTTGCTGGAGGTGATACTAGCACTATAGCAGGATCTACTTGTTCCCGAGTTTCTTGTGTATCGGTTCCAACTATTTCTCTACGGCGGGGTATGGAATCGTCAGAGTCGGAAGAACTACGTTTGTCTGTTTATAGGGTGTGATATGAGTGTGAAATGTGAGTGATATGACTATGATTATAACTATAGCTCTATATAGGTGTAGGTGTAGGTGTAGGTGTAGGTGTGCGTGTGCGTGTGCGTGTGCGTGTGCGTGTGCGTGTGCGTGCAAATGTGCAAGTATGAATGTGAAAGTGTGGCTTTGGGAATCAATTCCAACAAGACATGGGACACTAGAATAGAATAAAAAGAGGATGTACGACTTACTCTTCTTGAACTCAGCGGCCGCTTCTCTCAGCTCAGTACGTATGTTAACTGTCTTGTGGATCTTTAAGGAATAGTCACGTTTTGTCTTGTGGAAGAATTCAATAAGACCGTCTGTATCGTCAATCTTTCGTAGTCTGGTTATCTCGATGTCAGTAAGAGAAAGCTATTTTCAACATTCGAAATAAACCCCATACACACACAAATGATTTAGTTTGAATTATATAAAGTGTTGTAATATTTTTTATATATATTACTTACAGGCTCTCTTAATTGTTCAATGAGATGTGATGACATAAGAAGGTCCTGATCACCAACCAAGTGAATGAAATGGACAACTATAAAAAATAATGATCAATACATACGTTTGATTTCTAATACTTCCAGTAGTATAATTAATTAAAGCAGTTTTTTTTATTAAAAAAAAGAGTACTTACTGATTCTGATCACAGGCTTTCTAAGATAGCCATAGTTGTAAATATATATATATATAAATTGTTTAGTCTTGTCGATCTCACCACCAAAAGAAATAAATAGAAGAAAATTCCACTAATAATATCTATGGTAGTTATACTAATAAGATCTATTTACAATGATGAAATAAAGATTGAAGAAGAAAAAGTAAGTAACTTACATTTCAGGTTTGGTGTCAGCTTTAGGATCGAGTAATTCAGGGTGTGTGGTTTGAAACTCTTTTTTCTCGGCATCGAATTCCTCGACGCGCTTGCGGTGAAGCTCGAGTTCCTTTAAAGGATGAAGCAAAACATCACCAAATGTTTCGGTACCGTGCCGACGGAGGGGCCGGCCTGCAGGGTCGTGAGTAGGAGCAGTAACTTGATCAAAAATGTTGTGGTGACCATGGTGACCGTGCAGAATATGGTGGCCGTGCTGCTGGCTGTTGGTACGGGTGTGGTTTGAGCCAGAGCCGGCTTTATTGCTTGATCGGGTGCTGGGAGGCTTCTGGGAGCTTCTGCTGAGACTGCGGTGGGTTATATGACTGCCGATCTCAATACTTCCACCTTCGGAAGTGATGAAATTGGCTTCTGGATCATTTTCATTGAATTCGTCGTTATATTCAATGTTGCTAGATGGGGACAGATGCTTCTTTTGACGCTTTCCTACAGCTCCAAAGCCAGGTCCACCATAGTTTCCGGTGCTCTGAGCCATTGAAGAAGGAAAATAGAGTACAAAGGAGAAGGAAGAAGAGGAGGAGAGGGAGAACCGAGTGTGTGGAGATGGGGAGAAATGGAGCAATTTATCAGAATTTATTTTATATTTATTTTTTTGAATATATATATAAAAAATAAGATAACAAATCAAATCAATTCAAATCAATTCAATTCAAATCAAATCAAATCCCTACGAAACTTTGTGCTTCCACTCTGTAGAAATAATGGAAAATAGTACAGAGAGAAAAAAAGGATTGTGGCGGAGTACATAAGAAAATAGAGCCTCAATTGAAGCACCCCAATACTACACTCAAAAAGGTAGTATTTTGTAGTATTGGTGTGGGTGTATATGTATTTCTAAAAAAAAAATGATATTCAAAAGTGTGCCAGATTTATATGGCCCTGAATATCATGACAGAAAGAGGAATAGTCAAGGTAGTACTCATATTTTTCAACATTTCACTTTATCCTTTTATCCTTTTTTTTTTTACTTTACTTTACTTTATACCATCTTGTATAAATAGTCTTTATGGCTTACGCTTACAATATCCAAATTCAGTGGTAGTAGTAGAAGTAATATATATCTTTATATTGACTGAAAATAAAAAGCAAAAGGCGAAAAGCGAAAATGAGAATTTTTTTTTTAAAAAAAATATCCTGACAAAGTCAAAAATCACTAATAAACCTCTTGTTTTTTTTTTGACAAGACGTTCTATAGTATTATATATACTTGTTAGACTTTAACTACAAAGTAAGTCAAAGCAGGGTAATAAATATTTTTGCTGATCCAAAGTTGTACAAAAAAAATGTACTTCTTTACTGGTGTTATTTATTTTTTTTCGATCCTGCTATTTTCATTATGTCCAACAAAAAAAAGAAGGGATAGCAACTTGAGTGGTTTTTTTTGTTGGTTGGGTTGAAATAATACAATTTATTTATTTTTGACTTTGTTGTAGGACAATTTTCTTTATTTTATATTTTGGCACAACCTTGATGTGGCTGGGCTAAAGAGGTTATAAATGTACTGGCGCCGAGGGTCCCGAAAAGAAGAGCAAAATAAATACGAAATTGGTTTTGACTTTCAAGTGAGATCGATTTTGATTGGCTGCAACATTGATATTTGGAATCACTGTAGAAAAAAAGAAACCAGGAATATTGTACACAAGATACACATCTTTTAGATAAATATAAATATACGTTTTTGTGCTCGCATTTGTACTTGTACTTGTACCTTTTGTGCAGTCTGAGTACCGGCATTTCTAAAAAAAGAACTTACAAGTGTAACTTCTTTAAAGAAAATAAAAGTGATACAATAGGCTTTATGAATGGGCTCAGCCGCTGCTAGTGAAGTTTATTCATGACAATCACGCAGATCGTTATGTAAATAGCTTATATAAGATAAAGGAATAAATCATCTTCTTTTCTTATTGGATCTTATATGCTCAGTAATATCTCTTTCTTTCTCACACCTTTATTAAGTATTATTGTAGTGCTGTATTGTTATGCAAGATTTTTTGATCTGGTCAAAGTTGATCTGCTATAGTGTATTTTTCTTATAATCAGGAAGAATTATTGGACTCCGATATTTTTTTCAAAAGGCAAAAACTTTGTCGGAAATGTCAATACAAAAAAACCGTCGCTCATGGACACGGAGAAAGTGTTTCTGAAAAGAACTGTGCAAGCAGCTTGTTTGTAGTGACATTTCCGACAAAGTTTTTGACTTTTGAAAAAGTGCGGTGTTCCAATTTAATAGCAGGGGAAGAGAAATATTGAGACTTGAATCTACATCTCTGATGGCATCTCAAGGCAGATGTAGAGAATTATATATCCTAAATTAGTAATTACGTGTAACATGCGGAGTATAAACCACGTTTTTGGATGTGACAGCTGTCTACCAAGACTGCCCTGAAAACACTTCTTTTACTTTTACCAAAACAAATTCTTAAAAATGGGTCGTAAAAACGCTCGCTCTATCCTTACTTCTAAAATGGCTCGAAGAGAGGGCGGAAAATTCTGCGCCAAGTCTCCAATTATTACTATTGATACAGAAAAGGAAGCTGGAGAAAAGGAACCTGTTGAAGATCAACCTGTAGAAGAGTACGACTGGGAGCTCTTGGATTTAGATACGGATACGATGATTGCTGCGTACTATAATAGCTTTCTGACATGGAGACCAGACGCAGAAAAAAATTTGCGTGGACTCTACAGAGGAGACTCGAGATCATCGATTATGCGCAACAAGAGAAAAATGAAAGAAGAGCTTGAGGCAAATAAAGACAAGAAGGTCAGAACGCTTGCTGATTTCGGTTTCTCGGTTCCTGTTGCACCAGTTTCGCCTGTAACAGAAGCATTAACTGTATACAAGCAATCAAAAGATGAGGAACTTGAAGAGATTCGTGAAGCTTATGAGAAAATCTCTGAGATGATAAAGCCTCCAGTCAGTTCAGATAGCGAGTTGGGCAAGTTTGCTTTGTTTGAAGTAAGCAAACACATTGTTGTGAAAGAGTATTTCCGACGCCTCTTGAACAATTGCAAGAAAATCGAGGCATCTGAAAAAGCAGCAGAGATTTTTTGGACAACACCTTCCAAGTACCGTGGAGAGGCTGTCCGCGGTTGGGCCAAAGATTTTCTTCAGTTTGGCAAAATTTCTGAACATCAACAGGGCAAGCATGCCAAGCGGTCTTCAATTGTAGACGATGAAGACCTTAAAAAGAAAGCAATCGTTTGGCTTCGTGCTCAAAAAGCAGAAAGACGAACTGTTGTGGATTTGAAAAAGTATCCCGATGAAATGCTTTTTCCATCATGCCTTGGTGTAAAAGGCAACGTGGCCATAAGCACAGCATAGCATGGAAATGCATGAGAGCTTGGGGGTACGTCCACCGCAAGAACAACCAGGACGTATATTACGATGGACACGAAAGACAAGACGTTGTTCAGTATCGCCATGCTTGGGCAACGCGAATGATGGGATACAAACAATGTATGTCAGACTTTACTGGGGAAGATGAAGAAATTGAAGTGACCCCTCTTCTTTTGGAGAACCAGAAGAAGCTGGTTATGGTGACCCATGACGAGTCCACCTTTTATGCCCATGATGGAAAGGTGGACATGTGGCTTGAGGAAGGTGAAAGCCACATCCGCAAAAAAGGTCAGGGAAGATCTCTGATGGTCAGCGAGTTCCAGTGTGCTTGTCATGGCACTATGCGAGTGAAGGGATGGGTCTCCCGCAGAATATTTAACGTTGGGGCAGCATATGACGGTTACTGGACAAGCGAAGACATGCTTGACCAGCTGAAGAACCATGCTATCCCTCTGTTCGAAAGCTTGCACGAGGGATGCACCGGTGTCTTTATTTTCGACCAAAGCAGCAACCACAAAGCATATGCCACAGATGCCTTGGTTGCCACCCGCATGGTTCTAAAGCCAAAGGTCGTTTCTGAAAATGACAAGTTCATTTTCAAAGATACAACGTTTTTGAGGGATGGACGTATCATCCCTCAATCGTTTTATGAGACAGTCTTTGAAGCTGGAAGGAAAGGAAAGGGGCCGGTGGAGAAGAGACAGTTTGTTGGCGTCCAGCGGATCCTTCAGGAGCGTGGACTGTGGATGGAACTGGATCCATCCAATCTTTCTAGAAGATGGAGAATGGACTGCAATGGAGAAGAAGCAGAGAACCACTGTTGCTGTGCCCGCCACCTCTTGGCCTCTCAGCCCGACTTTTCTGGAAAGAAGACAGCTATTCAAGAGGTGGTGGAAGAGGCGGGTCACATATTTGAGCTGTACCCCAAGTTCCATTGTGAATGCAATTGGATCGAGCGTTACTGGGGTGCAGCCAAACGTGTGGCTCGCCTAAACTGCGATTATTCTTTCAAGTCGTTAGAAAAGAATCTCCCGTCTTTCTTGGACAGTGCCTCTCCTGTGGCTGGTTCTCCTTCCATGATCAGGAGATTTTATAAAAAGACTTGGAGATATATTGAAACTTACAGCAAGTTTTTGGATGCTAAGGATGCTGATGCTGAGGTGAATTTCTTCACCTCAAGAATCAGTAAATCTCACCGCAGCATTGGCATCCATGATTAAAAAAAATAAAAAAAATAAAAATTTATAATTTATAATATAAAATGCTGTGCCTATGTATAAGTTTCAATATTTCAGTTTTTTTTCAAAAACTAGCGGACATTTAATACTGGTTTTTGTTATCGGTGTTTTAAATGAAAAAATTGACACAAATCCTAAAATTCCTGATTTTAATAAAAATACACTATAAACGGAAGGAATTATCACATCGTATAAATACACGGCTTGTTAATGTAGGACATTCGAATGAGCCACATTTTTATTATTATTATTTTCTGCCTTTGTTTTTTTATTATTGTTTTCTTCTTCTTGTTAAATTAGAAGAGCAATTTCCGGACTACGGATATGGTGATTAGGCTGGAAAATTCCTGACGATGACTGCTATTCCGAGCAAACGTTACCAGCTGTAGCTGTAGCCGTGGGTCTGCTTCTGCTTCTTATTCATTTTATTGATTCTTTTCATATTATTTTCCCATTACTTCTGCTTCTCCTCTTGCTTCTCATCTTCTCGCTTTTCTTTTATATAAATAAGCCGTCGCTTTACGCTCCAGCTTACTTTATTCTCACATCTTCCGCTTCTTTAAAATGTGATTCACATCGGGACAAGAACCGTCTCCGTATGGCCCTTCAATTTGGATGCCTTCCTCTTATAGCTTTCTCTTTACTCCCCTAGGGAGATCTGCCACTATAGGGATATTATTGATTAATACTTTATCGTTTATATATTATTATTTAAAGACATAACTTACTTATAAGCCTTGTCGTTCCGACTTTAAGGTCAACAACAGCATTTCTTACTTCAGGGACGCTCAATCCCACAAGTCTTGTGAGAATCCTGTTTTTTAATGGCTCTGCGGCCACCTTTCGGATTGCCTTTGGTACTAGCACTGATGCTTTTTTGCCGTGTCTGCTGGTGTTGCTGCTGGTATTGCTGTTATGATTGCTATGCATTGTGGCAAGCTATACATACACTCAGCAGAGAGATAACCGTCAGATATCTTGATTTCCAGTAGTCCTGGATAGAACTACGCGTCAGATTCTTTATGCTAAATCTCTTAAAGAACTCAACTGAATACGACGAAGATTTTGTTTTTCTTATATATAAATATATATGTTTTATGAAATAAGAAAAAGTAAAATATACTATATGACATGGGCTACGACGAGCTTTTACTACTGCTTTAACTTTATCAGCTATACATACAAGAGTACAAAGTACTTTTAGATCAAGTATCTCTCCCCACTTTTGAAAGATGTAGGCCTTGTGTGATATCTTGAAAATTGACTTTTAGAGCATGATAAACGGACTCCATTGGATTCAGATCCGGACTTTGATATGGCCACTGGTCAAAGCACTTGATTTCCCAAGGGGATTTCTCAACATATCGTGTAGGAAAACCCAGCATGGAAGCTGGTATCATCTTCTTGGAGTGCAAAAAAAAGAAGGGCCTGTGATCCTTGCAGTTTTTATTTATTGAAAGCAAAAGTGATAATGTTGTCAAAAAATAAAGACAACAGAATAAGGTGCATTCGTGGGGAAATGACGCAGCCCTATATTGTCGGAGTATAAAGAAGACGAGCAAAGAAGAAGAAAAAGAAACTTTGCTATAAAATATTCATGTGAAAATAAAGATATAAATACATACAAATTTTATTGTTCTTCACTCGAGCTGTGTAGAGCTTGTTATGCTATGACCCAAGAGAAGCAGAAAAGAAACGTTTAACTATTTAAACTGCTTTTTGAAAACACTCCCTCTGTAGATGAACTAAAGGAAGTATTTTTAAAACGGAAGTTATAACCTTTGGGCTACACACTTTGGAACGCGTTCTCTCTCTATCTATCTATCTCTCTTTTTTAATGTTGACTTGAGCCAATCATTTGCAATTTAGAATGTGTATATTGACAACAAAGTACTTGATTGGAGAAAAGTGACTAGAAAGGTCTTTATTTTTAGGAATTCTGTTCGAACTGTATAGGGTCTAGAATCGAGTCATTGGCCTCTACTGTGAACTACTGCCAACTACTGCTTTTTTTTTATAGGGAGACATAGTCTCAAAGTTTGTTAAGTGAATATCATTGGGATAGTCACAAACTGTGTTTTTGAGACTACTGCTTTTTTTTTCTCCTTCCCTCTAAACAATTTCAATCTCCTAATGTTGCTGTTTTCCTCCCTCCAAATGGTATTGGCCAGTAACTACGCGCGATGTTTCAAATTCCCAGGATTAAGATAAAAAATAATTGTAATTACTTGAGTACCCCTTTAAGAAATTTACTCAGGTGCAAGGTACATACATACTTGCACACACACATACACACACAATCAAGTCTTTTATTTTACATAGTCTTATTCCATTCAAACAAGGTGCGTAAGAATTGAATTTTTATATATAAAGTAAATACAGTTAGATTCACTTATTTTCTAATAAAATATATTATTTCTCAAAAGCACTATTGATACTTTTTCTTCTAATTCTTGTTGGTATTATTTATTGATTAACCCTCTGTGATTTACTCCAAAGCCATTGAAGATTATATCATATATTCGATTAAATCTATTAAATTTTTAAACCGAAAAGATAGAAGGGGAAAAAAGGGGGAGGGAGTGAACGGTGAAGGAGATCGAGTTTTCATGGGTTGAAAATCAAATTGAACAAATAACGGTAATTTTTGAGAGTTAACGAAAGATTGACCAAATAGCTACTGTAAAGTCAATTGAACTTTTGATAACAACAAAGAGGTATTCAAAAGACACCAAGCTATATACATATATGTGTGTGCGTGCGTATGTGTTTTGTATTTAGGATATATAGACGTTTAGAGATATTCGCATTGTTTTTGGTGTTTCAGGACTACTCCCGGAATAGAATCATTTTCATTAAAAGACAAACAACTTTGTGCATACGATTTGTATAAATACTCAAATAATACTGACTGATATTCTTGTTTCTCTTTCTTTATGTATAAGTCTTAATGATATTAGTATTAATATTAATATTAATGATGAGGATCCTTAAATACTATATACACAAATGATATTTCAATACATGATTAGAAAGATGCGTGTATTCTTATCCTTTGATGTTGATTTTGCAGTTGATAGTTTGGCTGCATTCTTGTACCTTTTTTTCTCTCTCTTATTTTTAATTTTACTTCTTTAATATATATATATATAAAAATGAGTGAGAGAGATGAACAATAGAGTGGTCACAATGATCTAGTGAATATTGGATTTCTGACTGGAGGTATAATTTCATCCTGTCAACATTTAAAGATGAAATGACTCTCCTTGGTGAGAAAAGGCCAATTATTTACTTTATATATATATATTATTTTACACTAGTATCTCGGTTTTTTTTTTCATGTTTTCTTCTACGTGTATAATTTCCGTAATGCTTTCCTACTATATATATATTTCTGATTATTACATAAGAAGAGAAAGAAAATCAATTACAAATCTTATGCACAGTGTAGTTTTATGGAAATAAAAGGGAAATTGATTGACCAGTGCTCTTGCTCCAATTGCTCTAAAGATGGACCTTTATATAATATATATACATCTATTTGGTTTTATTCACTCGCAATAAAAAAAATAAAAGATTGAAAGGTGGGATGTTTAAAGGAAATGGTTTGTCTCCTTGGTGAATAAACGAGTCACATTTTATTTTATTTTTGGGTCTGTAGTCAGGTCATTTGTATGGATAAGTTCGATGGAGAATTGAATACAGATTTTATATGAGTGTGTGAAAGTCTGCATATGAGTCATTAAAGATTATTAAATATTAAAGAATGTTCAATGATAGCGAACATTAATTCAAGTGGTGTGATCTTGGGAATAATTTTTTATTTATTTATTTATTTTGGTATAAATAGAGTCTCAATATTTTTCTAGTATTTAATTTTCTTATTAAAAATACAATCAATTCCTCCAAAAATGCCTCTTGCTTTATTTATTAAAGACTCTATCAAGACTCAAATCGTTCCTTTGGCTGTAGTTCTTGGAAGCACTCTATCTGGCGTGCTTTATATGGGGATTAATGCAGGATCTGAGACTTGGTAAGTTTGAGTTATAAAATAAAATAAAAAACAAGCTTAGGCTTAAACTAATCTATAATACAATATATATATATTTATATATATATATTTTAAAAATAAATAAATTATACAGGGACCAAAAGACTAGCTCATTATTAAAAGACTTCAAGGTAATAAAAAAGAAATTTATTGATTTTATATACGTTGATTTCTAAACATTTTATATGGATATATCTTTTTAAAGGACATTGACCCATCAAGAACAATCACGCTAAACCAAAAGTACCTTGATCGATGGGACAGGGAAAGATGGTAGAATAAAATAATAATATGAAATAATTATTCTATAGTCTATAGTCTATTTCAATTTTATTGGGTCTACCCTCTTTTGTAAATTTTGCGTAATTTTGATAGCATCAGGATGGTGTCAGTAATAATGCCCTTTTCTTTCAAATTGGGATTAATCAATTCAAGATTAATTGATTTTTTATTTAATATAAATATACATCTTTTGTATTCACTCTTTTCTATTGTACCTTATTCTATTCTACAAAAAATATATATATCATATCATAATGTCAGCCTCAACTGTTCACTCCAACCCTGTCCTTGAAAAGAACAAGGACCTTGTTACTGGAACTGAAAAGAAGATTGAAGACCTTTACAAACTTATTGATGGCATTAAGGTCTGCATGATGACCACTCGCTGTGCAGACACCGGCAGACTCTTTAGTCGAGCAATGTCTCCTCGTATTGTAAGTAATAAAAAAATCCTTGCTGTTCTTTATAATCCAGCATCCTAATCATCATAACTATCGTTGTTTAGCCTGATGAACACGTACCTGCCGATTTGTGGTTCTTTACCAACAACTCAAGCCATAAGCTTGATGAGCTAGTCAAGGATCCAAATGTAAATCTCGGTTTCTACAAGCCATCTACTGCCGAATGGATCAGTGTTTCTGGTACTGCCACACTTGTTGATGATCGTACAAAGATCAAGGAACTCTATACTCCTGATATCAAGGTAAGATTAGATATGTATATCTGTATAAAAGTACATATAAATTAACTTATCTTTTATTATTATTATTATTATTATTTAAAAAAAAAACAACAAACAAAGGCTTGGTTTGGTGACTTGAACGATGGCATTAATGACGGTGGTCCCAATGATCCTCGTATTGGTCTCATCTTCGTAAAGGCCGACACAGTCCACTACTCGCTCAAGGATGTATCTGCACCTGTCCAGATTTGGAACATTGCAAAGGGCATGATTACTGGAGAACCACCAAAGGTCTCAGCCGAGCGAGAATTAAGCTCTTCTGAGCTACAGAATGCACGTCGTTTCGAGGGTGTTAACAAGCCTTTAGTCTAAGAAACAATATATCTTATATGACGTATTGACCTTCTTATTCTATTCCCTCCAATCTCTTTCTCTTCAATATATTTTTTTTCATGTAATTTGCCGTATATTTCTTGCACATATCTTGCCCTTTTTTTTTTTTACTTCTTTCAACTTGTTTTTAATTGAATTAATTAAATGAATAAAATAAAACGCTTATTTTTCTTTTATTTTGTTTGTTTGTTCATTTGTTCGTTTGACTTTGTGAATTTATCTTTATTCTATAGAGATACGTAAAGAAGTGTATTCAATATCTATTGCTACCATTATTAATTAATATTTTATATGAAAGCTTCCAAAATATTTGCTGAGACAAAAAAAAAAGAACCATCAGGTGATATCATGCCATGGCGTCACACCAGCAGGAAAATACTGACCTTGTTCAATATGCCAGTAACTATCTTTCTTTTTCCTTTTTTCTTCTTTCCTTTTTTGTGTGTCGTTATTTCCTTGTTTCTCTTACGTACCATACACGACATGCGTTCTCTTGCTGGTTTAGTTCTTTTACAAAGACCAGTGCAATCAACATGTAAAAGCAAAAGAGAAAAAGAGAGATAATTAAAGCCGAGACTTTTCTTCTTTCTTTCTTTTGTTATAAGTCTCAAGATTGCTAATTATAAAACTTCATTTACAAAAAGTTTCCATTACGCGCCTTCTTGCACGTCAAGGACATGCAACGATTGGATTACGAGCGCTTAGTACAAGAGACGTACGACCGAGACGTGCAATGCTTTATGGTAAATACTTTTAAAATATATGCAAGTTTAAAAAAATATGCATGTGTGTCTTACTTCTGTTACATATATCTACCTACACACGCACACACACACACACATATATATATACAAAAGTTCCTGGTAGTGATGAGCGCAAGATATATAAGTCTATATCTATCGGAGCAGACTGTGTGGTGTACGATTTAGAGGACAGCGTGCCAAGCAGTAAAAAAGGAACTGCTCGACATTTAGTACTGGATGCACTCGAGGTAAGGAACAATCAACAATAATACAAATCTATACTTTTCTTTTTGGAGATTGTATTTGAATTGTATTATGCTTTATTGTTTTCTAAAGGAACGCAAAAATGTGGCCCCTCTTATTCTTCTTCCTTTTTTTAATTCTTATATCATTTAGGCTTCTGAGCATGGCAAAGCAGAAAAGGCAGTACGGATTAATGCCATTGGCTCAGGTAAATTATAGAATAAGCAATACATAGACAGGCATCTTGTGTTTGTTAAGTAAAACTTATATGTGCGTATGTATATAATTCATATCATTGCTCAAAACAGGTCTCGAACTGGACGATTTGAATGTCATTGTAAGTGAATTATCAATATTCCAGAATAGAATACAATCCATTTATTTATCTATTTAATCATTTAATTATTTATTTATTTATATTAGTTGCATTCAAAAAGACTCCAGGCTATTGTTATTCCCAAGGTACAGAGTGCCAAAGATATCCAGTTTGTTAGTCGAATGATTGACTCGGTTGCAATAGAATCACAGTAAGATCTCAATAACATTATATAAAAGTAAATAGATGTTTATGCGCGAGGATAGTAAACAATATTTGCGATCATAATATGTATGTAGGCGTGAACGAATTCGCCTGATTGCCTTGGTTGAAAGTGCGCTTGGAATAATGAATATCAGAGAAATTGCTACAGCAGATCCTCGGTTAGATGCTTTAATCGTAAGCAATATTTCTTCTTCTTCTTTTTTATAGTTAATATTATGATTATTATTTATTTTCTTGATCAATTTGTGTGTGTGTATGTGTGTGTCTATATAAATACTTTTTTTGGGGGTTTAACATGAAGAATAAAACTTAGTTTGCTTCTGAAGATTATTGTGCAGATGTAGGTAAGTAACGTTAATGAACCTTGTTAAAAATAATATAAGAAAAAAAAAGAGAATCTAATGTGCGTGTGCGTGTTTTGAATTTATTGTTCTATAGGAATTACTCGAACAGAAAGTCGTAAAGAATTACTTTTTGCAAGACAGATGTTAGTAACTGCAGCAACTGCATATGGGCTACAAGCAATTGACTTGGTAAAGCAAAAAAAAACTTTTTTTCTTTCTTTCTTTCTAAGTACAGACACACTATGTGTGTGTAAAATATCTGTAAATGGGGATAAAAGGATTATTGATTTCATTTGTATTAATATTCTCTTTGTGTGTGTGTGTGGAATAGGTGTGTGTTGACTATCAAGATCAAAAGGTGCTTTTGGAGGAGTGTAATGAAGGAAGGACATTTGGATTTGCTGGAAAACAAGCTATTCATCCTGGCCAGGTGGAGATTATCCAACAGACATTCTTACCAGATCCAGCAGGTAAATTATATAATGTTATTTTATCTGTATATATAAACAGATATAACTAATATATATGTTCGTTTGTAGAGGTGGAAAGGGCCACCAAGATTATAGAGGGAAATGAGATTCATAATGCCAAGGGTCTTGGGGCTTTTAACTTGGACGGAAAGATGTAAGTTGAGCGAATTCCATTTAAACTTATTCAAGTATAGATATAGATATATGATAACAATAGCAATAGCAATAGCAATAACAACAATAACAATAACAATAACAATAACAATAACAATAACAATAACAATAACAATAACAATGGTAATAATAATCTTTTGATGGTCAGGATTGATATGCCTGTCGTAAAATGGGCACAAAAAATCCTCACTCGAGCCAAAGCGGGAGGCATGGATATACCAATTGCCAAGATATCAGGCGATGAGAAACAAAATAAGAAGAAGAAAGAATAAGAATCATAACAAGACAAGTAAAATGGTTGAATAACACCACTAATCATATATAGACCAAATGGTCAAGGTTCAAAGAGAAATAAAGAAAGAAATAAAGAAAGAAAAAGGGGTAGAGCAAGAAGGGGAGGGGCATAAGACTTGTTAGTCTTTATTCTGGTTAAATCGTAACTAAACATATTATAAAAGGAGTGAGGGATCCCCTCACGCCTCTTGTCCTTTCAAAGAATAAAAAAAATATCCCTCTTTCAGGAGAGAAGTCCATTTATAACCTCTCGTTAATCTGCTCACTTGTATGAACATGAATATGAGCATGAATATGAACATGAATGTGTGTGTTTATCTAATATATATATATATATATAAATGTATATATAAATGTATATGTACACATTTCATTTCATTTCATTTCACTTCACTTCTTGATTTATTTATTAATTTCACCATCTGAAAAAAAAAACCATCTAAATACCACTAGCACCCCTTCTCGGTACACTTCTTTCTCTTATTGATTATGAACTCTGAACACGACCTTCTTTCCTCAACCTACACTTACAAGCCCAGTCTTCGCCCAGAAGCAGCTGGTGAGTAAGTTTTGACAAACTCACGAAGATTTGTGTATTTAACAAAACAAATTGTTTTCATTATATCGCTATTCGATTTTAATTGATTAATCGATCGATCGATCAATTGATTGATATTAGACACACTTCCAGAAAAACAATACTTTGATGTCTATTCGAATCATTCTAAACGGTGGACAGATTATGCTTGCTGCATATGCTTTCCCTGCCTTCCTCTCTGGGCGCGTTCGATCAGTTGTTTTGCTCTCTTGTTAATCATTGGATTCGTTATCACCGCCGGTGCCTTGATGAGCACCTTCAAAATCCCTAGAATCGACTACAACGGCTCGACCACCCATCCTGACAATCTGCCGGCATTTCAGAGGAATGGGTCCTCGAATACGTTTACTTTCAATATGGGTCTTAAGATTGGTGTCATGAATCCCAATGTTGAGAACTTGGCACTAGACAGTGTCAAAGCAGTGGTAAATAATAATAATAGTAACAAGTTAAAGGAGAAGCAAAAGCAAAAGTAAAAGCAAAGAAAAAGAACCAGAATAAACACGTCAATAGCTAGAATCCTTATTTTATTTTATTTTAATTTTTGGTATTGTAGGCATATTATATAAATCAACCTGACCAGACAGTGGGTGGCGGCGAAATGTACAACCTGCATCTAAAGGCACACTCTATTACAAATGTTACATTTCCATTTCAAGTGGTGTACGATCCAAGCAAGGACAAGGATCACGAAATGTTACGCGATATTGTGGATCTGTGTATTTCTCCCAAACAGAACAATAGCGTACCCACGCTCACATTTCACTATGACCTCATGCCTGTAGTGAAGATTATTAGCCTTACCTACCAACCAATCTATCACCAAGTGGTTGAGGTTACCTGTCCAGTCCAGGTGAGTTTCTATATTGTTTTTAAGCTGTAGAGGTCTCATTAGCTGATCTGTGTTCCTTCTTACCTTATCTTTAGGGAGAGCAACTCTTGCTGCTCATAAAGGATATGATCGTGTCTTATTTACCGGGCGTCTTACTAAAATCCCATCTAGCAGCTTTATTACATGCCTTATTCTAATATTGTATATATTTTTCATTAAGTAAAAAAAAAATAGAACAAAAATATAAATATAAATAAGCTTTTGGTTTTGATTTATATACAGATACATTAGTATAATTTTCCCTTGGGAATGTGATCAAAATCTTTTTTTTTGGTGCTTCTCTCCATTCTGATTTCCTTTCTATCGGACTCAGTATTAATCGTTTAGCCGAATAACTTCAAAGCAAAATTATATTTCCTATATAAAATAAAAAACTCTAATATATATACACACACTCAAACTCATCTTTGAACATTCAAAATAACATGGCTACTCATTTGACTGACAATTGTCTTTTCTGCAAAATCATCAGGTATGAATTGGCTAGCAGACACTGAATGAATTGAATTAAGCTAATGAGCTACAACTTTAACCAACATTTTCACGCGTCTTTCTTTTCTTTTCATACGTGTATTATCTCTATATAGAGGCGAGATTCCTTCTCACAAGGTCGCCGAGACTGAGAAGAGGTATATACAAATATATAATAGGGAATAATATTAAAAACAATAATTATATTGTATTGTATTGTATCAGTTTCTGTTTCCTTGACATTAACCCCTTGAGTGAGGGTCATGCTGTAAGTTCACAAAATATATATTTATTTATATACAGAGAAGAAGAATATATAAAAGCTATAAGAAAGAAGGAAAGAAAGAAAGAGAGAGAGAGATGAATGTATAGGAAAAGGGGTCCTTTCTTTTCTTTAGCTGTTTAAGGAGAAAATATCCTATATGAAAGATATATATATATATACAAAAGAGAGAGAGATATAGAGAGATTGTGTCAATGGCCTTAGCTAAATTACTAATGATATTTTAATATGAATTTTAATCTACAAACACATATACATACATATTTGTATAAATACAGCTTGTTATCCCAAAGTGTGAGTTTATCTATAAAGAAAAACAGTTCATATAAAGTAGATATTAATATAATATACTTGGAAATTTTGTATAGACCACGCGGAGTTCTTCCATCAGTTGCCTGAAGATCATTTGGCTGACATCCTTCCTTTGGCTAAGAAGGTGGCTGTGGCTAGTGGATTGAAGGAGTACAACCTTCTCCAGGTAAAAATAATAATAAATTAATCGAATTGACTACTAAACTTTTTTGGATTTCTTTTTCTATCTTTTTTAGAACAATGGACCCATGGCCCATCAGGTAAAGCGATTTAATATTTAATATTATAATTGAAACAAATTATATTGAAACTAACATTATTTACTTATTCTGTATTTTTTTTAGGTTGTTCCTCACGTTCATTTCCACATCATTCCTAAGAATAAGCCTGAGGACGGTCTCAAGATTGGATGGCCCCAGCTCCAGCCTAGCCAGGATTCCCTGAAGGCTACATTGGCTCGTATCAAGGAGAAGTTGTAAATAGCTTGAAAATAAAATGAATTCAATTGAATTCAATTGAATTGAGATGAATTGAAATGAATTGAATTGAATTGAAATGAATGGAATTGAATATACATAAATATGTACATGTATAATTAAAAAAAGAAGTAATACTAATACTAATACTAATAGTATTATTATTATTACTATTACTATTTGCTATTTGCTATTTGCTATTTAATATATTCATATTTATATATTTCATATTTACAACGATAAATTCATGGTTTTATTTTTGGCAAGTTCGTTATTAAAACTTCTTGTCATGCTTTCTCTGTATTAATAGTGTTCAATAAATTAATGCAGAAATGAATTGCTATCAATCCTATTCTTATTCTTATCATTTTGCAATGGACTTCATAACAGTCAAAAAAAACTGAGTCACGACAAAGCTACCTGTTTAATCTTTCCTAATCAAAACCTCCAAGAAATTGAGACAAAATGAAACAAACATCCTTTATTTAAACCCACCAACTCATCAACCCATCAACCCCACTCATCCACTTACATACTATATATATATTATATTATATATAGAATTTATAGTTCCGTCGGATGTATCTGTATAAGATTCAAACCAACTTTTTATTATTATTTTTTAATATAAAATAAAATAAAGAATTATATTCTTTCTTTAACATGTTTCTTTCTCGCCTTCGTTCTCGCTCTCGTCTCGGGCATTCTGTTGCCAACCATGTCAAGTTGACAGCTATATCACAAAGACTTGCCACTCCTGCCTGCTCTAGACTGATGTCCACCGCCACCCAGAAGAAACAGGAGAAGGTCGAAGAAAGAACCGATCACCATGCTGTTGTATCAACCTTTGATCTGTTCTCGGTTGGAATTGGACCATCTTCCTCTCATACTGTTGGACCCATGAGAGCTGCCAAGATTTTCATTCATGATCTCAAGACACACAAAGTTCTCGAGAGAGTTCACACCTTGCGTGTAGGTGAGTTATCGTTATCAACAACAACAACAACAACAAAAATAAATAAATAAATAAATATTACCTGATCATACATTGTATTTTAATAACCGTAATACAAAAGGGGATGGAAACTGAGATTAGTATAAGATTGTGCGGTAACAGCGTGTTCTTGTTATCTTTCATTGCTAAATATGGCATATCTTTTCTGTTGTTGTTTTAGACATGTTTGGTTCATTGGCCCTGACAGGCGCTGGCCACGGAACTCCGGATGCAATCCTGATGGGAATCGAAGGCGAATCGCCCGATCAGGTAGAGACCTCGACAATCAAATCTCGGGTCCAAGACATCCACACCAACCACTCCATTAGACTCGACGGCACACATCGCATCCACTTCAACCCAGAAAAGCATCTTATCTTCAATTACTTCAAGTCCTTACCTCAGCACCCAAACGGCCTTCGCTTTTGTGCCTATGACAGCGACAGCAACATGGTCGCCACAAACGAGTATTTTAGTATCGGAGGAGGATTTGTGGTTAATGAGGAGACTCAATTGGATCACGGAGAGAACGTTTACTACAAGCAAGAAGATAAGGACGGAGCAATGGCTGAGCGAAGACAGCAGGATATTGCGGTAGTTGCGCTCCCTTTCAAAACAGCCGATGAACTTATTGCGGTCTGTAAGCGAGAGAACATGACGATTGCCCAAGTTGTGTATGAGAATGAGCTACGGTGGTCTACACCAGAAGAGATCCGCACAAAGCTACTAAAGATCTGGAATACAATGGACGAGAGTATCCGAAACGGTGTCATGGCGTGTCCTACAGGTAAGAGAAATAAAATGCACGCACATATACAAAACAGACCGATTTTTCTTTTTCTTTTTCTTTTAAAGTTGATTTATTAATAACCTTGCTTTTCTTGGCTTAGATATGCTTCCTGGTGATCTCAAAGTTCGCAGACGTGCACCTGCACTCTACAGTAAACTCCTCAAAGGTCTCTACGGCCCAGTAAAGACATCCACCGAGTATCATACCAACCAGATCGCAACCTCTACAATACCAATGGAAGAAGCTATTGGACATCCCGACGATCACAAAAATACTTTCCCAATGTCACTCTCTGTACTCCCCAAGCGTCAACGAAAGCGTTTCTTCTTGCCAGGTAAGGGATACTCGAACAACAAATTTTTATTTTTCTTATCTTTTTTTTTATTTTTTTTGCACACTCCCTAATAATTCAATTTGTATATATATATAAAATATAAAATACAATTTCCTAATTCTGTCTATCTAATTTATCTATTTGTTTATCTTTGTTCATCAGCTCTTGATTATCTATCAGTCTATGCTATTGCCGTTAATGAAGAAAACGCTTGTGGTGGTCGAGTAGTAACTGCACCTACAAACGGTGCTGCGGGCACCATCCCATCTGTCATGAAATACTATCTCGAGTTCATCTCCGAGCACCCGGAGCGTGATGTTATGGAGTTTCTTTTGACGACTGCCGCGATTGGCATGCTCTTTAAGCGTGGAGCAAGCATCTCTGCTGCCGAGGTTGGTTGCCAGGGAGAAGTCGGTGTGGCCTGCTCTATGGCCGCGGCAGGGTTTACGGCTGTGATGGGTGGGTCTGTAGATCAAGTCGAAAATGCGGCCGAGATTGGCATGGAGCACAACCTGGGTCTGACATGTGACCCGATTGGTGGCCTTGTGCAGGTGCCCTGCATTGAGCGAAATGCCCTTGCGGCCGTCAAGGCCATTGCGGCAGCACAGCTGGCACTCAACGGAGAAGGCGATCATCGTGTGTCGCTTGATCAGGTTATCGAAACCATGCGTCAGACTGGCGTAGACATGATGTCAAAATACAAGGAGACAAGTCAAGGTGGACTTGCAGTCAATGTTCCAATGTGTTAAGAAAATGGTGATAATAGTTATTATTTATTTAATTGGCCTTATTATCTCTTTCTTGAGTTGTAGACTTTTTCTTCTCCTTCTTCTTCGTATCATTCATATATACGCACACACGCACACACATAGTTACAGTACAACAACATGGCATTTTGTCCATATAGACTTTTTCTTTTCTTTTTCTTCTTATCATACAACTTTTTCTTCTTCTTCTTTACACACATAAATATATCAATATGTACGTGCTTTCATTTCAATCATTAAACATCTACAAACCTTTAATAAAGCAACAATTGGAACAATAATTATATTATATTATATATATATATAAGAAAAATTATGTACTTGATATTTAGCAAATAAAAAAAACAGACAAATAAAAATAAAAGAACGAAATAATGATAATAGAAATCAAAATAGAAAAAATAAATGAAAGATGACAGGACAAAGTTATAAGAGAAGAAACATACAAGAACAAAGCGTTTGAAGAAAATAAAAAAAAACAAGAGAGAGAGGGATAAAAAGAAATAAAGGCAAAGAATAATATATATGAAAAGACATTCCTATATTGAAACATGGAAATACTTCTTTACTTGTATATAGAAAAAGATAAATATAAGTGGTGACTAATTGTATAGTAAAGATAAAGAAAAATGAACAGAAGAAAAAGCACACGAGATAAATAATGGGCGAAAATAAAAGTAGTAGAAGAATCAAAGGAAAATAAAGATATCTCTTCTACCTATCAATTTACCCTGTAAATCCTGACAAATACAGGTGTGCTGTGTGGATGTGTGCGTGTGTGCGTGTGTACATGAGTATATGATTGTGCGGGTACGTGAATAGGTGTGTGAATAGGTGTATGTGTTTGTGTGAATGTGAACTTGATACAAGTCTTTTGTTTGATTGATTGTTTGATTGATTTGTTTGTTTGTTTGCTTGCTTGTTTGCTTTTTGTTTTTTTTTGGGCTGTGATATCCAGGATCATTCGTTAAGTTTTTGAGGCTTCATAGAAATAAAGAAAAGAAAAGAAAATATGCTGGTAGTGTGTGTGTGTGTGTGGAATTAGACTGTCAAACGAGCAATTAGGTTATTTTTTCTTCCTTTCTTTTTCTGGGCTCAAAGCATACTGCTTCTGCGCATATTTATGTTCCTGTAGACATTGCTGGTCTCACGAACATTGCTGGTCTCAATAACGCCATCATTATCAGGAAAATTGTGCGTTTTTACACTGTTGGTTCTTTCGGGCGCACTTTCTACAGCCAGTGTATTGGTTCTACCAGACTTTGGTCCATCTCTTGAGGTATGTGTTTGGCCAGGAGCTTCGTAATTGCCAACGATATCAATCGCCTCATCATTCTCGCCAGTCACATAGAGTCCCGTAACACTGTCTATTCTGGGGAACCCGGCGTTTCCTTGCTGCCTTCCCTTTGGTTTTCCACGGGAGTCCCGGTTGTAGGCCAGGACTTGGGAGCCTCCGTTTCGTGCACCTCGTGTGCTAGGTCCTCTGAGGGCCAGTCCGCGAACGCGTACCATACCACCTCTTGATCCAGGTCCGTGTGAGGGCAAAATTCCGCCAGTCAGGTCTACCACACGCGTACGAACCATTCCTCCTCTTGAACCAGGCCCTCCTCTCGACCCAGGTCCGGTCAAAGGAGCATTCAAGTCTCTAGGAATCGTACCTCCACGCGAACGCACAATTCCACCTCGTGAACCTGGCCCACTAGAAGGTAATGGATGGTTACCATGTCTTGACACATTTGAGCCCGCTAGACCGCCTCTGGCATTAGCATATTTAGCCGACGAATTCCCATATTTGCTATTTGAGGAACCTTGCTGGCCAACAGTTGATCCGGAAGAAGTGGCAGGTAATATTTGAGTACGTTTTGTATTTGAGCTTCCACTTGGAACCCCTCCTTTTGAACTAGATTTCTTTGTCGACGAGCCCGTATTTCTTGTGTTGGGCGCACTCCCCGACCCACCTCCAGAACCATTTGCTTTGCTTGTGTGTGCGTTTCGTGAATTCGCCGATCCTGTAAGACCGTTTGCTGAGCCAATTTCTGGTGGGTGTATTTGGGTACGTTTCATGCTTGTATTTGCAATAGAGCTTCTTCTCGAACTTCCAATAGTGGTGCTGGTAGCAGAAGTAACATTAGAAAAAGCAGAAGTAGAAGTGGCAGCTGCAGCTGCAGCAGTAGAAGCGACAGCAGCAGAAGAAGAAGAAGAGGAAGCAATATTTGGTAGTATATGCGCGTTTTTCTTTCCTTTTGAAATAGTTGTAGGCGTTGCTTTTGTTGTCCGGCTGCCGATCTTTTTTGCACTGGTTTGCACAATTCGGCCTCTGGAAACTCCGGTACGTTTACGACTAGTGCCTCCTCTAGATCCAGGCCCACTTACTGGCAGCCCATTAGGTTTCAGAGGTATATCTGGTAAAACCAACTCTGTTTTCTGTGCGCGGCTATGAGATTTTGATTTTGCTTTTGAATTTGAATTTGCCTTTGAATTTGATTTTGAATTTGATTTCGATTTCGATTTTGAGTTTGAGTTTGAGTTTGAGTTTGAGTTTGAGTTTGAGGTTGAGGTTGTGCTTGATTTTGAGTTTGATTTTGAGTTTGCTTTTGATTTTGCTTTTGATTTTGATGTTGGTGTTGGTGTTGATGATGATGTTTCTTTTGTACGGCTTCGTTTTGTGTTTCGATCTTGCTCTCTAGCCTGCTCATCCTCGAACTCAAACGTCGATTTCGCTCTTCTCTTCTGGCGACCGTCAGGTGCAGCAGCCTTCCACTCCTTGATCAGACCTTCGCGAACGTCAGGCTTCGACATCCACCGGATCACATCATCTGCCGAGTGACGATCTACTGGATCGGTTTTGAGGCAATGCAAGAGAAGCTTTTGACTGAGCTCGCCAGCCACCTCCCGTTCCAGACTGCGTTCAATTCTATAGTTGTCTTTTACGGTATCGCGCAGGCCTCTGAGATCTGTGTCAAGGATACCGTGCCATGGCTCGGTTTCTGCAAAAATCTTCCAAACCACTGTACTGATCGAGTACATGTCTTCGGCAATTGGATGGATAAGCCAAGGTAAGACACTAGTGTCTCCACGGGTCTTTGGTAGAGTCTGGATGGAGCGGTTGTGGCGGTAGCCATGGTCAGGTTTTGCTGTAACCCACGGTAGCTTATCGCACCACAACTTGAGTGCCTTTTCGTCTTCGGGCTGCATCTGACCATCGTATTCTCCATCAATCTTTGGCCGCTCGATCCACCAATATACCACGTCCTCCTTTCTTGTCAGGACCGCCTTTCCGAAATCAATCATGTACAGATCGGCGCCCTTGCTGCCATCCTTGAGGATCTTGTTTTTACTCTCACTGACCATAAAGTTCACCTCAGAGATGTCACGATGGGCAATTCCGAGTCTGTGGATCGTAGACATGGATTCGAATATCTGTTCAACCAGGTCCATCTTCTGATGTGCCGTCAACCGATAATGAGAGTGAAGGTGTGTATACTGTTTCAGAGTCTTGCTGTATCGCTCCATCGAAAGGCCGACGATCTCACCCTGCTCTTCCTCAAGCACCTCCAGAATCTGGCCCATATGTCTTTCGCCGTGTAAGGTCAGTAAACTGACAAGTTCGGTGATGCGTTGGGTGAGAGTCATACGGCGGAAGGTTTGTACAACACGAGTTGGGTCCCCTTTAACATAATAGACATGTTTAAAGTATCCTTCTGCATTAGGGGTCGAGGATGTACTTGAGGCGTACTTTTCAATGGGTGCAATCAAAACACCCTTTTCGTCACACACTATTGAATTGTTATTGTTATTATTATTATTATTATTATTATTATTATTATTATTATTATTATTATTATTATTATTATTATTATTATTATTATTATTATTATTATTATTATTATTATTATTATTATTTTCAAAAAAAAAGGCTTGTAAATAATTTTCTCTTTTTCGTTTGCTTGCTTGTTTGTTTGTTTGTTTCTTTTTTGATGTGCAATGTAATGTAATATAATGTATATTACTCACACTTTTTGAGCTTCTGCCAAAGCGCGGCGAGTTTCTTTGCGTATTCTGGAAGAGATGATTTGTTTTCATCTGTAGGTTCTATTGACCTGATTGTCTCAAACCTTATGGGTATCTTTTTTGTTGGGTCGTTCTCTTCGTATATGCCTTCTTCTGGTTCATATCCATCGTACATTTCTTCTCCATACTCCATGTCTTCACTCTTTATATGGTCTTTTTCGCTGATATTATCGATAGATTCTCTTTGAGAACTGTTACCACTTCGGATTGTATTATTGTTTAAAGTATCCTCTTCTTCTTCATCGTCGTTGTCGTCTTCGTCGTCTTCTTCTTCTTCATCTTCGTCATCTTCATCTCTGGTTAACATTTTATTTTGTGGTGGGGCTAGAGGTGAGACTGCTCTAAAAGGTTTTGGTTTCAATATCTTTGGACCAAAGTGTCCCCCATTTTCACCCGATACACTGTTAGGGACAAAAGAAGACGATTCTCCACTTAGGAGGTCTGTGGATTCTGTTGCTAGTGACAGTGATAAAAGTGACTCGGCTGCTTCAAGAGAAACTTCTGCCTGTGATGGTGATAATTCTGGTACTGGTACTGGCGCTGGCGCTGGCGCTGGTGTTGGTGGTTGTGCTAATTGATGTGATTGTGGCTGTGTTTGTTGTGTTTGTTTTGGTTGTTGTTGTTGTGGTGATGGTGATGGTGATTGAGGTGGTGGCGATAATGATGGTGATGGTGACGGGGATGGCGCAGGTGCAGGTGCTGGTGAGAGTGATAATGATTCTGACTTGACTCTATTATCAAACGAAACCGGATTCATCATGGATTTTATAAATTCGACCACTATTTCGGCATTCTTTGCCTTTTTGAGGTCTGCAGGTTTTAGCGAAACGCGATAGGTTGTGAATGCCCGTCGAAAAAAGTATTTTTCCATCTCTGTTGACAGTGTCGTTTCGACACCTGTGACGACCCGAAGCACTTGGACCTTTGACCAGGCCTTGGGGAAAAACTCGTATCTGAGTGCCGGGTCGACCGAAGTTTCGTCAAAGCTGTGGCATTCGCCCAGAGGACGAACAAGGATAACGTCACAAAACAGACGAGATTTTCCAGGCTCTTCGGCGCACTTTGTAATATTGACATTTGTCACGACTGCAAGAACAGCATTTGGGTTATTTCGTGCTTCAGTTAGTAAGGTGCGGTTTTTGGTGATGTAGAGGCGAGGGAGTGGGCGTGAAGGCAAGGTTCCGCCTGCTTTAATAGTTTCGACGGCGTGGAAAAAGTGGTGATTGAGGACGTTGTAAAGGGGTCTGACGTTTGTTAGTCCACGAGTCGAGCGAGATCCTTTTTCGGTTGGATTGACTGCTTGGATAAAATACAGATAGCTTAAAAAATATATAAATGTACATGTTTATATAAGAGAGAGAACAAAAAAAAGGTGTTTTTTTTAACAAACAGGACGGATGAAATATAGGTATATATATATTAAGTAAATATATATATAGAAATAATTGTATGAATAAAGAATGATTGTTGTACAACTTGATCACTTAAATGTTAAGTATATTCAAATAGACGTTACCTGTCCTTTGAATAATTCTTTTCAGCAAAGTGTGAAAGGTCTTCTTCTTCTGGAATAGGCTTAGAGGAAGGGTCTGAGGATTGTACGGAAAATACGATGAATCTAAGTCGAATTTGTTTGAGGGGAGGGGGGCGTTTTTTGGTTTTAGAAAGATAATTCAAAAATAATAATAATAATAATAATATATATATGATGAAAGGTTGATTGCTAAAAAGAAGAAGAAGAAAACGCCTATTGACTTTTTCTTTGAATATAGATAGCTAGCTAACTAACAGACTAACTTGATGAGCCAACTAGCTAACTAGCTAACTAGTTAGCCAAGTAGCTAACTAAATAACTGACTAACCAAGCAGTTAACTAAGTTGTTAACTAAGTTGTTAACTAAGTTGTTAACTAATAAACTAGATAGATATTTGGATAGATATCTCATCCACAATAGATATCTTTGTATTCAACTATACACTGATAGTTTAACAGAAGAATAGAAACTCACACTTCTTCTCCATTTATATGTGCTCGTACTTCTCCGTATCGACGCTGTAACTCGTCAGCTTGCTGATAAATTGTATCAAACGAACGGTGAAAATGTCTTGCGTTTTCCCAAATAAGCGAAAGATCTTTCTCAAAGTCCGCGAACGTTTGGTAAACTCCATGATAGAGATTGCGTTCAAGAGTGGACAGGTCCATTGGGTGTTTTATTTCTTTGTGGTAATAAACGGCACTGGAAGGTACAGGCTGTGCAAAAGGAAAACACTCATGGCATGACAATAACTCGTCCAAGACAAAAGTGCAGATTCGTAAGAGTTTACGGGGAACTTGGAATCGTTTTTCGTCTGACACCCACTCGAAAGTGTTGTCAAGGCTCTCTGACACCTGATCCACAGGTTTTTTCATAAGCGCCATGTGGATGAAGGAGCGTGTTTAAAGGCGTTTCTAAACGGATTTATTGTATTGTTTTATTTTAGGGTTAAGTCGACAGTCTTCAATTTTGCAGTCACAGGCATTTTGGGTGGTTTTTAACTTGCTCCTTAAGTCTAAAGGGAGAGAATCAAGATATGAGAAAGAAACAAAAATAATTGGCTTTGTGTTAAAAAAAAGTATGTAATTATTTAGAATGTGTGTCTTGAAGAGCTTGATAATAGAAAAAGTAAAATAAATTACAGTGAAGCGCAGTGCAGTGTAGTGCAGTGTAGTGGAGTGTAGTGGAGTGGAGTGAAAGGGAGAGGGTGCATTGTATTGTAAGATACCTTATTTTGAGACTAAAAGGTAAGTTGAGAGTTGGGAACAATTCATCCTCTTGGTGTAACAGCCAAAGATGATGTGTTTTAGTATCAGCCTTTGGTTAAAGAACCAAAAAAGAAAGAATACTTTCATATTCTCTTTTGATTAATTATTTTTGAGCGACTGGTTCGTTGTTTCAGTCAATATACGCGTGTTTGTGACAGAGTTAGTTTTTGTTATGATTCATAAAGAAGTGTGTTGTTAAAGAGATGAGCTAAAAAATACATCATTCTACTCTAAATATATAAAATGAATAAATGAATTCATAAAACTAATATATATATATATATATAAAAGACATTTTAAGCACATGTACCTATAGCTGTGTATGTATATTTATACCTATTATGCTGTCATCCCATCAGCTTGGTTTTTGTACTCTAATTTTCTTTTGAATCTTTTAAGCATTCTTTTAAGCACTCGCTCACTCACTCACTCACTCACTCATACCCTTTGTCTTTTTTTTTGTGTCCTATAATTTTGTATTTTTAGACCAATAAAACTCTTTTCTGTTCCAAATGCCTCATTTTTTTTTAGTTGTGCACCCATCTTATATAATACATATATTATATATACATATATATATATTATATAATTTAATTTATAATATTTTTTTTAAACATTTCATATTTATTTATTTATTTAATTCATTTAATTCTCTACTCTTCAAAGAAACCAGCTCTTTCGCACAATGGTTAGTCTTCCCAGTGTTCGTCGCAACGGTGCCTTGCCAAGTGTTGTCTATCCCTTCAAGGGAATCCTTCACTTCCTCCACCACCCTCGCCGCATTGCTGGTCCGATTCTCTTTTCGGCTCTCAAGTCGAGTGTTCTCAGTTTGCTTGCAGTTATTCCACTCTTCAAATATGGCTTCAGTGCCCAATCCCACTTAATCTCCAAGATCTATCTGCTGGTTGTACCCGAAGCCAGTTTCCCTTGGCTAATCCATGCCGGTGCCGCAATCGCAAGTGGGTTCCTGTGTGTGTTTGAGGCATTCGGTATCATGTCCCAGATTCACATCCATATCGTTGGATCTTATCCCGACCGCTTTTTTGAGAGCGTTCTGGTGGAGCGCAACATTATCCCTCCACCTGCCACCGCAAGTGCCAGCCAGGACCCTCCTTATGAGGACATTGATGGAACCAAGCCCAAGGTCCACAGTGTCATCTCACCTGTTGGTATGATGCTTGGTGCTGCCAAGGAAGACCAGTCCTGGGGAGAGTTTTTTGTCCGTCCTATTGTGTACCTGGTTACACTGCCATTGTCGGTGGTCCCCATGGGTGGTCCTGTCCTGTTTATTACCATCCAGGCCTTGTTCAGAGGTGGCGAGTCGCACAAGCGTTACTTTGACCTCTACCACTGGAATAACAACCAAAGACAGGGTCGTATCGAGAGAGAGTTCTGGAAATACCAATTCTTTGGTATGGTTGCCAGTGCATTGGAAATGATTCCCTTTGCTGGCTTCGTCTTTGGTTTCACCAGTCAAATTGGGTAATTTTATAATTCTATTTTATATATCTTTTTCTTTTTTTAAAAAAAAAATGGGGCTGTGCAGTGTCTAGTATTTGGTGCCTAGTATTTAGGGTGTGTATATATGTATATGTCATGTGTATTAATCGATTCATTTATTCTGTGATATTTCTAGTGCTGCAATGTGGATTGCTGACTTGGAAGAGGGTGATGATAAGTTGGCTTAAGCTACTTCTTTATCTATTTATTTATTTATTTATTTATTTATTGAATTTATCCTCTCTCACATACAAAGACATACGCACACACATTTATATATCTTTTACATATCCATTTACCTTTTTTACCTTTTTACTTACCTTTACTATTATACGATATCCCATTGTAACTTATACATATTTATTACCCATTAAAACAAAGCACCACAAATATAGGATATTCTTTTTTATTTTTTAATAAATAAAACATTAAATATAAGTATACATATACATATATGTAAACCTATTGGATACCTATGTGTCTAATTATAATATTCACAGTTAAAGACACAAACTCGATTAAATTCAATCTAAAATAACAACGCTTCTTTAATTTTTTTTTCTTTCCCAGCCAAAATATTTCTTTCGACCGAGACTAAGCCTCTAATTATATATATATATTTATATTATATTATATAAAGTATCTGTCCATTCGAACCATGAATGAATGGTAACTTTGTCAAGCTCAAGTCAAGCACAAGTCAAGAAGATGTCTATTAAAATTATAGTGAAGAAAAAAAGTAGTTGAATAAATTCCTGTGCTTTGTACAATTTTATTTGTATTTCTTTTTTTATATATATAAAAATACAAGCCATATAAATATATATATATATATATATATATTATGTATTATATATTTTAGAGTTGACACATCT
Source organism: Phycomyces blakesleeanus NRRL 1555(-) (assembly GCF_001638985.1). Taxonomy (NCBI): domain Eukaryota; kingdom Fungi; phylum Mucoromycota; class Mucoromycetes; order Mucorales; family Phycomycetaceae; genus Phycomyces; species Phycomyces blakesleeanus. The sequence continues at coordinate 1,208,614 of NW_017265144.1, forward strand.
TTTTAATGGCTTTCCTTTGCAGTGTTACTTGCCCAGTCTTTCTTAATTTTTGCTTTTTTCTTTTTGGTTTTGGTGTCCAAGGAGATGGGCTCCAATCTGGTTCCAAATGAGCAACAAGGACAACACCCACAAAAAAAATTAAAGATATGAATCTCCTTCCTAACATTCCAAAATACTCGAATGTTTCAAGATAAAGCAATATATATATATATATATATATATATACATTATTATATTTTATATAAAAGTATATAGCAATATTTCCTTCAGTTGTCTAGTCAACTCACTCGTTTTTAACTTTTACAACAACGAATGATCTTATATGTATTGGTTGGCTCAATGCTCAAAAGTATCTTAATATCAGTAACATGAAAAAATCTTCATAGTCAATGTATTGATACCTGTTAAGAACTTTAATAAACATTTATACATTTGCAGTAAGAGTACTATAGACAGAATGTTCTTTGTAGAAATAAACTACTGCTTGTCATACAACGGCAGAACTTGGTTTGCGGAAATCTTCTCTGATAATTCATTCTTCCATACCCCATTTCATTACCCCAATGTCACTCAAAAAAAATGTAGGAAAGAAAGAAAGAAGAAGCTTGTCTTGAATCTGAGTCTCTACCAAAAGCGGTTTGTGCCGCTTATACTCTAACCCCCTGGTGAGTTTACATTATTTATCTCTGTGCATGTACTCAAGACCTCGACTGTGTGTGTGTGTGTTATATGCATTCATTTATAAATTTATTCATATATATTCTTTACTTTACTTTGCATTGCCTTGCCTTGCCTTACTTTATATTTTTCGTAGGCTTTGATTTCAGCAATCGTTTTATGCAACGATTTAGCAATTGTAATTTTAGATTTAAATGATCGTTTTGTCAGTATAAGTTTAGCTATGGCTTTCACATATTTTACTAGCTGTCCAATACTCAGCATCATCTTTGCTAGTTTAAGGACCATAAACTGGCTGTGGTGCCTAAAGTTTACATATTGCTTCAAATCAAACGGCTGCTGAGAAGATATCTGCAGGAACATTTTATCCACTTGGTCGACCAGCTGAACATAATCTTCCATGTAACTTGACACACTGCAAGAAAGGATTTTGAACACTTTCCACAGTTGTTTCTCGGGTTTCTTGTAAAAGTATTCCATTTTCCGCTTCTGGAGGCTAACTCCTATACGGAAACTTTTGATCCTGGTGGCACTGTTGAAAACTGAAGTATGTCGAGTGAATCGGTCCACCAGGTATTCTCTAATGTATTGTATTGTCTACTTGATTTTGATGGTGTTGTTATTAATTTTTGCATGATTAAAGAGATAATTCTAAGAATTAGAAACCAACATTGTTTGTTTTATATATATATGATACTTACATCAAATGAATAGCCAACTCTTGATCTTACATCAGCTTCTTCCAGAGCTTTACTGGAACTCCCAAAAGTATTTTCCTTTTCCACTTCGTTTTCGATAGTCTTGATAAATGAGCAAAGTTTGCCTTCTAGCTCATCATATTCGTAATCATCTAAGTTTGGTCTATGTTCGGATTCTGAGCTTGAAGACCCACTATCATTATCATTATCATTATCATTATCATCCTCATCTTCACTTTTATCCATATTATCTAAATTGTGCATAGTATCATTTGGTTTGGACTTTTGGCAAGAATCAAATTCTATTTTCTGACAAAGGCGTGATCGAGGATTTACAAAAGATACCCTTTTGACATCTCTGTCTTTAATGCTTCTTGAAGAATTGAGGTCGATAATATATTGTGCTAAAAACTCAGGTTCAGGCTTGTGGACAAGAAAAGTTCCTGTTATCAAAAAAAAACCAAGTCAATATTTTCTTCTTTTTATTTTCTTGCATAAAAGGTCAAACATGTGTAGCTTATCTTACCGTATCTTGTTGTGCGCAATGCAACATGGCGTAAAGCTAATTTCATATCATTGATTTTTGATCTTACTACGACTGGTCTCAGTCCATATTCAGTGAACCCTTTTAATGATAAGATATATAGCTTGTTAGTCAGTAAGCTGTTCAATATATTACAAATCAAATAGTATGACACATAATCAAAGTCTTGCTGTTACTTTCTGTATTTCCTTACTATTACTATTAAAAACTACCTTAATAAATATATATACAGTCTTCCCTTGTCTGTTTGTTTGTTACGCTTATATTATTATATACATATGTATATACATTATTCATTTATTTATTTTTACCTTTCATAGGATGATTAGCTTCTCTATCCAATTTTCGACAAGCCGATAAAGAAGATCGTTCGGCGTCTGAAATAATACAAGATAGACTGTCGTCTGAAGAAGGGGATTCGCTTGGTTCGCTCAGGACTTCTTCCAACAATTCATTAACAACACGAGACAGATAATCGGCTTGGCTGAACTCTTCTACGTCGGCATTTTTTTCTTTGAGCTCGTATTGGTAGTCCATGGTTTGTTGATTAGATGGGACGTTTGTATAAGACATTACAGTTGAACCAATCTGATTACATGCGGAATTGCCAAAAGATAGAATTGGTGATGAACATTCTAAAGAGTTGTTTGATGGCGATCCGACAGGTATGACTGTACTTTCACCAATACAGGAAATGAACTATGTCAAAAAAAAACATTTAGATATGTATATATATATATATATATATATATATATATATGCGTGTGTGTATGAGCTTAATACTTTATATATATATGTTTGTTTGCTTATCTATTTATTAAATTTAATTTAATTTATTTATTTATTTATTTATTATTATTATTTTTCTAAATCTTACCTTATCGGTAGTGAGACCGCTGTCAATATTGACTATATCAACCCTCTCACTAATATATATATATATATATTTAATAATGATTTTAGTAAAAAATAATCGTGTTTATGCTTGGTGATCTTTGTGGGTTGGTTGATAGACTGACCTCATATTCAACGTTCTTGGAGTTGAAATATAAGTTAAAAGAGGGGGGATGTTGGCTTTTTAGAAGAAGAAAAAGAAACCTCTTCTATTTTACTTTTCGCTTACTTCCCCAAATGAATTATTTTTAACAAACAAATAGAAAATAAAACTAATGAATATAAAGAGGAATATACTAGTAAAAATTCACCGTTGTTGGTTCTATTTGTTATTAGTATTGTTATTATTTTCATTGAACTATGTACAGTTGTATAGCTGTATATCTGTATAATGTATAGACATTTATAAATTAAGAAGAAGAAAAGAAAAAAAAAGGTATATTGGAATAGTATTCCCCTACAACTTTCACTAAATGCTGTACTGAAATATGTTGTATCTTTAAGTAACATGAATCTTATTAAATAAGCATCTTTACAAATAGGCTAAAGATGATTTTTGAATATTAAAAAAACCGAGCACATTATCTATACAAACACATTAAAAAGAAACTTAAATGATCCCATTCTTTGATGTCTACTCTAGATTCTTTGGAATGTATTCAAATAAGAAAACAACTGCAATAAAAATATTCTTTATTTTGAAATCTAAAGCAGAACCAAGCATCTTTAACACTATCGGAAAACATAAGAAACTCAGGACTTATTTCCTATAAAGGAGAGGTTTGGTACCTGGAGAGATATTGATCAAGACGTAAAGTGCTGGGGGGGATAAAGTAATAAACTAATAATAACTACAGCCTCTTTAGTATATAAAACTTTGACTCTAATACATTGACCAAACTAACCGGGTTATTAACGGATCTCAATTATTATTATTATTATTATCATGATTATTTTGTTAAACTTGGTTTACATTACAGGTACATTACCATAGGGATTTAACAAGATTTTACACAAGTTTTAAATTCCAAAAAAAAAAGAAAAGAAAACAATGTTATTGGACAAAAGTTCTTTTACCAACGTAGAAAAATCCCATGTTCAAGAAAAATCTTGGTTTCTATTGGATGTACTTTATCTGATTTACCGTTACTTTAAACGTAACTTCTCAAGGTACTCTAAACATAGTAATTTAGACGTACCTTTTCTCTCTCATTTTTTTTTATGTGTATTTTAAAAATCCTATAAAAGTGAAAATACGTGTCACATATGACGTAAGCAAATAAGTCATGTGATATAAAAGATTATAATATTCGAGAAATAAAGAAAAAAAAAGAAAAAAGATAGAGTGTGTGTGCAGGACTAGTTTTTTTTTTTTTGAAGAAAACTTACTAGTTAAATTCATTAACATCCTCCACCCACACACACACACACACATATATATATATATATACATAAATAAATATATCAATATATAGATATATATATATATATATATATTGATTCTTTCTCTTTATTTCTTCGTCTTTTTAAACGATGGGCTCACGACACCAACAGAGACATCTTCTTAGAGGAGGACCCGAACAAGAAGATGCCACAACATTAAAGCTTGGAGAAGGTAGCGATTGTGATTTTGATTTTTGTTTTATTTACTTGATTATCATACTCTATATATATACATATATACGATTAGAGAATTTCATATTCTTTTTTTTTTTTCCTTATAATTTCTATTTCATCATCGTCATTTTGATTCATTAATATCGAAAACATCAAAAAAATACAAAAACAAACAAACAAATGAATCAATAAATCAATAAATAAATAAATGTAGAAATAGTAATTGAACAAAAATGAAATACAATTATCAATTCACTTATATAAATGTAAAATTAAATCAAATCAACATTTTTACACATCATCACTATTCTTCGTTTGTTCTTCGTTGTTCGTCTTTCTCATTGTTTGTGCTGGTGACAGAATTCGCCAATGCCCAGTGTCTGTATATATCTGAAGTACGAATCCTTTTGGAAGCTCATGTTGATTCCAAGGAGAATGGAAGCGTGACACGTCAAACGACAAAGTAGGAAGATTACATATTTATACTACCATTTAAAAGAAAGATTGAATCACAAAAAAAAAGAGCGAGAGAGAGAGAGAGAGAGTGAAATGAAATGAAATGAAAGAAATGGAATTGAATTGAATGGGATGGGATGGAAATAAATGAGATGAAATGAAAAACTGATCGATCCGTAATGACCGTACTAGTGTGATGCAAAAGACACTCGAATATGTCAGAGCATTCAGTCGGTTCAGTAACAGAGATTCTGTACGTGAAGTACGCCAGTAAGTTTTCTTTAAGATATTAGTAATAGAGAAAAGTGTGTATATAATATATAAATGTACAAGAGATTAAACAAAATGAAAAATGTCTTAGGTTACTTGGTAAAGATGATCTGGCACCTTTTGAGATGTCGCAATTGGCTAATTTGTGCTGTGAAGATGCCGAGGAAGCAAAGGCATTGATCCCAAGGTAATTATAGGAATAATAAAGGGAAATAGAGATAAAGAGGTAAAAGGAGCAAAGAGAAGGTGGTTAGATAGAATTAGACCAAAAGATCAAAGACAATGGGGCCTTTAGGTGTGCATATGTATATGAATGGATCATGATCTATAATTTGTTACTGTTGGATTAAAATTTTACATATACCTTTCTGTTTTAGTTTGGCCAACAAGGTTGAGGATGATCAGCTACAGGAAATGCTGAACCAAATGTTGACCATTAAGAAGTTCCAGGGTTAACGAGTAAAAGATACAGAACATACAAAACATACAAATGTAAAGACGTACAGATATACAGATATACAAAAAAAATACAGACAGACAGAAAGAGACAGAAAGAGAAAAGGGTTGATAGAGAAAATGAATAGTAAAACATATATACATATATATTGTTCACCAAAAAAGGAAAAAAGAAAATGAAGACTTTTTTTTTATTTATTTTATTTTTTTGATTCATACTCTTCGTTCATTAATCCCAAAACCATGTAACATATTTTTATTTTATTTTTATTTTTATTATTTCTATATTTTATTTTAACTATTTTATTATTTTATGTTTTTTTTTTGAATATTGAGTTTTGGCCATATATATATACTAAATACATAAACACAAGTTTATATATGAATGTACAGGTGTAGATGAGGGTGTTTGATCCAATGAACTTCTTTTGATTTGATTGTTTTTTTTTTTTAAAAAAAATAACAAAGAAGTTCAAATTACATATGTAGATGTAGCTTTTTATATATATATAAAAACAAACAAAAAAAAAAGACTCTAGGCAAAAAATCAATAGTACATGTATTTACTCGCGCTCCCAGACAGCAGCCATACCCATGCCAGAACCAATGCACATGGTAGTAACACCGATTCTTGTGTTGGTACGCTTGAGCTCAGGGAAAAGAGTGGCAACCTGTCTGGCACCAGTACAGCCAAGAGGATGGCCAATGGCAATAGCGCCACCCTTGGGATTGACCTTGTGGAAAGGAATGTTGAGAGCCTTGATGGTATAAAGCGCCTGGGAAGCAAAGGCCTCGTTGATCTCAAAGATATCGACATCCTCGATCTTCAAGCCAGCTCTTTCGAGAACAACAGGGATAGCGTAGGCGGGTCCAACTCCCATAACACGAGGAGGGACCTATAGAATAAGAAATTGAATAAGTAGCTGTTTCAATTGCATTGCGTTGATTCGATTTGATTTGATTTGATTTGTAATTTTTTATACATATCTTGTATTTTTAATCATCATTTAGATCATTTAAGAAAAAGAAAGGACAACTTACACCAACGGAGCAAGAGGTGACAAACTTGCCCAGAATTGGAAGAGAGTATTTATGAGCAGTCTTGCGCTTCATCAACAGGACAGCAGCAGCACCATCGGAGATCTGGGAGGCATTACCAGCAGTGGTAGAGCCGGTAGGAATAAAGGCTGGCTTGAGCTTACCAAGAGCCTCGGCAGACGACGAGGCACGGATGCCTTCGTCCTTGTCGACCAGAACCTTGGAGGCCTTGCCATCCTTATCCAGAACAGTGGTCTCGACAGCGACAATCTCCTCCTTAAAGTAACCAGCAGCCTGTGCGGCGGCTGCCTTTTTGTGGGACTCTGCGGAGAAAGCGTCTTGCTCTGCACGAGAGATTCCATAATCAGAAGCGACATTTTCGGATGTGATGCTTTTTTGTGGTTTTTGGTTTTAATGTTAGTTAAATTGATTAAATATATATATATATATATATATATAATCCATAATTAAATAAATAAATAAATAAAAAAGGTTATGAACTTTACCCCATGGGAATGGTACAGTCACTGGCAGTGGTAGATTCATTGATCATCTTTTGGGACAGAGGAATATCACGGGAAAAATAATCGGCCGACATGGATTCGACGCCAGCTCCAATACCGACTTCAATCAAACCAGCCTGGATGGCAGTTGCAATCTGAACACAGGCCTGCAGACCAGACGAGCACTGGCGGTTGATGGTGCTGACAGAGGTTGTTTCTGGAAAGCCTGCGTAGAGGGAAGCCATGCGGGCAGGTGTTGCTAGGCCACCCTTACCAGAGACGTTACCGACCGTGATATCCTCAACCAAGGCAGGGTTAATTCCAGTCTTTTCAATAGTAGCCTTGAGAACAAACGAGAGAAGTTCTATTGACATACAAAATATTCATTAATTCATTATTGGCTCTATTTTTTTTTTATTTTTTATTACCATCAGCCAAGGTGTCCTTGAAACCACCTCTGCGTCCCTTTCCAAGAGCAGTACGGACGGCAGAGACAACAACAACGTCTTCAGGAGACTTTACACCAACGTGGGTGAGCTGGGACTTGGTCAAGGAAGGCAATGTAATTGGGAATGGAAGGGAAGCCATGGTATAAAAAAAAAGTAAGAAGAAGAAGAAGAAGAAGAGTTATGTGTGTGTACCTCTGTATGTATATATGTATGTATGTGCGTGTGGAGTAGTTTATAAAGATTTTCGAAAACCTATTTTGTTTGAGGGTCCGAATATATATGATTTTGTAACCCAATATCGTTTAACAATCTCTCAACTCAATTTTCTGGATTAACTTTACCCAAGTTTTCCTTTTATTTTTTACCCCACTTTTTTTTTAACTCGTATTTGTCAGAAGAATTAGAGTCCAATAAGCTGTGAGAATATATCTACCTCTCTATATAAAGACATGTAAAGATATATATATATATATATCATTCATTCATTTAAAATAAAAAAGTTTTAAAAAAAATGTGTTGTATTGACATGTACAGTTGATCGATCTTCAATATAAAAGAAGAAGAACAAGAAGAAGGACAAAGTATATATTTCTAGTCTACATCCATTCCGTTTTCTTGTTTAGAGTCCTTTTCAACGCCTTCCATAGGTGTGCCTTCTTTGTCATCCATCTCCTCAACATCACCATTATCGTTAGTATCTTTTTTGTCGGATTGTGCTTCTGGTTGAGGGGTAGCTGGCTTGGGCTTACTGAGCAATTTGGTTGCAAATGCTCTGAGCTCCTCTTCTTCTTTGAGGACTTCCTTTGAGGTCAGAGGCAGGTCGACGTGCTTGGGTAGGCCCTTGTGCTTGGCAAACTCGGACTCCAGCCAGCGCTGGGCCCGCTCGCACCGCTCGACGATGTCTTGCTTGTCGTGGGCAGGGATGTGGGCATAGACTGTGCTCATGGCCTCTTCGGTCAGACGACTGCAGACTGCACGCAGCTGGCGGTCGGCACGGGCCAGCTCTTCTGATTCCCGGAAGCGTTCGACGACCGGACCGCCGACCTTCTTGAGCCCCTCGAGTTTCTCGAGATAGACCGACTTGTGCACGTCGTCTCCTTCGTCATAGATCCAGTCCACGACTGCATTGAGGTCATCGGCAAACCGTTCCTTGATGGCCGGATCAATGTAGTCCGACAGCGGGCCCATGATCTTGTCGCGCATGTCGTAGCCATACTCCTCCAGCGCGTTCTTGGCAGCCTCGGTTGCGATGATCAGCTTGTCGTTTGCGGCCATCTGGCTCTCTTCTTCGATGTACCGGTCGATGATGTTCCTGGCAAGCGAAGAGGTGATCGAAACCACGTTGTGGTCACGCACCTTGACGACCTTTTTGACTTTTCGGATCTCTTTCTTTTCCTCTCCGCCTTCGCCTTCGCCTTTGCCTTCGCCTTCTTTAGTTTTATCATCCTTGAGCTTGACTTCTTCTTCGAATTCCTTTTCTTCGACAGTGTAGGCCCCGATGACAGACAGGACGCCGTGGATGTTGATCTTGACCTTGACCTTGACCTCGGCCGGGCCTCCGTTGACAGGCTCGACGTCCTTGATGTTGTACTGGCCAATCCAGGAAGAGATGCCGGTCGGCAGTTCTTCAGGGTAGGCGTAGTAGGCCTCGAGCAAGAACGGCTTTGATCTGTTGAAAGTCAGGATCTTTGTGGACGGCAAGGAGTTGTTTCTGTTGAAAGCGATGATTTCGGTGTCTTCGTCTTCGGGGGTCTGGGCCCACTGTAGCTTGATGGGATAAGTGATGATGTCCTGGACACGGAAGTCACGGACCTTGAATGCGGGCGAGAGCATGGCACACTGCAGCGCCGCGCCACGCGAGATGGCCTCGTCCTGGTTCAGAGTGGTCGATATTTCCTTGTTAAAGAACTTTGAGATGGTGGCCTTGATGGCCGGAATGCGGGTTGAGCCACCGACGATCTCGACGGCGTCAATGTCGGACACGGCCATTCCAGAGTTCTCGAGTGCCTTTGCCAGCGTGAGTTCGGTGCGGGTAAAAAGATGGGAGGCCCAGTCTTCAAAGTCGGCGCGGTTGACGATTGCCGAAACGTCCTTGTCGTCCATGATAGACTCGATGTTGACCGGGGCCTGTGGGTTGGCCGACAGCATCTTCTTGCAGCGCTCGGCCGCAGCACGGAGCCGGATAAGGGCCTTTTTGTTTGAGAAGACGTCGATCTTGAATTTCTCCTTAAAGTGTTCGGCCAGTTTTTCGACGATCACCTGGTCAAATGCGCGGCCGCCAAAGTGGATGTCGTAGGCAGTTCCCCGGACTGTCAATTGGCCCTTGACAAAGGAGACGATTGCGGTGGAGTAGCTGGAGTAGCCAATGTCGACAAACGCGACGTTTCTGGGCTTGTCTTCAGGCAGATCGGTCTTTGTGATTCCGTAGCCTAGAGAGGCAGCAGCCAGATCGTTGACGAGTCGCAGGCAGTTAAGGCCTACAATCTGGGCAGCGTCCAAGACGGCGCGGCGCTGGATTTCGGTGAACCATCCGGGGACAGTGATTACGCAGTCTGAGACGGGGATTTTCAGTTCGTGGCTGGCGGTTTCCTTGAGCTTGCCCAAGAACATGGCCAGCAGCTGGACATTTGAGAACGAGCGTGATTCTCCGAGGAAGTTGACGGCAGCACCGACCTGGCCGTCGACCTCGGCCAGCTCGGCAGTCACGTAGTTGACTTCGTTGCCTACGATCTCTGGATCATCGAGTCTGCGGCCGGCCAGACGCTTCAGACTGCCTACGGTGTTTTTGAAGTTACCGATCTCTTGAGTTTTTGCAGACTCGCCCAAGAATCTCTGCTTGAAGCCAAAAGACACCAACGAACTAGACGATTTAGATTGTTTAGATTGTTTAGATTTCCTGTATTACAAACAAACACTTGTACACATTTGTGTATAGTGTGTCATTAAGTTGACTTGAGGATACTTACGGTGTGGCACGGTTTGATACTTCGTTGCAGATGACATCGATACCGCGGTTTCTTGCTACTGCGATTACTGATTGGAGATTTCCAAGATCAAAACCCTTGAAAAGAAAAGAAAAATGATTTGATTTGATTAGGATAATTTGATGCGTATACGTATTAATGTCGCTTATTTTTATTTATTTTGTTCTATTAGATGACGTTGAATGATGATCATAGTAGTAAATTGAATTGAATTGAATTGAATTGAATTGAAATACTTACAACGACAGACATGACTTATGTAAAAAATATATATAAAATGAGATGAAATGAAATGAAGTGAAATGAAATAAGAAAAATGATCAAAAAAAAGAAAGAAGAAGTATACGGAAGAAAGGAAAGCAAGGAGTAAAAAAAAAAAAAGAGTGAAATAGAAATAAAAAAAAAAAAAAAAAAAAAAAAAAGTCAAATCAAGTCAAATGGAAATAAAGTAAACAAATATATCCTTTTCTTTTTTTATTTTTTTGCATGAATGACCTAGATGTTCTTGCACTTTCGCGCACATTCCACGTAGTCACAGCAGCATACCATTTATGTAAAATATCTTGGGAGTAGTACAAACTACACCAAAAATATTTATTTATATGTGTGTGTATGGTAGTCTATTAAGAATATCAAATAATGATATTTCATGTATTAGTAATTTTTTTTTTTTTATATTTTTGCATTGTATGGCTTGTGAGTGGATCCGAACCATTCTTCTGTCCGATTATTCCGGCTCTTGTGTGACTATTCTTTTTATTGAACCATTTTGAAACAATAATATTTTCATGATTATTGTAATACAAAAATTGAAGGCTATGAAAACTTTATTTTATCAAGTCAATTGAATTGAATTGAGATGTATTTATTTGCCTTAAAGTCTTGGCCTTGATAGATTTGGTTTATACGAGATAAATAAATAATTAGGTTAGAATAGGATCCCAGAAAACCAGGATTCGGATTTTATTAAAAAGAAGAAATAGGAACACACAGCTTTTTAATTTTTTTTAATTTTTTTAATTGAATTGAATATGAATTATATCGAATGTTTTTTTTTTTTTTTTTTTTTGTGCTGTCAAAATATAAATATTTTATATATTTTATATACATTTTGCTTTTAACAAGATACACTTTTTAATTATATTTTAATTTTAATACTAATTTTAATATTTATATATAAAATAAAGAGAGTTAAATCGTAGTATGAATCCTTGGATCAAGTATCTTTTTTTTTTTTATTATTATTATTATTAAACGGAGTAGAAAAAAAGAAGAAGAAGATCAACCGGGATTGATAAATGACATCTGTTTTTTTTTTGGTTTTCTGTTAAAAAAAAAATGTTTAATTTTTATTTTCTATTTTATATATAATAATAATAGTATAAATATAGATACATTTTAATAATGACAATTGACTGTAAATAGCTGTAAATAGCTGTAAATGGCTATAAATGGCTGTAGTTGGTAAAATAATTCATACAAAAAATAAAAGAAAAGAAAGATCTACATGATATCGTATTAAAGAAATCAAAGAATCTTGATGGATAAACATTTTCTTTTTAGCGTCAAACTCAAAAATAGATTTTAATTATTTTCTGTTAAAAAAATAAATAAATGGTTAGAGAGAATTGAGTTGAATCTTAATGAGAATATTGTCCATGTCAGTATGATTTTTTTTTCTTATATAAAATTATTGTTTTGTAACAAGGCTGCCCAGTGTAGTTTGATCCAAATTAAAGAAGAATATTATATATATATATATATAAAATCACATGCACCTATCAAAACATTCCCTATTTTGAAACTGCATTCCATTACTATAGCAACGTTTTTTTTTTATTTGATTTGATTATGTACAAGGTAAGTAAGAATGAAATACACATTTTATAAAAATATATAGAAAGGGATCCAATAAAATAACAAAAAACCCCCCTTTAACATCTCCTCTTCTCTATTTGTCTATTTGTTTGTTTGTTTGTTTGTTTGGTTATTGGATTTCCTTCTCCATTTCAGTGTTATATAAACCCCTCTTGACAAACCCACAAGGTCCATTACATACATAAATACATATACCCAAAAAAAGGTATTCTGTAAGTCACAAAATATTGTCCTTTATATTATGTATATACATAATATGTATGCAACTGTACTTGTTTCTTATCTTGGTCTTGTCCTTCCGTTCACTGTACACATCTGACAAACCTAAATCCATAAGCATGCTATTATTTGTATATATAAGAGATGTACCTACTATGTTTATTTTTTTTGGCTGCTATTGAATCGGAAAATTTTCATTTTTATATTTTTTTATTAAGATTTGTTCTGGATAGTACAAAGAAGTACAAGAAATTTAGAATTAAACGCAGGCGAGATATTAAGATAGGGATAGGATAGTACCTTTTTATTATAGGCTTTAGAAAGCAAAGCAAAAGAAAAAAAGACATAGGATTAGATAGTAAAATTATTATTATTATTATTATTATTATAAACAAAAAAGCAATATTAGGCTTGTTATATACAAAGTAAGGCGTAGAGAGATAGAGAGAATTTACAATAGATACAATAGATACAATATTTTTAACAAAAAAGAATATACAAGAATATTTCTTTCTTTTTTTTTCTCTTTTAAAAGAGGTTTTTTGAAGAAGGATTCGATGACCGGGACTTGTTTGATCGATACTTCTTGGGACCAATGGTGGTCAGGAAACGTTTGAATTTAATGATAGGATTAGAATGGTGGTCTTCGCTGGAGGAAAGGTCTGTATCGGACTGATTTGAATTTCGATTAGATGGGCGAGAGGATGATGAGTTTGATGAGGACGAGAAGGCTGAGCCAGAAGAGGTGTGGGTCAATGACGGAGGCTTTCCGATAGAGTCAAAGGAGCCCATTCGCGAAGGCTGGTGATCTTCAGGATGAGAGGCATTTGTTGTAGATGGTGAGAGATCGGTCCATTGGGCAGGAACATCAAAGTGTTCAGTGAAGCGAGATTTGTAGGCCATTGTGACGAAGTAGATAAAAAGTAAAAGTAAAAGAAGAAGAAGATATAAGCATTGTCAGCAAATGGCGTGAGTTTTTATAGTTTATAGAGTTTTCTTTTTTATTTTTTTTTTTGGTAATGCCAGAAAGCTTGTTGTGTCCTGAGACGTATCCAATCTGGGATAGAGGACCTTGATCCTCCCAGAAGTTCAAGCCTCAGTAACTCCGAAAATAATATTTATATATATTTATTTTTTAAAGTAAAATTCATGTCTGTCCTACTGCACCCACGTCAACGTCGGTCTACAGATTGGTGGTTACACTCTTCAAGTTCTAGACTCTTATTTATTTATTTTTTTTCAATCACCCCTTTTCTCCCTCTAACCCTCTTCTTCTATATACACACACACAAATACAAAATATATAATGAAATTTAAGGTTGTCTTGTACACTATTTTATTCAAAACATTATTTGCACAGATTCCGAATTCAGAGCCATGGATTTTCAAAAATAAAATTAATATTATTATTATTATTATTGTTATTGCATAGTACATCTTTTATGATTATTTGTTCAATAGATAACCATTGCTTACAAGTGCAATAGTAATAGTAATGGCAAAGTCAATAGATATGGAAGGTGATCACAATTTAACCCCCAAACCTACTTTGCATGGTCAGTTGAGAGAAAGATAAGAATTTATTACTATCATTGGATCAAACATTGTTTGCTGGATTCATTTGTTATGTTTTATATATAAAAATAAAATGAATAAAAATGCATGATGAGCACAGTTACTATAGTTTGTGTTAAAGCCCTCTTTATAACAAAACACATAAATACACACCCCACGTCTGTTATGCTAGTACGATTATCTTTCAAATTGTCGATCTCAAAAAAAAATAAAAAGATATTATTGGTCAAAGGAGAATACACTCTTTATTTTGTTTTGAAAACATTTTTTTTTTTTTAAAAAAAAAGCTTGAAATTAAAAACAAATAAAACTCAGATTAAACGATAGGTATCCAAAATAAAGAAAAGGTAGGCTGAGTTTATATTTATTTCGACATTTTTACTAAACTGCATTGCAAAACACGTAAGAAATGTTAAAAATAAACAAGCGGTAAGGAATGCTTAAACTTGGCTGCGGTCAATGAATATTTCACATTGTGGCTTTAGTGAGTCTGTATCTGGTATCATGGTTTCTATATTCATATCAATTCTTTTTTTAGTTTCTGGTTTTATATTTTTGGGTATCAAGCTTTCCCTCACGTTTTATACGCTTTTTTTCCTTTTCTTTTTTATTATTGCTATTTCACTCAAGATATTTTACGTAAAAAAACTAGAAATATGTGATATATGTATCCTTTTAGTTTATCACATAAAAAGATGGCTCTTTAATCAAAGTCACGACTGCTTGTTTTTCCAAAGAAAAAAAAATGTTCGGACTTTTAACCCCACCAAAAATCATAAGAAAAAATAAGAAATCCACGTTTGATTCGTGTTACAATGAGAGAATTATAATACTCTATTTATTTATATATAGAATAGATTCGCGTATATGAAAATTGTATATATATATATATCTAATTATATGATTATGCCTTTTTGCTTTTTGCCTTGTAATTCATGTGGGTTAAAATGGGACTCAGAATGTCTAATTCAAAATTTTGAATTGGAGAATGTCCCTTTTCTTCTTCTTCTTTTAATAACAAACGAACAAGCAAATGTTTCTATATGATGGAATTCATTCATGAATACGGTTTATCTGCTTAGCTTATATATACATATATACATTCTACTCATATTAATCCAAAATATGTCCAATTGAAATCCTCATGATTGAATCGAATTGTAATGAATTTCATTGTAATGAATTGTAATTTAGATATAAAGGATCAGAATGCTGTATCTATAATATACATTAAACAGAATATTTCAATATGGTATCATATTATCCTATCTCTCCCTTTTTGATAATAAGTTTTATTCGCATAAAGTAAGAGAAAAACGTGTCAAACTGTTGAGATCGAATTTACACCTAAACTTGGTTAAACGCATTTGAGTTTAGTGTCTTTTTTGTATGGGTCCCAATGGCTACCATGGCCAAGGAACACGCAGACGCACAAAGACAAAGAACAGAAACAGTTGTTTATATATAGAATATTTTTATTATTATATATAAAAATAAATACTCTTTTTTTTTTTTTTTTTTGCTGTGACTGTAATTTAATCTATGTTCCTGAATTGGAATATTCACATATATAAATAAATATATATATTCTTTTTTTTGTACTTTAAAATTTTATTTATTTATTTTTTATTATTTTCTTGTCAAGAAAAAAAATAATAATAATTCAAAAATCACATATAATTTATATACACACATATATATATATATATATTGCTTTCATCTACAATGCAGACTGCCGCAAAGATCTTTGTCATTTCAGGTCCTTCTGGATCTGGTAAATCAACCTTGCTCAAGCGCCTTTTCAATGATTATCCTGACACCTTTGGCTTCAGCGTATCACGTAAGAATAAATACGATATTGTTGTTGATGACCATCAATCAATCAATCAATCAATCATCATTCATCATTCTAAATCAAAAAAAAATATTTCTAGATACCACTCGCAAGCCCCGTCCTGGAGAGGTCAATGGCAAGGACTATCACTTTGTAGAAAAGGCCAATATGGAGGAAGAGGTATCTCAGGGAAAGTTTATCGAGAGCGCCACCTTTTCTGGAAATATGTATGGTAAAGTTTAAAAAAGAAAGGATCAAATATACGGGGAGAACATATATACTTATATGTAAATTATATCAGGTACTTCTATCAAGTCAGTTGAGGATGTTGTAGCCACTGGAAAGGTCTGCATGCTCGATATTGATATGCAGGGTGTCCAGTCTGTCAAGAAGACCAACCTCAACCCTCGTTACATCTTTGTCCAGCCTCCCAGCATGGAGATCCTCGAGCAGCGTCTCCGTAGTCGTGGAACCGAAAAGGAGGATGCCATTCAGGCACGTTTGGCTGCATCCAAGCAAGAGCTTGAATATGCATCACAAAAGGGTGCCTATGACAATGTCATTATCAACGACGATCTTACAAGTGCCTACCAAGCATTGGTCAATGCTATCTTTACCAAGGCTTAAATTAGATTAGATAATTTTTCTTTACTTGCTTTTTTTTTTCCTGTCAATCTTGATTTGATTTGATTTATCTATTACAATACTATATACACACTCACTCACTCACTCACACACAGTCAATTCATATTTACTCCATTTCTCTTTAACTCGATTTTATCACACCACACTAGACGGCTTCATTTCATTTTTTAATATATATTTTTTTATATTTTCTTTCTATTCTTCTTATTCTTGCATACATATATGATATATATATATATATATATGATTAAAGCAAAAAAAAAAAAAATCATCAAAATCATAATCAAAATGCAAAGTGTATATTGTCTGTAATATTCATTCATTCATTTACTGATCTGAGGGACCTTTTTCTTTTCTTTTCTTTTCTTACTAGATTAACTTGTACAAGTGACTGGTTTGAGTGACTGACTGGAATTGTCAATCCATCAAAAGCTTTGTCTTGTACTGTATTCTTATACTTGTTTCTTCTTTAGTTTATTTGTGACCCTTGTACCTGTCCTTCTTCTCAACGGAACACAAACCAAGAAAGATAAGATTTTAAAATAAGAAAAGGTTAAACCACCAGAAACACATTAACATTATAGAGTATAAAAAATATATAAAATCGAATAAAATCAGCCCATTTCTTGTTTAACAAAAAAGAAAGAAAAGAAATGGTCTCACAGATCACACAAGACTCATGCTTTTATAAGAAATAATATTAGTTTGATCTATCAAGTTTTGCATTCATTTTCTTCTTGGAGTCCAAAAGGCTTGAATAAGAAAAGGTGCCTATAAAAAAATATATCATCATTTGATGACCACGCCTGTTCCTGACCATTCATTCACAACCCAATCTTCAGTCTGATCCCAATTCTAAGCCTAAGTCTAAGTCTAAGTCTAAGTCTAAGCCTATGTACTCAACATAAACCTGAAAACATTTTGGTTTATTTTAGATGCAATTCCTGTACAATAATAAGAGTATACTGATAGTTTTCTTCTTATTTATCTGCACCTATACATCTGCAAAAAAAAATGTAGATGGTTTAGAGATAGTAACCAAGAGTAAGTTGTAGGTAAACTATTCTTGACCAAACAAAGCAAAAAATCAAGAAAAGAAAAAACCCCACAAAATAAGTTATTTTTAGAATGTGCCAATAGAAAACGGTTCTGCAACATATGTACATACATTTTTGTGCCACTCAAAAACAATAATAAAAATAACACACTACTGTTGCTTATTCTTATTTGTTCATAAACAAGTGCCATAATTGGACATTAAATAATCTATGAATGGAATGAGACATGGTTTTGTGATCGTTAATTCGTTATTATCGTTATGGTAAAGAAACGGTGTACCTTGATTGGTGAACTGGTTCCTTTCTTTTATTCCAATAAGATTTGGCAGCCTAGAATGATATGGAATGAGATCACAAAACAAAACAAGACCTGACCAGACAGGGCATGACATTACATGACATGACATTACATGACATTACATGCTAATAGAAAAAAAAAAACAATACAAAAAAAAAAGATTGGACCCTTCTGCAATCGTTACTGTGTCAAGAAAAAATAATAATAATAATAAATCATAGATAGATAAATACATGCATGCATATATGATCAGAACCGACCACTCATCCAGAATGTATAGAAACTTGTGCGTCTAGGCCTCTCTGTTTCTTTTCTTCTTTACAAAACATATCATCCAAGAATAATAGCCTTAATGACAATACAAATGATAATAAACCCTGCAGATCATTATGAAACTATATTTTTGGAAAATAAAGGTAATGAATAATTTGATCTTATTTAAAGAGGTTTAAAGAGGCTGTTTAACAACGAAACAGATAGACCAACTTTCTTTCTTTATATTCATGTCAGGTAAGATCTTGAACTCATTTATCTGAACCGAATTCTAGGAGGTCAAGATGCGTACAAAGGTAAGGGACAGGGTAAAGAGGGGATAGGATCTAATATATGTATACACATATGTTGATATACATTTATCGTAAATTACTCGAGTACATTTAAATCAGGAGGATCTGTCTTTGTTGTTGAAAGAAAAAAAGGGTCGAGATTTGACAATCTATATATCTCTCTATCTGTAGTACTATCCTATTTCTTTGGTCATAGTGCAGAGGATTTACAAATATAATATAAAAAAAGAAACTCCTTCCAAGGGTTTGTCTGTCTATTATTATTCTTATATCGCAATATTTAGCCCTGTCTAACAAAATAAAGCCCAGAAGAAGAAGCTTGGATTTATGTGATAGGTAAGCCAGAAAGTAAGACTTTATCAGATCTTTTGTTACGATGACACATTCGATATATCTCAAAGATCTATATATTTTATCTTATTTTATTTTATATAAATCAAACCTCAAACTCCGTCTTTTCTTTCATTGTTTTCTTGTCTTGGCTTTAAACTTAAACACATTTGCGCATCTGCACACTTGCACACTTGCACTTTTTATAATAACCTTACTGCCATTGACTATGCAAAATTCAAGCAATAAATATGTGTATTTCTTTTTGTAGATTTATTATAATAGTCTATAAGCTATATATTTCTCTTTGGCTTTGACTACCATTACCAATACTTCATTAAAGACCATATAAAATAAAGCAAGGCAATGAATGGTAATCTAAAGATTAATATCTGTATTCACATATAAATGTCAATAAATGCACCATAAAACATATACACTACATAAACCATACGCCTAATTTAGCGTATATACACTGTAGATAAAGAGAAGAAGAAGAAAAAAAGATGGGATTATATGACTTTAAGGTTTTAGGCTTGAATTTATTAGTATTATTGTCTATAGTACAGATAAATAGATAGGTAGATAAAAATCACCAAAGCTTTATAATCTTCATCATCTTGTCCTTTCATTCATTATTGGCAATCAGATGTCCCGAAAAGCGTATTTTATTATCAAACAGGGAATTTAGATATTATAAATAAATTATACAGGTGAATGTAGATGATTAGTATTGTATACACTACATCTATTGTACACTATAAAAATAATAATAATATGTCTTTATCCTTATGTCGAGGAAGAATACCTAAAGAAGATATTGATTGAATATGAATATGAATATTATATAATAAGGATAGGAAAGAAGAGAAATAGAGTCTGATTTTAGCGGGGTATTGAAGTTACACTCCATTATCGATGAAACAATAAAATAAATAATAAAATACAGTACAGTATTGTACTACCTAATACTAAATAAGGTCACACTGATACACAAGTTGGACCTGGCACTCGTCTTCTTTCAAGATCAGGTAGGACGGCATAAAACGCCTCTTGAAAGGCTCAATGTCCATGTCCATTTTTCCAAACCCCTAAAGCCAACCACAACCACAAATCACCACCAGAGTCATATTTTTGTTTTTGCTTTTGCTTTTGGTTTATTCTTATGAGATTTACCAAGCCTTATAATAATGCATTGGTATCTCAATTGAGTCAAAATTAATATATTTAAAGTGAATGCTTTAAAAAAAAAACAAAAACTACTGGAGTTACTCTAAGAACATTGACTAATATGTAGAAATCTCGGTCAATTTCATATATTCTGTCTTATTTACTCTCTTTCTATCATGTATTATATACATATAATGCTGTTTTATTCTCTTTTTCAATAATAATAAAAAAAGACATAAAGCACCCTATAGTTTCTCATAGCCATAAACATTTTGCCAGCACACACACACACACACACACACAAAGAATATCAGCCAAAAGACATGTTGTAATACGACTACTGCAAAGCTTAAACAAGAATTTCTTTCAGTATTCTGATTGATTAGCCTGATTCATCCAAGGTAATATCTATGAATATTTTTATTATAGTATAATTCTATATATAAATCGCATACAAAATATCAGATTGCAACTTTAAAGATTCAATTGTCGTCCCTTTATTATTTTTCAAGCATAACTAATATACTGCTCGTTCTTTCTCAACAACAACAAAAAACATCAAATACAAGTTACCCAACCAGAAGAAGTAACCATCTCTCACCTGAAATCTTCTACTGAGCACTCAGAAATATATACACGAACCCCTACTATTAGTACTGGATTTATTGAAGGTCACAAAAATCCATGTCAAAACGATACAAAAAGAAGAATAAAGACAACAAAGCCAATAAGAATCTGTCACAGTCCTGTCAACCCAAAAGTAGCAGCAAGGATTCGACTAGCTTGAACAAGGATAAGACATTGACTATAAGCTGTGATAAAGGCAGCACCGTGGGTTATATGAATAGTACCATTAAGTCAAACATTATACGAAGAGCTCCTGATAATGTTATCGATTCGCCAACACCATCCCA
Source organism: Phycomyces blakesleeanus NRRL 1555(-) (assembly GCF_001638985.1). Classification (NCBI taxonomy): domain Eukaryota; kingdom Fungi; phylum Mucoromycota; class Mucoromycetes; order Mucorales; family Phycomycetaceae; genus Phycomyces; species Phycomyces blakesleeanus. The sequence goes on from NW_017265144.1 coordinate 1,229,688, forward strand.
TCAATCACCAGCAGGTTCTATGGCCACTAAGAAGCCACAACCAATAGATCATAAGCCAGTACTAAAGACAAAACAACTACTCTCAAGTTATGACGACTGCTCGTATAGTTCGCAGACAGTTTCTCTCGATGAAAAAATGTATAATATGCAATATGAGATCGATAAAAAACATGACGAAGACCAGACTTTACTTTCCGAGTTATATCATGCTTTAACGTATATCAGGGCTATTGATTTTGAGGAGGAGCACCAAGAATGAGCTCTTGAAAATCATACATCAAAAAGTGGAGAAAAGGGCACAGATTCTGGTACCTTTATTTGTAGTTCTTTTCTAGAAAAAAAGGAAAAAGATAATACGTCGAATTGTATATATGGTATATTCTCTCGTGTAAGACCAAATTATTTTACTCAAGACTTTAATATATGCCTTCAGAATATTTTTATGTTAGAAGATCGTCTCAACAAGGCCAGGTCAATAGTCGTATGTCAGGCCGATAGGAATGCGTCAATTAAAGAAAAATACAGCCAGACTTATGGTAACTTACGAAAGGTTTCTGACGAAAGATCAGGCCAAATTCCTGAGCACTATATAGAAACCGGACTCCTCGAGATGATTTTGAAAAGTACAAAAGATAAAATCACCAAAAAAGAAGCCGAATACAAATCTCTCTTCTCAGAGTTCAAGAATATTTTAAGACAAATTCGGGCCAATGAAATTGAGGAACAAAACTTCAGGGATAGTCTGGGCGAATAAGGTTAGGTTATATATATCTATGTTTCCATGGCTTTATACCTTTTTTTTTTGTTTCAATACCCTGCACATAGTCTTATGGTGATTTCTGTTTGGATGATATATATATATATTTAAAAAATAGCCTCCAAAAAATATTTTCGCAGTGTAAATAATACATGTATAACTTAGTTCTAGTATCTAAATCAGATGAATAAGGCTACCTATTGATATGTTTATTGGTCAACTACCTATAACGTTAAATATTGAAATATGTGCTTATTATACCATAACATGTATCCAATGCCATAACCTTTGAAGTAAATATTAAATGGGATAATATCAAAGTTTTTGCACTTGTTTCAATTTTCACTCGGAATATATATTACACACATATATACTTTTTCTTCTGATCATTAAATAATATAACGTGGGATAAAAGGTTAAAGAGTAGAAGGAATATGTCAATTAGAAAATAGATATATCTAGTGTGATAGTCACGATTACGTGAATGTCCATATTAAGAAAGTACAAAAAGCAAAGGGATATCATCAAAGATTGCTTTTCAGTATGCTTTCCAAACCAAGGTAAGGTCACCATCCAAAACATGATATGAATTGATATTGAGGGAGGAGATAGAGAGAACTATTGAGAGAAACCGAGGGCATAGAAGACGCGAAGGATTGTAGCTGTTGCCCTGAAGCAACGATTTATTGGGCTATCAATTGAGATAAAATACTTGATAAAATACTTAAAAATTATCCAATTTCTTTTCTTTCCTTTTTTTTTTTCTTAATTTTATTTCTTCAGAATTCACTGTCTGTACTGAAATCACACTCGATCAATGTCACAAACATCAAATTCGTCAAAGCTATTTGACGGGGTTGTCTACAAAATCGACCAAACAATGAGTTCTCGTACGCGGAATAATGTAAACGATCACATTTGGATGCACAGTAAAAAGATAAAATACATATAAAAATAAATAAATAAATGCAATCGTACTCACAAATCAACACCATTCGATGTGACATTACATAATTCTTGTGGATAGCTCGAAGTAGCGTTATCTTCCCATGGTGCCATTCCCGCAAAAGACACCACTCCAACACATGCAATTACAGAATCCCCGCATTATGATCTAGGCCCAGAAATTGCGCATGTATCAGTAAGTAGGCGAGAAAGAACGAAACAAAGACCAATAGATGCACGCGATTAACGATCCAGTAGCCAAAATGGGTGATGGCTTCTATCAAAGGAAAACATGTCCAAAAGTAAGTTTTACAGACTTGGTGCATTAAGAATTTCCTGAGATAATTTTGTCTTTATATTTCATTCATTTATTTATTTATTTATTTTCTTAATCATACAGCGCATCTTATTTCTCACTCGATCCACTAAAGTTTTTTTCGGGTGTGATTATATCTACTTCTGGAGTAAGAAGAATACACCATCTTGTCACAAAAAAAAACCCCTCCAATCCAGATTCAATTAAGCTTATGTCAATAGATACCTCCTTATGACAGAGATACGATGTTTGGTGGAACCCAACTCTTTGGTGGCCAATATAGACTTGACTTGACTGAGGATGTAACCCATTTAATGGTAGCCGAACCCGAAGGAGTAAGTTCTTTTTTTTTTAAAAAAAAAAAAAAACTTCCCATGACACGATTTCTTTTTTGAAATTGATTGATTTAATACAAAATAGGAAAAATACACTGAAGCTATTGCAGATCCTGAAGTATCTGTTGTAATGCCAGACTGGTTTAATGCATGTATCAAGCACCGCCGTCATTATCGTGAAGTAAGGACAACCATATGACAACCGTATTGCTATTACTGCCCTTATTCTAGAATACGAGTATACAATTATCTAAACTATCTATCTATGTTTTTTTTTTTATTTTTATTTTTTATTTTTTATCAAGGATATGTTTAAATATCCAGACCCTCCAATCTTGCGCAATTCCAAGGAAAATGAAAAGACTGCCGAGGAAAAAGAGGATGACGAAGAACTAACTCTCCTCTATCCTTATGATAAAACATTGCCATATAATTACAAGCCCAAAGAACTCTTTTTGAAAGAATACACATTCTTCCTCTCTAGTGACCTCATGCTTCCTCGTTCTATTAAAAGGGACTTGATAAAATACCTCGAAAGAGCCGGAGCTAGAGTGCTGTCATACTACGACAGTCTTACGGTTGATGTGGTAATTATGAAATGGAGAGGATCAAAACGGTATATTCAGGCATGTCAAGATAAAAAAATTATCGGCAGCTTCTGGTGGGCTACAAACACACTGTGTCGTGAAAGGTTTGTGTCTCCCCTCAAGTCTTTGTTGGATTATCCTGTTCCAAAGGGAGGCATTCCTGCGTTGAAAGATACGTCCTTTGCGGTTAGTGGATATAGGCAAGAAGCACGCAAATATGTTGTGTCCTTGATCACTGCCATAGGAGGAAAATACACCAAGCAGATAGTTCAAAACTCCACGACTCACTTGATTTCATCACGGTAAATTAATGTATATCCATATAAATTATCAAATGGTATCCTGTATTATTTTGTTGTACTAAAGCTTTTTGTTTTTTTTCTTCTAAATGATAATTATAACAACAATCTTGTGTGTCCAGAAAAAATGGCCCAAAGTATGAGTTTGCCAAGGAAAACAAAATACCTGCTATCAATCATCTCTGGCTTGAAGAGACTTTTCAGCAATGGGAATGTAAACCATTAGATGATGAGCGCTATACAACTTTTCCTGATGAAGACATATTAAATGCGAAGGTTGGCAAGACTCCTGTGTGTCCCAAAGAGGTCGAGAGGTGGATGGAAGAACCCCTACCAGAGGTTACTCCATTACCCAACCAGCCTCAACCGAATGTATCTACAACTATATCCAATGAGGAAGATATGTCCCGCGAGATTTCTTTTGTGACCACCGAAGACCAGCAGGCTCCAGAGACACCACGGTCTGAAGTTCAGACCAATGCCAATGCCAAAGCCAATGCCAATGTCAATGTCAACACCAATACTATTGATGATAACGAGGATAGTGGCAACGGTGATAATGGTGACAGCACCTATACGGAGTCAAGCCAAGCTATATCTAGACAAAGACGAGGATCAACGCCTTTTGGTACCCAAAAGAGATCGCACTCAGAAGTAGAAACAAGTAGTCAAAAGAGTCAAGGAAGGAAGAAAAAGGTTAAGCAAACGGCTCAGGTGTGTCGTATCGCAACTACGTGCGTTGCACTTTCAGAAAAAGAAAAGTCTGTGAGTATTATGTATAAATATATATTATCTAGAGAGAGAGAGAGAGAGATACCCGGGGCACTATTTTTTTATGCTTTATATTCAAACATATTGCCACTATTTGTTTTGTAGAATGCACGTGCATTAGGAGCTCAATTCGTTGAATCTATAGCCTTTGCTACTCATCTTGTAAGTGAAGATCGAATCATCAGAACACCAAAGTTCCTTTGTGCTATCAACCTCGGACTTCACATCATTCGGCGTGAATGGATCAAGGACTCGATCGAAGGTCATGAATGGCAAGATGAAAAGAATTATGCAATACATGATAAAGAATCAGAAAAGAAACTAGGATTTAGTCTTGATGATAGTTTGAATATCGCCAGGGAGCGTATTTTCTCTGGAGAGAATGGATGGTTGGATGGATTGACTGTCTATCTTCCACCTAAGAATAGAGACTCACTCAAGCAGGTAGTCGAGACCGCAGGTGGGAAAGTGGTTTTGCGTAAACCGCTCGCAAATGACGACGTGCTGGTCATATCAGAGGATAAAGATCCTGGACTTATCAGGTTGGGTTTCCAACTCTATTCACCTGATCTGGTGATACATGGTACATTACAACAAAAGCTTTTGAAAGACAAATATCTTTTATGGTAAAAGTTGGTCCAAGGCAAAAGAAAAAAAAATACATATGTATACATGTATATTAGAGATCATGTACAACATAAACAGCAACAACATATGTACACACACACACACACATATATACATATATAAAAGCTGTATTCTTCATGGTTATGATTCAAGTTTTAAATTTTACAGCAATAATACTGGATCTTGATTGTCAAATAAATAGAGTACTTCTCAAGGCTAATTGTAATTAAAAAGAAAAAAGAAAGAAAGACGGGGCACTACTTTACGTTATGGAAAAAGAGTCGAGGATTCCCATAGTTTTAGTAGCAGGTTTTCGCAAGCCCCCTTTTTTTTAGTGGCCTTATAAGACACGGTGCCACTTCTTAGGCAGAGGGCTAAAGTTTCTGTAATAGTAATAATAAATGCCTTACCGCTGTTTTTTTTTTCCTATTATTAAATGTTTGTAATTCTTGGCTGTTTATTATACATAAATGATTAATTATTGACTTTTGGATAAACAAAAAACTATAGTAATGTGTTATATATATATATCTATTTTTATTCTATTCTATATTATTTATTACATATTTAAAAAGTTGAAATATAAGCACGAAACTTAGACTCTACCATTAAATTCTCTGCAAATCTTCTTACCATTTTACAATCACATCACTTAAAGTCTACTATCTATTCAATAAACTGCTCGACTTATTTTTACACATTAATTGTAATATATAGTAACTAAACTTCTTATAGCGAAGAGCTACATTAAACTTGAGGGGAGGGGGGAGCTCTACTTTCAAAAAGTATGCTAATGATTTATTAATTTCTTATTTATATAGATCTATGAATTCATCAAAAAAAGATATGTGTGTGTGCCTGGGTGGGTTTATGTGTGTCCGAATGAATTTATGTGTGTGTGGGTGGATTTCTGTGTACCTGGGTAGATTTTGTGTGTGTGTGGGTAGATTTATGTGTGCCTGGGTAGATTTTGAGTGCCAGACGTGGCACAGCGGAGGTACAAATGTTAAGAGAGGCAAATTGAATAGTAAGAAAAAGAACGTCTTTATCGACTGATGTATATAAGCATATTATTCTATCTCTAATAAATACCATTCTCACAGTATCTACTTTTTCTAATCTTAATATACTAACCCAAGATTAGTTCCGAACACCTCGTATATTTTTTAATTTTTTCTTAATATATAACACTCTCACAATATCTATTTTTTCCAAAATTGAGATACTAATCCAAAATCAATCCCAAATACCTTTATTGCAATGCAGTATAGTATTTAAACAAAATTATAGTTGGAATAAGAGGGTCAATTACTTGTTATAAAATAATAATAAAAAATCAAAAACTAATTGAAAGCTTGTAAAAAAGCAAAAAAGTAAAGTAAAGTAAAATAAAATAATTAATTTAAATTTCAAATGCCCAGTCTTTTTGGTAGATTGTAGAGCATTTTTGGAACTCAAACGATCTAAGCTGTTTTTAGTAATTTAAAAACACCTGGGAGCGTGGCATTTTTGTGAGGCTAGCAATTCTCCTACACAAAAAAAAATGCAACGGTGTTTCAATATTTTATTTCTCCTAATGTCGTATAATCAAAAAAGCAAAATTTTATGACTTCGGGATTAGAAGCGTACTTTAGAAAAAAATGTACTAAACGGCCTATTTTTTATGTGCTACAAAAAAGTAGCAAAAAAAGGTCGGCAAGTGAAAATTAAATAATTGGATTTCACATATAATATTGCACTTTGATGTGTGTTTGTGTATGCGTGCTTTTTTTTTTTAAAAAAAATAATTAAATTATGTCATTTTAACTTTGTTTTGTGCTATATATAATGTAGATATCTAGCATTTCTTGACAATATTCTGGTATATATATATATATATATATATATGTGTGTGTGTGTGCAACAAGTGATTAATTTAAACAAGCAGCTTATTTCATCAAATTTCAGTTTTTATTTTCTATAAAGCTTTCGGGACACCTTTTAATATTAATATTAGTATATACATATATTTAGTAGTTCGTATTATTATATTTATACCTTGTCAATTAGTGGCTTCTATTTCAAGATAATTTCACACAGACACTATAAACACCACGCCTAGCCTGGTGCTCAGAGCTCCATATATATTTATATACAAGAAGAAGAAGAAAGATGTACAGCAACTTTTATCAAAATATTGAACCAAGAAACTAAATATATATGATATTCCCAATTCAGTTTAATCGACTAAACAAAAAAAAATGCTGTGTATATTAATAAGAGATGATACCCCAATAAAGTATTTATTAATTTTGTCTGAATATATTTGTATTAAAAAAATTAACGTGATGACAAACAAGCACAAACATACACAACCGTCAAATTGTGAGACATGGTTGTGAGACATTACTGATGACACACATACAAAAAAACAAAGAATTTATGCCCTCAATCTTATTTATTACTATTATCATTTAATAGAAGAAACAATATGCTAGGCTAACAGTTACAATTTGGCAGTATATTATTGCTATTATTCTTATTTTAAAAGAAGAAGATTTATATATGAAAGATTCTTGGTTGATGTATTGCAGAAAATGGCTTTAATTATATAATTTAGGACAGTCTCTAAAGTAAACCTTTGTGTAAGATTTCCTTGCTATTTTCTTTTTATTTTTCTCCAACATAGATATTATGATTATCAATAATATCTCATTATTAAAAAAGAAAAAAGAGATTTGTATACCTGGTTTTGTGTGCAGTAGATCCACACTGGTTACATGCGCAAGTTTTTGAGTTGACAAAAGAAAGAGTAGGATAGCCAAAAGACATCTTTTTTTTTGAAAGAAAAAGTCGGTTGTTGTTGTTTTCGGGATAATAATTAGATAAGAAAAGTGGTAAAGAAGATGGTCAATTTGAGAAAGATGATCTTTTATATACTCTCTTTATTTTTGTTGTGTTTTATTTTATCTCTGTAAAGATACAAACAACAGGTTTGTAATATGTATATATGTATACAGAGATCACTAAGTACAATGCTTTTTTCTTTGTTAGGTGAACAGAACCTGTTATGTATTTTACTAGCATAGAACCAAAAAAAAACGAATATACAATATCCAATCATCATAATGATACCGATACTTATTATTCCAACCTGTATCATGATAAACTAACATTAGAAATAAATCAATCGGTTCATATTGTTTGAAGTGCTCTTCTTGCTCCTCTTGTTCTGGAGTATCTACTCATTTGTGAATATTATTGCTCCTTTCTTTAACCACATTAAATGATAGAAAGAAATAATACAAGTAATATCTGTATTCTCATTAGATCAAGCAACTAAATGGAATTTCAACATCAAAACAAATCTTTATTTTTATACTTTTTATGCCTTTTTATGTATATAGATATGTAAAAGTGGGTCTTATTACATGTCTTTTTAGAAATTATACAAGTTTTAGATAATTACAACTATGATAGGACTAGCCTATTTTGACTGACTACACACCCGCATATATGTATTCACATTACATAAAGTAACATAGATCTCAAAGTCTTTACAGCTCATAAATAGTCATAGCAAAAACAGCAGCAGCGGAAAAGCTAGACATTTCATACTCTTTCTCTTTCTTTAACAAAATAGGGATTTTTGGGTTAAAAATTGAAACCCTAGTTATGACAATTAAAATAAAAAACAAGATAATATAAACTTGCCGAGGGTTGTGATGTTATAGCACAAGGAACCTGCCGCATTATTAAGCCTATCTATTAATCAATCAATCTATAGATCTAAAATATCAAGTTTAAATTAACTGGAAATTAATAAACTATAATAATTTATTGCAGTTAAAATAATAATAATTGAAAAAAAAAGAAAGAAACCCCCATCATATCGCCCCCAAAATAATAATAATAATTTTTTGTGTGTGTGTGTGTGTGTGTGTGCTGAAAGTATCGGTCAAGCATGAGGGATCGTGCAACGTCGATTTTCAAAGCCCAAATCTAGAAATGACCCTTATTGAGGTCCACAAATGTAGTTGAGAACCATGCATTTGTCTCATTTCCATCATAAAACTATATTTTATATATATATATATTATTCATTGTCGGCTGCCACAAAAAATAAACTATCATTGTTTTGCTTCCTCTTAATATTACATGATGAACAAGGGTCGTCTGTTCTTCCGCAATAAGCCTGGTAGTTTTATTCTTTATATGTATTTTCAGTTTAGCTGTGTTGTAATTTACACATTTAATACAAAATGGTTAAATAATAATATAATAATAAAAAAGGCTCAATTGTTGTTGTTGTTATTAAAATAAGATAAACCAATAACAAGAACAACAAACTTTATACCTAACTATAACTGTATTGAACAGGTTTCCTATTGTCATTGGGTTTTTTTTAGTAGTGATAATGATAATAATGAGCTGTTACAGTCTCAATTATTATCACAAAGAGAAATAGTTTCATCCCTTGCATCAAACATGTGTGGGATGGTGATTTTCATACATTTCACATTGTCCTGTTCTGTACTGTATTGAAACAAAGCAATGAAAAATAATGGGGAAAAGAAGAAGAGACTATTGATATTGTAAATTTGTTATCGTTTTACAAAGAGCAAATCAACAATGAGAATATTGGATATCTATTCTTACTAATGAAAGGGCTTATTGGGTACTTTAGCCATTTCTTTCTTTTTGTACATATATTTATTTCGAAAGAATGGTGGGAATATAATGCACTTGTGGCTGTGCATGTCTCAATCATCTCTCCAAATTAAGGTCTGCATTACTTAATCTCTCCATCTTTTATTTTTATAAATTTTTTTTTACTAAGCTCCATTTATTGCAGATAAATTAAAGAGAGAGAAAGAATATGGGTGTGGGCAGTCGAGTGGGTTTGGGCATGGATGTGGGTGCGTTCATGATTTGATGTGATATAAAGAAATCCAAAGATCATTGGCTCTTTTTATTGTTTTATTTTTATACATATACTTTAAGCAGGGCAGGGTAGACAGTGTACAGGAAAGAGGAGAAGAATAAGATGAAGAATAAGATGAAGAGTAAGAAGAAAGATTAAAGAAGAAAACATATATACATATGAATATTGATATTGATATTGATATGGATATTTGTTCCTTTTCTCTCTCTCTTTTTTTGGGAGGTTTTTTTTAGACAATACCAGATAGGTACATGCTCTTTTCATCGCTAAGCTCTTTATACTTCTGCTGTAATTCTCTTTCCCGTTGTGCCAGCTTATGGACCTCATCTTCAAGAGCCCCAATTCGTCTTGGGATAGCAACCTTTTCGGCGAGCTGCAGATTCAAGAAACTCTGGTACTCGATCTTTGCCGATTCGAATTCATCAAAGGCATCCATGATCTGTTGCGAAAGCGCTGCCGATCGAGCCATGTATCCACCCAATCTGAGATCGAGTTTCTTTTCAAGTTTACCCGCACGTGTGGCGTCACGGATCATGGTCTTTCGGTTGGCCTCAACCATCTTCTCGAGGCCCTGGATCTTGTCTTCGTCATCCGGAATTTCGTCAAGAGTCATGAACTGGTTGAAACGAACAGAGAAAAGAACGTCATCGTGCTCCTTGCTCCAGACGGCTTCGAAATTGGGTTGGGAAGACACGCGAGCCCAGACAGCCTCCTTGACATTCGCGCCCTCTTCCAAGGCCAGCTCTTTCTCCAATTCGCGATCCATCTCAAGACGCGCATCCTCAAGTGCCTCTGAAGTAAACTCGTCTTCAAGATCGGACAGATCGCCTGGCAGGTCTGATGCACCGGGCGCAATGGCGCCTCCAGCTACTGGGTATTTGATTGCGTCGTGTGTCAAGAGACGAATAAACTCGTCTTGAACCATGCTTTTGATATCCTCATCATCACCATCCTGGTCAATCTTTTCTTTGGCAGGAATTGATGTGGGTCTAGGAAGATTGAGCTGGACAGCCTGGGATCGACGTGCGATGCGTTCCTTTTCCTCACGTTCGGCAGCTCTCTTGAGCTCCAAGTCTACATCACTTCTGTCCTCAATTATGGCTGCTGTGCCGATCATCTTCTCGTCTTCCTTTTCCTCAAGATCCTGAAGACGGATCTCCCACTCGTTGCGAGGCTTTGGTAAGCTAGAGAGACTGTCCAGCAATGCGCGCTTTCTCTGGGCCTGAATCAGACGCTCATCTCTAGGTGTCTCTCCTCCGATCATCTGGCCCTGGACATTCAGCTTGAAATGATCACGAAGAGGGGTTTTGAAAGGCGTCTGCTGGCTAGATGACCCAGGAGTTGCCATCACATCGTCCGGCCCGCTACCGCGCATGGGTGTCATCAATGGGTTAGGGGTCTGGACGCTTGAATGTCTTGGGGTGGCACCATCAAATCCAGTACCTCCTCCCATGTGATAAGGTGTGTTCTCATGGCCCAACAGGGGGGTCTGTGTGCTTGTCAATGCACGCAAGTTACGTGCTTCCTGAAGAAGATTATCATCTAATATCAGCCAAATAAAATAATACATATATAAGAGATAATAATAATAATATGAGATTACCCATGTATGTATGATATGCGTAAATTTGCCTTTTCCCCCCTTTTTCTCTAAAAAAAATAAAAAAATAAAGATCATTTCCTTGAATTTACTTACTGCTTGGTGGCGCTCTAGGGGTTCTGGTTGTGAGTGTGTTGGGTGTGACTGAATAGTCTCCGATGAGACCGCGAGTGGCACCTTCTTCGCCTTCCTCCAGTACCAACATTCGTGCACTCTCACCAGCAAAGCCAGTCTTTACGATCTCCTCCAATTCGTCTTCTCCAACCTGAGGTGCAGGAAGGACGAGTTTGCGTCTCTTGGCAATCTGTTCCTGTTCCTGCATCTTGACAACCTTGGCGTCCTTCGCAGGAATAAATCTACCTTGGTTGCCCTCGGGTTGTCCACTACCGCCATTTGCCTTTGACTTTCTCTTCTTTTCTCTTTGCTTTTCTTCTTCAATGTCAGCACGTCGTCGATTGAGTTTAGAAAGGTGAACATTGGTGAGTTTTCCGGGATCTACAGGACGACTGGCTTCTTCTGTTGTGTCGTAGAAACCCAATGGCATCTTCTTTTCGAATGGTACGTCTGCATTATAATCCATAACGTTCTTCTTCTTCTTGGCGCGCATACTGTTATTGTTATTGTTATTAGTATTATTATTTTAAAACAGTAGCAATAAAAAAAAGTCCTTTTCTTTCTTTTAGTTCTTATTCACTCTTTCCAAAATAATAATAATACTAATGTGTGTATATATATATACGTTGAATTTGTTTTTCTTTCCTGTATATTCAATACAAAAACAGAAACTCACTTTATGCCAGCTGCCTTGAGTTCTCTGCGTTTCTGTAGTGAAGTCAATCGTCTAGCTTCTTCGAGTTGTCTTTCTCTAGCCTTTCGCTTGGCTTTTTTACCCTGTGTGTTTGCTAATCTAGCACGAGCTTCAGACAACATCTCTTTTTCATCTTCGTCCATGTCTACTGGATCGGGACGTGCGGGTTTGCTTTCTGGTTCAGGATCGATTTCTCCTGGTCTGAGCTTTCGAACGTCGTCGGCACTTGGTCCACTCTCATGTCCAATTGATCCTGTCAAGCCGAGATCTCCAAGAGGTCCTGCTTCTCTAGCTTCTGCTTCATCCAACAATCGTTGGTAGCGTTCAAGACATTGTGCAGGTGTTCGTCCGACAATTGGTGCGATCGTACGCCATTGAGTTGGCATGAGTTTTGCAAGATGCAAAAGCTTTTCGTCTTCTTCTTTTGACCATTCAGTCTGTTTGATGAATATATTATTATTATGATTTTAATTTAAAGTAAAGAAGGGGAAAAAAGAATACGTCAGTTTATTTAACATTTTATATATATATAAATATATATATATATATTTCTTAAAGAAGTATATACATGTATATCATTTACTTTTTTTTTCTTCTCTTTTAAAAAAAAAGAATCGATGTAATGGAATATAAATTTATTTTATTTTATCTTATTTATTAATGTAGTTATTATTATTTTATAATTAATATACTTTTTTCTTTTCTTTTTTTTTTACCTTTTTGATACTTGGATCCAACCATTCATACCATCTTGCTTTACATTGCTTTGGTGATTTTCTCACAAGCAAAGATGAGATACGGGCCCATTGATTCTTTCCGTATTTGCTGACAGCAGCCTTTAGAATCTCATCTTCTGTGTTTTTCCAAACACCTCCTTTGATGAGGACTCTCATGGCGTTAAAGTGTTATATAGATGTGAGAGTGACGAAATAGTTTCCTCCCTTTCTCTCTTTCTTTCTCTCACACACTTTTTTTTTTCTTAAAAAAAATAAAAATAAAATTTGATTTGATTTGACGCGCCCTATTCAAAGCGGGTAGTGTAAAATTCAATATTTACAAGGAAATCGCGTCACCCTTTATTTCCGCCAGCCAATGAGCCGAATTATAGAAATAAGAAGGGAAGGAGGGAGATACTACTAGTATATAGTCTTGATTGCACAAGAAGCATATTATAATTTTTAACATATGTGATAAATATAATATATATATATATAGTTGCATGTGCGTAGTGTGGGCGTAGTATATGCGTAGGGTGCAAGGTATAAAGTGCAGGGTAATATGTGTAGGGTGTAGGATGTAGGTAGGATGAGTGTATTATAAATAAAAAAAAAAATTAAGCTTATAATAATTTATTTATATTGTGTATATTTAAATATAAGAAAAATCAAATCAATGCATTTTGAGTTTCTTGCTTATCACATGTGAGAAAGAGAGAAAGAAAAGAAAAAGATAGTCAAACGTCTTGTTTGGTTGCATTTACCATTTACCATTTATTTACTTATTTTTATTCTGGCACAATATGACGGCTTGTGGCATAAAGGTGCATTTATACAGTTGCATATATAAAATATTGGTTTATTAGTTTATGTATTTTCTTTATTGACCTATTCATTCAATTGCTTACTCACTGACATTATAAAACATGGCACATTATCCATATATCTATATTTAATTGTCATTATTAAAATAATTGACATTTGTCTACAAGTACAATAAATCACACACACACACACACAAAGTAGCTCCAAAAAAGAAGAAGCTTACCTTATTCTCAAATTTTTGCTGTCAAAATAATGTGCATTTTTTGTTGTATTCTTGTGTATTGATATATTTATTTATTTGATATATAGAAGTAAAGAAATATAGCTATATAAAGTGAGTGAGAGGCAAAGTAACACATACGCGGGAAATCAGTTACAGGCACTAAAAGGAAAGTCGCACACGTGTAAAGAGAGCCAATATTTAGTTATTCTGTTTCTGAAACCCGAGAAGAGTAATTGCTCGTATATTGCAACCATTTCATCAACCTTTTTTTTTTATTTTATATATTTTATTTCAATTTTTGAATTTTGAATTTTGAATTTATTTTATTTTATTTAATTTATTTTATTTTATTTTATTTTATTTTTTATCATTTTACCTTTTTGTCTCCTCTTCTTCTTTTTCTTCTTCCTTGTCTGCTACCTCTCTTTCTATCTACCTCTTCCTCTCTCTCTCTCTCTGTGTGTGTGTTTTCATTAGACTCTATCTCTTAACAACACTTGTACCTGACTGGTCTTACCAACCTAACATTTACACATCGACCCAAATTCACAGTCACTCCTTCTTTGCTTCCCTTCTTCCCTTCTTTATTTTAAACAACCCAACCTAACAACCAATTTAAACAAAATATCTTAATTTATTTTTGGTTCTTGTACACAGTATTGTACCCATCACTAGGTAATAAATAAATAGATATACTTTCATATATTACGCCATTTTTGGTTCATTCTTTTTTTGGTACATTTCATTAAGCTTATATTATATTATCATTGTATTACTTATTTGTAGAGTGGACTTTTTTTTTTATATAAATTTATATTTATATATACAACAATTGCATTGCTCACGGCGTCGGAGACTCGATTAACATGAAATCATTTGCTATTGCTGTCATTGAGACCACGGCCACTGTGGCCAGTAAACAGAACCAGCGTGCCTTTCCAGTAAGAAGAAAAAATATAAGAATCTCTTAATGATAATAATAATAATGCTGCTGTTCTCACGCACGTGACCTAGATATTGAATATTATTGTAGAGACTGACAGTCATATGCTGTCGCTCGTCAGGTACATTCCCGATATTATCGAATTTGACCAAATGGTATGGCTTTTCACGTGGCACTAACCTAGCACAGACCGAGATACAATAGCATATAATAGAATACAATAGAATATAGTACATTAAAGTATAATATTATCTCATCTCATCTCAAAATTATTATTATTATTATTATTTATTTATTTATTTGTGTGTGTGTGTGTGCGTATATAGGTTAAGAAATACTATCCAAAGTCAAAAATTCCTTTTCCGCACCTTACCGAACCATCCTCGACTGCCGTTAAACGACGAAGCCTTCGCCAGATACTTACCTCGCTTACCCAGTACAAGTATCGCTCCAATGCCGACAAAGTCGAACGGTATCTGAGACGATGTTCTCTGGATAGCTTCATTTCCAACTCTAGCATCTTCAGAGATTTCTTTACGCCCCAACGAGATGAAGACTATATCGTATCAAAGATCGAGACAAGTGTACGACTCAAACAACCCAGTCCACCAAGCCTGATTGCGCCGTCGTTGTCTGCTGAGATTTCTGTTGCAGCTGACCAGATAGTACCCCGGTCACCAACAGACTCTGCCACAGTCCCCACCACTATCACAACCACAACCACAACCATAACCACCAAAGAAGACGAAGAAGACGAAGACGAAGACGACGAAGACGACGACGACGATGATGATAGTGGAGATGATGATGAAGAAGATGATAATGATAATGATGCTAGAAATAATGGGAATCATAAATACGATAATCATTTCAATTTCAATATTGATAGTGATAATGATTTACTAGACAGCTACAGTATTGCATCAACACACAACTCTGTTTCTCATCAATTACCAGTCGATTCACCTCGTCTGGAATACGACATTGTTCAAAAGTTGCCCACCAAACCTTTCTTACTAGACAATCTAGAAATCCTAAAAGTCCTAGGAAAAGGCTGCATGGGAAAAGTAAGACTTTGCTTTAATTGAAAAACAAAATAACAATAATGCATTCTGATCACCAAACAATAACTTTTTTTTATGTATATATATATATAATTTATAATTATTTATATCTAGGTTTTCCTTGTTCGTTCTCGTACAACGCAGGAACTTCGTGCATTGAAAAGCATCGTCAAGGATTTGGTGATCGAACAGCGGGAGATTACCCACACTCTGGCGGAACGTGAGATCCTTGCCACTGTTGCTGCCATTGACCATCCCTTCTTGGCAAAGTTACACGCTTCCTTCCAAGACGAACACAGGCTCTATTTAATCACCGATTACTATTGTGGAGGCGACCTCGCCACACAAATGAGCACCTGCTACACGTTTACGCCCGAACGTGTTTTGTTCTATGCAGCCGAGATTATCGACGGCATTGGAGAGCTGCATCGCCTGGGAGTCTTGTACCGTGATCTGAAGCCAGAAAACATCTTGCTTACCCAAGAGGGCCACATTGTCTTGACCGACTTTGGACTCAGTAAATGGCTCACAAACGAAACCGATCAGTCGACCCAGACGTTCTGCGGCACGGCAGAGTACCTGGCGCCCGAACTGCTTCTTGGAGATGCCTATTCATTTGGAATTGACTACTGGAGCTATGGAACGATTATCTACGAGATGCTGACCGGCATCACGCCTTTCTGGGCAGACAACCATTCAGAAATGTACCGTCGGATTCTTGAAGAACCTCTCGAATTTCCTACAGATATCGAATACGACACGGCCGAGTTCTTGGCTGCCTTACTGGATCGCAATCCGGCCACCAGACTAGGCTGTTCTTTGGAACACGGTGGGGTGGATGAGATAAAGACCCATCCTTACTTTGCATCTCTTTCATGGGATGATGTGTATCACCGCAGACTAACACCCCCTTACAGCCCCAATTTAACCTCAAAACTTGATTTTGCCAACTTTGATCCTTTGTTTATCGACATGGAACCATCGTTTAGTCCCATGGGTTCTCAGATCGACCCTACGGATGACTTTCAGCACATATTTGACGATTATTCATTCACAGACGAACGATACTATGAAGAAGAAGTCGAACCAACCATTCCTACCATTACAACCACATCAACAACAACAACAACAAATAATAATAATACAATTGCCGAGCTGCAGGACAGCCACACAATACATTCTAAACCATCTTTCTCATCCAGTCAACATAACAGCAAAAACAGCAAACCCAAACCCAAAACCAAAAATAAAACCAAAGACAATAAAAACAAGAATAAGAATAAGAATCATGGCGAAGAAAGTATTTACGATAAACCACAAGCCGCCGCAGTAGTAGTATCCCAGCCTGGTTTCCAGCCTGCTCGTAAGCGAGGTAGCATTAGCATGCTTTCAGACATTGACAGTTTCAATCTCGATTGTCACACTTCAGATCAACATGTTTCTGCACCCTTGCCTGCCGCCCTGCCTTTGCCCGAAGCACCGTGGATCCCAGAAACCCAGGGAAGGAAACGAAATGCAAAGCGGAGGAATACAGGTACCTCTTCAGTATTATCAGAAGATGACGAAGACGAAGACGACAATAAGAGCAGCATTCACATCCCTACTACTGCTACGGCCAGTAACAGCAAAAACAACACCAAGATACACAATAATAATAATAATAATAATAATAATAAGAACAAGAACAAGAATGTTCATGATACCGATACTGATAACGACACCAGCCACGATAAAGAACCCACTCTTTCCGAGCGTCATAGCAGTACACTCCTTGGACATGGAAACGATAGTACATACAAAAACTACAGCTCATCGTTCAGAATGCCTGGTTTGTCTATTGCATCGACAGTTGAAGACATGTTGGATCCTGTGTTTGATGATCTTGGATTTGGAACCGTTCCTGATCTTGATCTCCAGCTGTCTTTTAGCCTTGATCACACACACGTACACGCCCACCCTCATCCTCACACACACGGATCTTCAGGATTTTCGACAAACGTAACTCCAACCGAAGATGTGCGTGAAAAGACAAAAACCAGACGATTTTTCGCTCCTTTCATCAAATTCTAGACTCTCTTTTGATGAAGAAAGAGAGAGAAAGGAAAAAAATACACTTACATATATAAACACAATACCCTCTATCTTCTTTTACTCTCCTTATTATACGCATCTTCCTTTCTACACTTCCCTTTATTCTCTTACTTAATATTTTGTTTTCCCTTATTTACAATACACCAAAAAAAAACCTAAATTATACAAACACATACACTTAATCTCATACTCAAACTCACTTATATATACACACATATCAGTATCTGTGTGTGTGTATAAGTGCAAGTGCAAGTGTAAGTACAAGTAGTAGTGTTTACATACATATTACATCCTTATACCTTATACACCTTATATAATCTTTATGTATTAAAGAATACACACATTCACATTCACATACACTTATACACATCTACCTTTTGAAAAGAGTATATATATATAGATATTTATATTTATAAACTTTTTCTTATCATTTTATGCTCTCAAAAAAAATACACATAATAAAATATATAAACCTTAAAAAAAAGTCTAAAACTAAATAAGAATTGACTTTTATGGTCGATCCAAGCACAGAAGATATATATATAAATTAGTATAGATAAAATACTTTATCGGATCTGTCCTTTTTTTTCTTCTTTTCTTTCTTGTTCTTTCTCATTGTATAAAATGAGTTTAGTAGTATCGATAACAGATACAAGGATAATATCATTCCCACGCACGAACAAATTTGTAAATTCACACATATGCTTATTTGTTTGGTTGCTTGGTTACTTGGTTACTTGGTTACTTGGTTGCTTGGTTACTTGGTTGCTTGGTTACTTGGTTACTTGGTTACTTGGTTACTTGCTTGTTTGTTTATTTGTTTATTTGTTTTTCTATTTAAAGAAATTGTATGTATGCATGTATGTATATATAGTAAAGAAACCTAAAGTTTAGAAGAAGAAAAATACTTTCTTGTAGAACAGAAAACAAAAGAAAGAACTAAATGTCAAGTATAAAATAATAATAATAGTAATAAATATTAGTGACAAGAAAAAAGAAAATGTTGGTTGTATTTTCTTGTATTACGTTATCTGATTCGTTTTTATAACTCTATCTGATGTGTTCAATTTTCCTTTGTTTTATTTAGTTCCAAGTACAAATCACAATATGAATATAGACAGAGCTTTTGTGTGGGAAACAATCGTTGTCTTATCATCAGAATATCTACATTATTACCGAGTGAATTGAAAGTAAACGATTGACTATAATTATGTACAGTGACATTTTACATTTAATATCCATGTCCTTTTGTTATAATTATTATATGTTATTTATCAGCAAAAATCCCAACATTAATTAATTACAAAGAGAAATTATTATTTTTTAAAAAAAAGGTCTATTGTTTTTTTTTTTGTTTTTTGGTGTGTGGGTAACCATTTTCTTTATCTTTTGCTCTTTTTGGTAATTTTATGCTTCTTTGTATATTTGAATTAAAAAAAAAGCTACAATTTCTTTCTTTCTTTTTTGTATCTATTGGTATGTTGCTATGCTGGTAATGTATCTATGTGTGGGTAAATCAAAATCTGTAACATCTTAAAGGGTATAAGGACAAAGGGTATGCATATATATCAAGTTTCATGTATATATACAAAGAAAAAAGAACCAAGAATTGAAACATGTATTTAAATATGTCTATTGTTATAGTAATATTAATGAAATAAAATGAAATACATGGAAAACATGATATTCCCTTGTTACATATTACATATGAATATCATTTTAACATTTTTTTAAAGGAGAGTTTCGTCATAAATCCTCCTTTTTTTTATTGCTCACAAATTAATTGATATTTGGTATTACCTTGTTAGTTTCCTTTCTGTGTTTATGTGTGTGGT
Source organism: Phycomyces blakesleeanus NRRL 1555(-) (assembly GCF_001638985.1). Taxonomy (NCBI): domain Eukaryota; kingdom Fungi; phylum Mucoromycota; class Mucoromycetes; order Mucorales; family Phycomycetaceae; genus Phycomyces; species Phycomyces blakesleeanus. Next base: position 1,249,354 of record NW_017265144.1, read on the forward strand.
TAATATTATTCCTTATAGAAAATCATCAGCTTACAACGGGGTGGCTTTTGTGTGAAATCCAACAAACTCAAAAATAAGAATAAGAATAAGAATAAGGAATAAGCAGAAAATAAACTAAAATCCAAACAACATCAGAAAAAGATCTGTTCTTTGTTGTACTGTGCTTTCAATACAAACAACATTTATATGTATATTAGAGAATAAACTGTCACTTGATTTACTGAGCATTTTGTTTAATGCAGGAGGTGTTTGATGTGTATATGTGCCAATGTGCAGACGTGCAGATGTAAAGAACATCTTTTATGAATAGACGCTTTGACACCAATTTTTATTTTATTTAATAGAAAATAAAATAAAGGGTAAGTTATCACACCTTTTTGATTATTATTATTATTATTATATATCAAAATATTTAATAGCATTATTACACACAAGACACTTGGATTTATACAACAATAAATTACATTAGTAGCTATTTATATTACGTCACATATCAAAAGTCTCATCTTAAACAACCTAAACCCCTTTACATCAAATCCATCAATACATTTGACAGTAGAAACCATTTCACCCCCCCCCCCCCCCCCCCCCTACTTATATATAGAGGGGTAAGGATAAGGGTTAGGTTATTGTTTCAAGATTGTTTACCAACAAGTCAAATCAAACTAAAGAAACAACCAACCAATCACAATCACAGTCATCATTTTCTGCTTTTAAAAAAAATCATCTCTTTATTCACACAGCTTTTGTGGAAATAATATTTTCATACATACAAAATGTACACATGTTGATATGTATGTATGTATATAACAGTCATATCACTAAAATTATGAGGACTTTTTGG